>NW_027072033.1:4203871-4931444 GCF_038088225.1 Cyrtonyx montezumae
AGAAATGAATATAGCTAGTGGCTGGCACACAAGGGCTGACCTGAAAATACTGCCTCCTATTTTATTATGTTGGCCCAGAATGTCAGAGGCAGATGTTGGTGGTATAGCACTAGAGGCTGAACCTTTCAAATAGTATTGCACTACATGTTGTTCCTGTTTGACAGATGGTAGCAGAGGGACAGTCTGACACAGCGGTGTCTGAAATGGAAGTGAATACGAAGCAAAGGTGCGACACTGAATTCCTCCATGCAGAAAAGTGATAACCATTGACATACACTGACACTCACTTATGGAGACCAGTGGATGCAAGCACAATGAGGCAGTAGGAGATGTGCTTCAGAAGTGGAGGTGGTAAGATGAAAGACAAGCCATGTTCTGGATAGATATGCATAATTGTTACACTGAAATTCTGACTCATGGAAATTTCTGTCCATCTTCAGACTGCTTCAGGTCAGAATTTCAGACTATACTGAAGGTGCTTCCTGAGATGTGGTCAGCATACACTGACTGGACAGTATGTTTCAGTGTGTTGATTAACATCCTGTTTGGAGAAATCCCACCCTTCCTTCCTGATATTCCCTAGATGCCTCATCAGCAGAACTGAAAAATTATGTGAATAAGACAATAACAAATAGTAGAAACTCATGCAAATGTGGTCAAGTTCCACATCCTTTGCTCAGTGCATGTAGTTAGAAGATACTTTTATAGATAATCCGTGACAATCATTAATTAGTGTTGTGTATCCGCTAGAATCACAAAATCACAGGGTTGTAGGGGTTGGCCTCTAGAGGTCATCTAGTCAAACTCCCTGCCAAAGCAGCTCCCTGCAGAGGTTGCACAGGCTGGCATCCAGGAGAGTCTTGAACATTCCCAGAGAAGGAGACTCCACCACCTCTCTGTGCAGCTGTGCCACTGCTCCGTCACTGCACTGGGAAGTTCCCACACACATTTGTGCGGAACTTCCTATGCATCCGTTTGTGGACATTTCCACCCGTCCTATTGCCACAGACTGCTGAATCTGTCCTCATCCCTTTGCCTCCCACACCTTGGAAATGTATAGATGTGAATCAGATCCCCTCTGAGCCTTCTTTTCTCAAGGCTGAACAAACCCAGGTCTCTCAACCCTTCCTCATAAGGGAGGTGTTCCATGCCCTTTATCACATTTGTAGCCCTCCACTGGACTCTTTCAAGGAAATCCCTGTCATAGTCATGCAAGATCATGAGCTGCCTAGATACAAGAAATAGAAAAGTAATGTATTATTTATGTTGCAGATACCCTGCAGGAAGGACAACTGTTGCTGTCTGGACTATAACCAATAATCCAACTTGAGATATTTCACGAGCATAATTCCGAAATACCAAGAAAGCAAACCTTTTTTTAAAACCAGCTCTCGGATT
Organism: Cyrtonyx montezumae; assembly: GCF_038088225.1. Taxonomy (NCBI): domain Eukaryota; kingdom Metazoa; phylum Chordata; class Aves; order Galliformes; family Odontophoridae; genus Cyrtonyx; species Cyrtonyx montezumae. Next base: position 4,205,270 of record NW_027072033.1, read on the forward strand.
ATATCAGTACAATAGTAGTGCATTAGTTAAAAACAAGTGACCAATCAGTACAATAGTAGTGAATTAGAAAAAGTGACCAATGAAATATGTAGCCACAAACATAGGCAATACAATGAACAAGCTCCTGGAGAGCCGAAAGCTTAACACGTGAAAATGAGGAGGAACATACTCCTTTGTTGGTAACTTATTTTGGATAATAAACTTAATATCAAACAAAATTCCAAGATATTTTTATCTTGCAAAATATTTTATATATAATGATATATCGTTCTTCTTTGAACAAAATACACATGGCCACAAAGGGCTATGAAGATTATTAAAGAACTGGAACTTCTTTCATACTGAGGCTTAGAAATGATGTGTTTCTCAGCCTGAAGAAGAAAAGGTTGGGAGGGGCTTCTTCTCAATGTGTATAAATACTTGATGGAAAGGAATAAAGAAGAGGGAAACCAACTCTACTCAGTAGTGTATACTGACAAGACCAGAAACAATAGGCGCAATTTTAAACCCAGAAAATTCCATCTGAACACAAGTGGGAAAAAACCTTAATAGTGATGGTGATCAAACACCAGAATGGGATACAGAGAGAGGCTGTGTAGCCTCCCCTTTGTGGAGATACTAAAACCTGACTGGTCCCTGACCAAAGCAGCTTCATCTAGCTGTCTCTGCTTGAACCAGGTTGGTTGGACTAGATGTCTGCAAGAGGTCCCTTCCAACCTGAATGATCTCATAATTTGTGATTATTGTTAGAGTGGAGAGTATGGGTAAGAACTGTGTAATTATGGAAAATAAATATCCCAAGCATAGCTTGGAAAACACAGAAATACTAATGGTAGAACTAGCACTTATTTCTAGGTGCAATAGTCAGTAGAATTTTTAATGAAACTTTCAATCAGCTAACAGAAAGGCTATTACAGACCTAGTTTGGTAAAGAATAAATTAAATAACGGAAAATATGTCCAGATTACGTCCCTGTATATTTACTTATTTAAACAAACAGATGAAAAACTAGAAAATAAGTTAGTAGCATAGGTTTTATTGGAAAATTATAAATCTGTGAGGAATTAAAAGCACTGGTAAGTAAGTTCAGCCATACTAAGGTTCAGAATATCAAAGGATATAAGTCAAGACTACATAGAAATCCTACTTAGAACACAAATCTCAAGAATGTAGAGCACCCAGAAGTAGTGTACATGAAGTGATATCAATGATAGTGTGTGCACCTACTAAAATGAGAAGGAAAATATAAGAACTTCAAAAAAAGCTAGAATTTAGAGCTGTGAATATATAAAAAAATCACTAAAAGTCATATTTGATTAGACTCTTAGGAATAAAATAATATAAGTGATGAGATGGGGAAAAAAGTGGGAAATGCTACAAGCTGAAGACAGCAAATTTCAGCCTAGAAAAACAAACTGTGGTATAATTTTTAAACAAAATAAATTAAATTGACCACATGGGCAAAGGCATAGAGTGAAGTATTATGAAGTGAGAATATGTAAATGTAACTGACAAAATGTTGAAATGTAATTAAAGAGTATTCAAGTTGTAGAGGAATGTGAAGAGGGAAGAAACATCAATTGAGCTGCATGTGAAGATAAGAACAAATTGGTATTTTTTCCCATAATGTTCAGCATTTAATAATACTACCTTAACAGTGAATAAAAGAACAGCACATTTAGGACAGGATAGGGCAGGACAAGAATGGTTGACCTCTACCTGTTAGAGGTATTGAATATTTTACTCTCAATCGTTATATTAAAATTAAAATATGTTAATAAGCATTATGTGACCATGAGAACCAATGAGATAGACAAGGAATGGTAATGGTTATTATGAAGAGAAAATTGCACACGGGCATCCTTTCCACAACATTCAGAAAAAAGAGCCATATTTATGAGAACTTCTGATCCTACAGAGAGAGGAGCTAATACAGAACCACAGACTTCATACAAATAATAGAAAAAAATGATATTTAAATTAAATATTTCTTATCCTCAGTAACCATCAAAGCCCAGGAGCTTTACATCAGTCCCAAGAAGACTTAAAACCCATGAGATTCATAAATGCTTTATAAAAGTATCAGGTTTGTTTTCATTTAACTTTCAGATATTTTTACTCTGGGACAGCTGCTGTCTCCCAACCCAATTTGCAAGCACCCTGTGGCAAAAACTAGATCTGACTAAAGAATGTTATTCAATTTCATTAAAACTTTAAAAATACATTTTAAAGTAGTTTTATACATATTTTGCTGACAAACTTCTGATTAATTCTATACTTACTAAAGCTAATAACACTTTCTATAAAACAGTTATGTGGAAAAGGGGAGTCCCAGATCCAAGGTCCTGTCCTGTTGATTAAATACTTTAGTTACAGAAGATAGATTCATAGGTTCATAGGTTCATAAGGTTGGATAGGACCTACAAGATCATCTAGTCCAACCATCCTCCTATCATCATCCCTACCCACTAAACCACTAAATCAAATCCCTCAGCACCTCATCTAAACGCTTCTTGAACAGCGCTAGGGATGGTGCCTCAACCACCTCCCTAGGCAGGCCATTCCAGTGCCTGACCACTCTTTCAGAGAAAAAATGTTTCCTCAAATCTAATCTAAATCTTGCCCGGTGCAACTTCTGGCCATTCCCTCTTGTCCTGTCATAATTTATCAGGGAGAAGAGGCCCACCCCCTCCTCACCACAACCCCCCTTCAGGAAGTGGTAGAGTGCAATAAGGTCTCCTCTGAGCCTCCTCTTCTCCAGACTAAACAATCCCAGCTCCCTCAGCCGCTCCTCATAAGACTTGTGCTCCAGACCCCTCACCAGTTTTGTTGCCCTTCTCTGAACACGCTCCAGGGCCTCAATGTCCTTCTTGTAGTGAGGGGCCCAAAACTGAACACAGTACTCGAGGTGCGGCCGTACCAGAGCTGAGTACAGGGGGATGATCACCTCCCTGCTCCTGCTGGCTACACTATTTCTAATTTCTAATACAGGCCAGGATGCTGTTGGCCTTCTTGGCCACCTGGGCACACTGCCGGCTCATGTTAAGCCGAGCATCAACCAACACCCCCAGGTCCTTTTCCTCTCCACATTCTTCAAGCCATTCTGCCCCAAGCCTATAGCATTGCATGGGGTTGTTGTGGCCAAAGTGCAGGACCCGGCACTTGGTCTTATTGAACCTCATCCCATTGAGCTCAGCCCAGCTGTTCAGCCTATCCAAATCCCTCTGAAGGGCCTCCCTACCCTCAGGCAGTTTGACACATCCTCCCAACTTGGTGTCATCTGCAAACTTACTGAGGGTACACTCAATCCCCTCGTCTAGGTTATCAATAAAGATATTAAACAAGATGGGCCCCAATACCGACCCTTGGGGGACACCACTTGTAACGATCTTACTTTGTCTCTCATCTATTCAGCAATCTTCTATCACATCATGTCTTTCTGTCATCAAAAACAAACGAGTCTCCTGCTCTATAGGAGTTTTCAGTAATTCTCAGATCTAGCAATTCTCAAATGAAAAATTCAAGTTTAGCCTCTCAGCACATGAATATCTCTAATTAATGTTGCAGCATACAAGACTGTCCACAGCATAGGTTCCCAGGAGACAAATCAATAGTCGCTGCTCCATGTGTACAGTAACAGGAATGGGAAAGTTCAAGGGACTATATTTTCCGCAATTAGTTTGCAAAAATTTATTTGCCAAAATGTTCCATAAAATTTCCTTAAAGGTTAGAGCCACAGCAATACCAAGAAGTTTTTAGTTTGTTACAAAAGAGAGATGACATGCTGATAGACAGGATGTCCTATTTCCCTGATTTGAAGAAAATTATTTCACTTTATTTAAATAAGATGAATAATGGAAGCAAGATATGTTCTTCCCTTACCAAATCTAACATGATTTATGTGAATATATTGTCATTTCATAATGACAAAATATTTTAGAATCCAGATAGACATACTGTAGGATACAAAAAGAAAAGCAGTATAATATTTGAAATTAGTTTTTTGAGCAAATTGTGTGAGACCTCTCCTTTTCCTCTTTTACTTTATTTTTTTAATATAACTGTCTACAGAGATATAAATAGAATGAAACTACAACTTATCAGTGTATAGCATAAGCCACCATCTTTTCATGCCATGTACTTTTTCCAAACACATTAAAGATCTTACATATGGCAATGGTCTGAAATTAACATAATGAAAGTAAAAATGAAATGCATTTTCAAACTACAAATGTCAGGAAATAGCAATACTCATTTCTTCTACAGATTTTTATATTGTTAGGCCTGATGAAAAATTGGGATTTCAGCACTTACAGTTTCATATTTATCTTTACATGCTGGCAATACAAATGTGCAGTTTTTTGTTGCCTTTTGCAGACAGCTTTGGTAAATTTCTCAAGTTGAGGCTGAGAGGTCATACAAAAACCTTCTGGTCTGAGGAAGCAAAGTATGTATTCCATGTTTGGCACAGCCATTTGCGCCTGCTTTCTTCTTGTTGTTTTCAGAGTATTAAACACAGGTCCAGAAACATCACGTTTCCCTCTGGCTCCTTCCTGTTAATGATCTGAAGTCTGCCAAAGTAGCTCAAACCTCTCCCCTTTCCACACCCAATCCCTAGGTCACTAACCTTCCCAGTGCTGACAGCAACGACTCCCTAAAAAAGAATGACAAAATCTAAACCATTTTTTTCTGTACTCAGGGAATGGCTTGCTAAGAATTCAATCTGTGGCAAAAATCAGTTCTTCTATCATTATTTTTAAAAGCCTTTCGGTTATGGAGCGTGTTATGATTTTTCACTCTGCAATAGGAGAAAAAAGAACCACCAACAAATTTACAACAGTTTGTTCAACTTGCCCTCAGTTCCCCTAGTCTTTTTTCCCCCCGCACACCCACAAATATTTTATATCTTTATTACATCAGAGAATGCTGTCTCAATGATGTAGTACAGTATAGTACAGTACATCTGGTGGCTGAGGTAATAAATCACAGGGCTATTTTCCTAAGCTTTTAAATAAAATTGTTTTATCATCTGCTTCTCCCTACTAACAACTCCATAGGTTGAAATGGCTTGCTTGGCTCTGCAAGCTTTCCCACTAGCTCACCAGGCCTGGCACAAAAAATTCACAGCTGTGCCATATGCTTGACAGTGTTAACAATGAGTCCCCAGTTACACAATGAAATTTCTTTTTGCACTCCTCAATCTCCACTCCCCACATTCTGTGAAGATGACAGACAGTTTGGAAGTCCAGCCCTGCCCCCTTGTCTGGCAACAGAGGTATTAGCAAACAATAAAACCAACCTTCTTTTTTGGGAACTCCCAAAATCTTTTTCAAAATACAACTATAACAAACTCCAAAGCAATATGAGCCTCTAGCTTCATGTTCTGCTCCTTTATATCTTCCCCCTGCCGGGCTTGTGAATTAAAAGTAAAACACGCAATCATGTAAATTTAACTACTTGCTGAAATAGTGCAAATATGAGAGACATTTATATAGATACCACTTGCCTAAATGTCAGAGTATTTGGGGGATCTTAGCCTTCTTCTATCAGTACTGTGTTAAAATGTGCTTTTTAGGTTTTAAATTTAGTCAAACCCTCATTTTACTTCTTCCTGCAGTTCTGTCAGATCATCATGTTCTTCATGTGCTTAAAATTCTATAGATACTGCAAGCCAACTGAGGGAAACACAGAGCAACAACTACAGCTGAGCCCAGCCATGACAGCTGTGTAACCAAGACACCTACCACTGGTTATGTGGATATACACTTGCGCACCAGATTGTCTGAAAGAGGAGATAGGAATCCAGAATTTACAGAAAAATCACTTAAAAAAAAGTACAGAATATTAATTGTAATTAAACCAACACATATTTTAGATACAAAGTATGGGTACACCTACTTAAAAAAATATCTGCTGAAGAAACATGGTTACTTAGCTTTTAATCTGGCAGTCACTAACAGGTTTGAAAGTAGTGTTCGACTATATCAAGGGTCTTCAATTAGTTTCATTATTTAACAGAAACAATCAGTAGTATGTTGGGTAAATACTAAGGAAGTAACAAAGAGTAAATATTACACTTATTTATTAATACATTACTGAAAGAATAATTCAAGACTTTGGAATATGTTTTGTTTTTGTTTTCTGAAAATAGTAGCTAAGCAGCAGACGACTATTTTTTTCCTCCATTCTTTGCAAGACTGTTGATAAATCTATGCTGTCTAAAGATCACTGTGCAGAAGGATGCAGATACTAACCCCCAAAAACAGTAGTGCCAACTTCTGCAGCTCTCCCTATTAGCATAGTTTTTACTGTAGTTAGAAAGCAGCCTGCAATTTTTTTGCTGTTCAGCTCCTCCACTCATCTGGATAACAAATACACTAGAACAAAAGGAAGGTATTTGATTTTCACTTGAAAGCAATCCCACTCATTTGAACCTGAAACCATTACACATTAGAATATGTTTAGTTTTCAGAAGCCACATCTATTCCTAAGCTTTGAGAGTAGCTGGATCAGACCATGATGTACCCATTATGTGATTAAAACAGACCCTGACCATGCTGTTTCTATGTTTGTCTCTGTTTTCAACTTCTGTGGCTCCAGAGCATTCCCCTTCACCCCCATTAAAGGCGATCACGGACTGAGAGTTGGCTGCTTTGCTATTTTATACATACTAGTTGGATCATGAGTAATGAGGGGCATTTCATTTAGGGTGTTCCTAACAACGGGACCCAGTCCAACAGCTATTTGTCTGTTAACTGAATGTTAAAACAAGGTAGGGTAGCACTAGACAAGAGTCCTTGGAAAGTTAATAGCAAAAGGGACTGTTATTTCTAAACATTCATCAGCAAAAGAATAGAAATATGTTTAATACTGTGCCCTAAATTTCCCAGGTACATCTGTAAAGGGAGTGTTTTAATCCCTCTTAATTGCCTTCAGAAATAGTTCCTAGCTGACCTGGACTCTCTTACTTCTTCATTCCAGGTCGACTAAGATTTGAAAATAGTGGCATCTTAACACAAAAGTAATCTTTAAAGTTTTCCCAGTTTTATGTGTTTTCTCAAGTTAATATATACTAGATACTACTAGATACTACAGACCTATTAGTTCTAAAATCAACTTAATTTTATTTTATTAATTAAATTATCTTCTGTAGCAGGCAAGAAATCTTAAGAAATGACTTGATTTACATATTAGTGAAGCATCAGCAAACTTGTATCACTGCTTTACACATCTGTGATAAAATAAGTTGAAAAAAAATGAAAAACAAAAAGGAAAGATAAAAGAAAGAAGATAAAAATGAGTCTAAGAAAAAATCTATAGAGGAAAGAACTTGCATTTTCTAATTCCTTTTTTGATGGCTGTAGCTCACAAGTTCATAAACTGACTGGATGAAGCCAAGATAAATGATCTGAGTTGAATGTAATGTGCTTCATATATAGTCAAATTATTTACTTTCATTGTTTATATTTTATCTGATATCCCTGGACTCAAAAGCATTTCAGAAATGGATGGCATCCTGAGCTCACAAACATAGCTATTTTCTGTTCTACATGCATACATTTTTCAAAAATTATGAAAATATCCTAGGAAAACACATATAATTTTGTAAAGATTAAGGACTGGAGAGGAGCTCTGAGGAGAGGGACCTGAGTGTCCTGGTGGATGACAGGTTGATCATGACCTAGCAGAGTGCCCTGGTGGCCAAGAAGGTCAGTGGTACCCTGGGTTGCATTAAGAAGAGCGTCGCCAACAGGTCAAGGGAGGTGATCCTCCCCCTCTGCCCTGGTGTGGCCTCACGTGGAGTATTGTGTCCAGTTCTGGGCTCGGCAGTACAAAAGAGACAGGGATCTCCTTGAAAGAGTTCAGCTGAGTGTTACAAAGATGATAAAGGGCCTTAATGAGGTCTTTTTCTTCTGAGTGACCCGGGTCCATTCAGCCTTGAGAAAAGAAGACTCAGAGGGGATCTGATCCATTTCTATAAATATCTAAGATGCAGAAGGCAAAGGGACTAGGCTGGACTCTTCTCAACAGTGTGTGGTGATAGGACAAGGGGAAATGTCCACAAACTGATGCATAGGAATTTCCACACAAATGTGTGTGGGAACTTCTTCACAGTGCAGTGACGGAGCAGTGGCACAGCTGCACAGAGAGGTGGTGGAGTCTCCTTCTCTGGGGCTGTTCAAGACTCTCTGGATGCCAACCTGTGCAACCTGTGCAGGGAGCTGCTTTGGCAGGGGGATTGGACTAGATGACCTCTAGAGGTCCCTTCCAACTCCTCCAATTCTATGCCTCTGTGACTGGTCATCATAGTTTGACTTCATCTACAAGCTTGATTTACATGTTCTCCAGGTCCTTCTCAGCATTACTAATAGGACACATCAAATGGAACTGGTTCCAATAAATACTCCATTGAACAACCTCCAGCCATGGTAGGGCCTTCTCAGCACTACCATCCAATAATTCACCTACCCAAGCTTCCTTGTCCTAAATAGCATAGCAAAGTATTGCAGGTAGAGGTTCTGTAAATGGAAACTATTGCCCTCCCATTATTCAGGTATCCAAATATTCTATCCTTACAAAAGGAAATCAGGTAGGTCAAGCAGACTATGCTGGAGAAGGCTCAAGAAAAAAGGCAGTGATAACCCATATACTGACCACGTCAAGTGGAAACTGTTTCTAAGTTTACAGTGTTACGAAAGAAAAAGTGTTTTCCCTCCAAGAAAAAGAAAATTAAAATTAAATTGAAATAAAACAAATTATTTATATGAGGAGAAGCTTAGTATCACAGAATCACAGAATAGCTAGAGCTGGAAGTGACATTTGGTGCCCATTTTGTCCAAGCATCGAAGCAGGACACCAGAGCTATTCAAGCAGACCCACCCACAGCAGACTTCCCAGGGCTACATTCAGATGGCTTTTGAATATCTCCAAGGAGGAGACTCCCTGGGCAACCTGTGCCAATGATCCATTAATCAGACAGTAAAGTGCTTCTTGGTGTCTAGATGGAATATATTGTGTTCTACATAGTACACAAAAGAAGGTAATTAGAAATAAAAGTTTGAGAGAGAAAGATACAAGTTCTTAATGCAGAATGCATAAGAATTTGCACAAATAACCACTGAGATGGGCAGAATCAAGTGAGACTTGTAAGGAGTGAAGCAGAGAGAACTGCCATTATAAAAAAAAAAAAAGGGATTTTCTGTTCTTATTTTATTCTTTCGTTTTATTTTTAATTGTGTAGAGTTAATTTTGTCTTATTGTATTTTAAGTATAAAAAGCATTTGGGGACGTTTATCATAGGACAAAATATAAAAACATCACTTTCAAAGTGGATCTATAGCCAGCATTGCCACATTATTGTTTCCTCATTACTTGTTTTTTTCTCACTTTTACAAGAGAAAGAAGTTCTCTTTAGCCATGGGAAAGGACAACTGAGTATTGCTCATGCAGTACTTTCTCTACACTGCATTTTATATAATGAAAATGATTTCCCATTATTATTTAACAAATAAATATCTTAAATACCACTAGAAATATATGCACTGGACAATATATAATCTTCTTGGTCTACTGATACAGCTAAATTCATTTTTCATATGTAAAATGAAAAATATTTTCCAAAGCAGGAGGTTACATTTATATTATAAAAAGGGCTGTTGCACTTGAGTTGTATTTAAGACTCACACTTGAAGAAAAAGAAGAACAGGAATTATTTACTTAGACTTATTTTGATTTCTATGTGAACATAAATATAATACCTCATAAAGTTATTAAAAAGAATAAATTCAGCTCTTTCATGAAACTGGAATAGCTTTTGTATGTACCTATTTCAGTGAGAAAGGTTAGTTTAGGCTTCATTCCAGCCTAATCCTTGGCAATGTTCTTAAACACCCAGCAACATGAGTTTCAATTAGTATTATGTATAGGAATGTTGCTTTTGAATCAGACACACCTGTTTGCCATGAAATGATCCTAAAACCTGTTTTACATGTGCTAGTAAACGATTTCACGATAATTCACAAAGTCATAATTCCACATCATTCTTAGCTGATGAGATGCTTAAACCAAAGCAAAGCTGTTTTGCGAATTCTTTGATATAAATAAATATGAGAAAAACAGTGTGTTTTGAGCTCTTCCTGCATTGATGTTTCAGTGAAATCGTCTTGCTCCAAAAAACTGCGTGAAGGAGAATGTCTGCATGATTTCCAGAACTTCAAAACTCAGCCAACTAAGACTTAGTATATAGTTCATCACTGAAATAACACAAGAAGTAGATAAGGCTTTATGAATAACCCAAGCCTGCACTGAAATTAAAATAAAATTAAAAAAAAAAAAAGATAAAAAGTAAAAACGTCCCATGTCTTTAAAAAGATCAAAATTTGCTAAGGAGTTTCAAACAGTGTAAATAAAATTTTGATCAAGTGTTAGGCACCTTTTTTACTGAACATTCAAAAATTTAAAAATATTCAATAAGGGAAACTCTCACAATATCACAAATTCTAGTAATATAAATTAATTTTTGAACTTACAGCAGGTCACTTCTCTTTTGAACAAGCTAAGATCTGCAAATAGTTCTTAAGAGACCAATGTATTCAGTTCTTAGTGTTTGTTGTTGTTGTTTGTTTGATTGTTTGTTTTAATGGAACAATAATTTTTGTTTACACAGTATCATTCTTCCTGGAGTACTCCAAAAATAGTTAGTGATGACCTGGCCATTTTGTCCACCATTGTACTTGGGTAGGGATAGTGATAGGAGGATGGTTGGACTAGATGATCTTGTAGGTCCTTTCCAACCTTATGAACCTATGAACCTATTGTCTCTTTTATCAAATGAAAGAATGAATAAAGAACTTTCCTCCCCAGTCACTGATTTATAAATAAATGTTTTAACTAACACCAACATCTTCTGTAATTTATTTTTTATGTGAGGATATCTTAAGAATCATTGAACCATCATGTGTCATGCAAATCAGAACCAAGAGATTGTTCCATGTCTAAGAAGTTTACAAGGATAAAAAAGGGCATAACCAGAAAAATTCAAATTACTGCATCCAGAGAGACTGAGTTTCCATAAACTATGTTCATTTTGTGGAGTTGCCAAAAATAGATCGAGAGCCTTCGTGACAAATTTCTATTTCTCTTCTGACTGACTCAATATATGATATTCTACTGGAATAACAGACTGCAGCCCATTACAGAGAACAAATTCAGGCAAGGGAGGATGCAACATGATTAGCTAAACTGAAAATTGAAATGAGTGAAGATGAAATATTTCCTTAAAGTAATTTGAGTTTTCTGAAGTACAGGCTTTAACCAAACTAAAGTATGTGTTCCTCTGTACAAAACGCAGGAGTGAGTGCGAGAAATATGATCAAATTTAATCTAAATAACAGGAGGAGTCAAAACATATCTCAGGAGGTTAGTTATTGGACTACATCCCCTATTTAGCATAGTGCTTTTTAATTTAAACAATGTATAGTCTGTGAGACCATAGCCTAAGAAACGTAATTTTTTTAGTCAACAGATTATTTTTACCTCTGATATTATGTTACCAAGCTAACTGAAAGCAGGTCCTAAGTACAATTGCTCAAAAATATTCTGCAGTAGTACATACCCTTGGACTGGAGGAGTACATACCCCTTTTCAAAGAATGCAAAAGTTAAAATGATGGTTCTATATGACTGGAAGTTGTGAGAATATAAGGCAAGACATATGAAAATGGAACTAGCAAGGTCAAAATATTATACACCTAATAATATAATACATGAATACATATAAATACATACACATATATATTTTATACATATAAATGTGCATATTTATGTATATAATTAAGGTTTTAGGCCTACTAGTTGCTCAGTTACATTAGAAACATAAATTCCCAGAGTGCCACAGACATGACTATATTGCACTGATTCAGCAAACACACTTTACAAACTATGTTAGATTCATAATTGTCAAAATTGCACAGTTTTGGATTGAAACTTCTGTCTTGAATTGTCAGCTAAAAACTGTATTTCTAACTTACATCACAGTGTACATTTACGGATATCACACGTCAATGAAATACTTCAGCAGAAAAAAGTACTGTTCGTAATGATTAGCATAATATTCAGTAATACGACTATAATCAAAATTAAAGCTTCAGAATCTATATAGTACTCTGTATCACACAAAAGCATGATCTACATAAATCCTAAATAGAGCATTGTGCTCATTTCTTAAAGAATTCTGAAAAATTATTTATGCTTTTATAAGAATTTGGAATTGACAGAAATGAATGGCTACTGACACTCTTTGGGAGTTTAGACATTAAGACAAAATTCACGACTTAAAGGGTTTATTTTATTTATTGTTTTATTAATGATGAAAATAAAAAAGATTCTCATCATGAGTTGTTTTTTTTTTTTTTAAATACAAGCATTTTCTCCGTAACATTTTTGTAATTCGTATAGTCAGCCACATCTGTTAAGAGTTAAAAATCTGCTTTTCAGGTAACAATCTCCACAGCCACACTGATTGTTGCGGGTAATCACTGACTTTCTTCCTCACTTATGTGGTCTCAAAAACATCAGCAAAAACTCTATCAGTCTATCAGTCACTTTTAAAAATGGCTCAACAGCAAAGCTGATGTCAGTTAAAATTCAGCCCTAATTTTGCCTGTTTACAGGCTTGTTCAGCTTCCCAGATATTCCAGTTTGTTGCCAAGATCATTTTGTAAATGAAATCTCTTTTGAAAATCACCATATGAATATGTCAACAGGTCATGAAATATTTTCATTACCAGCCTTGAAGAAAATCTGAGTTCTAAAGCAACAGTTAAAAAAATGACTATTTCATTAGGCATGAGCATGAAATCTTGCTGGAAAACATTTACTTTGGCAACATATTGTTCCGTTGGTGGCCCAAAACATTCAGACTAGACTGTCCTGGTGGGACACAGTACCAGCCTTAGTGAGAAAGCTGTTGCAGATGAGCTAATCGTTTGTGGATCACTCCAGCGTATGATTTTTCAGTGTGCAAGCCCCTAAACAACTGCAAAGTAAGACAGTAGGAGGAATTTGTATCTTACTTAAAAGTTTAAAAACTTGAATTAAAGTATTAGAACATTTATTCAAGAAAAAAAGGAGAAATAGGAGAAACAAAACAGAGGTATATTATTATTTTTCTAATGTTAATAGTGGGGATAGATGTTAGAGACATCTCACATATTGAAGACAGGAATTCTCCAGCATCATCATCTTTTGAAGTTCTGTACTCATTTTAAATAAGATGTTAATATGTTAACTAAACATGTTTAGGAAAATTAATCTGACTGATTCCCATATTAACAGATGAGTGTGGGTCAGATCATCTGCACGTACATGTGTGTGAGGAAGGTAGTCAGTTATGCACTCTAGTCCATTAAAAAGAAGAAAGACTTTGGAACTCCCACTACAAACCTGAAAGGCTCTCCAAAGAGAATAAATTTTCTCACAGTCATCAGTATCTCAACCTCTCACTTCCAATTTTTTTACAGAGATTTACACTATTCCCACAGATGTGAAGGTTTCCAGAGCCCTTTATGAAAAAACCTCATGAAGGTTGCATGGACAAAAAAGGTAGAGAAGAAGTCTAATATTTAAAAGATCCTTTTAGAACTATAGAAAAGGGCCTACAGTATCTTGCCACAGCTGTGCCTCTCCGTGGAGGACTTCAGCCCCATGAAACTCAGAAGACTTTGATCTTAACACTAAAATTCATCATTTTTGAATTTATTTTCCTTTTATTTGGAAAAGATTTTTCTCAGACAAATGCAATGAATTCCAAAACTATAATTTATCCTAAGAAGAAATATTTAATAACAAGGCACATAATTGAATGTCAGGATGCAAGGCCTGCTCTGACAGTAATATCTCCTATTTTATTACATTGGCCCACAACAATAGAGGTGGATGTTGGCAGTATGGCAGTACAGAACCTTCTCAGCACTACCATTAGAGATTGTTGCAATGTCACAGAAGGCAGCAGAATAGCATTCTGAGACAATGGTATGTGACATGGAAGTGCATACAAAGCAATGGTGTGCAACTGAATTCTTTCATGCAGAAAAAATTCTATTCACTGACATTCATCAGCATTTCCTGAATGTTTCTGGAGACCCAACAGTGGATGTGAGCACAGTGATGTTTCAGGTTGTGCATTTCAGCAGTGTTGACAGTGACATGAAAGAGAAGCCACATTCCCGATGGCTATGAACAGGTGCCACACCATAAAAGGAAGAGAGTCTCCATCGCCTCATACATGCAAATCTACATATTAGAACAGGGAAACTGGGCACAAAGCTGAATATTAGTTTTAATGCATTTGAAACTATGATGTCAGTGTTGGGATATTGCTAAGACTGTGTCCAGTGGGTCCCAAAAATGCTCACAGAGCAACAGAAAAAATGCCATATGTGAGTTTGTCAGAATCTATTGAATCACTATGAGACTGAAGAAGACCGTTTCCTGGATTGCATCACTACTGATGATGAGATGTAGTGTCACCACTACAAGACAGAGTCAAAATTGCAGTCCATGGAGTAGTGACATGAATTCTTCATATATAAAAAAAGTTCAAGATTCAGTGCTCAGTGGGTAAAGTGAAAGTAACTTTTGGGATAGAAAGGAATGATTCTTCTGGATTTTCTTCAGTGCAGACAAGACATCAACTCTGACCATTACATCGTGACAATATTCCAACTCACAGTCAGGCCAAAGAAGATAAACTTTCTCTTTTGAGACAACAGTAGCCTCCATGAAGAATATGAAACACATAGCCAATCTTGCCTATACTGTCTTTCCATGCCCACCATATATTCCAGATTTGGAACCTTCTGACTTCCATCTGTTTAAGCCAATGATAGAGAGACTGCATGGGAAATATCTTCACAGCAATGACGTCATCATAGCAGATGTGAAACAGTGGGTCATCTCTGCGGGTGCAGATTTTCACAAATGTTGGCATGCAGGCTCATCCCTGCCAAAAATGCATAGATAATGGTGGTGCGTATTTTGTAAAGAACTGTTCTGTACTGGAGAGTTTTCTTTGTCTGTTGTAATTTTCATGGAAATAAATATGCAGCACTGCTTCTGGAGTGACCTATGTACAAAAGTTCTTCCTATCAACATTTTTGTGCACTTTGTCACAAGAAGGATTAATTTATCTATTTTGTGAATTTCAGATGTCCCTTTGATGTCTGCAAGACATCCAAAATCTTCAGATGTTCTAGGAATTATAACAGCCTATTAAGAGTTACAGTATAAAAAACAGATTCAACTCAATTTCAAAATTTGTGGTTTTTTTTTTCTTAAAAGCCCTTATAAGCAGCTCTTTGCAAGCTAACTTCATATATGCAGATTATAACTTAAAAACATATAATTAGAGAAATATTTGGAGTCATTTGGAGTTTAAGACAAATTAAACAAAACAATCTGGCATAGTGTGAAATGCAATGATTTTTCACCTCTCTGTCCCAAATATTCATACTACAGAAAGGGTGAAGTGGTTTTACAAAAAAAAATTTGAGAAATAAAAAAAGATTTCCTACTACTTTGAGATGAGTTTGAAGAACAAACTCCAGCAGCACACCTCTCCTGATTGGCTTCTCCACTTTCTGTGTCAGAAAGTTATCACCAACACTCACAGGAACCTCCCAGACTGTCTGTGCCTGGCTGTGTTTCTTTTCCAGAAAATATCAGTGTGGTTGAACCTCTGAGAACCAGTGACTGTGACTGTGAGCTTATGTAGAAGATTTCATCCTGCCTCAGCTTGCCTCTTAATTCTCACCCTTAAGCTCTCCACTTGTTCATCATTCATTCCTAGAAAGAGCTCAATATACTCCGTTTGCTCTTGTAAGAGACTAATATTTTATACCATTGCCTCAAAGTTTGCTGATGAACATGTCCGAACATGTCCAAGCTAGTCCTGGGCAAGGGTTGTGAAATCCTTTGTCTAAGGGATGAGCAGATGGGCATGTTCTGGGGCAACAAAGAGAGATCAGCTGCAGCTCAGTGGCCGCTGAACACTCTTTTGTGTGGTACTCATCTCCGTGGGGAGATAGCCATCTCAGGAGATGCTTGCCTGTCACTCTAGCATGGGATTTGCCACATAGGCAAGAGAAATGGAGGATAAAAGAGGGATTGACCACCATGAGCTTGTTGTTGTTGTTGTGTTGGTGTTCTTCCATCAGAAACCTCATGAGCTGATCCCTGCTGCTGAACTCCCTCCTGGGCCTGCTGCCTGAGACATGCTGCTTTCTCCTGGACCTCGCCGCTCCTTCGAGGTGTTCTACCATCTGAACCCTCACGAGCTGATCACTGTTCGCTGCTTCTCCGGTGCTGACTGACTCTGTTCCTGGACTTTCCCCACACTGCTTCTCCTGTGCTGACCCGGTGCCGCTTCTCCAGGACAGCTGCTTGCTGCTCAGGGCTGCCCGTCGCTGCTGCTGCTCTCCCCACTTCTGCAGCCCCTGCTCTTCTGCCTCAGACCGTCGGAGCCGCTTGCAACCGGACCGCCCCTGGGATCCTGGCTGGTGACTTTCCCTGTGTTGTACAAACCCTTGCTTCTTTCCTATCTTTCATATCGCTCGCCTTCCCTTCCCCATCACCCTTAACAGTGTCCACCTTCCCCATCTCCCTGGTCAATATTGGTAATAAATTGGTCGGACCAACATTTGAGCCGTTGTTTCTTAATCTCACGGTGGGTATATACATAATCATAGAACCTCATCTCACTCCTTTATATTGGAGTGTGACAGCTCTCATACAAAGAGCATCCCCACCGCTTTACCTCGTTTGCCCCTCTTTCCTAAAAACTATGCAGCAATCCATCACCATTCCAGTCACATGAGGTGCTCTAGAATGTCATAGTTGCTATGAGATTCTGGTCCTGCTACCTCAGACAGATCTCTAATTCTTCCTGTTTATTTACTACGTTGCATGTTTTGTTATACAGATTAAAAACGAGACCAGAACATGCAGTTTTCTCTATAAGGGTGTAAGAAGAACTCTGTAGCAATGCACATCTTTGAAGTGAATGGTCTTCTGGTTCTTGTCGTGGGATACAGCTAAGGACTATTTGTCACAAGCTTAATCCCCAGTTTTTCAATGGTATCATTGTCACTTTGGATCTTACCCCAAACTTCTTCAGTTCACTCATCTCTTGGGCACAAGGCCAACAAGTGAGGTATTGAAAGAAGTAAAAGATGTCTGATTAAAAAGAAACTTTTTATTCTGAAGGATTAAGGATAGCGAGGTGGGTTTTTTTGCTAGTTTTACATGACAAGTTTACATTATTACTTAAAATCATTTCAGTTTGCCAATACACTCAGGCCTATGTATAAATAATGTAGAAATGTATACATATATATATATATATATGTATATATAAAATGTATTAATGTATATTATACACTGTATAAGTTTACCATATTGATTCAATGCATGTCACAGGCATATAATTCAGGGATAGTTTTATGAATATACCAGCTGGGCAACTGTTGAGGACTCCAGGGGTCTGGAAAGAGAGTCCCATGTGGACAAGTTAAACAGGAGTCATATATTATTAGTCATCTAAAATACGAGTAGGTACAGGAAGGGACACTGTTTCAGTCTATCTGAGCACTGACATATTTAATTACAATCTCTACTTTATCACCCCCTTACTCATTGAAATCAAAGCAATACTACTGCTGCTGTAAACAAAAAAAATCCAGTATGAATTTTACAAGCATACTACAATGTTCATTAATATTTCCTGAAGACCAAAAGGAAGGATTCCTAACACACTAATGGCAGATTAGTGCTATACAGCATCAAAATGAACAGGAAGCTGGAAAGATTTGCCAACACTAGTATCATAATTTGCAAATATTTAGCTTATGCTGCTTTGGCATTTTACTTGATTAATGAGGGCAATTTTTGACTGTGTAAGGGGTAACACATCAGTAAATGTATCTGTGGAGTATCTGTGCTTTTCAGAAATGTATGTGTTTGTACTAAAGTTTAGAAATGTTTCCTCAATAAGCACCATGAAGTTTACTGTAGAGACTGCTAGGGTTGTGGAAAGCTGGATAAATTGAGAATGGTTCATAGTCAGCTTATGCTTGAGTATACCAATTTTTACTTATCTTTTAACAAAATCTAAGAATTAGGCAAGAAAAGGCATATTCAGCTTTCTTGTTGCTCATAGTTTTCATAGTTGACCATGACTTGCAACCTATCACAATACAAAAATCACAACATTCTAAAGTTCATTCACCATAATACACCTACACACAATTTTTGTAGGACTTGCTATATATGTAATAGCACTTTGAAGTGCCCAGTTTATGAAGTCAGGTACAGGCTTGTGGATTTCTAGAGTTTATGACTCTTTTGTAAAGTGAAAATAAGAAGGATGACTTACTTAAATATCATGTTCAGGCTTGACTCAATTTCTTTCTTAAACAATGATATAAATGCTAAAAATGAAAATGCGTATCATTCAGCAACCTGAATATCTTACAGTAATGCTTACTCCCATCTGACAGATATTAATACCCTTAATGATTTACTTGTCTTTGCAAGAACAAATTTTAAGTACAAAAAACTCTATCTTTACAGATCTGCGCATGTTAAACGTAATTCAACGTTGTGTTTGATTGATCAACAAAGTATCACTAGCATGTTCAGATGATTTTCAGCTCGTGTGGAGAAGAAAATCCTGTCACTCCATTTAATTGCATGTGTATGCTACTGCGAGTATTCCAGGGGTGTGGTTGCTTAATTAGGTGTTTCAGTAGAGGGCCTTAAAAACAGCTGCAAAGACTTTTACTAATAGGCCTTCTAGGTAGGCAATTTACAAATAAGACCAAGACATATAATATTTCAAATGCCACTCATGTTTAAGCCTCAGCAAACATAATTCTAGCTGACTGGAAAATTATACTAAACATAAAAAATTGTACATTAAACAGACACTCTAATTCTGTTTAGAAAAACTTCATAGAAGTACTTTATAAAGGCCACAGGTAGAAAGATAGACTGATAGAGTTTCCAAACTAAATGAGTAACATATTGGAAATTTGATCTGCACGTGAAAGTGAAAATCAATAACTCATTGGACTACCATCAAGAAAAATGTAGAATTGTGTAAAGATTATGTCTATAATGTTTCTTATGCAGTTTGAAATGGGAATATGTGCCAGAAATACTTCAGGGTTATTATTCCAATGGAAAAAACATGATCAATCTGTTTAAATATAATTCCTCATGAGATAAGAGCACTTCCTTTTCCAATATGTCCTTGAAACATTTGCCTTACTGTATGGTGCAGTAGTTATCCTTTTGCTCAAAGATATCATACAAGAGATAGTTGTCCTATAACAGAGCAGTTCAATGAAGTCATTTAAATCAACTTTTTTAGAAAAGTAGAAGAAAAAAAATATTCTCTGCCCTTGAAAACTGTGTATTCTTAAAGCCCTATCTTTCAAAATATTTCAGAGTGAGATTTAAATATTATTGTTATCCTGAAATTTCTCCAAAAAGTCATTAGAAAAATTCTAAGACAAGGAAGTGGACAATCATTCTCACAGCACTCATCCCTCAGAAATATATCACCAAGAGAGGGAAGGGGCACAAAGTCTTGTTCTCAGATAATTCCCATAGTCTCTGAATGGCTTCCCTATTTTACGAGGTCTCTTGTGTATTTACAAATGACCTAGGACTACAACAGAACCTGAGGCCTTGAGATTTGTAGCCAAGTTTTATGTCTGCTCTCAAACTGAGCTCATTTTGGTAAAGGAAAGTTTTCCCACATATTCCCAGAAATGCAAATATACCTATCAGATATATCTGAAAGGAAAAAAATCAGCTACCAAAACAGAATCTGAAACAATGGACAGACAGTAGTGATTTACAGGAGAAATCTCATTTAATGTTAATTAAATGATAAATACTTATGGAATTAAATGAGTTTAAAAAAAACCAACACAATAATAAGAAAAAACAATTGAAGCAAATGGCACTACATGAACCAATTTGATACATGTAACTCTGTAAACACCTAAAAAATGAATGTTAGTTCGGATGCATTAAAAAAAAAAAGTAATTTTTTCAGTCCACCAATTATCACCATACGTCAGAGGTGTGTGCTTCTTCCCACTGTTATTTTGAACAAGCTGGTCTTTGCGTTGATGCAGTTTAAGCTTCTACTCTACACCTAAGCCACAAACAATTCAGCTAGAAGCAGTCACTTGAGTTCACTGCATTTACTGTCTTTTTGTTCCCACATCCTTTCACAGCATGATCTTCCATTTTGCTTGCGGGAAAATAAGGGGAAGTACATTGATTGAACAGAGATCTTCTGGATATTAACATCCACCTTTTCTCCCATGAAAGAAGTTGACATTTTTGTATTCCATGCCCAAGGTTGCTACTACTAGCAGCATTATGTAACCTACCAAAAGATTTGCATTTTGTGTTTCACCATTATTTTGGAAGCTAAAATCAAAGTGAAATCATACACAAGAAATACTACTTTTTCTATGTTGGAATAATGATGATACCTCTATCACTAAAATTACTCATAACAGCTAATTTTTGTGACTTCAGCTGTGACAACAGCACCTTTTCTTTTAGAATTATTGATACCTTCCTCCATAATGAATAGATAGCTCATTTAGATAGCTATTTTTTTCCTGATTTTTCCTTTCTAGTTCTCCCTGACTTGCATTCAAACTGTGCCCAAGCACCCCACAGATTTCAGCTTTATGTTAGAGCACTCAAAGAACAGAAATCCACAGTGCTAAGAAGAAGGCTAAGCTTGCAGAAGAGAAGATCCTTGTCTTATGGAACTGGCAGCGTACACTCAAGAGATAATGAAAGATGTTTGTGTCAAATAGGTCCAATTCATTCACATTTATGGTAACACCAACTATGTCTCATCAAAATAAGTAGGCCTTAGCACACGCGTTTCTGATTACCCATAACTGAATGAAAACAAACCATTTTGGTTTTTGTTTTTTAATTTGAAAGTCTTTTTTTTATCTCTTTCTTAGAACAATTTCTTGTAGAAAGGAGTTCTCAATACCTAAAATTAGCTGATTGCCATAGGTAGACCAAAGTGATCAAAGAAAGTGAAGGCTAGCATCTTGAAGTGCTCCAGGATTACAATCAGTTACCCTTAAATCCATTGGATTGTACAACAGGTTCACTGTCAAGAATGAATATAAATTTGAGATCAGTGCATTTGCCAGAAGGCATCTGAACATGCTGAAAGCAAAGCACACTAGATTCTAGTACTTCAAATAAGTTATGCAACAGTGAAGCTTAATTGAATTTACCTGTGCAGTTCAGAAATAATGAAGGGGATCAGAAAAGCATCCTGCTCACTGTGTATAAACTGTCTGAAGAAAAGAGGAAAATGACATGAAGCCTAAATATGTTTCTTCTTCTGAGATATCAGTTATCAGACATTCAAAAATCTAAGTGGCCTCTGTTCCAGGCTTTTTAATTTTTAACCAATACAAGTCCAGCCATAATTACAATACTGAAATCAGATAGTTAAGGAATAGCAAAACCAGTTAAACACCATCCATACAAGGTGACTCCTTGAACAAGAAATTTTTCCTACCATTTCCTAATGTTCTTTGCTACTGATGAACATGAGACTAAAGCCAGATTTGACTACATCACCCACATTAAGTTCTACAGATTGCATAATGTCATTTAAGTTCATTCTACTGCTAATAAAAATACAACTTAAACTCCAGTAAATAAACCACAGATGTATCACAATTTTAGCTGCTTGTAATGTTTAATATAAATTCTTCACATTTTATCTTTATATAAAAGAGACAGACAAGCACAAAAATTCTTTTTTCTAATAAAGTGCTGTTAAAGTACAATTTTCAGTTCAAATTTTTCTTCACATCACCATTATGAACACATAATAAATCAACCTATTCAACCTCTGGGAGTGACTGCTGGCACTATTACAATATAACTTAGGTCTGCAGATAAGATTTATTTTTCTTGTTTCCAAAATGGAGCCGGTGATTATATACAAAGTTCCCTGACTATAAAGGTGGTAGAAAAATCAATAGGCTAAGTCCAGAAGAGGTAATCAACTGATGTGATTTGAAAAACAGGCTGTACTATTTCACTGTTTATATGAACCAGAGAAAATGTAAGTCTAGAATTAAGTGAAACATTCTGTCTTCATTTTAAAGCACCTGTAACAATTCTAAAGGTAAACAATTAAAAAAAAAAAAAAAACAGGTTATTACAAACCTTAAAATTAGACAGTATTTATATAAATTATTCAATGAAGGAGAATAACCTTACATGCCCCAACAATTTACAGTGGTATTATATTGCTCTTCCTACCTAGGAAAAACAAACAAACAAACAAACAAATGCGTGTGAGTGCATAAGCATATTAACCAAATAAATAAAAAAATAAAAATTGTATATATATATATAATTGTATATATATATATATATAGGAAGAGAGAGGAAACTACAGAAGACATTAATTTTCCAGCATACCTATTTCTTATCATTGGAAGCATAGCTGTTTTAATATGAAAGCAAAATAGTGAGAAGCAGCAGCAACTTACAGAGAAGCAGTGATATTTTTAATAGGTTTCTTTACTAAATTCCAAGTTGATGAGCAAGAAGAATATTCTTAAGTGCTTACATGACTTCAAAAATTCAGACTTGTGATCACTTATCCTTAAGGCAGCCTTTGCTATATTCACATTCAAGCTGCTCTGGTTGCCAGGGCAGGACAGTTAGTCAGTCTGACAGTTTACAGTCTAAGTTATTTTGGACACCTTTATTTTTCATATCAGCTAAGTCACATAAAAGTTCAGAAATTCTACTCACTTCCTTTCCAAAATACTTGATATACTGGTGCTGACAAAAAACTCTGTGAACCTCGACACACACAAATTAGAGTCTGAATGTGCATGGAATTCACTGATGGATCAAGACTGCGTTTTTACATGACTCAAAATGAATTTAAAGAACTTTTGACCACATGAATCTGAGGAAGTCTCACGGTACACACTGGGAACTTCTCTCAGGACTTCAATAGGCTTTAAATCTGTTACCAAGCAACTAACAGCCAAATTGAAAAAAATGTTACTTTTGTACTTATAAATTTACAGCAAGATTAATAAAAAGATTTGGAAAACTGTCACAAGTGTTTAACAGCATTTTCTGGCAATGTTTTAGCTTGCTATATTTGTTAATCAAACAACTTTTCCAGTTCTTAGATTTACGTAGATTTATAACATCCTACTTTTGCGTTATTTCACTTTTTTGTTTTTCAGACAGTAGAAGCTGAGCTTCATTTTAATTCTTAATTGAATTGTTTCCTTTTTCCCAGGTATTCTATGTGAGTAGAAAGAAATTATAACTAGATTACTGTGAACACTGATATTATTCTGACCAATTCTAAAGGCATTCAGTAAACTATTATTCTAGGTTTTGTTTCCTTGTCACTTAAACAATTCGTTCTTCAGGCCTTTGCACTAACACAAAAGCTCTGATTTTGTTTTTGTGATAGGTCTTATCTATCTATCAATCTATACATACATACATACATACATACATACATACATACATACATATTCTTGAGAAAAACTTTAGCACCAAGAGCTTTATCTCAGTGAAAGGTACTATTGGAGCAGGAGCAGTGCCATGAAGATGATCAGAGGACTGGAGCATCTCTCCTATACTGAAAGGTCCAGGGAGTTGGGATTGTTCAACCTGGAGAATGGTTAAGGGAGACAACATTGCAGCATTCCCATACTTAAAGAGAGCTTACAAACAGGAAAGAGGCAATTTTTTTACATAAAGAGATAGTATTAGGACTAGGGTTAATAGTTGTAAACCATATGAGGGGAGGTTTAGATTAGACATTAGGAGGAAATTTTTTTAATTTCAGGGTGGTGAGGCCCTGGCATACACAGCAAAGAGAAGCTGTTGATGTCCTTTACCTGCAGGCATTCAGGCCCAGGGTGGATGGGGTCAAGAATAACATAACCTAGTGGAAGGCAATCCCGCTCGTGACAGTGTTGGAACTAGATGATTAAGGTTCTTTCCAGCCCAAGCCATTCTATGCTTTTTGATTCTATGATGGTATGACTCTATGATTCTATGAATGTTGTTCAAAATAAACTCTTCAGCTGGTTCATTTTTGTGATCAAATTTAGCCATCACATGGTTACTTTTTTTTTCCACCAATCCAGTCCTGCTTATACACCACAAATGTCTAGGAGCTGTAAGTCACTGAAAACAGAATCTCCTGCTGCTTTGTAGCTGTGAGATCTAAAAGTTATCCACAGATAACCAGGATGAGTACAGGTTAGATAGGCCCCTTGTGGCTTCCTGTTCTATGGGAGTTCAGTCTACATCAAGCAACTCAAAGCACTTATTAGAAAGCAAAATCACAACTGCTTCACACACATGATGGATGTTATCAGTACGTGTGAGGAAAAGCCTGAAAGGAATTATATACAGTCTTGGAGAATAAAAATAGCTTGGGGATTTCCTACAGTTTTAGGATTTAGATCAGTGGCTGACAAACTGGAAAACTTTCCCATCAGCAAGATCAGTTAGTAAAAGAATAGGATCACTGAAGATTATTGAGAATATAACTTAAGGGGAATTTCAAATATTATTTTCCTAAAAATTTATCCATTCCTGAAATTTTCTTTACTGCTTTCCCTTATTGTTAAGAATAAAGAATTGGTAATTTCAATACAAATTCACTCTATGAACAGAGATTGTCACCATAACAGAAACATCAGAAATGCTTTTTAAAAAATTCTAAAAATGAATTGTTGCCTTTCTTGTTTTTATTATTACTATGACTCTTGCATTTATTTTAGGTTGGATACTGGACTTTTGTTTATATTTGTTTCTAGCTAGGACATTCAAAGGAAGTCTATTTCCAAGGTAAAATCGTTTTATTCACTAAAATACTTTGTACCAACACTTTTATTTTCATACAATTTCTTGAAAATTTGTGGATCAATGGTCGCTTAAGTCCACATTTTTTATTATACTATTTTTGTATAACATATAACATTTTTATTCTGAAATTTCTCATGAGAATTTATTGCTTTTTCAAACAGACACAATATGTCTGTTATTTCCCCTATGAATATTTGTTTCAAACACAGAAGTAATCTTTTCTATTGGCTTCACGTCCTAATCTGGGACTTTTCTTCTGTTTCAAGAAAACATATTACATGCTTAAAATGTTGCTCACAAAGTAATACATATTTCCCAGATCCAGACTGACTGTTTTTTCCTGTAAAATTCACATTTAAGATTATTGATGGTACAGTAATTTGAAACAGATTAATCAGAGAAGGAAATTTTTATTGATGCAGAGGGCTGATTCTAAGACATCCAACTTACTGCTTCAGTTCTATTATCTCCCTGAAATCTGAACTTTCCTTTGTCTCTTTTTAACTCTGAATATCCCAAGCAATCCCATACTCAACCTCAAAAAGCCCACATACAGCTGCAGGAGTCCCTATGGCTGTAATAGTAAAGTTTTGGCTGCTGCCAATCTGGGATTGAGAAATAAGGCAGAAAATATCCTAGGAGCTACAGAATTCCTTAACTGTACAGAAACTTCCACTGCAAAACACCTCCTATTGAAACTAGCTTCTACTGAGACATCAGCTTAAAGATAGAATCATAGAATCGTTTGAGTTGGAAGGGACACTTAAATATCATCTAGACCACCTCCCTTGCAGTGAACAGGGATACCTACAGCTCAATCAGGTAGCTCAGAGCATGGTCCAACCTCACCTTGAATGTTTCCAAGGACAGAATTTCCACCTGTTCCAGCACTTCACTACTCTTATTATGAAAAAAAAAAAAAAAAAGTGTTTATATCCAGTCCAAATCTCCCCTATTTTGAATCCATTTCCCCTTGCCCCATCACAACAAAGCCGGCTATAGAGATGGAGTCCCCTTCATTCTTAGAGCCCTCTGATGAACACTGAAAGGCCGCTATCAGGTCTCCTTGGAGCCTTCTCTTCTACAGACTGAACAGCCCCAGCTTTCCCAGCCTGTTCTCATAGGAAACTCTCCAAGAGGTTATGTTTCTCCTGTACTGAGGACTCCACATGATGTGGACACTGTGGACACAGTACTCCAGGCAAGGTCTCACCAGTGCAAAGTAGTGGAACAGGATCACCTCCCTCTGCCTGCTGACCATGCTTCTTTTGATGCAGCCCAGGATACCCCCAGGTCCTTTTTGGTAGTGCTATGCTCTATCCTTATATCTCCCAGCTTATACCAATAGTGGGGTCTGCCATGGCCCACGTGCAAGACCTTGCCCTTGGTTTTTTTGAACCTCACAAGATTCTCCTGGGTCCACTACTCAGACTTGTCTAGGTCTCTCTGAATGGCATCCCACGTCTCAGGTATGCCAACCACATCACTCAGCTTGATGCCATCCACAAACTTGCTGAGAGTGCACTTGATCCCACTGTCTATGTCACTGATGAAGATGTTAAAAAGCATTGG
The DNA here is from genome assembly GCF_038088225.1 of Cyrtonyx montezumae. Lineage (NCBI taxonomy): Eukaryota > Metazoa > Chordata > Aves > Galliformes > Odontophoridae > Cyrtonyx > Cyrtonyx montezumae. The sequence goes on from NW_027072033.1 coordinate 4,231,831, forward strand.
TCACAGTACAAACCTGGGACACCATTTATCCCTGATCTCTATGTGGACATTGAACCAACTTCTTGAAGTTCAAATCTCAGCAAATTTTATTTTATTTTTTTAATCAAAGCTCACAGGGTAAAATGATAATCAGATTTCACTGTTGCTTTATCTTATAGATTACTCAAAGAGCAAAAAAAAAAAAAAAAAAAACGAATATTTGGTGAAATTACAGTCCCATAGCCTTTTCTTCTTCCACTGCATGCCAGTTCAAGGCATTTCCCTACAGTGCCATCACCGATTACTTGGTCAATATGGTATCTTCACAGGAATTGTTTGTTAGTTTGCTTAAATAGCCTCCATTAGACTTCTTTTTTCATGCAAACATCCAGTTATCTTACTATCCACACAATATTTAAAAGTACATTAGCCTGCAGTGATGAACTCCATAGCTCAGCAACAAACTACCTGAAGAATAATCTCCTCTGCTTTTCTTTGCTATGGACTACTTTCACATTACATTTCCTAGTTCTTACAATAAGAAATCCTTTTCTCTAGATCATCCCCTTGTCAGTGATGACTTTACAGATACAGATATATCCTGTTTAACTTCTGATTCTCTTTTTGTTTTGTTTGTTTAACTGGTTAGATCAGTACTGCAAATATCAATTGATTTAATAGGTTCTACAGATTGATATGGAAGCATAACAATGCCCTTCATTTTTTTCTCTATTCCTTTCCTAATATTTATCAGCATATATGACTGATACTAGACTTCACCTTTTCTATAATATTTCCAATGTCAGTAACTTTTGGAGAAGTAACTTTTGGATGTTACACTTCCAAAATTGCAGATTCTGTCCCAAGATATATCACTTCTATAAAATGTCACTTCACATTAACCACATTTAGTTTAAGTTGCCATTGTATTTTCAGTCTTTCAGTTTTAAATTATGTTTTTCAGATTTTCAGATTTGCTTCTAAAAGATATAACTTAGTTTAACCAATGTATTTACTTAACTAAAAAATACACAGCCTTTTACCTGGTCATGGGTTACCATACAGGGCTGCCTACTCCCATAGAGAGGTGCAGATAGACCTTGACTATAACTGCATGATTGATTGACTGTGTAGTGAAAATTGGCTATTTAATCTGCCCATTGCCTTTTATTTTTCATTCAACAATCTGTTTGTTCAAGGACCCTTTGAAGGTTTGGACCCTTTGAGGACAAAGGAATCTACTAATGAGGGATCGTGACAAATGTCTTCTGGAAATCAGAGCAAGATATACCAGTATTCAGCACTGGTGACACCACACATGGAGAGCTCTGTTCAGTTTGGAGCTCACCAGTACAGTAGAGATGGGGCTATTGGAAAGAGTGCAGAAAAAATCCACAATGGCTAAGGGATCTGGAACACCTCTTCTGTGATGAAAGGCTGAGAAAGCTGGTACTTTTGAGCCTAGTGAAGAGAAATCTTGGGCAATCTCATCAATGTCTACAAATACCTGAAGGCAGGATGCAAAAAAGTTGGAGACAGACAAAGTCAAAGTGCATTATCAGATGCATGAGGTCCTCCTTGAGAAGCTGTTTTGAACGTGTTGATCTCCAATGGACACTTTCAACCTTAGTCATTCCAATTCTATGATACCAACTGAACATTCTGGATACATATATTTTCATAGCAAGTGGAGTTCTTCCAAGGAACCTCAGCAGATTTCAGACACAAAACATTTTCTTCCAAGTCAAATTTACAAAAAAGAATTTTGGGGGCTACTGTTCCTAAAAAATCTAGAAAATCGTTTTTAAATAATAATAATAACACATTTTAAAAAGTAACTACTTCATATGTTGATGAATTCCAAAACAATTCCATGAGTTTTGCAACACTGCCAAATTAATTGGTAACACAAGAAATTTAGTGTTGCCCTTCCCCATATATTATGCTACCACATTTTAAAGTGCTCTAATAAAAATATTAATGAAAATTAACCTCCATGTCATACTAAAATCAGAGCTTTTTAAACAGATTAGAAAATAAACCACTTGTAAATTTGGCAGTTGGCATCCCTTTTTCTTCTTTTTCTCAGTTTTTATTACAGATTATATATACAGACTTGGGACAATTTAAAATGATCTAAGTTTCCCTTGCATCAGTTCCAGAGTACTAAGTGAACAATTCTCAAGAGGAAGCCTGAAATGAACATCTGCAGACTGTTGCAAAAATAGTTTTTACCAGAAAGAGCTCTGAGAAACTTTGAAATATATGTGTATTTTGTATAGACTGTCATTTTGCTACCTGAGAGAAACGAAGTCTGAACAATTTCTCCCAGGGGACCTGAGAAATTCTCATTCAAGTGTGTGCTGTTATTTAGAGAAGTCAATGAACTGCAGTTTCTCAATTCTATACCTGTTTATAACCTCCTGTGTCATCTCCCTTAAGAAAATTTTATGAATGTACAACTTCTAATACCTTTTTTTCTCTATGACAGGCAGACTCACTAGACTGTCCCTTTCCAAGTTTGTCACAAAGGAAGACAAATAGGCTAGGCATGTCAGCAGCTTGACTCAAAATACACTTCATGTAAACCTGTCTCCTGGAGCACACTTTAATACATCAGCAAACCTGGCTGTTAATCAGTAGCTCTCATTCTAGGCTATTAACAAACACAAGATTGCCCTTTGTTGACAGACACCAAAATCAAAAGACCTGTCATGGTTCAGCCTAGGGGGATGAAGGTACCCATAGTCCTACACTCCTGGAAAAGGGGAATGGGGAAGGAAAAAAGGTAGGGAGATTAGCCTAAATTTAAAAAACAAACAGTGGCAATGATCTAAGGAAAAAAACAAACAAACAAACATAATTTATTAAGCATGATGGTAGAATTAAAGATATACAGGATATACAATATAATATATTATAATTGGAATTGAAGATGATAAATTAAATAACATGATTGCCTGAAACTGAAGACCTTACTCTAATGCTGTAGGCAAGATCGCCAGAGAGCACAGAGCTAAGGAGAGCAAAAAGAGAGAGTCTTGTGACTCCCATTCAGTTTTTTCTTTCCCTCTGAAAGGAAAATGGAAATGGAATAGTGAAATCTTCTGAGAACTGTATTTCATTCTTCTCTACTGAGAATAGGTAACTGGAACTATCAAAAATCCATGGAACTGCAGCATTAACTCTAACTCCCAGTGCACTATGTGATGTTATGATGTGGAATACCAATCATAAATCATAAAACCATGACAGGTGTCATTTTGTTTTGTGGTTTATATAAATGCAGATTCACCAGCTCCCCTCAAAAAAATCAAAATACTCTTAAGTTTGCAACTAAGATCAACCAAACCACCAAATTTCACAGAGTAAAAATGGTCTTATTTCTACAATTGCTACTAGGTAAAAGATGTATGAAGGTATGAAAATTGTGTGTGTAAAGGGTTAATTCTGCAAACTTTCAATTAAAAGTATCAGAACGTGTGACTAATTTTAGTCACCAAAGTGTTCATATCTACCTCAAAGAAGTACTGTTACATGATGAGAATTTAGCCAGATTTATGCCTCTTTTACTTTTTGGACAAGAATTTTCTGAAAAAAAAGAAAAAAAGAAAAAAAACAGTAAAAAGAAATGCAATATTTTGCCTCTCACTCTAGTGTTTATGCTGCAGGCCATGTTTCCAATTCAAAGTGTTCAGCAATACTCTTTGAAAAAATTAACTTCATTCAACAGGTCAGATTCTCCCATATTATTACCTGATTTTGGAAGAAAGACAGGAAAAAGAAAACAGAGAAGATGAATAGGCAATTGTACAAAGAATATTCAAGGATTCCCTGCCTCAGTCACATCCGTAGAGCATGGACCACATGACTAATAGCGACCACATTATGAGTGTGGAAGCTGCACCTCACTCCAGATGAATTAGTGAAACATGAGAAAATATTTCCCTGGCTGTCACTCTCAGAGGCCTGCTTTGTTGCAGAACCTAGAAGACAAAACAAAGTAATCATTCAGTTTGCTCTCTTTTAAATGGAAAACGGGGATGTATAAGTGAATAAAGACCACTTTGTTTGTCACAGTGATAAACATATTTTTTTCATTATCAAAAAAGAGATGGGGGAAATGTGTTTCTTGCTGAATGTGTTAATAAGGGTAGTTTCTATAAGGTAGTTTCTATAAATCAATGAAGTACTTCAAATGCCAACTGAAAGATCTTGATCTGTTTCACAGAGAAAGCACAAAGAATAGATAAGTGAGTGCATGCTGCGAGCTTCATCATCTTCCTTTTGGAGTTTATCTAGAAAATTAGTTTTATATAATTTTGTTCTTCCAGCTGCTGGAAAGCACTGTTTTGAAATATTCTATATTCTCCTACCGAAGTGTGAATCCAAGTGTGAAGCTCAAAACCACCTTAGAGTAGCCACAACATTTTTCCATCAACTAGTAGTAACCTTTATACATAGTAGAAGCTCATCTCAGATGAAGTCCAAATGTCCTTAATTTCAGCTTCACTAGAGCAACACATAACTTTCTCTAATTGCTGAAGAGAGAAATAGGAAGTAATAAGGGAAAGCAATATTACACCTCACATGAACAGAACGGGAAAATGCATATAGTTTATGTATGGTAATTGTCCCCAGACAACAAACACTCCTTATCTGTTCCAATCAGAAGTCACTGAGCTAGAAGATCTCACAAAGGATATGTAACACTATGGACAATATTCAGACTGATCTGTGCTAATTTACAAGTTATCTGCAATTAAGTGAGGATCCAAAGGTGATCCCTTTGAAATAATGTGCTAGTCAGTTCACTTTTCTTCTCATTTGCCTTTGCCTCAGAGAAATCTGTTGTGTATCCAAAGCAAAGTCCTAAAAACATGAGCATCAATATAGATATTTTAATTTTCTTTTTTTTTTTGCTTAGAATAGATTGGCACAGCATATTTTTTCCAGATTCAGATCAAGAATATGGTACTTAAACACACTACTTATTCTATTTTTAAAATGCCATCAAAATTGGAAAATATAAATGAACTAATAAACAAACAAACAAAACAACAACAACAACAAAACCAACAACAAAAAAACAAGCAAGAAAGTAGACAACAAACAACACTGCATAAACAAAAAGCCAAAACCCAAGAGACACTGTAGCAGAAATACATGTGAACAGTTTGATTTCACATTTCAGAACCTGGATGGAAATTGGAGCAAAGCTTTACTCCTACTCAGAATACCCACTCAACAAAACAGCCAAACAATCTGCTTGACAGCAAGAGACAAATGGAAAAAGAGTTTTGTTACATGACAGCCAAGGATTTCAGCAAAACAACTTTTAAAAAAGGGTTCATGTTGGAGAGGATTCTGTAGTACATTTTCTTTAAATATTTCTTTAAATATTTCTTTAAATATTAAGAGAGCTTAAATTAAAATTGTTAACATACTGAAAACTTTATGTTTGTTTGCTTTATGTTTTTTGGTTATTTTTTAAGTATATAACGGAGGAAATGAATATAGAGTTGCTCACCATCCAGAATTTATAGCAGCAGTAAAGAGACATATTGTCTAAGTAAAATGACCAGGCAAGAATACACACAAGTATGTACACACTATACTAAAAGACACTGATAATTAAAAAAAGAGTTTTCCATTACTGTGAGTAAATTACAACAGAAGATTAACTGTAAAGTAGTAATCAGAAACAACTAATACTCTTAAAATGAGTCCTGGGAGCTAATTAATACAGATGTGACATCCTGCCAGACTCTCTAGTGGTACTGAAATGGTGGAAACCATGATTGGCCTTTGAGGACTTGGCCTAGCAGTTCTACTGTAATACTTCTTTGAAGAGCTCCCTTTCAAAATGCTCTCTGACCCACATCAGATATTAATTTCATAACTGAATTGAGAAAAAGTTCTTTCACATACTACTTCCATCGTCACTTTTCACAGCTACTCTTGTAGAAATTTCTTTAGCACTGGTTGAAACCACGCAAGATCCACACTGTGATCATGAATTTTATGAGAAAGAGGTGCCAAGAGAGGCATTCACTGCATGTGTATGATGTAGACTGGATGTCCTCACAAACCAAGGAAATCAGTGCTCCTGCCCAGTCTTTTATGTTTTACAGAATCAGCAGTGAGCACATGCTCTTTTCAAGTCACTAGTAAGCACTGAAACAGCAGTGCAAGTAGACTCAAGTATCAGACACAGATTTACAAGCAGGGCTGCAGCCACTGTGCAGACCCCTAATCTTGGTACTTAGCTACTAAAGAAGCTTTCCATGGTGGAATGTGCAGGCAGAATAGAAAAGAGATTTAGAATATTAAGAGATTCAGACAGCTGAGATTATTGGGTAGAGCACTGAGATATCTTTCTTCTCTTCCCTCACTTTCTGCCAAAAATTCATAAACTCTGCTGACATTGGGATTATTCTATTTAGACTATTTTTTTCATCAGTTTAATGTAGCGTAGAGCCTGCAAGCCAAAATCTTTCAGGTAGATTTCACACTATGTTTAATTATTTTTGACAGTGGTATAGAAACACAAGCATGAAGCTTGCTTTTTTTGTTTTTGTTTGTTTGTTTGTTTTGTTTATTGAGTTATAAGAGCATGACATAAGCAAAAACAATTTGAAGGAGATTTTTTTTCTTTGCAATCCTCAAAATCAAAGGAAAAACTGAAGAAATGTAGCAGAAAAAATAAAAACTTTGGCTTATAAAACAATTATATGAGTAAAAAGTCTAAACCACAGGCAAATTCACAAACTTTCAACACAACAGAGATTTCCAATTAGGAAACTCACATGGGACTTGCAGAGTAATTTGTTAGAAACTTTAGACTTGCAGTTACATCTGTGGTTTTCCCTGCTGGAACTGTTCTTGCAAAAATTTCTGAGATATGAACATTCTTCCTTCACTTAATCATAAAAGTAAAGCACCAGAATTACCACATATCAACAGAAAAAAAAAAAAAAAAACCTGTTAGGGTTTTTTTTTTGGGTTGTAGCCTGTGGATTTGTGTTTTGTTCTGGAGGCTTTGATGGGAGCAGAGTTGTTATTATTTCTGTTTGTAAGCTTTGATCTATAACATTTAAGACTTCTTCAGCTCTTGTAAATAGTAATGTTTCAGCTAGATCAGTTTTCTCCTCATTGATTTTCTACTCTTTCCAGAAACAGGTGTTGTACACACTCTGAGATTATAATTTTAGAATACTTGCACAAGGCTGTCAGGCAAAACCAGTATTGCTACAGGAAATGTTTTCTGCTTATAATTATGCTAATTTGAAATTCATCTGTCAGGAAAGGAGACATTTGCCTGAAGGATTTTCCATGTTTTGTTTTGTTTTGTTTTGTTTTCCTCTCGGTCATAAATCACATTTTTCTTTTCTAAATAGAGAATTTGTGTTGATTTTGGTGAAACCGTCCAGCAATGCTCTGCCTTCACCACAGCCAAAGCAGTTATTTAGGGGAAAGCAAGTGTAACTGTTATATTCTCAGCTACATCATTGATCAGGAAGAATATCCTCATATTTAACATTCCTCCTAGGATTTTCTTTCATGAATCCATATGTATAATCTTCAAATATGTGTCACCCTATGGTACAAATTGAAGAAATTTCCTAATCCTTTATTTTCTCCTAGTTTAATATATACTGCTATAATTTGAAGTTTCTCTGATTCTTAGACTACAAAGAACACTAACCAAGTCTTCTTTATTCATGTACTATTCATACCATTCATAATTTCATCAAATTCATCAGCCTTTCAGAGGAATAATCTGAGGTGAGATACAACCTACAACCCTTCAAGTCTGACCCAACCTCAAAAGATATGTTGCCATTCCTTCTGCTATGATCAGTGCTAATAATCTCCATGTGTATTTGGCTCCATGTAAAATTTTCCCACATATCGTCTGAGAAAACAATTTGGGAAAGCCAGAGTTCTATCTGAACGGTCCGAGAAACATTTAGGTGAGAATACATCTCAAGCACATAGTGCTAAAGATTTGGTCAGCTTTATGCACAGCTCAGTTTTCAGTTAGATATAGACAATTACGTAGAAGTTGCTAGATATGATGAAGACAGACAGTCATTCTTCTCAGAGGTTCTCTTTCAAATTAAGCCTTTCTGACTTGGTTGAAAAAGAAAGTCAGAATGAAGATAATGAGCTATCTCCCTGGAAATATTTTCTGCTACACTCTAGGAGATCCCCATTTATGATATGATATTTATCTCCAATTGCACTTATGAGAGGTATGCTAGGTATTTTGAGCTGTCTCTACCTTTTAGTTATTTTCAGAAGTGAAGAACAGGACTAGCATATTTCACATTAATGAATTTCACCACAAGAACCATTTTGTTCATTATTCTATATGCCGACCAAACAAAACATATCAGCAGCATTGACTTCACCGTCAAACATTCTGTATGCGAACATCATTACTTAAAAATTTTACACATTGAACAATGTGAGAAAAAAGCTGCCACATCCTCCCCTCCCTTCCAATTCTAAATATAAATAAAATAAAATAAAATAAAATAAAATAAAATAAAATAAAATAAAATAAAATAAAATAAAATAAAATAAAATAAAATAAAATAAAATAAAATAAAATAAAATAAAATAAAGTAACAAAATAAAATAAAATAAAATAAAATAAAATAAAATAAAATAAAATAAAATAAAATAAAATAAAGTAACAAAATAAAATAAAATAAAATAAAATAAAAGATTTCCATGAGTTTATATAAGCTTGTGCCGTAGTTACTTATGCTTGATATAAGAAAAATAGTATAAAATATTATATATGGTATTACAGTTTTGAGCAAATATATTGATAAGGCATTAGCAACAAACATTAGCAGATACCCTAGAATTACTGAAAATATATATATATATATTTTTTGACAGGCAGAGTGATGTGGCAGAAAAAAGACATAGAGACAAATCCTACAAGAATATTTTACAAGTGTTGGCCAAATTAAAGCACAAACAACTTGCAAGCTAAGACTACAGATAGCTCTGTAGCATGTTCATCACCTTGGAAAAGCATAGTTACAGTGAGAGTACACAAGAAGGACATAATGAATGCAACAGAAGCACTTACAGATAATTTCCAATGGTTTCTGCCAGTTCCAAGAAAACTGATTTTAAGTTATGTACGCCTAACTCTTCATCTCCTCATCAAGCATTTGCTGAACTCATTATCAGGGAAGATCATAGGGCACTAACCCACATTCTTTAACATTTTCATTTATGCAAAGCTGCAATCAAATTTGAAGTTACTAAGTGCAAGTGTACAAAGTCTATAATTTTTCATCATGAATCATATGTGTTTTCGAGGTAATTTTTTGCTGGGTAGAAAACAATGTTTCAAGACACAAAAGGCAAAACTGCACTGGAAATGTGAGTTCTCATAAATAGCTTTCATAGATAAGTGTTTTAAATCTCAGTTTTTCTAGACAAGGTATCACAGAAGACATAGAGGTAGCAAAACACAAGAAATCCATCAGAAAAAGAGATAATTAAGCAAATGACTGAAAAAAAATTTTTTTTGTTGTTCAATTCTTCTCTAGCATGTACGTAAGTCACATATATACAGGCATGAAGAAAGGTCTCCAATGTTTTCCACTTTGCCCATATCACCCTAAATTTTCATGCCTGTTGTCATTATCATTCAGTGGTAGATCTCTTTTGAGAGTACTCTGTCACTTTTCACATATTATTTTTATAATTTCATTTTATTTAGAAAAATCTTTTCATATCAAGGCTAGTTTTATTTCCTCTTAGGAATGTTATGTTCAATATAAAATTCTAAAGAAAAGATTTGGCAATATTTCATTTTTAAGAAAGAAATTGAAATTAATGAGTGAGCATGTGTCAATGGTTTACAGGCTTGTCCTTTTACTTATTTACAGAACTCTCATTATGCAGTCACAGAGGCTGAATATTCTTTTCCACAGTGAGAAAAATACTTGGCCAACAAGTACTTCTCTCGGTTCACTAAGAATTGTATGTCCTCTGAGATTTTAATTCCTCTGATTTCTCTGTGCTAGAGAGTTCATGCATAATTCTGAAAACAAGATTTTCTCACTTTGGACTTAGTATAAATACTTTTAATATGCTTCTGGAAAAAAAACCACACACGTGATTAAATTACACACATAACAACTAGAAAACATACAAGTATAGATGATAATGAGCATTTTGGCAGGAATTCGGTCTGTCTAATGAGTTAATAGGGACAAGTCATCATTTTTTTCTTTATCTTAGAAAACAAAACAAAACAAAACAAACAAACAAAAACAACAACAACAACAACAAAAACAGAAAAACCCACAACCTTACAGTTAAATTTGATATTTTCCCTTGAAGACTGTAAGATCATTTGTCCAGTGCATTTCTTTGTAAAGGTAGGGTATAAATTCTTTTTTTTCTGGACAGATGTTAAAACTTTACAGATTTCAAATCAGTGTTAAAAAAGTATTCTTGGATTCTAGTCATAACAAAGCAGAATTAGTTCCTCTTCTTGTTGGTTTGAAAGTCATGCAATTTAAACCTCCTTTAAAGTAGTTTTTGCTTTTGGTTTCAGTCTATACTCAAATGCATAGAATTGTGCAGAGCAAAAACAATGCAATTACATAATGGTGTGAGATAGAGAAAACAATGGAAATTACACACTTCAGCATGATCCATTGATAGGATTTGGGAAAGTAATGCTTTCTTCTAAAGGGAAGGTGAGACTGGCAGTCAAAGGAAGCTCTCACAGCACACTCCTTTGAAAAGTCCACCTGTAGGAGTCAGTTCTCGTATTTCCCAGATCTTCTGCAAGGGCTCATAGTGTGCCCTTCTGGTAATATGCACAAATGGCATCATGAGCTATGTCAGAATAAGTGCAGACAGCAGATGAGAGGTGATCAAATGGAGGGAAGCCCCCCATAAAAAATCCCAACAGTAACATACACACACAGAAATAATCCAGAGCTACAGGCTCAGTTAATCTGCAGATAAGGTATAGTAACTTCATCATAATTCTAGTCATCTTATATTTGATTATATCAGTTCCTGAATCCCAACTGAACAATTCCAATCCACTGATATCAAATTTATGGATTGAAGAGTTTGGAGGAAGCTAATCTAATGTCAACATTTTCTGTAAAAAAAACTATCAAGGTTGTTTAACATTCACAGCTATACCATGTGTTAGGCCACTAAGCATCTCATGGTTCAGAAATGTATTAAGAGGGACAAGAGAAACTTAGCTTACTATAGACACATTGCTGCTATACTGGGAAAAAGGAAAATGTTTCATGAAAGTAGATAGTTCTCAGCAACTAGACCAATTAAAAGGTAACTTTTAAGATGAATATCTTTGCCTACTGGCACTATTTGGGGTAAAGCTCTTTTTGTCTTTCTCCATCCCTTTCAGGCAAAATAGCCTTCTGACTTCTACTCTTGGATACCAAATTGGTTCTGGCACTCAGTTGCAAAACATTCTATTACTTCACCACTTGGACTGATTTGAGAATTGAAATTTTTTTTATAATTATCTATACTTTCAATCTTGGGAAATTTCAATGAAGTAAGTAACTAAAAAAATTCTCAAATATAAATCATACTTATTAATTTCCATAAATGTACACAGCAAGTTGAGGCACGGATAAAATGATCACCAAAAATTCATATTCATGACAAAATTAAACGATTTCTCTAACCCCACTAACACTTCGATTTAAATAAAGAATTCCATGATTTCATTCTGCTCTTGCTGATATTTAAAAGAAAATTTCCGTAGGCTCAGACTCCATCCTTTCACAAGAGCTGAAATACAACGTGCCCCAAGAAAGAACATGAGTAAATAAGTCAGAGTTTTGTAGTTAACAGTTTATTAAAGAGTTTCTTCTACTCAATCTGGCACTGAGAACATTGCTATATTCACAGCCAATACTTTCAGGTAACAGTGGAAAACTCGTCAGTTTCCCCATCACAATTCCTCCAGATAATAATTTCTACATTTTAAAAATGGCCTATAGCCTACTAAATTAACTATAAATCACATCCAGTGGAATTGCAAATGCTGAAAAAAAATGGTTATCATTAGTTTTACTTGGAGTGTATTGTATACAGATATATCTCACAGCTTATCACCAGTGCTCTAAAACAATAACACCATTTAATGCATTCAGGAGCCATCTGTGAAAGACAGAAACTCTTTTCTTTCTTTTTTTCTTTTTTTTCTTTTTTTTTTTTTTGTCTCAAAGCTTGCTTCGTGAGGCCTTTCTGGTGATAAGACTGAAAGTGATAACTGCAGGTTATCGAGGTGGGTGTATCTGTGACACAGTGCCTCTGCTTAACTTATTGTTGTAAAGATAAGCAGAAGCAGGGCCAAGCCTATCTTTTTTGGGGTTCAGCTTGGAGAAGCTGATCACTGCAAAAGACAATAATGCTTGGGCATGGCAACAAAGGTACCATTCCCTGCTGGCTTATCTGTTGGGCCAGGTATGTCACACTAACAGAGAGAAAAGAAAAAAAAACTGAGAAATGGGGGATAAAAGGCCTTCACTAAACTAACTACTTTGGAGAACTCCCAAAGAAAAAAATCTTTGATGGAGAACTCCTGAAGAGCAACAGGAGAATTCCCTGAGGGGAGAAACTCTTTGGACGAACCCCTTGGCCTGCTTGCTGCGAAGCTTCCCGGCTTTCTCCCATCCCCCGCAGTGACCAGAGAGTTCCTGAGATCAATGGACCACGAACCTCGCTGGATCCACGGTGGTGTTTATATCTCTCTTGCTTTCTATCAAGACTCCTTGCTTTTTATCTCTTTTCTATCGCTTCCCTTCCCTTCCCCATATCCCTAAGCAACTAGTATTTGTAATAAACTAGTTGGGCTAACGTTTGATCTGTTGTGTCTTAATCTCGCCATCAGGTATACATATAATCAAAGAACCTTGTCTGTCTCCTTTATATTGGAGCGTGACACCATCGTTAAAAAAAATACAGAATCTCAGTATTAACTTAAACCTCCACTTTAGAGTGTATTCTACAACAGAGAATGTCTGCAATTACAAAACATAATTTATTTTATCTAACACACTAAATAAGTTCAGATCAAAGTATAGCCTCAGATATTTTTATGTAGTTTTGTTTATGTAAGGTCAATTACATACTTAATTTAAAATCCAATTGAGAAAAGACTTTCAAGTTAGTTTTGTAATAAGATGTAGGGAACTCATCTACCTCTAGAATCATAGATTCATAGATTCATAGATACATTAGGTTGGAAAGGACCTACAAGATCACCTAGTCCAACCATCCTCCTATCACTATCCCTACCCACTGAACTACTAAATCAAATCCCTTAGCACCTCATCTAAACGCTCTTGAACAGCGCTAGGGATGGTGCCTCAACCACCTCCCTAGGCAGGCCATTCCAGTGCCTGACCACTCTTTCAGAGAAAAAATGTTTCCTCAAATCTAATCTAAATCTTCCCCGGCGCAACTTGTGGCCATTCCCTCTCATCCTGTCATTAGTAATCAGGGAGAAGAGGCCCACCCTCTCTTCACCACAACGCCCATTCAGGAAGTGGTAGAGTGCAATAAGGTCTCCTCTGAGCCTCCTCTTCTCCAGACTAAACAATCCCAGCTCCCTCAGCCGCTCCTCATAAGACTTGTGCTCCAGACCCCTCACCAGTTTTGTTGCCCTTCTCTGAACACGCTCCAGGGCCACAATGTCCTTCTTGTAGTGAGGGGCCCAAAACTGAACACAGTACTCGAGGTGCGGCCGCACCAGAGCTGAGTACAGGGGGATGATCACCTCCCTGCTCCTGCTGGCTACACTATTTCTAATTTCTAATACAGGCCAGGATGCTGTTGGCCTTCTTGGCCACCTGGGCACACTGCCGGCTCATGTTAAGCCGAGCATCAACCAACACCCCCAGGTCCTTTTCCTCTCTACATTCTTCAAGCCATTCTGCCCCAAGCCTATAGCATTGCATGGGGTTATTGTGGCCAAAGTGCAGGACCCGGCACTTGGTCTTATTGAACCTCATCCCATTGAGCTCAGCCCAGCTGTTCAGCCTACCCAAATCCCTCTGAAGGGCCTCCCTACCCTCAGGCAGTTTGACACATCCTCCCAACTTGGTGTCATCTGCAAACTTACTGAGGGTACACTCAATCCCCTCATATACGTCATCATTAAAGATATTAAACAAGATGGGCCCCAATACTGACCCTTGGGGGACACCACTCGTAACAGGACGCCAGCTGGACTTAACTCCATTAACCACTACCCTCTGGGCACGGCCCTCCAGCCAGTTCTCCACCCAGAGAAGAGTGAACCTGTCCACACCACAGGCTGCCAGTTTCCTCAGGAGAATACTGTGGGAGACCGTGTCAAAGGCCTTGCTGAAGTCCAGGTAGACTACATCAACAGCCTTTCCCTCATCTACCTGTCTGGTCACCCAGTCATAGAAGGAGATGAGGTTGGACAAGCATGACCTGCCCCTGGTGAACCCATGCTGGCTGGGTCTGATCCCTTTATTGCCATGCACGTGTCGTGTGATTTCCCTCAAGATCATTTGTTCCATAACTTTCCCTGATACCGAGGTCAGGCTGACAGGCCTGTAGTTCCCCGGGTCTTCCTTACGGCCTTTCTTGTAGATGGGAGTCACATCAGCAAGCCTCCAATCTTGTGGGACCTCTCCAGATAACCAGGAATGCTGATAGATGGCAGAAAGTGGCTCGGCAGTCACCTCTGCCAGCTCCCTCAGCACCCTTGGGTGGATCCCATCTGGCCCCATGGACTTGTGGCAGTTCAGATGGAGGAGAAGATCTCTGACCGTCTCTGCTTGGATCACAGGGGGTGCAATATGCGCCCCGTCCCAGACTTCCAGGTCAGGGCAAGTACCGTGTGGACAACTGTTCTGTCTATTAAAGACAGATGTGAAGAAGGCATTGAGAACCTCAGCCTTTTCCTTATCATCTGTGGTTACATTCCCTGCCTCGTTTAATAAAGGAGGGAAATTTTCCTTAGTTTTTCTCCTGCTGTTAATATATTTGTAAAAGGGTTTCCTGTTCTCCTTTACAGCAGTAGCCAGTCTAAGTTCAAGCTGGGCTTTAGCATTTCTAACTTCCTGCCTGCAAATCTTGGCCAGTTCTCTGTAGTCTCCCAAGTAGCCTGTCCCATCTTCCAGAGGACATAGACTCTCTTTTTCTCTCGGAGTCTCAACAAAAGTTCCCGGTTCATCCACACTGGTCTTTTTCTCCTCCAGCTCGACTTACGGGACTCTGGGACAGCCTGCTCCTGTGCCTTTAAGATTTCCATCTTGAGGAGCATCCAGGCTTCCTGGGCCCCTTTACCCCTCAGGAGCGAGTCCCAGGGGACCCTTGCAACAAGTGTCCTGAACAGCTCAAAGTCTGCCCTCCGGAAGTCCAAGGTAGCAGTTTTGCTAGTCACCCTCTTGGCGTCACCAAGAATCGCAAACTCCATGATTTCATGGCCACTCTGGCCAAGACAATCCCCAACCTTCACATCTCCTACTAGTCCTTCTCTGTTAGTGAAGAGCAGCTCTAGCAGGGTACCTCCCCTGGTAGGTTCTTGCACCAGCTGTGTCAGGAAGCAATCTTCCACACACTCTAGAAATTTCATGGCCTTATTCCTCTGCACAGTATTATATTTCCAGCATATATCAGGGAAGTTGAAGTCCCTCAATCATACTTCCATGTAGTCATGAAATAGATGAAACTATGAATTAGATGAAACTAATGCTGCCTGTCCCTGCTGCTCTTTACCCCGACTCTGCCACCACTGCATTTCTGCCTCAGACCATCGAAGCCACTTGCAACTGGACCGCCCCTTGGATCCTGACTGGTGACTATCCCTGCATTGTACAAATTCTTGCTTCTTTCCTATCTTTCCTATCACCCATCTTCCCCTTCCAGTATTCTCCTACCAATACTCTCCCTGGTCATTATTAGTAATAAATTGGTCAGACCAATACTTGAACCATTGCTTCTTAATCTCACGCTGGGTATACATATAATCAAAGAACCTAATCTCTCTCCTTTATATTGGAGTGTGACATTTTTATTGGCATAGTCAGCAGGATTACCACCATGACTCATTTCCCTCCTTTATATTGGAGTGTGACAGTCCTTTAAAATTCTGATCCACATCTGTAAATAGTTGAATGGATTTTGGTCTTTGGTTAAGAGGTCTTATATACCTAATTTTGTCATTTAAGTAGTACTTGTGAGTCAACCTAGATAACCTTTTAAATTTTAACCAAGGTTGAGATCTTTGCCAAGATTTTGTATGTTTTCACCTCTTTCCCATTTTGTGCTTGGAATACCAAATCCACTTTTCCTTGCTGGAGTATGTCATGAAGGTTTAGTTCTGTTTGTTATAAGATCATACATTTGAACTGCTGATGAAAGTGCATTTGAACCACTGACCTCTGTTTTACCTGTGACATTTCAAAAGTAAACGTGAAATTTCTAAAAGATCATGAACAAACAACAAAAATAATGTGAGGAAATAACCATTATAGCTCATGGCAAATATTTTCAGAAGTTCAGTTTAATAAAGTGAAGTAACATCATTAAAATATAATTTTAAGTGCTTGCATAACTTTCAAGAACAGATAACTCTCTCAACTGATAAATGGAGATAAATAGACAAGACCTAGTACCTAGACACAGGAAGGTGTAGATTGTTCTGAAAGTAACACCTCCTATTTATTTTCATGGAAACTATAAAAAAAAAAACAATAACGCTACTTGATAGAGCAAATTCTTAGCTACAAAAAATTATTTGTCAACCATTTGCTGTGTAACTTAGCCAGCAATCAACAAAAGCTTGCGTAGGACACTCATAAAACTCTACACCAGTAGAGGTGATCCTCTGTCACTGAAGTGACTGCAGAAACTCACCACCCATTGCCTCACTGTCCTCACATCTACAGTTTAGTTTTCATAAACATTCAGCAAGTGTTGATGATTGTTAGTGGGTGCTGTTTCTTTCCTCATGAAGGAATTCAATTACATACCTTTGCTTCATATACACTTGCATGTCAGAGGCCAAATTGTCAGATTGCCTCTCTGTTGCCATCTGTCACACAGCAACAACATGTAATGGAATATTGATGGTAAGGTCCAGCATCTCCTGCCATACCACCATCATGTGCCTTGGTTGTTGTGGACTGACATAATAAGATGGGAGATACTGCTTTTGGAGCAGCACTCTCAGTACCAACACAGATGGAACACCAGTGGAATTGCAATTAAAATGGTAATATGTGGTAACAGTGCTTTATTCTCAGGAATACAGTTTACCTCTTTATTGTCTGCAATTTCATGACTCATTACTGTTAAACAGATGGTGTTATCCACCCTGCACATGATATCTTTCTTATGTGAAAAGCAGAAGAAAAATTCAAAAGCTTTGATTATAAGTGTATATTCCACCTTCGAGGTTATTAAAGGAATGTAGTCATTTAGACTGAAAACAAGCCAAAATTAACATAGTTTGACAGAGAATTATCAAATATGTTGTCTAAGGTACTATGTTATAATGTCATAAATAACAATAATTCTTTTTTTTACTAATGTTACGTTATCACTAATGAATGATATAATCATTAATTCTTCCTTCCTCTCTGAATGTCTTACAGTGAGGTCATTATCGCTTTCAAAAATTGTGATCTTGTTTTATTTTCCTTCCTGGGAGAACTGCATAAAGACTGCATGGAGACTGCCAGTGATAAATTAATCCTATGTTAAGAAATCTGCATGGAATAATCATTAAAATTATGCTGCCAAGCTTGAAAGAGTCAGAAATGTACCACAGCTAAGACTCCTACAACCTCAGTTATGTTTCCTAACATGAATATTTAAAACATAAAAGTTATATGACTGTTTTTAGCTCTATGCATTTCATTCTTGCTTTCTTAAAAACCTAAACTACAGTGTCTTCCATGATCATGCACTATTTCATTCATGCCAAATAGTAGAAGCCACTTGTTTCAAAGATGAACAGGAAGAACTATTTGTACAAAAGACATTGTGTAAGCCTTGGTTTCATTTTATGAAACTTCAAAAAAAAATCTGACAAATATAAATGCAAATCCCCTTTTTGAATTTTTGCACCCAGACCAACTTAGAATTCTATTGAAGAATGTACTAGTTCTATCTTCTATCTTCTATCTTCTAATATTCTATCTTCTATTGAAGAATGTTCTAGTTTGAAGAGCCAAGCCCAGTCTAGGTCCATATTGCTAATGCCAAGGAAAATACTAAACAGGGTAGTTTGTCAACACTTGCTTTGCTCTGACCAAGGCAGGTAAAAAAAATGCTAACTTGTCTTTGAATCTTACATTATTCCTATTGATTAAGTGCAAATTAGTGTGAGTGTACTTACCAACACTGCAATTTTATCTGCAAGTAAAAAACAACTATAACATAACAACACAGGAAATACAATATCTAATATAGAAGAGGCCATAAAAATTCTTGAAGTCTTAAGAAAATGTTATTTTCAATATTAGTTTTCTGGCATAGTTCCAAATTCCTCTGTTGTTAGTCATACCTCCAAGAATCTGTGGTACTTGGGTAGAATTAAAAACTCTTGATGGCTTATTTTGACAATTACTTCACTATCACTCAATCTTCTCATTTGTACAGTTCTCATCCACATCTATCGGTTATCACCTAGGATTCCTGCACATCAATTTTACAGACACCATAAGCAAAAACTCTATGTCAAATAATTTATATAAAATATCAAATTTGTTTCCCAGTGTGGTAGTGTGGGAGCAGAGTATAGTTTATTTTTCTTCTTAGCCCTTAATTTCTGCAAATGACCCTGATTTTCTTTCAAAAACTTAATGAAGAATAAACTATTAACAGCCAACACATTAGTTATTACAGGTGGCCCTCAGCGACTCTGTCATTTATGTTTGTTCCGGTGTTTGTGTGAGCTATGTTGCAAGCTGATCCTTGAGTTCAAGTTTTGGAGAGTGCTTCATTTGCTGGCTGAATGTTTTGGAGAGTTTTTAGGTTACAGGTTTTTTTTCTTTGTTTGGATTTTGGTGTTTGCATGAGGTAGGGGGCCTGCAATCTCTTGGCATTAACTATTTCTTAACAACAAGTTAAGAGGATGGGTTTGATGAACTGTTGTTTTCACCCAAACTTCTACAAAGCAAGTCCCTAGGATTCATTCTCATTGGAGCAAATAATGCTATTGGTGCTTCTCAAAAGCCTACTTCTCAGGTAACTGTGATTGAGAAATAAATCCCTTCAGTGGAAGACTCAGAGATAAAGCGTAAAGCTTATTGATGAGTGTCACTGACAACTGTTGCAAAAAAACTAACTCAACACCAATTCTACTGAAGTATAGACCTTCTTTTTTTTTTTTTTTTTTTTTTTTAAGATAAACAGGTATTTTAGTCAAATGGATCAACTGTGGCATAAATGCTTCTCACTGTGTTCATTAAGAGTATGACTGTCTACCTGAGTTAACCACATCAGCCCAACATATATTATAAAATCACTTTATTCATCAACATTGGCTGAAAATATAATTGAACAGGTTTTATTTTAATGTTAATTTACAAGTTAGACTGTAATTCCACACTGGGGGTGATTATTCAAAAATGTGATTGAAGTGTTCAAATTGTGATGGACTGTAGTGTTTACAAAGATGAAGTATCTCTAGATAAAGCAAATAATTTACAAGCCACACTTCAGCTTATGTTCCCCCCAAAACTGGAAAACTTTTCAAAACCAAAGGGCCATAGTCTGTACCTTGTCAAGAAAAGTATGTGGTCATATTCTAAGACCGAGCAGAGTCCGTGGCCTATGTAGGCCACATTCTTGTAAAGTGGGAAATCAGATTGCTTAAAAACATAGAACTGTTCCTATTCTTAAGCATGTGTCTCTGTAAGAATTCACTAAGATGCTTTCTCTAGTTAAACTACATATTTATCCACAGAACTTAAGCTTCATTTACTACACTGACAAACAAACCCAGAAACAATTTTGTCTATAAGCAGACTACAGATTAAATAAAATCTTAACAGTGGGCTTAGAAGATTGTGGACATCATCAGGGCATTAATCACTAAAAAAAAATAATAAAGATCAACATCTAGTAATGACACTCTTCATTAATATATTCAACATATCTTGCTCAAACTTTCAAGAAACTTACATTGAAATACTGACCTTACATGAAAAATCTCTGTCATCACAGTGATGTAAAACAATCTGCCTTACTTACACCATTGTAGATTAGGCTACCATAAAAATGATGTAGCAACTCTAGCAAGTGGATTGCTCTCACAGAAGTATTGCAGCATACAAATTCTTCCTTCACATAAAAGACTGGAGCATGATCAGAATAACTCTGAACATCAATAATAAACTGTTAAATATGTAGCCTTTTCTAGACTACTTGTGTTATAAAAAGAAGAGGATCTTACACAGTGAAATATACTTCTTTGACACAAATCAGAGAGATGAGAACCCACTGATTCAAAGAAAATTTGAAACCTTTAAGTAATTGATGGTACCCTTCTAGTTTAAAAATTGATGTACTCTAAAGCTTAGAATGAAACAACTACTCTTTCTGATAAATTTTAAGACCCACTTGGTTTACCCTTCTGTATTACTAAATCCTTTAACTTTGTTACCATATAAGTAGTCAAGAAATTACTTTTGTCAAACTTTCCAAAGACATTCATAGGCCAGGCTGTGCTCAAAACAGACATTTTTAAAGGACAAATAAGTCTGCAAACCAAGATTAAACCTTTTCCAAAAGGAAATATCTGTAGAGATCTACTTCCTGCATGGTGACAATGACTTATTTGTATTGCTTTGCAAAGAATGTTTTCAGAGAATACAAGCCTCTGGATTCATTGAGGTTGGACATGAGCTCTTGCATGCTGACTTATGTTGCTCAGGAGAGCAATGCCAGATTCCTTTCCTTTATCTCCTTCTTTGGCTACCGATCCTCCTCATCTCACTTGTCTCACCTGAGGATTATTAGTTTCTCATGTAAGCACTTCTGCGTATTCAGTGGAGAATGAACATATCCAATATTACTTCATCAGTTCGTATGCAGTATAAATTCATCACTTTTTTTTCACAACTATTGGATAAATATAAGAAAATACTGTAGGCATTATAGCTCCTTAACTCTATTTGGATACAGGATCCATTATGGATCCTGAAGCAGGAGACTGTTTCTAAAATGAATTTGACTGAAAGGAAAAAATGGTCTTTAAACTGAGATTAGTAGATTATCAATTAGGTGCCTTGGATTCTATTATTGAATTAATTCATTTTTTTCTGTGCATCCCTTAGACCATTAACTTTATAGATGACAAATCATAACACAGCAGCTGATTAGTTATATTGGAACTGTTGAACAGACACTACAAAATCTAAAATAAGCTGATAATAATATTGAGATAGCCATCCCTGTGCATAGCCATAACATGTTGGGGTACAGGATTAGTTTGTTTTAAACGCCAGTGCTACAACAAGTACTTCTGCATATCCCTTTATTAAAGAGATGCCATGTTGTAAATTACTTTGGGGCTAAATCTTTAATACCTAATTTAGATACTTAGTATGTTCTACTTCTAGAGACAAATTTAAAATTAGTCCTAAGATTTCCAAAAAGAAGCAAATTTTCAATATCAGTTGAGGAATTATTTTTCCTACCTCCTTCTAAACAGATCCCAAAAGAAGATGGAATTTCACCGCTGGATATAATTTCAAGGACATTCTAACTTCCTAACACGAAGGACATAATAAATGCATACATTGTAGGGGATTGGTTTAGAAGACATGCAATCTACTTCTTACTATCAGATAACTGTAAAAATTTTCAGTTGAAAAATAAAATTAAAAAAAGAAAAAAGAAAACCAAACAATTGTGTTTGTTGTTAGTTACAAAGTACTAGCTAAGCACAGTCCATGACAAAGTTGATCAGAAATATACTCTATTCCTAAAATTATCTATTCCTACATCAAAAATGAATTGTATTTATTGCAGTTAGTGAAATGTATCAGCTTTTATTATGTCCAATGTGATTTTTGAATTTTGAGTGTAAACCAGTTACTGAGTAATATACCATCAGAATGTGCAAATATACCATCAGAATGTGCAAATAACACACTAGCACAACACCTGGTAAGGTTTAATCAGTATTTTGCCTTGGAATTTTTATTCATGTTGCTAATGCATGTGCTGTACAGTGTAAGATGAACATGAAAGTATATTGAAGGCTTTCAAATTGCACAAAAATAATGTCAAGAACAAAGTAATCTTAATGTTTCCTGATCAAATGAACATAAGCTGGGAAGAAGTGGTACAAGTAGGGTTTCCATATGTCTTACTCATCCCAGAATTCCTTATTAGACCTCTGGAACAAATGCTAGTCTGTTGCCTCCACAGCAGCTTGTTGCAATGCCCCTGGAACAGAATGGACTCATTCATGGTGGATGAGAAGCAGGACATGAGTCAGCAGTGCATTCTTGCAGCCCAGAGGGCCAACTACATCCTGAGCTGCATTAAAGAACGGGCGGCCAGCAGAGAGAGGGTTGTGATTGTCCCTGTATACTCAGCTCTTATGAGGACCCATCTGGGGTACTGCATCCAGGTCTGGGACCTCCAACACAAGAAAGATGCAGAGTTCTTGGAATGGGTTCAGAGGAGGGAAACTAAAATGATAAGAAGGCTGGGGCATCTCTCCAATGAGGAATTGTTGAGGGAACTGGACTCATTTAGCTTGTAGAAGAGAAGGCTCTGGGGAGACCTCATTGCGGCCTTCCAGTATTTGAATGGAGCATATATACAGGAGGGGGAACGACTATTTACACAGTTTGACAATGATGGGACAAGTTTTAAACTAAGACAAGAGACATTTGGATTATATATCAGGAGGGAGTTCTTCACTCAAGAGTGTGGTGACATGCTGGAATGGGTTGCCCAGAGAGGTTGTGGATGCCCCATCCCTGGAAGCATTCAAGGTAAGTCTGGATATGTCTTTGGGCAGCCTGGTCTAGTGGTTGGCAATTCTGCCCATGGCAGGGGGGTTGAAACTAGATGATCTTTGAGGTTCTTTTTAACCCAGACCATTCTATGATTCTATCAACTGTCAGATTCAAGGTTAGTGTTCATTCAGGAGCTCCTTGGTAATGTGAAAAGATGCCTTCCTTTTTAAAATATATTCTGCTCTAAAATGAGAGAAAACATGTTTAAAACTGTGTTATGTGTTGTCTCCTCAGAGAAAGGTGAACTGTTAATCCCTAAGACAAAGGAATATCATAGAAACAGAATCCTATAATTAGCAAGGTTGGAAAAGACCTCTAAGATCATCCAGTCCAACTGCCACCTATCACCAGTATTTTCCACTAAACCATGTCCCTCAGTACAGCATCTAAACATTTCATGAATACCTCCAGAGACAGTCACTCCACCACCTCTGTGAGCAGCTTGTTCCAGCACCTGACCACTCCCTTGGAGAAGTATTTCCTAACATCCAACCTGAATATACCCTGTCTCAACTTGAGACCTTTCTCTATAGTCCTGTTGCCACAGTTGCATGATAGAAGAGGCCAACCTCGACCTCACCACAACCTCCTTTCAGGTAGTTATAGATAGTGATACTCCAGCAAAGATCCTTTTCAGTACAGACTTCAGACACAGCCTTTTTCAAGTCTTCTGAAGTAGCCTATGGAAATTACTGGAGGTACCATGCAACCTGTCACTGTTACTATTAAAAAAATTAAAATCCACAACTAATTTATAAAGTTTGTAGTGCTTCCACAAACAAACTGACTTGGTTCCAACTACCTCATTCTGGAGAATTTTCCACAATATGTTATCAAAGCAAAAGTGTGAGAGAATGTTGAATTCATAGGGTGCATACACTATCTACAGCATTTGACAAATTGCACATCCCACTGATCTATCTCAGAGGAGGAAGGAGGAGAGTGAGAGAAAAGACATCAAGAAATGACCCACTCCTGTCTGATAGTAGAAGACATTGCTTTCATTAATGCCTTCCAAATCCCAGAGTATTTTTCATTCTTTTTATTCCATTCTTTCAAATAATTCTGCAAAATATAGGATCCTCGACTATATAATGAAGACAGAAATCAGAGCCTTTTTACCATGGTCGATAGCTGCTTTACCTAGAAACACATAAGTCTGCAAATTCTACAGTGATTCCAAACCAAATTTATAATTGTTTTCAGTTGATAGGCATATCTTATTGAAAATAAAACAGTGTCTTCAAAAAATAAAGAAGGAAGGAAAATGTATATGTGATCCCAAAACAACCATATGCCAACCTGGAATGTGTACTTAAACTTGATTTAGCGTCTTTCTTTTTCAGCACAACAGTATCAGGCTTTGGTAAGACTTAAGTGATGCAAACGGCTTAAGAACTGAACCAGAATACTCAAGCCATACAGAACACAAAAACACAGACTTACAGGAGATGCTGCTCTTGGGCAAGCCAGTCTTTTTTTTTAAGAACATATTTTCATTTCAAGTTTTATTTGAATTTGAGTTACACTCTAACCTGACTGGGATAAATCCAGTGCCACACTCTACCCTTCAATACTCACTAGGAACCTAGGCACTTGTGGAATGCAGCAATGTGCTGGGAACCTCACTATCAATAGCTCAAAGTTAGGCAAGCTGCCTGTACAAATGGAAGTCTTTTTCCTTTACATTTAAAAGTCAAAGAAATTTAATTAAGAGTGCTGTTATCTGCAGTTAAAAGGAAATATTTTTATTTTTGTAGTTAGGACAACATTCTTTACTCTGGTAGATTATCTTAGAAAAAGCAAAACAGAGCTGAGAAGTATGTTGGCACTATTTAATAGAATAATTTAAAAGTGACTTTTAATTATTTTTTTTTTTGTAAAATTTTTTTGTAGGCAAAAAAATGTCAATGAATAGGTAACTACCTCAGGTAAGAAAATACAATATTTATTATTACTACGCTGTTTTAGAAGATCTGTGCTTTCATTACTTTCTGATTCATACATGTTCTGACTTGTCTTCCTGTTGCCAGTGGAGATTACATGCTCTCTTCATTTCCACATACCACAGGGTGCATTTTACATGCTTCAGAAGTCCGGATCACATGAATAGTTTTTTCTAGAGTCAGCAATAAGTGATATTGTGCTATTTGATAGTTCTCACTAATATTTGATATTAGTGAGAACTTTAAATCAAGTATCGAACTAAACAACCAAAGAGTAACAAAACAAAACAGTCAGTTTTATGGGGGTAGTTATGCACTTTGCAGTGAATTATATAGGTACTTCACTCGCACACTAGCTAACAGTTTATTACTGTACAAAGTTGATATCACAGTTGTGGTTGCCAACTTGTCTCATCGATCTTTAGCTTTTTTGTATTTTTTTTTTGTCAGAACCTATGTTTTTTTGAGAAGCTTAATTTCCTCACATCCATTGTTATACCTTAGTTGTCTTCTGTGTAAGTCATCTTGTGTACAAAAGTGATTGCAAGAGGAATGAAATGATTTAATAGTTAACTCTTTTTTTTTTTGTTATGATTTAATGTCAACTGTGCATTTTTAATCCAGTGTCAATGATTAAATTAACACAATTTCCCTGGAAATTTTTACCATGCCTTAGCTTCCTGATTCCAATTGTTTTACTTTCCTGAAAAAATATTTATCCAGTTAGCAGACTAATGTAGAGGCTATAAGCCAAGATGAATGATAGTAGTTCATTGAGAAACCCCAAGCACAATTTGAACAATTTCTGTTTCTTTCTCCCACTTGTAGTCAGTTTTGAAATGGTGTTTTGGAGTTATATAGTTACATTTTATGGATTTGCTCACCACATGGACAGCCATGCTTCTTGAGAAATGGTGTACAACACTTATGTAATGTAAAAATTACTGAAAGAATGCCACGGGTCAATGAAATGTGAGTGTTTGACTTGATCATGTATCCAATTACCAAAATATTCATAATTTCAGTCTGAATTTGCTTCTCTACATAAAGTCAAAACATAATCTCCAGCTATAATCAGGCTTTTCAGACACACCTATCCTACTCTCAGGAAATCAGTAACAGAACACATGGAATTACACTTTCATTAAGGTCAAGTAACAGTTAACTAGATCACTGTATTTTATTGTGTCCTGAGAAGCACTGGAAAAGCTGTCAATGTCCTCTAATTACTGCCAGAATTAGCTGACTTGCTACTGAAGAGAAATAGTTTTCAAACATCTGTCATATCCTTTTTCTCATCTACAGATTCGTGATTGCCTTTTGGTGCTTTTTACCAGGTTTGAAAACTCTTAGATATGGTCTACACATCAAGTTTTTATGAATTCCCACTTTAGTGTGAATTTCTTTCCTCCCATAATCAATAGTATCAGAACACACAAGCTCACACAAGCTTAACCAAACTAGAGCAATCTTTGGAAAGTGACTTTTGTCAAGGTAAAAATCAATTACATAGCTATATATATCAATTCTAAATTTATAGTAGACAATAAACTACTTTGACTATTATTAAACTAAACAAGAGTAGGAAAATTAGAATAGATGATCTTTCCCTCCCAGGATGAAAGAATGAACATAAGGTATCCACCTACATAGACAGATTGCTGCAATGGTCAGTCTCTTGGTGATAACTTCAGAATTGATTTTTACTCCCTGAAGAGTAATTTTCTATGAGGGTGGAGAGGAGAAAGGAAAGGAAGAGATCCGTACTTATTTTTAATATAGTTTTGAAGAAAATCCTGAAATACCATGATTGTCTTGACTTGTTCATTTAATATCAGATTATAGATCACGGTTTGAGAAACAGATTCTTACTTTGGCTAATAAACAGTACTGGCAAATGCATCAGCAACTCTTGGACAGTCAGATGCATTCCTGAAGGCATTTAATTTCATAGGCCACTCTTTTGGGCAGTCTCTGATCTTAAGCACAGTAGACTGTTGGTTCTGCTTACCCACTGTTTAAGCAATAGAAAGCAGATTTAAAGGGGAATGCAGCATTTCACTGTTGCTCGGTGCTTGGTGCAGAGTAGCCAGAATGCTATGCTTTTTATGTAGTCATTTAAAAATGAGTGATTTTGGTAACGTACTTTTAGCAGGTAAAAATACCATCTTAATTAGTGAGAACAAATTATTATTCAGAATATACACATAGTTAATTTTGTTGTTGTATTTCTTCTTATGACAGGATATAATTTGAGACTTCAAATTGATTGAATGTTAAGAATCTCTCACTTTAAAGAAATAAAGACAAGAAATAAAATATACACTCATTATACATTTCATGGCAATGATTATCTCAAAAAATTTCGGAGTATCACATTTTTTCCTGCTTTGTATCAGGACAAAAAAAGAAAAAGAAAAAAAAAAAGGAAAAGAAGAAAACAAAAGTTCATTTGAAAATTAAGTATAGCAAGTTGAGAAAAAGCATATTGGAATGAGCACTCATATTTAGATTCTTGTGACACCTCAAAACAGCCTCAGTGACCTCACCACCATGTTATGAAGTTTATCTGTCACTAGCCACAGGTTTAGAGTTGTTAATTCCAAATATGTCAGATGGTAGCTACCTGTGTTAAGGTTGGATGATAATCTTCCAAAGTTCACCATAATTAAAGAGAGAAAAATAGGCAACTTCAGAAAACAGTTCACATTCTACAGAAGGTTCACTAACTTGTCTTTTCTTGACAGAACAGGGAGTCTAAGAGATTTTTCTCAGGAAAGAGAATTAAGCAGAGTGAATGACGTTTCCATTCCATGATTATTCCAGGAAACAGCTTCCTTCTACAGTAACAAAGAACCCAATCAGAAGGCTTTGTAAATAATCATCAGCAACAGCTTGCAAATGAAGTGTGGGAGAAGCAGATTCAAATTCCTCACTGCCCAAGAATCTCTTTCTCATATCTCTGGTTAATCAGTATAGACTGCTCTTCTTTCTCTTCTTCTATGAGACAAGAGAAACAGTCTGGATGTGGAAATCCTTCAGAATAACTAATAAATTATTAATATATTTCTAAAGTTTTGACAAAGAAATATTATGCACCGATTTGAAATTAGGTAGGAACTTCTAACTAATTCATTTTTTGGAAGAAAAAGTGAACAAGATGTATTTTGTTTGACAGATAAAATCTCACATACAAAGTAAACATATTCATTTGTAATCACAGTGGAAAATGCTGTTATACAAAAAACTGATGGTGAAATTCAACCCGCACATGATATTACTGATAGCTTTAAGATGCACTTATCGTAAAAGGAGGAAAATAGTATCTCTGTTTATGTTACATACCATGAGGCACTGTATAATATTGGTTAAATCAATGGTATTCATTTCTATTAAAGTTGATCTTTTTAAGAAAAAAGCGTGTGTGCATACCCCTTGGGGCTTAAATTAATCAGTTCTAGATCTGAATATCTCCAAATGGAAGCCAAAAGTATTGATATGTAGGTAAATCAGTGACATCTCACGTTAAATAATCACGATAAATAGAAAGGTAAGTCTAACATTTTAATTACTAAGGAACTTTCCCATATTATCTATTGCTCAGCACCACATACAGAATTTTTAATTATCTTATTATCTAGGTTCTAAATATTTCTTCAACATTTTAGAGGTAAACAATTAAAGTATACTGTACATTATTCAGAGACATTTCTGTAAACTGACAATACCCTTTCACTGAGGACTGGGAGTGGTAACATCCTTCCATTGACGTCAGTAAAAAGAGAAAGTTAAATCATTAACAGACGTTAAGAATCAGTTTGGCTACTTCTGGCAGGTGAAGTCAGATATTTTACTATAAAAATGATGAATCTTTTGGCTCTTTTTTTCAATAAATTGATATTATGATATAAGGAGTGATAAGGGATTTTTATGAAGTATAAATGGTATATATTATAAATAATAACACATGGCACTAGAGCAAATGGTCCTGTGATTGATCACAGGGGCAGAATCCCTAGAGTAGCTTACAGCATAGCCACGTTGGGATCATTCATTGTACAATCCATATGTTAACTAGATAACTGCCTATTGTGGAAAATTTGAAAAGTTAACTCTAATGAATCCTTTTTTCTTTACTAATTTTATTTTTTACTGCAGAAACAATGTAAATGGATAGAATTCAGAGAAAAAATTCTTTAAAAGAGAATAACAGTTTTAATTGCAAAATCAAAACAAAATACAAGCACTCACTCTTTGTTTACACTTATCAGCTTGTAGTTACGTCTGCAGAGTTCCCAAAAGTGAGTACTGACACAGTGATTAACACCAGACAATACAGATTTAAAATCACACACAATTAAGTTGACTCAACAAGTTACCATGTCATAGTCCCAAAACAATTTGTGTAGCCCATGTGATTCAAACCATGATGCAAATGTTTGCCCCCATACGCCCACATGGAAATGTCAATAAAAGACAAACTTACATAACCATTTCAACTATTGTAGTATCTATTGCTGTGTAAACCTGTTATGGGAGCAACCTGGTTCCAACTCCCTGTGGCTGAGTCAGCACTTTGTTTTCACTTTCCAACAGCAAGTTTATGGATCTTGACTGCTGAAATTTGTTCCAGAGAGAAAAAGGAAAATTGGTCCATAAAGTTCCCAGTGTCTGAAAACCAAAACTAGGCATGCTTGTGAAAAAATTGAAAGCAGACTGCTGGATTAACTCAACTGTCAGGGATCTTGGAGCTGGTAGGCTTCTTCTTACCAGGTGTTATTAAAGAAATTACTTTAAAAGTAGCCTGCTACTCGCTCCCTGGTAGTCCACAGGTAATTAGTCCTGAAGAAAAAACAAACACAGAAAAAAACAAAAAAACAGGAAGAGTGCTGCAGCTTGATATGCTGGTACACAATATGACATCATGTCCACCTTGTTAACCTTCTCCAAGCATGGTAAATAAGAATCCCTATCATTGCACAAGGAGAAATTGTTCACTCAGACAGTTTGAGATGTCCATATGCACTTCATCTGGTAAACATCATCAGTTTTCACACACAAAATAGTGAAATGAGCTAGTCTCAGGCAAACAATCTGAGAAACAATGGAGAAAATCTCATTGAAAAGTCTTTAATTCATCCCTGTTGAGAAACAGACTAGAACACAAATATGATGATATTAAAATAGCTCTTCACTATTTTATATAAACCAAAGGCATTCCGCATCAAGCTATCTTATGGCTAACTGAATTCTCCACAAATACATGGAAAGTATTTACATGTGACCTATTGATAACACTACCCTCTCTCACCTCTCCTTACATTTCGAAAGATACTGATTTTCAAATGAGATCTATCAGTTATGATGGTTAAAACATCACTATCTTTTTTTTTCTGCCAATTCTGTTATCATTTTATTTTGCTGTATCAATTGTAAATACATTTTTTACTTTATATCTAGTTATTATGATGGTCAGGAGTGGCTTTCAGATTCTTCAAAATAAGTGATCAAGAACACACATCAAACAAATTCAGGAAAATCCAGTTTTATGAGAACTATTCTATCCTCCATCAGTTTAACAGCCCTATTCTTTCAAAAGTATGAGATACATGAAAATTAAATAGTCTTGATATACCTATTTAGAGATTGTCTCTTTTATGTATCAAAGAAAAAAAAACAAACATTAGAATCATATATTCTCACTACCCAGCCAATTAAAAATATGACTTACATTTTTCAAGTATTTCTTTTCTTCATTCATAAGTCTCCACAAAAGTGACTCCCCCTACTTAAGTCCATATTTAAATGAGTACTTAGTGCCAGGCAAGTTTGATGCTTTTTAAAACATGAGTTGGTCTAACAATTTTTAAATGATGGTTAATTATGTTATTACTTCTGCAGCTACTAGTACGAAGCCAAAAATTGTATCTAAAATTTATAATGAAAAACACACATTTCATTTTATAGCAAAGTTTTATTTTACATTTGCTTCAGCAACAATATGTTTTTAACAGAAATAAAATGGGTAGTTCTACTGAAGTAGGCATATTTGTATAAAAAAATTCTTTAGACTTGCTTTTGTTTGTATTTGCAAACGTTCAAATATATCATATATATTCATATATACACATATATTCATATATATATATATGAATCAAGGCAGGGGAGAAGGAGCTCTAAAGAAACACAGTGGGAGATAACTGGCACTCAAGTCCAGCCTTGTCCCAGAGACCCTGAGGAGTCCCACACTCCTTTGATCACTGGTTTGCGTGGGACATGTCTATGGCTTTTGGCTTTAAGATGATTTTGACATAAAACCCCAGGTTAGTCTGTCACTTCCTCTTCTGGTTCAAACAACAGCATTATTCAACAAAAAATATTTCTTGTGTCATGTGGAAATGTTGTGATTTCTGTAAGGAGTAAATAGTGTTAGTTTTGAGCAATAATGCTACTAGCATATAATTGTAAATAAACAGTTTTGTTTTGGTTTCTTCCACAGCTAAATTTAAAATTTCACTGTCCAGCTACAGTCTCTTTGGGTAAAACTCCAGGATCTCGATAGAACAGAAAGTGAAATAAAGGTAATCAAAACAGCTGTGAGCTATATTTAGACCAAATCTTCACTCCAAATTACATGTCCCATTTAAGTTATTTGTAGGAACAGCCTGCAAAAGGATGTTAGGTACTGACTGGTGTTAACACCCTCATTTATTTTTCCTCAGAAATGCCAAATCCAGAAAAAAAAAAAATCAAAACAAAACAAAGACCATGTCACACAGTATCGTTTTACCTCTCTTGTTTTTTGTCACACTAGATTTTCTGTTCGCGTTTCACTGATGCACAAATCTACTGTACCAACTCTCTTCTAATATCACATTTCTCTTCCCTGCTTCTAGTGTTTGTAGCCATATGTATGCTTCCTTTGTTACTGATTGCATGTTGTGCACTTTATTCCCAAGTGTAATTGATATTAAAACAGCTGATAACAAATTATTTACAGAAAACAATCACATTAGGTCAGAAGAGAACCAACTGGGGGTATTTTTTGTGTAGGGCAAAATGAGCAGGGCTGTACAGTTACTTGCTTCATTAATGTTACATAAGAAGCCAATTTCAGGAAGCTCCATAGTATGCTTTACCACATGTATAGAACAAAAAACCACCAAGGATGATGGTTAGACTCATCTCTTTTGTACAAAAGACAGGCCACAAGACAGTGCACTTTACAAGAAATAAGAACAAATGAACACATCGGCACCTTACAACAAAGAATTTGTTAAATGAAACTTCTCAGATGACCATGAAAAAAGTACAGTACTGCTGACCTACAACTCTGTCAAATGGTTCAGGAGTGCAGCAAAATGACACAACCAAGTTCCAGGGAATATTCTCACATAAACAGCAATACTTGCACATGCAGCTCAACATCCTTTGCATCATAGCAAATGCACAGAACTTCAGAAGAATGTGGGTGAGGAAATAAGGGGAGGGAGAAACAAATATCTGTATCAGGAAATGGTCTCAATGATTCTTTCAAGATTCTGGAGATAACTAGCATATCATTCTGTTGTTCAAGGTTATGAAGAAACCAAGTCCTGTTTCTAGTATCACTGTTTATGCACAATTAATATCATTAAAACTTGGCATTTAAAATTACTTTCAGCAAGACATGTAATATAATTGTGGGGAAAACAATTTTTGCCATTGAACTTGTATGAGAGGAAGAAGAGAGAAGCATGAGAAAAGCTGTGTGTCCATGCAGAATTTAATAACCATTGCAATTACACGAAGACAAGCAAATGCAGGTATTAATCTTTAAAAAGAAAAATTAGTAGCTGAACCAAGAGAATCTAGTTCTAAATGCTGCACCAGAACAAATTCATGTTTAGTTAAAAGCTTGTTTAAGAAAAAAATACCAACCAAAAATATACCAACCAATAAAACTAGATGGTGTTACATAACTGACTGTGTTTTGCTTTTTCGTTAAAGCTCTGGTTATCTTCTCCGTTAATTGTTTTTTCCTTACTTTCCTCTAAACCCCTTTCCAATATGCAGTGTAGTATTACATATAAATGTGCAAAATATCTGCAGTGAGATTCCTGTGCATGCTTCCAAATGTTCCTGTGGAGATACATTAACTGAAAATCCAGGATTATCCTCTTTTCTGTTTTCACAGCTTTCTCTGAACCATTTATTTTCCTATTTTCAGGATCTCCTCTTCCTTTCAAAAAAATAAAAAAATAAAAATAAATAACCAACGATATTTTCCAAAATACAGTGGACTAATGTTGCTATATTTCTGCTTTTACAAGCATTTGTGACAGCTAGTGGTATGAGAAAAATACACTATATATATGGAATCTGTTTCAAAACAGTATCTACACACATTAATTGGGAAATTACATCAAATGACTATTTAATTTTATTTCATTTTTTAGTTCTTATAATTCTCAAACAGAAAAGAAAAATACAGTTCTGTAAGTAATTTACTAATGTAACTAAGAATAAGCACACACTATATTAGAATAATAAAATGACTATCTTAGAATCATAGCATGGACCTAAAAGATGATTCATTTCCAAACTCTTGCCATGGGCAGGGATTTCATAAGTTCATAAGTTCATAAGGTTGGAAAGGACCTACAAGATCATCTAGTCCAACCATCCTCCTATCACTATCTCTACCCAACTACTAAATCAAATCCCTTAGCACCTCATCTAAACGCTTCTTGAACAGTGCTAGGGATGGTGCCTCAACCACATCCCTAGGCAGGCCATTCCAGTGCCTGACCGCTCTTTCAGAGAAAAAATGTTTCCTCAGGTCTAATCTAAATCTTCCCCGGCGCAACTTGTGGCCATTCCCTCTCGTCCTGTCGTTATTTATCAGGGAGAAGAGGCCCACCCCCTCCTCACCACAACCCCCCTTCAGGAAGTGGTAGAGTGCAATAAGGTCTCCTCTGAGCCTCCTCTCAGGGATGCTACTCACCAGCTCAGACTACCCAGGGCCCCATCAAACCTGGCCTTGAACATCTCCGCAGCTTCTCTGAATAGCCTGTGCCAGTGCCTCACTACATTCTGAATGAAAAATTACCCACTAACATATAACCTATTCCTAGAAAGTGAAAAAGAAATCCTCCTACATTGTTAAAATAGGATGTAGTGGACAAAAATAATTGCTGTAAACACTATTTTG
Source organism: Cyrtonyx montezumae (assembly GCF_038088225.1). Classification (NCBI taxonomy): domain Eukaryota; kingdom Metazoa; phylum Chordata; class Aves; order Galliformes; family Odontophoridae; genus Cyrtonyx; species Cyrtonyx montezumae. The sequence continues at coordinate 4,266,012 of NW_027072033.1, forward strand.
GTCTTAAGATACTTGATATTCTGCAGTCTTTATGAATTTGAGAACACGTTCTAAATTCTGATTTCATTACATGCTGCTGTTAAGACAAACACTGTCTACTGCAAGAACTGTAAATGTGTCAAAACCTCATGCCCAAGAAATGAAGTACAGCTGTCATGCTACATAGTCCTACTGACAATGGAATTTCTATATATCAGCTATACACATACACCGATATGTAAAACTGTAGTTGGAATCTTCATGAAGATGGTGTCTCCAGAAGACGGTGTTTGCTTCTGTTGCCAATTATTCTAGAACGTGTTGACAAAAACATTAAAGCAGAATATAAAGAAAAGCAAATTTCTTCCCAATTCTGTTGCAGAAAATGCTTTTCAGAGCATGATTTTACTCTTTATAAACAAATTAATCAGCAATTCTAGTTCTAGTTAAAGCAGGATGTCACGATTAAGAAGGGAAAACAAAACAAAAAGTACTGCAAAGAAGTTTAGAAGATACTTGCTCATTACTGATTCTCTACATGACAGACATTAGGGAGGCAACATTATTTAATAATAATCTTATTATTACAAATAAGAAAAAAAAGCACCTAGTAGATACTAAGTGTGACTTTGGTACTTGATGCGCAAATGTCTAACTTCAACAATTTTAAACATAATTTTTGGTTGTTAACCTTGCAATCTAAAAACATTCAACAAGCAAAAATGCAACTATCAAAGGGTCTGCCATTAGAGCCTATGGTTTCCATAACTTTAGTCACAGTGGTTTCTGATAAGTGCAGATATATCAAGCTGTGTTGGGTACTGCATGAAAGACACAGAAAATCCTGCTTGAAACCAAGCAGTAGGATAGAAGACAAAAGAATAGATAGATTTTCTTACCTGTTTTACACCTGGGAAAGCTGTATAAAGTGTAAAACATAGGGACATGTTAGAGTTTCAAGACCTCAGAGAAACCTTGCAGCATGATCTACAAGAATATCAACCTCTGCATGAAGATTTGCATGGGAACAGGAAGAAAAGTGGAGAGGTAAAAGCAGTTTAAGAGGCTCTAGTTCTCAGCTCAATGGAAAATACTATTAGGATATAGTTCTAATGTCTAGCTTGTGTTCTTGTTTTCCTCTATTCATTGGTGTTTAAGTGGTCAGCAATCGGTTTTCCTGTTTTACTGAGAAAAGCATCTCCCTCTCCTGACACAGAAAGACAATATACAGAAGGCGCTCTTGTTCATGAGGCAGGCAAAGAAAATTTTTAATTGAGGGAAAAGTCTTAAATATGGTATCAGTTGAAGTTTATGAAAAGAAGAATATACCTGCCTCTTTTCATTTTTTTATTTTTAGATATATGTATGTACTGTACTCCTTTTTCATTATGTTGCTTTCATTATTTTCTTCCTTGAGGGTAGCTCTAATCCACTTCTTCTGTCACTTTCAACTCACTTTGGTACTTATATCCTTTTCTAAATAACCCATATCAGCTCTGTCTTCTTGTTGCAGGATATAGCACTCAAAGAACTGTTTCACTGGCCTAAAACTGACAGTGAGATTTTTCTGCAAATGTGTATCTTGTCCTGTTCCCCCCAAAATCAAATAATCAGTTCAAATGGAAAACTGACTTTTTCTACTATGTAAGTAATTCTTTCCTTCTCAGTCCTCTTTATCAAACACAAACAGACATGCTAACCTTTGAATCTGGACCTTTCAAGAACAATTTTAAACTGACAAATTGCTAATACATCTATAGAATATAGGATTTTTCCCTTAATAGGAAACTTACAGACTATTTTTTTATATCATAGAATCATAGAAGCCAGTGCTACATTAAAGTTTTATCAGTCCCTTTCTAATACATACTTAATTACATACTTATTTTACTGGTATTAAAAATATTTTGTTTATATTTCAGCAACATTGTCAGTAAATAAAAGACTTTAAAAACTTTCTGTTGTCTTTGTGGTTAGCTCTTAAATTTTGTTTCAAAATAGCAAGGCACCTTTGTGTTCAAGGACAACTACATCTCTAGAAGAAGCAATAATAATTTAACTGCTTCTCACAAATCAGAGGCAGAATCCACCCAGACTAGATCAACAGTTTGGTATTTCTACCACCAAATAATGTCTGATAAGTATGCTTTTATTATAACTTCTTTATCAGGGGAGAAATACTGACTGAGAAATTATGTGCCAACTGAAGAAAGATGGTTGGTTTTTTTTTGAACCACTGACAGTACCAGACCATCTCATCAGTTCTCTCCAACTCTTCGTCTTCACAGAACTGCTAAGTCACTAACATTTCTGCTAACAACACAATCTTTCAATTGTCAGTGTGTTTTTCAAAACTTTATTTTATTACTGATAAAAAAGGAGCTTAAAAGTAGAGGAGATCTTCAGTACACTTAACAGATCTGTTCCTTACGTCAGCCTTTTTTTCCCTCAGGTCATGAGGTGTAATCACCATAAGTTGATCATAGTCATCCCATTGCCGTGAAGCTGACAGTGAATTTAAGACTCTATTACCATTAATAAAATAACCAGGACTTCATTTCTTCCCCTCTATATTAGACAGCAGACTGCATGCAGCATTTAATTACTGACAAGCATAATTCCTTCCTTCTCAGATAAGTTATTCTATTGTTCTATTTTAGTGGACATTTTCCTGAGGTAGCCCTGAACCAGGAAGAGCCCTGTAACTTTATACAAAAAAAAATGGTTTACCTTCTAGGTCAGGGTATATAGACTTTCAAAACAAAGATAAAGCCTGTCATTGATTAATATCCTTTCACTGCAGTGAAAACAAATTCTGCCATAAATATATCTACTATAATGTACACTTCATGTAGATAATAAATGCTATCACAAATAGCATCTGTAAATCGTTGAGTTCTATAGAAGGAATCCGCTATGAATGCAACACGAATGTATCTTGTAAAGAACAGATAGAAAGATGCGTACAATGAAGACAAGCATATTTTCTTTAAAATCAACTATTACATGTGCATATTCTTATCTATCGATACTTCTGAACAGAAAACCTATTACAGGATCATCTTCAGAAGTTACCACCTTATCATTAATCTATTTACTTATATCTGAACTATTCCCAGCTGATTTTCATTTACATCTTATAGCATCCAACTTTGCAAAACGTACATATATATACATGGACCCTTATTACTGAAGAACAGTGGTTCTGAAAGGCTTTCATGTTCTGCTATTACCTATCTTCAGAAAATAACAAGAAAATCAGATATCCTGGGTAAATCAAATAGTAGATAAAAGAAACATGTGAACTCATTAAAATCAGCTCAGAAACTCAAAAATCTTAACAGTTATTTAAACTTCTATAAAATAATCTTGAAACAAAGCCAAAATAAATAACCTTTAGCAATATATGTATATTCTGCACCACTATATTCATACAAGTGAAAAATTGAAAATGTTTCCTTTTTACAATTGCATTTCACTTTCAGAAATAGCTTCCAAAAATGTTTTTCATATCTCATGCAAAGAATTCAGCTGCAGTGAGATGTGCCGGGAGTAGATAAATTCTCATAGAAACACACACATCTTCATTATATCTGTTATTGCATAATAATTGTTGTTACTCCTGTCTGATCAATATTTGAGCTCACTTCTTTGTATTTAAGAGAACTCTGTTCAAAATGCAGAGATATTATATTTTTGTACAATTCAAGTACTGCTCCAAAAGTAATGTCTCACATTTTATCATACTGGCCCACAATATCAGAGGCGGATGTTGGTGGCATGGCAGCAGAGGTTGAACCTTCCCACCAATATTCCATTACACGTTGCTGGTGTGTGACAGATGGAAGCAGAGGGGCACTCTGACATAAAGGTGTCTGACATGGAAATACATTTGAAGTAAAGGGATGTCACTGAATTCTTTCATGTAGAAAAAATGGCTCCCATTGATATCCATCAATGCTTGCTGAACATCTATGGAGACCAAACAGTGGGTGTGAGCACAGTGAGGCAGTGGGTGCTGCCTTTCAGCAGTGGTGACAGTAACGTGAAAGATAATTGCATTACAGATGGCCATGCACAGCTGTCATACCACAAAATAAAGAGCATCTCAATCATCCTATCCATGAGAATTGGCAGATTATGACCAGGGAACTGTATGGAGTTGAATATTGGCTTCAGTGTATTGGAAACAATGGTGTCAGTGTTGGAATATTGCTGAGATTGTGCTGAGTGAGTCTTGTGAACTCTCACAGAGGAACAGGAAGAACAGCATGTGCAAGTTTGTCACTCCACTGAACCAATAGAAGGTTGAAAGTGGCAGTGTCCTGGATCACAACATTATGGGTGATGAGACATGGTGTCACCACTATGAACTGGAGTCAAAACAGTAGACCATGGAGCAGCAACTTGTGAATTCGTCATTGAAGAAGACTTAGACAAACCCGTGGGTAAAATGACATGGACTGTCTTTGGAGAAGGAAATGGCAGAAAATCCTTCAGGATTTTCTAGAACCCAGAAAAACAATCAACTCTGACTGCTAATCATGACACTGACTGAGCTGAAAACTTGAACTTCCAGAGTCAGGTCAGAGAAGAGGACGACCTTTCTCATGCAATACGATAACATCAGGATCCATACCAGGTTGAAGACCATGGAGAACATTGCCAGTGTTGGCTTGAATGTTCTGATATGCCCACCACATACTCCAGATTTGGCACTTTTTGACTTCCATCTGTTTGGGCTGATGAAAGATCAACTGCATGGGCAACAATTTCATAGCAATGGTGCCATCACAGCAGCTGTGAAATAGTGAGTCACTTCAATTGGGGAACCAGGTCAGATTCATGCAATTTGCAAGAGGAAAGGGAACAAGAACTACACGCTGCAGAGATTTACATGGATGAATAATAACAATTCATTAGATACAATTTGTTGGGCTCTATCCACTTCTCATTTTATGATAGGACCAAACAGAAAATGTATTCCTGGTAGAGCATTCATACACATACACATGCACTCATAAATTAACATAGAATTAAATCTATTTTAATTCCACCACAATTTCATATTTAGAAAAAAAATTCAGAGCAACTTTAACATTTCTTTCTTTTTAATATATTATCTGGGAAGGAGACCAACTTGTACAACTAATGCACCTTATTCTTTACCATTAAGGAGTTACTTGAGTTTTTTTCAGAAACATAATTCAATACTACAGTAGTACAAATAATTTTCTTCTTAAAAGAATAGAGAGAGGGTTGAATTCAAAAGTTAGAACATCAAATTATATTGCTGCTATTGTTTTTCCTTTTGTGTTTTACTTAGAACTTCCTAAAATTACACATGCCTACCCAGCAAGACATGGTTGTGAACAGATTTGGTGAGCATAAAAACTATGTGCACAGAATATCTTAACTGAGTTTTTTCTTGTTTATTGTCTTTTTGCTTGTTTTAAAATAAATAAATAAATCACAGAACTAGAAACAGTTATTAAGGTATTCCAATTCGAGTTAATGTTGTCAAAATTTCATTTCATATGTACTCAGAAACAAATCAAAGGATTAACTAGGCAGCCCCCATGAGTGCAAAACATATAGACAGCAAGCCAGAGGGATGAAACATATAAATGACAACTTTTAGCTGCATGATCTTGGAGACATCTTTATAACTCAGTATTAAGTATTAGTATGTTGAGAAGTAAATTTCTGTCCTTTCTCATAATGTGTCTCTATTTTTTATGCTGGACAGATTAAAGCCTTGAAGTTGTTAAAAGACAACAAAATAAATGGAAATTTAGATCTCCCCTTCTTTAATTGCAATTCATTCTGTCTATATGTGATGCAATTGTACAAAAAGTGTTCTAAAGTTGCTTTCATGAGTTGCAAAAATACTTTAACTCACACATTAATCCCAAGATGTCTTTGCCAAAAAAGAAATGTCAAAATAACATACAAAACCAGCTCTGCTAGAAATTCTATTTGCATCAACACAAAAGTCAGCTAATCATATCAGCTACAATCTTAAAATCACCATTACATGATGAAATAATTTTGGATTGTATAAATTCTTGTTTAACAATATACTTATCTATTTTTTTTTCAAATAGCTTGATAAACTACTTCAGTAGGTCAGAGGCTCACTGTGAAGCGTGAAATTTCTTATTTAGCTTCTGATCCCTGTTTCAGAACACGTCCTGTCACAACTGAAATCCAATAGGAATATTGCAGGAGCCTGACAAAATTCTAAAACCACTTTTATAAAAAGACCAATGAGCACTTTATACAAGGGCTGCTCAAAAAATAATGCTTCCTATTTTATTATGTTGGCCTACAACATCAGACACAGATGTTGGTGGTATGGCAGCGGAGTTTGAATCTTTCCACAGGTATTCCATGTGGTAGATGGTAGCAGAAGGATAGTCTGTCACAATCTGAAATGTCACATCTGAAATGGAAGTATGTCTGAAGCAAAGGAGTGGAACTGAATTCCTCCATGGAGAAATAATGGCATCCAATGACATTCATCAGTGCTTATTGAGAATTTATGGTGACTGAATAGTGGATGTGAGCACAGTGAGGTTGTGGGTCATGTGTTTCAGCAGTGGCGACAGTGGCAATGGGTCACCTTCACTGGTGCAGACTGTTACAAGTGCAGCATCCAGGCTCCTATTCACTGCTGGTGAAAATGAATTGCTCTATCCTAAAAATGCAAGTCAAATGTATTATTGTGCTCTTTGTATTTCTTTTTGTTTCCATGGAAATAAATAGGAGATATTACTTTCAGATTAACTGACATACTTAACCTTCTTCTTTTTTTTTTTTTTTTTCGGTTGGTTGGTTTGTTTGTTAGTTTGTTTGTTTCAGCCTGGCTTGACATTTAAGTGGACATGAGGATATCCAAGCCCTTAGGTTCACAAAGCCAGAATTTGCTCCGCACAAAATCAGACACAGGCCAGCATATAAGTTTTGCATGGAGTTATCTGAATCAAACTAGTGTTTAAAACGGAAACAGACTGCCTTAGCTTGTTATAGGAAAGATACAAACTTTCAAAAATATAGCAACATACTTAAGGTCAAAATCTAAGGTAGGGAGTATTTAATTCCAAACCACTAATACAAAGTACTTACTTAACAGTTTTAACTATTTCTTTAAAATACACCTGTTTATCTCCTAGTGTTGACATGGTCTTGATGCAGTGCCAAGTTATAACAAGAACAGATCCATATACAAAGGAATATTCCTTTTAAAAACAAGCAAGCAGGCAAACAAACAAATAGAAAGCTATCACACCCATTAATATGTGCTTTCTTTCATTTGTGGATATCATATAACATTTCAAATTATTTTATTAGATCTTGGGTTGTCCTCTGTATTCTCATGAGGTCTTGTGTCATTTAAATGGTTCAACTGAGCGTTACAGTATATTTCTTCATAATAAACCTGTTTCAAATTGATGCAGTGAATATGAACTGCACTTCAATACACAGAATTCTTTATGAGAATAAAAACAATATAATTCATTTTTCACTAAGAAGAATTTTCTTTTGGTCAGTAGATATTTTCTATAAAAATGTTTACCTATAATGTAATGTTTCCTAAAAGTGCCTTTTAATAACAACTCTACATAATTTGTGCAGCTCCCAGGTGTTAACACATCTAGTACTATTTTACCTAGGTCCATTTTCCCATTAACAGGGTGCAGCCATTTTTGTATCATGTATCTGAAATGATAAGTACATCACTTTTTGACTTTCTGTACTCCAACTATTTCTACCAGCGAAGGAATGTGCAGACACGACTCTCTATCTGACATTATTTGCTGTTTTTATCCTCTCAGTGGCTAACAAGCATTCAATTTTCAGGTTTTCCGATTTCCTTTTTCCAGAAAAATACTTAATAATAAAATAAAATAAAAAGATCTATATTATGTGTCTGTTCAGTGTCTTGCAGATTCCTTAATTATGATTATAAGATTCATTTCAGTTTCAGAACCATAGTAGAAGCTAAAAGCAGGCAGAAAACTGCTATGCTCAGCCTTTATGAAGAAGCTAATCATCAAATAAGAAATCTTGTCTACACTACAGCCTTACAATAGTGAAGTTCACCATTTGCCCAGGAAAAATGCTTTAAATCTGCTATTGAAGATGTCTATGTTAAAACCACCATGTTTTGTTTGTTTGTTTTTGTTGTTGGTGTTTTTTTTTTCCAAACTATTCAAAATAAGGAAAACTGAATAAACAAAATGATACAAAGATAAAATAGTTTCCTTGTCTTTGATGAAAACAAAACAAAACAAAAACCAACTACACAGTAGTTTTGAAGAGTAGCATCCTCATTTACTTCAAAATGCAAAACATCACAACAATGTTATGACAGTGTTTCCAAAAGTGTCAGAGAATTAATACAAGATGCAGAGGACAGAAACATTTTTCTAATAAAAATGGTAATACAGCTCAAGTTTCTGGGTTAACAGAAAAACTGAGCTATGTTCTGAAGGCATGGAACCTGCATTTGTTTCTATAGCTTATGTTTGCCTACTCCATATTAGGGTCATTTTCTAGAGCATTATTCATATACAGACTGACCCAGTGAGACATCTGCCTAGCCTCCGTGTGCTTGCCCTGTAGGTGAATGAAGGAAGTAACATTCAAATGTAGAAGGAATTTATTTTTATGTCTTCTGACTATACACATATACAATCACACGTGCAAGACTGTACTAACAGCTTTCCAATGTCAATCACTACAGGATAAGTGCACATTCTGTTAGCAAATGAAAATGCTTAGGCAGTAGGGCAATAAACTGCAACATCAAAATATGGAATTTAAAAAGCAAACACAGAATTCAATTGCTCCTGAAATGAACCTAAATACCATTATAAATATTACATAGGTTCATAGGTCCATTAGGTTGGAAAGGACCTACAAGATCATCTAGTCCAACCATCCTCCTATCACTATCCCTACCCACTGAACTACTAAATCAAATCCCTTAGCACCTCATCTAAAAGCTTCTTGAACAGCGCTAGGGATGGTGCCTCAACCACATCCCTAGGCAGGGATTCCAGTGCCTAACCGCTCTTTCAGAGAAAAAATGTTTCCTCAGGTCTAATCTAAATCTTCCCCAGCGCAACTTGTGGCCATTCCCTCTCGTCCTGTCATTAGTTATCAGGGAGAAGAGGCCCACCCCCTCCTCACCACAACCCCCCTTCAGGAAGTGGTAGAGTGCAATAAGGTCTCCTCTGAGCCTCCTCTTCTCCAGACTAAACAATCCCAGCTCCCTCAGCCGCTCCTCATAAGACTTGTGCTCCAGACCCCTCACCAGTTTTGTTGCCCTTCTCTGAACACGCTCCAGGGCCTCAATGTCCTTCTTGTAGCGAGGGGCCCAAAACTGAACACAGCACTCGAGGTGCGGCCGCACCAGAGCTGAGTACAGGGGGATGATCACCTCCCTGCTCCTGCTGGCTACACTATTTCTAATACAGGCCAGGATGCCGTTGGCCTTCTTGGCCACCTGGGCACACTGCCAGCTCATGTTAAGCTGAGCATCAACCAACACCCCCAGGTCCTTTTCCTCTCTATATTCTTCAAGCCATTCTGCCCCAAGCCTATAGCATTGCATGGGGTTATTGTGGTCAAAGTGCAGGACCTGGCACTTGGTCTTATTGAACCTCATCCCATTGAGCTCAGCCCAGCTATTCAGCCTATCCAGATCCCTCTGAAGGGCCTCCCTACCCTCAGGCAGTTTGACACATCCTCCCAACTTGGTGTCATCTGCAAATTTACTGAGGGTACACTCAATCCCCTCATATACGTCATCAATAAAGATATTAAACAAGATGGACCCCAATACTGACCCTTGGGGATCACCACTCATAACGGGACGCCAGCTGGACTTAACTCCATTAACCACTACCCTCTGGGCACGGCCCTCCAGCCAGTTCTCCACCCAGAGAAGAGTGAACCTGTCCACACCACGGGCTGCCAGTTTCCTCAGGAGAATACTGTGGGAGACCGTGTCGAAGGCCTTGCTGAAGTCCAGGTAGACTACATCAACAGCCTTTCCCTCATCTACCTGTCTGGTCACCCAGTCATAGAAGGAGATGAGGTTGGACAACCACGACCTGCCCTTTGTGAACCCGTGCTGTCTGGGTCTGATCCCCTGGTTGCCATGTACGTGCCGTGTGATCTCCCTCAAGATCATCTGTTCCATAACTTTCCCTGATACCGAGATCAGGCTGACAGGCTTGTAGTTCCCCGGGTAACAATGAAAAGCAATAATATTGATCCATTTGGCAAATGCTCCTTCAACTTTTTCAGCTTCATTACAAAGATTCAGTGAAGGTTGGTTGGCATCTGATAGAGGTTACCCCTAAGCACAAGAGTTTCTACAAAAATGTATTTGCAGATAAATAATTAAATATAATGCTGACCAATACCTGAAAAGCATTTCATAAAAATAGTAATAATAATAAAAACAAAAAAGGTTAATTCAAAGTTTGAAAACCACTAACCTCCTGAACAAACACTGCTTTCAATTAATTGAGGTAAAGCACAGAAACTCCTAGGTACTTTAGAATCACAGAATCATAGAAATATAGAATCCTCAGAGGTGGAAAGGACCGTTAAAGGTCACCTAGTCCAACTCCACTGCGATGAACAGGGACATCCACAATTAGATCAGGTTGCCCAGGGCCCTGTCCAGCCTGAATTAAAAGCCTGGGCAATGCATTCCAGCACTTCACTGCCCACAGTGAACATTTTACAATATCCAATCTAAATCTCCCCTCGTTAAGTTTGAAATCATTTCCCCTTGTCCTGTCATCATGGGCACTGCTAAATAGACTGTCCCCTTCTTTCTGTAGATCCCCTTTACATACTGAAAGGCCACTATCAGGTCACCTTGTAGCCTTCTCTTCTCCAGGCTGAATAGCCCCAGTGCTTTCATCCTCTACACATAGGATTTATTCAACTCCAAAGTGAATTTCAGGAGTTTACCTCTTTTCAGCAGTCTTCCAATGAACAGAATTTGAACGGCCACCATACAAATCATAGGTGAAAAAGTAAGCTTCAGTAACAGTATTCATATTGCATGAGTGCCATTATTTGCAAGTCAAAGACTAGAATTAAAAGGCAATGGGGGAGACCATACCAAACACAGAGGTCTTACCCTTGTAAAGACTGTTCAAACAGTCTCCAAATCTGCAAGCACAAAGATCTGTGTAAGTTGATTAATATGCAGTTTTCTAGCTTCTCTGGAAAAATCTGCAGCCATTCTGCCAAGCAGAATTATGTAGAATAACAGAATTAAAGGTGTGGAAGGGACTTTGGAAGATCATCTAGGCCAACTCACCTGCTACAGCAGGTTTTTCGACAGTAGGTCATGCCGCAGAGTCCAGGCAGGCTGTGAATATCTCCAGAAGAGACTCCAAAAGCTCTCTGGGTAAAGTAAAGAATTTTTTCCTCAAATTCAGACAGAACTTCTTGTGTCCTGGTTTGTGCCCATTGTTCCTTGTCTTGTCACAAGGCACCACTGAAAAGATCCTGGATCCACCCTTTTGTTAACCACTCTTTAGATATTTGTGTTTACTATCCTTTTCTCTTCATTTTCTCTTCTCTAAGCTGAACAGTCAGATTCTCAGCCTTTTCTCGTAAGGGAGATGTTCCAGGCCCCTGATCATATTTGCAGCCCTGTACTGAACACTGTAGTAATTCCCTGTATTTTTTGAACTGGAGAGCCCAGAATTGGGCACAGTACTCCAGTTGGAGCCCCACCAGGGCAGAGCAGAGGGATATTTTCTGGCCACACACTTTTTAATGCACCCCATGGTACCATTAGTCTTTGTGGAAATTGCTGGCTTATAGTCAACCTGCTGCCCACCAGGACACCTAAGTCCTGCTCCACAGGTTTTTGTTCCAGCAGGTCAGCCCCTAATCTGATTCCTCTCTACATTTTCTAAGCACATCTATGAGGATGTTATGGGAGAGTGTCAAAAGCCTTGCTGAAGCCAAGGTAGATAACATCCACTGCACTGCCTTCATCTATCCAGACAGTCTTGACATCCCAAAAGGCTACTAGATTGGTCAAGCATGATTTCTAGACTACTCCTGACAACTCTTCTTTTCCCATTTGCTTGAACACACAAAATTAGCTGCTGCACCACGTTCCCAGGTACAGAGCTGAAGCTGACTGATCTGTAGTTTCCCAGTTCCTCTTTCTTTCCTTTTGTGAAAACTGAAATGACATAAACTTTCTTGTAGTCTTCAGGAACCTCTTCTATTCTTATAAAGATTATTGAGAGAGGCTTGGCAACTACTTCTGCCAATTCCTGCAGCACTCATGGGAACTGGGGCCCAAGTGTGTGTCAAGTTTTCCTAGATGATCTCTAAACAGATCCACCTCAACCAAGGGGGATTCTTCCCTTCCCCAAACTCCCTCTCATCTTCGGGCTCTGCGATTCCTAAGCAGCAATCTTTGCTGCAAAGTCTGAGGCAAAGAAGGCATTCAGTGACTCCACCTTCTCAGTGTCCTCCATTCCCAGGGCAGACAACACACAATACATTTTTCAGCAGGAGCAGAACTGTGGCGAGAAAGGCAGGTGGAAGTAAGAGGTAGGAAGAGAAAAAATATTTGGAAATCAATTTCTGGCTTTGACATAGGCACAACTTTTTTCTTTTCAAGAATTTGAAATGTTGCTTTTTCTTTTTGAAACCTACCAATGTTTAAAATGACAGACATTTCAAATATAAAGGATAATTTTCTAATAGAGCTTCTGAGAAAAATCGAATTGTTTTCATTTCAAAATGGCCCCATGCTTCACTCTATGCACAAGGCTTCCACAGTAAATTGCCATATTTCTCATACTGTTACAGTGAAGCAGTTATCCATCCCATGAAAAAAAACAAAACCTTTCTCCAAATACTGGTTAAGCAACATAATCACTAAAATCACTTAGACTTACAGTTCTGATCTTTGCTGCCCCCTTAATTCTCCAAAGAACTGCAAAATTTTAAAGCTTTAACTATCAGGGTTTCTGAAACTGAACAGAATGTTTGCAATGTCATCCATATGTTGAAAAAAATAATTAATTAATTAAACAGACAAACAAAAACAACCAACACATTTTCCCCTCTTTATTTCCTCTGCCATTTTGACTTCAGTCAGACAAGTCATGGTAAAAGAAAAAGGACTGTTCTTCATAGCTGTAAATCATTATTCATAGCAGTTGGACAATAATTTCCTTGGAAGTTAGTGTAAATGGGGCTGATTCTTGTTCCTTTTGATTTCCTTTTATATAAATAAATAAATAAAAAGAAAAGAAAATACGCAGTTGTACAAGGTGCCCAGTGACAGGTCAAGAGGCAAAAAGTACAAGCTGAAACACAGGATTTTCCATTTTGAAGATCAGGAAATACTTCTTTACCATGCAGTGAATGGAGCCCTAGCACATGCTGTGCAGAGGCTATGTCTCCTCCTTGGAGACCTTTACAAAAGCCATTTTGACATGGTCCTGGGTCATCAGTTCTGGGTGTACCTTCTTGAACAGAGGTCGGAGCAGATGACCTCCAGAGGTCCCTGCCAACATCAACCAGTGATTTTAATCAGGAGAGAGTGAGTCTTGCAATTTAAAATGACAGGAACTTCAATGATATCACAGTTTATTACGAAGGTTTTCAGCTGTGAATATAACCAAGAACCCATTTTTTCTACCACAGAATTCAAAAGACAGTTCCGATCATGAAAGCAACACAAGACTCTTGGAGTATTTCACAAAAGGGAAACAATTCTTCAAGTTTACTCAAATTTACTATTATCAACTATCAACCATAATTTTGTTGTAACTGTGCTCTGAGCAATCACCAAAACACATAAAAACACGCTAAAAATATTTTGATAGTTACAAATAACATTCAAGATGATTTTCCATGACATAATGCTCTTGTTTCAATACTGTCAGACTAATTGAACCATACAAACATAACACTTGTATTCTTCTCTTCATCTCAGTCTTTTTTCTTTTTTTTTTTTTTGCCTACATTTTCAACTAAAATGCTCCCAGTCTGAAGCAGGTTGACCTCCTACATATAAAATGCTCTTTTATTCTTCTCTATGAATATACTGACTAAATATGAGTTCCTAATTTCAGCATCTTTGAACAGCTTACTTTCAGACTTTATTCAATGTAAGAAAAATTTGTAGTCTTCTCTGGACAATGGGATGCAGATTCATAACCAGTAGAGAAAAAGATAAAATTAGATTCTGAATACACAATTTACAATTATGTCATTGCATCTCCAACCCTAACAGCTGGAATCAATGATCTTGACAGTTTTCTCTGACCTAAATGATTCTATAATACTACAACATGTATTTTAGGAGAGAGCTTTCTTCTGCATATGAATGATTTGTGAATGTACAAAATATATTAATTCCCTCACATATGATAATATATACTGTGCATATATAAACAGGGTTGCATGTATCAGCCACACTATTTCAATAAGAAAATAGGTTAAGATATAGCAAATATGAAGCACACAAAGTCTAGAAGTGCAGAGACAAGCATGAAAATTCAATCTTCCGACTTCTCTATGCAACTTCCACTGCTCATAGACAGTAAGTCCATTAACAGATGTGAAAATATTTGCATGCACCCATTAAGCTCATACATGAAGTCTTAAGCAGGGCTAAAATTCGAGTCTTCTACAATAACTACTATGTCACAATGCAATTAAAAAATCAGGTTGTTTTGACGAAGTATCCATCCTAATCTCTTCAATAGGACTGCAACAGGAAATTAAAAGCAAAAATTACTGTGAGAACCACTCTAAAAATTTCAGAGTTGGTAGTAGCTATTCATAGTCCATACTAAAGAAAGAGATGAGGAAACTGAAATGCATATGAACACAGGTCATCTCCAGTAATCTAACACCAAATTACAACTTGAAAATACAGCTTGTACCTATAATTGTTAATATATCTTATTTATTGCTAATTAAGAGACTGAACCTAGTCTAGATCAGAAATTCTTATAGAACAGTAACAACATTACCTAATTTATAGATCCTGTTTATCTCTCCATAGGAAAAATATATATATTATCTATGCTCCTTTTTATCATCATCAGATTTATCAATATTGTCCAAGACTTAAATCTGTGGTCATGATTAGTACATAATATACACAAGATACAATACATTAATACATTAGAAATATCAATTTTTCATCCTAATTTTATCTAAAATTTAGATTAATACTATGAGATGTCACAGACATTCTGAGTATCTTCTCTGTGATATGTGCACATGTCTTTGGGTGCTCAGTAAAGAGTAACTTTAATCCCCACTTCATCTTCTATCTCACATTACAATTGCTAGTAAAACAACGGGAGACTCACTGGGCTGACTTATGTTTTTGGCTGTAGGAAATGCCCATGAGCACAACTGATTTCATTCACACCATCACTGTGTAAATTTGAGACTAGAGGCAGGAGTCAATGCCAAACTCTGCTATTTCAAGAGTAACACTATCTCAATAACTAAAATGAAATTAATACAGCTAAACATCCAACATAAAATCCAAAGGAAACTCAGCTGCCTTTTTGTTCCAGCTCTCAGACCTCTGCACTGCATCTCACTTGCTCCACATTTTTTCAAAAGTAAGCCTGAATATTTTGTATTTTCATGTAAAAAAGAAAAAAAAAAAGTATGGAGATATTTTAATTCCCCATGAAGAGGAGTGACCTGCAAGAAAGAAGGCAAGCAGGTGCACAGGTCTAGGGTAAGCAAGGAAAGAGCTGAGTGCCAGCAAAGATGAGCTCAACCTCAGTCCTGAGAGCTGAACTCGTGGCAGGGATAAGGATAGCAGACGAGGTTTCAATTGCAGAACCACAGCTATTATGGCACTAGTGACTCTATCAGAAAAAGATTACCAGAGTTGCTCTCCACGTGCCAGCCTGCGCACTCTTAAGGTACACCCGTGCTACCACTGCACCCAGTAGCTTTCTGCCAACATCTCTTCCAGTGAGAGTTGTGATCCACTTCTGACTGCATGCCTGCAGGTGTGTACTGACATCACGCCTCACCACCCACTGCCACTGCAATGAATCATCTCCTCTGCAGAGGTCCAGGAGGGATTTAGCAACAGACGGCAAAGATCCAGAATAGAAGTTTTTGTATCAAAAGAAATTAGGAGCTTTGCTCAGGATCACTGGGCTAACCAGCTTATGACCATACAGATACTACAGATGTTCAGGGGAGGAGCGCAACAACAACAACAACAGCAACAACAAACAGAAATATCCCATTCATCAGCAGCCTGAATTTATACAGAGAATAATGTTTATTACAACTGGTGCTGTAACTACTTTTTTTCTATATTTTCAGTGCTGTCTTGTTTTCTCAGGAGAGTAAAATTTAAATAATGCCCCAAATACAGAAAGACATAATGCTTACTGCAAACATGCTGTCACTTACCTAAAACACATCTTAAAATTTTAAGAACAAAACCAAATGGGAAGGATTTAGGTGAGCCATGTTCACACTTGCTTTTCTTTAGGGCACATACAAAGCTGAAAGTGAGTTCATTTAATGTCTCCAGAGAACTGAATGAAGCACCATCAGAGGGGCTATTTTTCTCTTTTTCTTCTTTTTCTTTTTTTTTTTTCCCAACTTTTGGCTGCAGTTGGTGAAATAAAAGCTGGGCAAAAACAAATCGATGACTAAGTTAAAAAAAAAAAAAAAAGTACCTGTGGAGCGTGTTAAAGGATGTAAACTATATCCAGGAGAAACGCGGTGATACATCCCAGTTCTGCATTGCGCTCTCAAAACGAAGTACCCGCTTAAGAAACGCAGACGGAGGGAACTCCCGGAGCTGCTCTATGTCTCATACAGAGCTTCCTCCCCGAGGGAGGATGAGAGCCTCCCTTACGACACTCGGCGGAGCTTAGCAGTATCCTAACTTTGGCAACGGCGACCCTCCCTTCCAGCAGGCTGCACAAGCAGACTCGTGCCGGCTCCCGCGGAATTCCGCCCGGAAAGCACAGCTGTGGGGCTGTCTCTGCCACCCTCTGCGCTGGGCAATGACTGCGAGTGCCCACAGGCGCTACCTGCAACCTCGGGAGGAGACGAACCGCCCCTGCCCCGCGAGCCTCGCCCTCTCCTGGACAGCGCTCCCCGGCCGGAGACCGGAGCATCCCAGCGGCCGCAGGTGCGGAGCCCCCGCCGCCCCGCGGGCACGAAAGCCCCGACCCAGCGCTGCCGCCCCGCAGTGTCAGCCCTCTTACCTGTGCTGCGGCGGCGAGGAGCCCCAGGGCGAGGGCGAGTAGGGAGGCGGCGGTCCCACGGCGCTGCCCCGCCGCCGCGGCCATCCTTCCTCCCGGGGCAGCCCGCTCCGCGCCTGCCTTGCTGCCGCCCCTCAACGCCTCTGCGAACGGCGCCGGGTGCGCGGCGCCTCCGGGCCCCGCAGGGCAGGGAGGTGCGCGGGGGCGCGGCCCTCCGCTGCCGGGCTGCGGGGTGGGAGGCGGGGAGCCGCCGCCGCCGCTGCCGGTCCGCCCCCGCCCGCCGCCGCCGCCTCCCCCGAAGCTCCTCCGGGGCTCGGATGGAGCGGGCACAGCGGGCTGCCGCGGGGCGAGCGGGCAGGGCGTCCAGGAGGGAGTGCGGGGTGTGCGGAGGGATGGATGGGGCGCGCAGGCTGGATCGCGAGGGCTGGATCGATCTTCAGGGTGGGACGCTCAGAGTCAGTGCAGGCAGTCAGGGACGGGGCATGGGGAAAGCAGGTAGGGATGGGGAAGGCAGGAACAGGGCACGCTGGCCGGGATGTCTCTTAGAGGGTCGTAGGTGCAGTGAGTCGTGCAGTCACAAGGTGCGTAGGTCCGGGAACGGTCCTCCACCTGCCACACATACCACTCTGCTTTCCTTGACACACCTGCAAACCATGCTTATGAACACCTCCAGGTGCAACATACTGAAACATATGGGTGTGCTGGCACACTCACACTACCCAAATCTCCCTGGGGGAGCAAAGCCCCTTCACACGGCCTCACCTTAAGCTTCTGCTTGAAGATGTTGGCTGGTACCTGCACTTCCACCATATGCCAAAGGACAAGTCAGAATGCAAGCTGTGGCAATCAAACGAGAACATCAACCTTGCTGAATTTGTGTTGGCAGCTTGTCAGAGTTTTGTGGCAGCTCCTATAAGTCTCTCACAAAACCACAAGAAAATGTATTGTTATTACACAAGTTTCTAAAGCTCCCACCATGAGCCTATTTAAATGCTCCCATAGTGTCTGGGCACATGTATTTACATACTTGGATTATCCCTGGAAAATGCACACCTCATTGAAGAGCCAAATAAATCATATGGGAATCCTAAATAAAACTATATGTTGATGAAGCAGCATGTGCACGGACTAAAGACTGCCACATCTCTCTTCATTTTTTATGCATTATGTCAGACATGGTTGAGAAAGTGAAGGCATATTGGTTTTAATATTTAGACCTGAACATGAAATCCTAACAGCTCCCTCACTTTTAGATTTATAACCTACTTCATCCGATAACACTCTACAATCTGTTATTTATACAACAAACACAAGTGCTACGGGTAACATTTTAGAAATACTCTTTCAAGAGTCGCTACATAAAGCACAGTAGCTTAAAATGAAAATTCTTTGCTTATTCAAGTACACCGAGGAATAATCTATGAATATGCATGATAGATGAACTTCTGAAATTTTTATTTTCTTTCTAAAGACATACAGTTGGGCAAAGATGTAAACATTCTGCAGTTCTTGTTTTTATTAGCATGTAATTACAGAGGCTAAGGCTCCTGTATGGAGTGCATGGCTCAGTGTGGCCTGAAACAAATCACATTTCCTGCATAATCCAAGAAACAACACTTGGCTGAGCAATTTGTCAGGAATTAGCTGTACACAAGTTTCATGTTGCAAAACATGCTTACTTGAAAAGGCTTTGGAAGATTTAATATCTTTTAAGATTCGAGAAAAGATCAAGGCTTCATGCACAGGAAGGGAATGTACATAAGGAGACTTTGTAAGTAAATTGTAAGGAAAGTTTATGGGTTAACAACTCCGAAAATATTTTTAGCTTTAGCCCAAAGAACGCAAATAACTTAGTTAGCAAGGGTAAGTTTTTCTCCACATTTAGAATGCAGACAAGGTATACTATCAGAAAACATAACCTCGAAGAAAGCATAATATGTGGCAAGTTGAAGTTAAATTAAACCTTTAAGGCAGTAGACATTTATTTACATTATTCTCAGAGCTGCACAGCAAGTTTGTCTGATCTGCTACCCTGCACTACAGTTCTGTCCCATGGTTCTTGCTCCTTCAGCATCAATCCTATGAACGCAGGTTTTCCAGGAGCTCAGTACCTACAAAGTGGACATCATTCTGTTAAGACTGTCTCAGTTTCCACTTAGATGTTTGCATGAATAGGACTTGCATTAGTGAGCAGCATCTTGTGTTTTGAGTACACATTCTTTTCTGTAAATTTAGACAGTTGTTGTGATGCTTTGCTCTTGCTTGGATAGTAAGAAAATTGTGGCTGTCAAGTCCTCGTGTCCCACAGGAACGGCAGGCCCTTCTTTCACAAATAACTGTTGGTTAGTGTAGACAGTAAAGACACTTCTCAAAGAATATGCATAAGGTTGATAAAACTTGAACTCTTCTTCCACTGCTTGTCACAGATATATTCAGCAATTTTCAGCTTGTTTGCCAGTTTTCACCCTTTACCTAGCATGACTTTAGATACAGCATAGATGAAGTACATTGTAAGAAGCAGTAGCAAATGGATTCCGCCTGTTGGCACCTGAGCTGGCAATCACTTAATGCAGCTATTCTACTTCTCCTTGTCATCCATCTTGGAGACAATGAGCCAGCAAACACTTGGTTACACCAGAGGTGGTCTTCCAGTCTTCAAAGTAAGATACCTTATGAGTAACAGAACATGGGACATTAGTAAAAGAAACTTAAGAATCATCACTGAAAATGAATGAGTATGCATATATACATTTAAACATTAGAAGGTTTTGTATGAAAAACTAAATGATATCAGTACAGTAGTGGAAATTTATGGTTTTATCTTTCCATACTCATATCCACAGTTCACTGGAAGTGGTTCAGAAGTGGAAAAGCCACTGAATTGTAGAACATAACTAATCGGACAGAGTGTTTAAGTGTTTGGAATACTTGATCTCTTGATTTTGGCTTGTTTAGAACTGAGACTCAGTAAGTGATAGCATTTGTTTTTCTTAGTTTATAGAAATGACACCATAAATTGTTAAGACATTAAACAAATTAGTGCAAATTCAGTGGGTTTATTTGTTTGTTTGTTTTGGTGATTTTTTTTTCCTGTGCTTTGAATGCATGCTTGTTTCGTGGAAGAAAGCCTGTTCTTTATATAAGAGCTCTCAGCAGAGGCTGCATCTAAAACACTTAACATTCCAAAGTATAATAACACATATAAACTCTGTTGGGTGAGGCTTTCTGGGTGAGGCTTAGCTAACTATATGAAATCTAGGATTAATAACAATAAAAAGTTGTTGAAATTGCCATGGAGTGTTTAAAGACTTTCCTGAATCACTCACCATACACTGTTCCCTGTGGATACACAGGAGATACTTAAAATATTAAGATACGTAGCATTTGTGGAAGAGGCAGACAGATGCAGAAGTTATTTACTATTCCCTTAGCACCTCATCTGCTCCTTACAGGTCTACATACTTGCAGTGTGAACAGGAAACAGTCACATATAATGCACTGAATTTAGTTTCAGATCACATTTTGTAGGACCACACTGTTTCAAGAACCTATCACTTGTTTTTTTTCAGACATTTCCTTTATCCACATAAGGAAGCCCCAGAAGTGGAAGTCAACAATGCTGCCAAAATATATGGTCATGTCTACAACAGAGGTGCATCAGTTCCAGAACAGCCTCTACTAGCTGTTCTCCATCATCATTCAAGAAAAAGGGATGACAACAGTTCAAAAAATGCAACAAAAGGCTTGTGAATTCAGTCACAAAAGACAATACATAAACTCAAGCTGGTCAATAGAAATCAGCAGGTCGCAAAGTTACTTGCCATTATCCTTTTATACAGGATAGATCCATCCCAGAATAAGCACTGCAGTATTTCAAGAAAGGAAGTCTCTCCCTTATTTGTTTATCTTTTATTTGTTAGGCTAAATCCTGTTCTTCAGCCTGTACCTACGATCCTTGACCACTTCTCAAGCACTGGTTAAAAAAATTTGGTAGCAAAACCCTGCCAATTTCTTCCTCTGACTCAACATTTTTGTAAGTCATTGGGTCACCCAGAAAAGTGATTGTGAGCAAAACGTAGTAATCAGCATTTTGATATGCCACGGGAGGAGCTGTGGAAGAACAGATTCACCTTGTTGATCTGTAAATGACCATTTGTAATGCAGATTTACTGAAGCACAGCATGTTTACTCCATTATGGAGTGGCATGGGAAATGCTCTGTTGATACAAGAGTTGTCAGGCAGTTACACATTTCAGCTCCAGAAACCATTTTCTGCTGCACTAGAATGGCACTCTCTAACTTGGCTCATGTATTTGTTTGCATATTTTGGTGCTTTTTTCCCTTTTGTTAAAACATTATGCTGGCACAGAAGCAAGGCATATTTTATTATTTTTGTGTATTTAGATCATACCTGGAAAAGTCTTTCCTGAATTTTGATATTTGTTCCAAAGTAAATAATGGCAATTGCCACATTCTGTCACAGTGTTTTAGCAATATGGCTTTTAGATTTTATTATTTCTTTTTAATCTTATATTGTAAGTAAAACAAAAAGACTAGTTTGCCTCCTAAGCAACTTTTCAGTACTATGAGCTTTTGGTCATTGTGTTCTCACTCTCAGTGAGATAGATTGTAATTAGAATCAGAACACACTGTTACCCTATAAAGTGAATTGTCATCCCCAAACTTCTTTTGCTGTATCAAACATACCATTGGCTTCTATTGACCAGTTTGTTTGGCTCTGGTTTGGAGCCAAATCTAGAGTTTTATGACATATGATCTAACAGGCAGATTTATAACAGCAAGCAATGAAAACTCAGGAAGCAAACACCCAAGAAACTCAAATTCTAAAGATATGCTTAAAAGAGAAGGAAAACAGCAACAACGACAAATAATAAATTGTTTTCATTTTCTAGTTCAAATACTGGTAAACTGCCATAAGACTGTTACTAAAATTTTAGCACATTATCTGTTCTTTTACCTGAGAATAAATATGGTCCCTAACTCTTACATCACTTCAAATGCATAAACCTCCAGGCCTAAAACATTTCTGAGCAAATGTCATGCAGTTGTTGGTGCAGAGCACCAAAAATGTCATAGTCAATAAGCTGTTTGGACATGATTTCACATTCAATGACAAATTGCAGGCTAGAGTCACAAAGCCTCTTTTACTGTATCATCCTATAATACTTGTAAGATGACAAGTTGATCAACTCTGTATTTAGAATTCTAGGATTTTTTTTCACAGACTGGAAGGCAAGAAGTACCGCTGTGGACATCTATGATGATAAGTGTGAAACAAGCCACTAGTTCAAATCCA
Source organism: Cyrtonyx montezumae (assembly GCF_038088225.1). Classification (NCBI taxonomy): domain Eukaryota; kingdom Metazoa; phylum Chordata; class Aves; order Galliformes; family Odontophoridae; genus Cyrtonyx; species Cyrtonyx montezumae. The sequence goes on from NW_027072033.1 coordinate 4,288,590, forward strand.
CCAATCTGAATTAATATGAACTACAGCCTAATTGTAAATTTCTGTTTCCCCTGTAAACACACAACCTTTATAGTTGGTGGTCAAGCCATGCTATATCTTTTGGCAGTGTTAAAGTAGACTTAGTAGTAGTTGGGTAGGGATAGTGATAGGAGGATGGTTGGACTAGATGATCTTGTAGGTCCTTTCCAACCTAATGTACCTATGAACCTATGAACCTATGACTTGGTTCCCTGAGTCTTTCCATAATAATTTATTAAGCTCTTTTCAGAGCCCTCTATGGTTTAGCATCCTGCATGAATTATGGACTCAAGAAAGTAACCAGCAATAGTTATGTCTGTGCTGGATATGCTAGTAATGTATGCTATTCACTACTTGCTATTTTTCATTTCTTATACATCTGAAAGTATAAAATCTTCTGTTCACTCTACCGTTGGCTCATAATATGAACTGCAACCTGATAATCTTCAGAGTGTCTGTTTCCAAAAACATCTTCTATCCAATACTATGAGTATGTTTCTTCAGAGTTACACTTCCTTCAACAAAATATACACTGCCCTTTTCTTCTTACCTAGCCTAACAAAACAAATTAATCAGAATTATCTGTATTAATCAGAATTATCACAGTCTGTTATTAAATAAATTAGATCAGTATTAACTCTAGTATTTGAGGGTTATATGTAGATTTTCATTGACTGATCTTTTTCTTTCTTGTTATATTACTTTTGTGTAAATAAAATAAATAGCAGCAGTTTTGGAAGGATCGTGCCCTTTTCATTCTATCTGCTTTCTTTCCTTATGGAAGGTACTTTACAAAAGCAAAACTAGTTAACTTATTACTTGTCTGCTCATTACAACCATAATTCAGCTTCATTTGCTTATAGGATAATAATTTTTTTTTCAAGAGGATAACTCAATCTTTTGCCTTTTTGCACTCTCCAAAAATCTCAGAAGTTATTTATATGCTCTAAGGTATTCTGTGAGCCATTTGTTTTGACAGTTATTGAAAAACAGAATGATCCAGAGAGATAAAACATCTTTACTCAGCAAGTTTTTTATTTTATTTCAGCTTGCTTTCTCTCAGTTCTGAACTCATATACATACATCCATCTGAAGTATGGGGGGGACCAAATAACCCACAATTTCTCATTTTAAAAAACGGTGTAAATAATCCATGTTCTTTAAAATTGGGCCAATGAGAACTACTTTTCAGCCCAAATATTATTTCCTGCCAGAACACTTCAACCGATTTTTTTTTGGTGGAGTTACTTTTGATCTTGACATCAGCTCTCTGAAAGCAGAACTGGGCCCAAAATCTTTGACCAGTCTGGGCTGTCTGCATGGAAGGCAAGCAACAGTTCTGTGGAAATATTGCCAGCACAAAATATCTTCTTTTTAACCTAACATATATAGTGAATGTGTAGTAAAAACATTTACATTCACCAGTAGCATGCACAGATAACCAAATTACATTTATTCCTAGCAATGATGAGAGAATGGCCATTGTGCTCATAAATACAAAGCAGCCTGAAAAGTTTAGGCAGCCTTAACCAGTCTCTCCTATATCAACAAGAAACACATCAGACCTTCGCATTAAAGTGCAAGCGTAAAATAGAAGAGAATCCTACTATCACTAGGTGTTCTGTACAAGATAGGAGCAGTAGCCAACAATAATGTGCATCATATCCTGACAGTGTGGAGCAAATGTTGTGAGATTCTGCAGGTGCACGATGGGCTTCCTGGAAGAAAGTTTGGAAAAATGTGATCTCACCATTTTAGAGTAACAATAATAATTTTGCATCAGTGATCCTGAGATAAATTTGTGAAGAAAAAGCTCTGAATGGGGAATCTGCTCAGCAGTTTTGTCATAAAGAAAGTCCACCTTGCTTTCTGCTGATTAATCATTACTATTACTCCTAATTTTGATAGCATGTTTGTTGAACAAACAATTTAAACATCTAGTATTTAAAAACAGCACCGTTTATATATATATATATATATATATATATATATATATATATATATATATGTTTTTTCTCTAAATATTATTATAATATACTATTATAGTATTCCCATAGCTCTGAAACTAAGGATCATCTACCTACCCATGTAAGAATCAGAAAATTGTAGTCAGGTGGTATTAGAACTGGCTGTTGCTGCAGATGGACCAGTTTCTGTACTATACCCATATAAATGTGGACAGCAAAGCAGCAACTGCTAGGACTGAATAGAAATATACTTAAGATGGAAAAGAAAAAATAAGGCATATTAACATGTTAAGACAAATCTTAAAATCTACTGATAAGCTGTGGATCAGCTGTAGTCATCAGGAACACCATTTCAGAAGTCAGAGGAGTTCAGGGCAACTGGTGGGGAAATAATTGGTGACTGATGAGAAAGCAACACCCTCTTTGAGACACCAAAAGCCATGATGAACCACAAGTCCCTGCTCACATTCATAGTTTGTATACACCAATGTGATATTCTTGGGTACCTTCTTCCATTTAACCAAAGGCTAAAACTCAGTATAAAATCCCAGATTATAGATCTTTCATTCAATATGTTTATATTCAGGAAGTGATTATGCTACTCCAAATCAGTAACTAGAAGGTAAGTTTACACTAAAGTAAAGTTAGTTAATTAAAAAAGAAAAAAAAAGCCATTTTCTTTGAAATTTGAAAAGTGAATGTTTTGCAGCCACAAGATATCACTAATGCTAAAAATCTCCAGGATTCACTTTGGGCTACATATATTGCAAGAAAAATAAATATAGTTCTAGAATATAGTTTATGGATATGTCAGGGGTGGTTTACATGCATCAGGTACTTGGTATCTGATGAGGACTGAGTGGAAACTTCCACCACCTTGGCACTGTTGCACTGTTGATTGTATTCTAGCACACATAGCTTCAGTCTGTCTGTCACAGACAAATTGCTACTGATTTTGCATAGTATGACAGCTCTTATATAAACAGTTAAAAACAAGGAGTAGTGAAGATGGAGTGAGCAGTGGCATTCTGTAGGACATTTATCATTGAAAACATCTTGCAGTAGGAAGGAAGGCAAGACAGACAATTATGCTTCTTTTAAATGGAGTAGAAGGTGCGTTAACTTCTAGCAGTGCTTAACAACTCGTCAGACTGGTGCTTTCATGAACACATTAGATAGCTGTGTTTATAAAGGTTTCACACACTTTCATTACTTGACTCATAGTGAAGAATTTCCTCTAACATCTAACTTAAACTAATTCTATTTTAGTTTAAATCCATTCCCCCTCATCCTATAACTGCATTCTCAGACAAACAGACCTTCTTATCCTTCCTACATTTCCCTTTTAGGTGCCGATAGACAGATGTAAGATTTCCTAGACCTTCCCTTCTTTAGGCTGAACAACTGCAATGTTCTCAGTTTTGAATATGAAGTTATTTTTAAGACTTACACTTCACAAATTATACTTCAATAATATTTTCCAAGCATTTCAATTACCTATTATGTTGAATTTTGCCTACGAATTTCTCACTATGCCTTTGGCATTATCCAAATACGAGAATTTATAGCTATCTCAAAGCAGGCTATTTTTACTCATCCATGTGTAACAAAGGAGAGGAAAAGTGGAGTGCCTAAGAGCCATAAACAGACCAGCATAGCTTCTGGCCACTACACATTATCAATCTAGGAGCAGTCCAATCCAATTACTGATTTACATGCATTTATCTTGTACAAATATTCAAATAAATTTTACCTATTTTAATAAAATCTTTGAGGCTTTGGAAAGACTATTGCATCAAAAGGGTATGCAAAGTTAAACTTTTGTTTAAAAAAAGTGAAAAAGAAAGAGCCTCTAGTGTTTATAGTAAATATATCCTGGTTACCTTGGTGCAAATCACAGCAGAGTATAGACTAAAATCATGCTTTCTGGAACTCCCAGATTTTAGTGATTTGCTTTCAGTTTTAGTGGACCTGAACACAGGTGCTAGCCTCCTCTATGCTCTCTAACAAAATATAAACCCAGTTTAAGGAAGGTGTGGCTTTGGATCTGCATTTTACAGATTCTGTATTTCTTTCCAGCTTGTAGTCAACAAGCAAGTGAAAGACTAACTATAAAAAGGGTTCACACATCACTAAAGAAATGAAATCAATGCCAGTTTCTGAGCTCTGTTTAGAAACTTTTGGGATCTATAAGGATTCATATTTGAAAACCTGTTTCTGCCACTGATATCCACGAACACTGTTTAAGAGTTGCAACAAAATTGCCTAAGAATTACTACGGTAACTGTTGCTCTCTTATTCTTTTCTAGAACAAGGTGCAAATACATTGTGGGACAGAATGGCACCACCTGTTCTCTAACTGCAGAGTATGATATGGCACATCCCACAAAAAAAAAAAAAAAATAAAAATCTGAACATCTGAACACAGTTTAAAATAGTTGTTCATCAAAGCACTGATCTGATTTATGCCAACTACTTTGCTTACAGGGAAAAAGAAATACGAGGGACAATACTTTAAAGAATACTCAGATGAAGAAACCATACGATTTTACAGAAGTAATATTTGAAGATAAGCCACTGTATTAAAAAAAAAATCAAAATTCAACAATATAAAGCACTGTTTACATAATTTTTCACTTAGTTATTTGCATACATGTTCAAATACTGCTTCATAGAAGAATTAAAAACTGTCCTCAGATGCTTTCATAATTTTTTTGTTTGTTGAATTAGACTTTACAGATATCTAATACTTATTAATTCTTTCTGTTCTCTGAGGTATCAACTAAAAAGCTATCAATTTCTTTATCCTGCCTATCTGGATAACAGAAGTGTAGTCAGAGCTAGGTTGCATCACAACGCCATTGCCAGTTTTTCTAAAAAGATTTAATCCATTTTTCTCTAGAAATTAGAGAAATGCTAACATCCTATATGACATTCATTATTATAAGTAATAACACACTTCTCGTACACATTTTGTTGTTGTTGATTTTGTTTTTTAGAGTAGTAAGCTAACTCCAACTGCGTACCACAAAATAAAACAAGTATATAGCTTCTATTCAGTCTCACATAAGAAATACTGCTGGGGAAATAGTTCCTTCTCTATAACCAGCAGAGTTTTAGTCTCTTGATTAAGAACATTTCTTTGCAGTACCAGTCAATTTAATATGAACACTTGTCCACCTGGAACAAGATTTGCATGAGAAATCTATGTCAAGAGCCTTAACGTTAATGTAAATTACCCAAGGCAAGTTAACATTTCCACTTCATCCACAATTATAAGTGAAATTCTTTGCTTTTGCTTTTAGAAACATCCTGCGAACTCCTGCTATGCCCTTTGGGAAGCAAGACTATCCATAGACTTATACAATGAAAACAGGAATTTAGGGGAACATTTTTTATTTTTTGTTTTCACCCAAAAAGAAAAAAAATAAATCAAAAGCACAATAACTGCCACTATTGTCACCCTCCCAACACACACCACCACAAACTCTTCGATGACAAGTAGAGATCAGTAATCAATAAGAGAGTGAATGATTTGAGATTTTACTTTCCATTGCTTCTAGAGATTTGTATTGCTTCCAAACTGCTGTGCTGACATCTAACAAAAATTGCATGAGGATCAGAGTTGCATTTGGAAAAGAAGCTGTTTCTATGGTTGGATTGGCCAGGGCTTTGCAGTTTCCTACTCACAAGTATATAACATAGAACTCTATATCTTCATATGCAAAATCATATATGAAAGCCATGGATGATTCACTGATGCATGTAATGGATCTGCAAAAGTTGCCCTGTAAAACTGAGTGCATAGATATGTCTATATATGTGATTAATTGGTAGGTAATGAAACTGGACGCTGAACCTTGTTTGCAAAATTCTGATAGTTTTTCGAATTAAATTAAATCAAATCAAAATTAGTTCACAGAAAAATTACCCCAGAGATTTTACTTTTACTTGTAGAAGCTAACATGCACGTAAGACAAACATTTCAGAGGAGATGAGAGCTTGCTTGGAGGGTTAATATAAATAGATAAGAACACTTTGTGACTCTACTTGTTTGTGCAACATTCCACACTTTCTTAAGAAAGCCTACGAATATTGCAAAAGGTGCATAACTTCTTCCTGAACTAATCCCTTCAGGGCTAAATCAAAATTAGCATTCAGACTGAGTGAATCAAGAAAGACATGTTTAATTATATTGCCAAGCAATATTACCTTCAAAATATATTAAAAACCTACAACTCATATGTCTATATGAAAACAGTTTGAACATCTCAAAAGTCTTTTTTTTATTTTTATCAATCATGGATAACATGCTTGCCAGAAATAATATTTTTATAGATAATAGAAAAAAATAGGCTCTTAAATGTCTGGACTGTATTGGGTATTACAGCCTATATTCACTGAAAATCATTTGATATTCCCAGGAATGTGAATTTTTCATAGAAATATTTTTTCCATTGACAATAAAAGAAAACAAAACTTAAGTAAACTTATTGGGAAAATAAAGGGAACTGATACAACAGAGCGACATTTTCTTCTTTTCTTTTAACTAACAAAGAGACTTTTACTTACTTATCAAAAGTTTAACTACAGAAAAGTGTAGAAATATTTAATCAATGATATAATTGCAGGTGACACATCTATTCTGTGAAGCACACTACTATGCATTCAAACTCTATTTCCGAAACACTGGAAGACCATATTTGTATCTGCCCAGCACGTAATACTTCATTAATTTACAGAAATAAAATATACAGTTTTTAAAACACCTGGGGACAGTCTTTCTGTTTTGGTATTACAGAATGGTGTCTACTATTAAAATAAATTTTTTGCCAAAGCAATCTCATTTTGATAGACTTATCTGAGGGATGCAGTAGTAATGGAAGCTTAGATGCGTTGTTTTCAGGATGGTGTTTATCACAGTTTGGTTCAAATACAAAGTGGCTGTAGGTACTGTTTCTACTTTTGTGTATGCTGTGTCACTCACAATAGGTACCTGTCATGATCAGTATTCTCAAGTTAAGTCTGGCTGTTCATATCATTATGTCTAACACAAATGATTCATAAATCTCTTTCAGAAATATGTAGAAGAATAGCAGGTCATAAGCATTGGGAATATTGATTTGTCAATAATCAAACAAAGTAAAAAATAAAAAAAAAACCATGAAAAATGCATTAATGTGATCCAGAACTGAGAGATCGTTTTATGCTCTGCTCTTCCATTAGCAATTTTCAGCACACCAGTCAGTAAAACGATCTCTGTTTCACAGACTGCGAAAGAAGCGCACACAGAGATATGTAATCTTACTTAAGAGGTGTAAACTCTTGCTATCAGTTAAGGGCATGTAAAGCAAGCAAAGGCAGTGACAGGGCCTTTATGAGGTAGAGGCGCTACAGAAAGAGATATTAGAGATAAGGGGAATGAACTCACCCCTCCTGGCGACCGTTTAGGCCAAGGAATGCAGCTGCCTCCCGTTCGAACACTGGCGCGCCGGAAGGAAGGGAGCCGGGGAGGGGATGGGGGGCAACCCGCGCAGGCTCTGAGCGTACCTGTGCTCCCGGAAACACCGCCGAGAGGGAGAGCGAGGGGACGGGTGGACCTGGGCTCCTTCGCTCGGCTCACTCAGATGCTCATTCACTGGTTCAGGCTGTGACCAGGCAATCCCACTACAGGGCATATAAACACCAGCTGCTGGTGGAGCACTTCTGCCTGTAAGACGAGATCCTGCCTGTTGCAAAGCTTCACTTCAGCAAAACTACAGTACTTAACTCTGGAGTGCCTGGATTCTGCTTTTTAGAGTTTGGAGCAGAATATAACAAACCAGTTAAAAGAGATCTTGTTTTGCTTTCAGTAAGTCATAGCTAATTCTTAAAAAAAAAAAAAAAGTTGATTTTCAAGTTTCAGATTTGATATACATTCTTCCAATGTGCAAGTACATATTTTCTGAAAAATGATTATTTTCTGATGTTTAGTCATCAGCTGGGACTGAATCTAACTTTATCTAAGGAACACATAGGTTTTCAGTACTTGTATGATACAGAAACCGTAATCCGGTCAAAACAGAGGTCTACAGTGCATCGTTCTTACATTTCACCTTGTCTTACATTATTATTAGTATTAAGTAGTCCATAGAGGGAAGAATTTAGGATAAATTTTACTGTGCATATAGGTGACCCTATATATGTGTATATAGCAGTGTGCCCTGGTGTCCCAGAAGGCCAATGGTATCCTGAGTTGCATTAAAAAGAGAGTGGCCAGCAAGCCAAAGGGGGTGATCCTCCCTCTCTACTCTGCCTCATGTGGAGTATTGTGTGCAGTTCTGGGCTCCTGGGTACAAAAAAAGATGAGGATTTCCTTGAAGGAGTACAGCTGAGGGCTACAAATATGATAAAGTGCCTGGAACACCTCTCTTATGAGGAAAGGCTGGGAGACCTGGGTTTGTTTAACCTTGAGAAAAGAAAACTCAGAGGGGATCTGATCCGTGTCTATAAATATTTAAGGAGTGAGAGACAAAGGAACAAGGCTGGACTCTTCTCAGCAGTGTGTGGCGATAGGATGAGGGCATAGGGCCACAAACTGAAGCACAGGAAATTCTTCACAAATGTCTGTGTGAAATTCTTCCCAGTGCAGTGACGGAGCAGTGGCACAGCCACACAGAGAGGTGGTGGAGTCTCCTTCTCTGGAGATGTTCACGCCTGGACGCCTACCTATGCAACCTGGGCTAGGGAGCTGCTTTGGCAGGGGTGATGGACTAGATGATCCCTAAAGGTCCCTTCCAGCCCCTACAATTCTGTGATTATGTGACTCTCAGCTTTCCTTAAGTTTGCTATGTGTTATGGTCATACTTAAAATCATTTTATGAACTCCATGAAAAAAAAAAAAAAAAAAAACAAGCAAAAACAACAACAACAAAAAAAAAAACCCACCAAAAAAACAGACATTCATGTGAAAAGAAGCTCTGTATTATATATTTGGAATTCAATCTACCTTAAATTGAATTATAAAATTATTTATATTAAACTATTTGAATAGGGGAAAGCAGGTTGTGCTGCTTGACTTTCAGCAAACAGTAAACATTTTCACTGTTTCACACTGTTTCACTTGGATACTGGATGGTACAGGACATTTCAGACCCTGATTATCTCAGAATCAGTGGTTCACATCTGCTGGTATTTAGTTTTGGAATGGAGTAGAACACACTCTGAAGGAGAACACAGAACAAAACCAGAGTATAGCTTACAGTTCATAACAAAACTCTAACAAATCATCTACTTCAGCTACAGTAGTTATAGCAGAAGAGGCATGGAAGACAACCCATCCAGCATGGGGCTAAGATACACCTGTGTAAACCTTGCAGCTGTGAAATCCCAGGTCATTTCTGCTAAGAACAGTTTATGTATACTTTACGTCATCTTTGAGCTTAAATATGGTGTTGCATGAAATCTATCAAACTGATGTGTATCAAGTAAGTTCCTAGATTTTGCATTTTTACATGTAGTAGAAGGAATTGCCCAAATGCTGCTATGCATTAATTCTATTAGGACAATTAATTTTTGTTTCTGACTAGTGACTGAGGAAGTAACTAGTTAGTTAACTAGAAGTTAACTTAAACACTACCTGTTTAAGTTAACCTAAAGCAGGTATGCCCAACCCACAGCCTGCAGGTAATGCATAGCCTAAACCTAAGGAATGAGATTCCTAGGTCTCCATACATATTTCCCACCTGTTGCTTGCCCTGATTTATCTTGAAACAGTCAGAAATGGGCCATTTCGCACAGCCAGCAATGAAGGGGAACAGAGCTGTGGAGCACACATCCATGTGGTATAGCATTAGGAATTTTCAGTCTTCTGAATGATAATGACCCACAGGTACTCATCAACAATGAAACTGGAAAAAAAAAAACACTAACAAAAACAACAAAAACAGTGTGTGGAAAAAATCATTTTTTGGCCAAGGTTTCATATTTTGTAGGGTTTTTTTTGCTTGTTTCTTTTGTTCTGTTTTGTTTTTCTTTACAACCCTTTGAAAATGGGATGATATTGCATCTGGAGAAGAGTAAGCTTCAGGGAGACCTTATAGCAACCTTCTAGTACTTGAAGGGGGCCTGCAGGAATGCTAGAGAGGGACTTTTCATAAGGGCAGACAGTGACAGGGTGAGGGGAAATGGTTTTAAACTGGAAGAAGATAGATTTAGACTAGATATTAGGAAATAATTCTTCACTGTGAAGGTGGTGAGACACTGGAACAGGCTATCCAGTAAGGCTGTGAGTGCCCACTCCCCAGAAGCATTCAAGGCCAGGCTGGATGGGGCTTTGAGTAACCTGATCTAGAGGTAGGTGTCCCAGCCTATAGCAGGAGTTGGAACTAGATGATCTCTAAGGTCCCTTCCAAATCTTTTTATGACTCTATGATTATGCGATGTTTAAAAAAAATAAAATAAAGACTTCCTTCAATTTGAGTGTGAATTCTAAATTCTTAATTTTAGACTCTGATTGCAGGCTTACTGGTTCCAGCAGTAGATGAGAATGTACAGAATGAAGATTATCCAGGATCAGCGTCTCTCTGCTTTTAAATTCTACTTGCAGTGTGCCCTTATCCTGAGACATTTTAAAACTGCTCTGATTTATTCTACTTAAGCCAGCCTCATTGTCAGTCTATTCATCAAGAAAGCAGAAGTGTGTACAAACCTTTCCACTGGGTCATCCTATGGGATAGTGCCAACTTTTTAGAGAATGAGAGAAAGAGATGGGGAGCAAAAGGGGTGGAGAGAGAAAGAGAGAATGGAAAGAAAGAAAAAGAAAAAATAACCTCAGTGGTTTGACAATCACATTTATAGTACAGAAAAAGGTGACAGAAGCGTCCACCAAGATCATCATAGCAGGTATTGCAGACAGCTTTAAAAGCATGTGCTGTACAATGAACAGTGTCCAAGACCGCTGGTGGAAAGAAAACTCCACCATATTTAAACCATATTTACAGTGTGTGCAGAGTATTCCAGAGCCTCACACAGGAAATGAGGAATGACAAAGGAAAACTTTTGAATTGAAAGTAACTTGCTTTAAGAGCATACCCTTAGCCCTAGAAAGAGAACATATCTGCATACCTTGGTTGTGTATGCAATTTCAGAGAAATGTTGACAGTGAAAAGTGACCATCTGCCAGTAAAAATGACTGTGAAGTGGTTGGCAACCCCAGCTGTAGCCATTTCCCATTTACTTAGCATTATAAACATATCAAAAGATTTCAACTATTTCCTGTGCTTCATGGTATGGCCTCCCACACCCGAACTACTTTACATCATCGTGCTAGTATGTCCTATGGGGAATATCCACTATTCAACAAGGAACAGTTTTATTTAAGCACAACTTCATGGGGCTTTTTTAGGAAGTGCCTTCCTGTATTCATTTTGCATTCAGATGTTCTTTAATGCTGATGTACTTCACTTCTTACTCATTTATGCTCTGATTTTTAGTACAGAAACACCTGTTGGACATAATCAGCTTGGCTAGCTCAGCACTTCCAATAATCAGCTAATTAATTCACCACGGTTTCATTACTGTTACATTTTAAACCTCCCCCATCTCTCTTTGCTACGTAGAGTAAAAGCACCATATTGATTGCCTGGAAGACAGTTTACCACTGAGTTATCTTTTGTGGTAGCAAACAAACAGAGCTCAAGGTTTGAATGCTAGCCAGACTGAGGTTTGAATGTGCCAGCCTCTATAAATGCACTTTGAAAGGCGGTTTGGAGACTACTTCAAGAACAGCAGATGGTACAGTATAGGACTCATGACAGTATTTATGTTTCTCCTCACAGTCATCTTTAATAAATACTTCATGTGTAATTAATAAACAGTAGCAATCTCAATTCCTTAGCATCTTAAGGAAGTCTAGAATCCAGAGGTCCATTTTAAATGGTTGCAGTATTTTGTAAAATAGATTCTCCATATGCTAAAAACTAGATCGATGCCTTGATCTCCCAGAATAAGAAAATATGGGCAAAACGTACCTTCAAAATAAATACTGCTATTAGAGTGACTGCAGAAAGTAAAATTGTCATGTCTAAATAGACGTAACACTGAAGTAAGAGGTTCAATACAGGCAAGAAGCCTAGCAGGGAATATCAAAATTTAATAAATGAGAAAAATAGGATCAAATATAACCAAAACAAAATATCCATAGATCCGATTCATTCATGCTGGGGTAGTGAAATAATAGAATCAAAAATTTGAGGGCCAGTTCCAGGTTGAGACTATCAAGTTCTCACTGCTTGTGCTAGCTCTCAAATAACGTATAGGTTTTGTTAGCTTTTTTCAACTCATAATTCAGAAATAATCACTAATGGATATATCTCCCCATTTGTACACCTGAAACTATCTCAATTAAAAACAAACAAAACCAGAAGCCACTCACAGCACATCACTGGCATTTTGCCCCTGCTGTGGCTGTTGTATATTGGGATGAAGGGAAAAGAAGAGGCTCCCGGTGCTGCCACTGCGAAGGCTCGAGTTGATGCCCGTTGCCAGGCACAAAGCAGCAGGTTTGGTGCTGCCTGCTGGGGTTCGGGGCAGCACGCGCCGCGGCCCTGCAGCGTTCCCTCCGCCCTGTAAGGCATTTCAGCTGTTCTTACCGGGGCATGGCTAATCCTAAGAGGCTGCGGTTGTTGCTGATCTACAGTGTGTGTGAGCATGTGGGAAATATCCTTGTGCAATCCCTGTCTGGCATGGCTGTGCAGGCTGCAACCCAACCCAAAGTGATTTTACAGTTTTACTTCTCTTCATTTCCCTGCTCTTAATAGCCTCATGCTAACAGAATTTCAGAATTCATTTATTTATTTATTTATTTTGGGACAAATTCTACTCCACCACTGTCATGGCTGCAATAACCTCATTTCTTGTGAGGAGAATAGCAGGGGGGAGGGAAGAGTGGGAAAAGGAGAGAGGAAACCTGTATGCTTGATGTTGAAGAAAAGCCTGTTTGTGCTTAATACATTGGAGGAATTGTTCAAGAACACTTCATCCATGTGAAAAACATAACTGCCATATGGCTGCCAAATTCAGTAAGGCCTAGTATGATCAGTTATATAAGTGCCAATCCTAAAACTCGGAGCTGCCTAAAGGCAGTTTCAATATATACACCCCATTTTTTTTTCCTCAGGCTACAGAACATTTGGGAGATATGTTATTTGCTTATTCACATCAGCTTTTTCTTTTTTTCCTCCTTGTTCCAAACTTGTAAAAAAATGAATAATAAGAGATTAAAAAAAAAACAACGAAGGTGCGGGCACTTGTGTATCTGGCAAGTTCCACAAAATCAGCACCTAATTCCAGAAGCTAGGAATATGTACAGTACAAGATGTAAAGGGACCTGAAAGTACCTGAACAGTTACAGGAAAATCATGTGCTTTTATACATTTTATGGCATATCTAGTTAAACATAGCAACCCATATATTTTCGTATTGCAGCAGGATTGGCTGAAAGCCATTTCTCGATGCCGTCATATCCCAAGTTCTAAGGCAGCCCTGAGAAAGTACTCACATTTAAAAACATGTATATGTATGAATAATATATGCAGATTTAGAAATATATATATTTAAAAATGAACATACTAATAGATTTTTAAATTTATTTACATATAAATGTACTAGTTTATACATATAAAATGCATTAGAAAATATAGAAAGTTAAATATGTAGATAATCCATGAAAACATAACTATAACATGGGTAAGGCATTCTTTAATAAAAGCTAAGACAAATAATAATTAAAGATTAAAGGTGAATAGTAAGTAATTAAATGGATGTAAAACATCCAGTCAGGGTTTCAACCTTGACCAGGCTGCAGAACAAGACCAGCATGCCTGGATGGGGGGATGACTCCAAAAGGACTGAAGAGAGCCGGAAGGGTGGGGAATGGGTCTAAGGGCTGAGGCCCCTCCTATGAATCTCACCAAGGGGCCCACAGAGAAGACTCCATCACATAAGAAGTAGGAACCAGTCCTTTGAACTGAATGGTGAAGCCCCCATGCCATGGCTCAGCCCAAAATACTGACTGTATAGCATCATTTGGACAGGGAAAACAGTTTGCATGGTGTTGCAAAAAACAGGTTACAGTGTATGCAGAAATGGAAAATAAGATCAAAATGCCAGCTTCAGAACAGCATGCAGTCAGGAGCAATAAGGACAAGACCTTAAGGCCAACTCCCTAAAAAAACAGTCACGTTAGAAGAGCAGGACCACGAACCACAAAATGGATTTTGAGGTCATTGTCACCACAGACAGAGCTGGTCGGCAGAGCTCACTTCATATATCTGCAGGGGATTTACATCTATATGCAACACCTTATGGGTAGCAGTCTGGTGCTATAAGCATTTCCACATCCTTACATCAATGTTACAAGAGTCTGAGAACTGAATATGGTTGTCCTATTAGATTGGATTGCTGCAAAAGCAACAAGGCAAAGGCTTTAGGACACAGTCTACTGATCCATGTTCTCAGAGACTACAGCTACTGCAGAAAGAGCAAGAGGATCTGTAAGAGCAGTGGTTTGACAGAGCTTAAGGAGTATGATTTGATGTCTAGTAGGTAGGAGCAGCCAGCAGCCTGCTGCTGATGGAAGGGCAGGCAGTGGCATGATGACAGAAGCTGTCAAAAGTCAGGGATGTCATCCTACAGGTGCCAGCTGTGTTGATAAGGCTGTGGGTATTGTTCAAAGGATATTGAAGCAAAATACAAAATAGCAAACAAGGCTATTAAATAACACAGCTGAGTGAGGATTTTTGTTTTTGTGTGGATGGAACAGTAAACAAATGACTTTAGCATTCAAAGGCCAAGATTATTTTTGGGCACAGAGGAGTAGAAGGTAGAATGGTGGTGATAAAAAAGCTGTGGGGCTTTTAGACTTGGGGTATTGATTTGCAGAGTGGTAAAAGTGAGGAATTGAAACTGTTAAAGAGCAAAGAATGATAATTAGGAAAGCTAAATGAAGGGACGTTTAAGAGACAAACTTAAATCCCACTTCCATCACAGTATAGCAAGGATGACAGAGGAGGTACCAGACTGCCTGGTGTCAGTAGGACTACCTGATGCAGAGGTTTGGGGCTAGGGAATGTTCAGAAGAGTTGATTTAGGTTGATGTAGATCACTTAGAACTTTATGAAGTTTATGAAACATTTGCATAGAGCGTAGAGCAAAGTTTTGTTCATTTATTGTATTCACAAATATTGATTATGCTTTACTTTGTCTTGAAACTGTCAGTATGCACGACACTTTAAACTCTTCCACTGTTAATTTAAAGTATGTCAGTCCTGTAAGAATATTAGATTACACCAGCACTTTCCTGAAAAGTAAGAGAGTTTCATTTTGATCTATTTTAACCTGACTGTCATGACTGTGAAAGCTTCTTGGTGTGGAGCACACAGAATTTTGCAGTCCAGAGACTCCAAACTTTCAGGGGGAAAAAAAAGCAGAGCTATTTAATTGCTCTGGGTAACACACAGCGACAATGTCTGTTTTTTTTTGTGATCCTCAAAATGCTTACAGCCACAATGAACCCGACAGATAGAATAGTTAAACATTGCAGAAAATCTACATGTTGATCTGTGCTGGCATGTGCACAGCATAGTCATACCAAGTGACATCTCCTTGTTTGAGATCTGCTTATGTTAGACTATGCATCATTCTCCTGTTTGAGCTGCGAAGAGATTGGCAGACCTTTAGGTCAAACAAGTCTCAGATATTCCTGATTAAGTAGTTGGCAACCCTGTCCATGGCTGGAGGGTTGGAAATGGGTGATCCTTGAGGTCTCTTCCAACTCATGCCATTCTATGATTCTCTGACTCCATGGCCTGTTTCCTCCTTATGTTTGATTAAAATTATTATGGTGTGAAGGATGTCAGGAAAGTATTTAGGGTCAGAAACTTTTGTGAGCTATTGTCATACACTGTACAACCATGACTGTAACTGTAAATATTGTCAGCTCTGCTTGTCTTATCTAGCTTGAGGACAAGGATGTGGTTGTGCCCTAGCTGCAGGCTGTTGTCCAGGTTTGGGGAATGCTTACAGAGAGTCACAAGGCCATGGCTATTAAAATCACCAAACTGATTGTTCAGCTACAACTTTTCTGAGAAGCGTAAAGCTTATGTAGAAAATGAGTACAAATGTAGAAGCTGAAAATACATAATGCTGTAAATGGAGTTGTAATATAAGCAAGCACCATTCTCTTATGCTTATGATCCAAAATCTAAAGAATAAGGCTGTATTATCAGTAACATGGAATGTATGCAGGAAACTGCAACATATGACTCAAGCTATACAGGCCACTCCAATAGTAATTCCTCCTATTTATTACCAAGGAAACTACAACAGATGCAAAGAGTACAATAACACTACTTGATGCAGCAAATTCTCAGCTACAAAACAGTATTTTCCAGCCTACCTACCACTAACAGCCAATTTGCATGGATGAGCTAATGGAGATGTTCTTCATTCTGTGGTGTGGCAGATGTGCATGGCCATCTGGAATGTGGCTTGTATTTCATGACATTGTCACCACTGCTGAAATGCACCTCCCACCATCTCACTGTACTCACACCCACCTTTTGGTCTCCAAAAAGATTCAGAAAGTGTCAGTGAATGTCAGTGGGTTCCATTTTTCCCACAAGATGGTGTTCCATATCTTTGCTTCATATGCACTTTCATGACAAATGTCATTCTGCCAGACTACCGTTCTGCTGCCATCTGTCTCATAGCACCAAAATGTAATGGAATATTGGTGGAAAGTTTCAAACTCCATGGCTATACCAGCAGCATCTGCATCTGACATTGTGAGCCAACATAATAAAATAGAAGGCATTATTTATGGAGCAGCTTTTGTATATTACATGTCATGGAATCAGCACCAGATGCCCTTTGGGATGGATAAGAAGGGGTAGAAAGTAAGTCTGTACAAAAGAACATGTGTTTTCTTCACAGTGAGGGTGATGGAGCACTGGCACAGGCTGCACAGAGAGGTGGTGGAGTCTCCTTCTCTGGAGATATTCAAGACCCACCTGGATGCCTACCAGTGCGACCTGGTCTAGGGAGCTGCTTTGGCAGAGGGTTGGACTAGATGATCTCTAGAGGTCCCTTCCAACCCCAACAATTCTGTGTTTCTGTGTTATTCTGTTTTGTGGATTTTATTCAGTTGTTTATGGACACATATTTGATGGCATTCCAGTTTCATTTATGCTATAACAGAGGCTATGATGGCCACTTCATTGATAGTTTCAGAGAACAGTGGGCTAATCACCAAAGGTGGTAAACTCACATTCATAGAGGTACTCAGTATGAGTACATATTTCATAGATTTTGTTTGTTACTTATGACATTAAGCAGCTTTCCCCAAATTTGAATATCTAGCTGCAAAGATTATGTCCTCTATTTTTTCAACACTGCTGAAAAATAGAAGTTTATGTGGACACTCTTTCATATTAAGAAGTTGACAGCATGATGCTTAAAGAGAAAACCTACAGAAAACTTACAGAACTATTACAGAAAACTAATCAGGAGAATATTTTTGACTTGACAAAAGAATGGTGAACTGCCAACAAGATGTAAAACTTTGAGGGAAGTCCAAGGATGATACACAAAGTAACTCATAAGGATAGCATGTTCTAAGAGAAAAAGGAAAATGAAAAGATAACAGTTTATTACTGTAGGGACCCTTTCTAGCAGACTACACTGGCCTACACTTGTATGTGCAGGTATCGGTTTATCATTCTTAAACATAGCACAATTGATTTCCTCCCTCAAGAAAGCTATCATCAGAAGAAAAAGAGGTGTACAGTTTCCTCTACTCAATCATAAAGACACAGAATATCCTGAGTTGAAAAGGACTCACAAGCATCAAGAAGTCCAACAACAGGTCCACCCAAAGTTCAAACTATTTCTATAAGCTTTCTCCAAGCATTTCTTGAATTCTGGCAGCTTGGGACTTTGTCTATTTTCCTGGTAGCCTGTCCACTCTCAGTGGTGAACCTCTCTGTGACTGCCACTTGACCACTAAGACCACTCCCTGCCCTTCCCTTCTGCTGTCAGCAGAGAGCAGAACTCAGAGCTGCCCCTCTGCTCCCCTCATGAGCAGCTACAGCCACCATCAGGCCTTCCCTCAGCTCCTCTGCTCTAGGCTGAATATACCAAGGGACCTCAGGCACTCCTCATATCTTACCCTCTAGGCCCTTCACCATTTTTACTGTCCTCTCTAACAGTTTTATGTCTTATCTGCTGTGTATAAAAGGATAATGAGTATCAAATAGAATCTTAATTCTTGCATAGCTATATGGCCATTGATATGGTGCTGTCAAAAAGCCAAATTGAGTGGGTGATTTTTCCGTAGCTGTATCAAATGCTACTATGAAAATACCTGGCAGGGGCCACATTTGAGTATTCGTCCTATGTGATACAACTTGGAGCATCTAAGGTTTTAGCAGTCAAAAATATAAGGGACCATATGTGTGAACCACTCCAACAAAATTGAATGGGAAGACTGAGGTGTTTTTAGCTGATCCCTAAAGAGATGCCTTTCAGCAGCAGGACAACTACTATTTGTATTATAAAGCAGACACTGAAGAGTAGATAACAGTATTACCATTTTTCTAGCCTCTATTCCTTCATCAACAAAACTAAACATAATTTTTGGGGATCCTGAAGTTATTTTTGAAACTTTAGTATGGTCAAAGTAAAGATCATATCATGAGCTCTTTTTACTTTTAATTTCTATATGGGTAAGCTATAGCAAGCTAATGTTTCCCTTGTGCTGCACTCATGCTTAAAGCAGCCAGGCCTTTGGCACTCACAACAAAGATGGAGTCCTTCTATGTACTTAGTGTTCCTAAGAACTGAACAAGGCTCTGGAGAAGAGTTACATTTTGTGAGATACAGTTGGTGAGTAACCCTTGAATAAAGGGTTAGGAATCTTTTCCCAGATTACTTAAAACTCTACCACTGTCAGAAGCATAAAGCTTCAGGCTAGCCAGCCTGGTGCAGAGATGATGATGGAAAAAGAAGAATATAATTAT
Source organism: Cyrtonyx montezumae (assembly GCF_038088225.1). NCBI lineage: Eukaryota > Metazoa > Chordata > Aves > Galliformes > Odontophoridae > Cyrtonyx > Cyrtonyx montezumae. The sequence goes on from NW_027072033.1 coordinate 4,307,632, forward strand.
GTTGAAGGTTACAAGCAGAAAGAAGATGTAATTTTGAAGCCTGGGCTATGAGGAAAAACAACCATATGCAAAATTGCTAAATTGTTATTGAATTCTCTGTGGGAAAAATTTAGACAGAGATCCAACCTAGCACCACTATAGGAAAACTAGATGAGTTATATAGTTACTTCTTTTCTCCAGCTCGTAAGGTGTCCTCTTGTGATTTTACTGTTAAGAGCATTGCAATCCTTTCATAGACATTAATTAATAAGGTGTGAATGAGATTGTTATAGTGTACTTCATCTTGGCATATTTTGCTTTGAGGTCTATGATTGTCTTGCAAGGCAGTTGTCTTTATTACATATCTGTTATACTAATGAGCCATCTGGGGGCCAGGAAGGCTCCACTTGGCAATCATTCAGGTTTATTGATGGGTGAGTTGCCATCAGATGAGCACAGTACAGAGCTTTTGTCATCAGGTCCCAAGTTGTATGGATATGTGCAGTCTGGAGGTAGATGTTGTTTAAAAGTTAAAGGCATTACTCTAACTGCTCTATCATGATCTTCTACATAATCTTCCAACAAAAATATGTAAAAGCTTTTCCTGCATTATTATCATGGGCACACCTCTTTTGTTGTTTTGGCAGCATCTAGAAATGGAAGGAAAGGTTATTTTGTAAAGTGTTCTGAAGAATGCTATTATGCTTGGGAATACTGTGTGGTGGGACATTTGTTGGCAGAAACTGTCCAACGCGTATTCTTTAATCAAATTTGTGGAGGACATACCAAAAGTCTTAATGAAAACCATTACTTTTTGACTAATAAAGCGTAGTTGTGAACAATGTTTTGATGAGCTCTGTGTGTGTTAGTGACAAAATTGAGAAAAACTGCTTGTATTCACATCAACGAATGTCAGCATCCTGTGCACATCCAGAAAGTTGTTTTGCCAGCATAAATAAACTGCACAATCACCCTGAACATAAAGCATACAGTGATACTTAAGAATCTCCAAGATCAGCTATCAGCTGTGTCACCAAACAGACAGATGTATTCTTCAAAGGCCTTGTTCTTCACAGAGCCATTCAAAGATATAATGAAGACACCATTCTGGTACTTTATTGTCAGTTAAAACACTTCTGAGAAAATTTTATGGCTAAGAAGCAGTCAGTGTGGATGGCCACTGTTGCAACATAATGATGATGGGCAGGTAAGCACTACACAGCTGCTCTCTCTCCCTTGTCAACAAAACAGGCAGAAAATAAACACAAAGGTTGAGATAAATACAAGGAAGTTGCTCACCAATTACAAACACAGGCAAAATAAACTCCATTTGGGAAGAATAATTCATTGCCAATAGACAACAGTGTAGATTAATGAGAACTAAAAATGAAATTAAAAAAACCCTGCTCCTCCAGCCCCACTCTCTACAACCTCTTCTCCATGAGCAGTGTGAGCTACAGTCAGTCCATAATGCTTCATCTCTGTCACTCCCAAGTGGTCAGCCTCTGCCCCTGCTCCATGTGGGTTCTCTCCCACAGGGTGCAGTGCTTCCCGAACTGATCTCGAGTGGGCTTCCCACAGACTGCAGCTCTTCAAGAACTGCTCCAAGATAGCTCTGTTCCATCTGTTCCAGGGCCCATCCTTCAGAGGTGGATTTCTCCAGCAAAGGTCTCCACATGCAGCAGCTGCCCCATCCCTCCTGCTACACCACTGTCTCCTCTCTTTGGGTAGCTCCAGTCTGTGGCTGCCTCTGTAGGGGGTTGTCTCCATGGGCTGTTTCTCCTTCACGCCTCAGCCATTGCTGCACCGTGGGCTCTTCTATAGCTGCAACGTGGAGATCTACTTTTCTCAGTGCCCATGGACTGCAGGAAGACACCCTGCTCCTCCACGGGCACCTTCTGGGCTGCAGGGACAATCAGTTCTGTGCCTTGAGCACCTCTGGTCTCCTTCTGCACTGACTTTGGGGTCTGCAGGACTGTTTCTCTCACATCTTCTCACTAATAGCTGATGCTGAGCGGCATTTATTTCCTTTCCTTAAACAGAGCATCAACTAGTGTCTCTCAGTAGCAGGCCTGCTTTTCAGCTAACAGGAACTGATTTATCCAAAACAGGGCAGTTTCTAGGCTCTTCTCACAGAGGGCACCCCTGTAGACGCCTTCAATATGTTGCCATTTTGGCATCTATTTAATAAGGAAATGGAAACCATCTCTGACTAATTTATTTTTGTTTTCTTCACTCTCTAAAAGCAAAAGATTTCCTTCTAAAGTGCCAGTAAAATCTTCTTCCCTAATAAAAATATTAATAATAATAATAATAATAATGATAAATGACCCTTTTTAAAATGTCATGGGCTTATAATTAGTCAGCATAAATCCGGGAATATTAAAATAAGGATTAGACCAGATAAGCTGGGATGCTTTCTCTACAAAGCACTTGGGCCTGTTTCCACTGGTACTGGTGTCAAGATTCATGTCAGTTTCTTATGCATGGTGATCAGACTTGGGCGGAAAGAAAACAGGCAAAAGATTCAAGCCTATTCAGATCCCAAACCTGGAGTTAAGGTATTCCAATACCCATAAAAAAATAATGTGTTGCCTATGCCTGCATAATGCACTGAGTCACAGCTTACCTCTATTCCTTTGGGATTTTAAGCAGTGTTCTGTCTGGGACTATTCAGCTAAATTCCTGTGGGTGTTGTGAAAAGATTAGGGTCAGAGTCCAGTAGGTTTATACTGGTTTAAATTTTATTTCTGACTAAATCACATCAGATTTTGTTTACCTGATGACAGCAACTTTCATTCCTGGCTGCAAAGTTCTCCACTGCAATTGCTAGTAAGTCTTGCTAATTCCCTCAAGCCTTGCAAAGGAGCTAGCAAGAAGAACAAATAAATTGTGAATTGCTGCTAGGCATGTGAAACCTGGAGGTCTGGAAGTGCAAGGTTAGATGATCTCCCAAGATAGATCTTAAATCCACATTTGAGCCTATTATTTATTGGAATGAAGTTGGTGGAAGCAGAGGGAAGAAAGATTCAGCTGTTTAAACTAAACAATAAGTACTAAGGGAGAATGGCCATATTAAAAAAAAACAATTGAATTTTAGAAACTTGTATGCTATTGGAAGGTTGATTCCTTGTTTTATGCCTTTAGCTGTGTTTACTATATTCATTAAAAAATTAAAGCTTTAGTCGAATTAAATTCTCTTTGTTGCTTACTGATTAGAAAAAATCATACAGTCTCAAGAGACAAGCTAGGACGAAGATTTGCTATTAGGGTTAGCAGACACCACATGTTGAAGGTTAAAGAAAGTATGCCACAGTTTGCTTTTTCTCATTCAGGCTTTCGTAACAGTGAGGAACTAGGAAAAAAAAAAGAAAATAAAAGAAAAAAAGTATTTCCCAGAAAGCCAAGTATTGACACAGGCCTCTGCTTCATGGGGATTAATGATTCCCATTCAAAAGTGTGCTACATTCAGAGTAGCAGGGAAGCCTATATCCTTTGTTGGCATGAAAGGGTGGATCTCCTTTGACTTCAGCAGAGTTTGACTTATTTATGCTAGCAGAAAATTTGACCATGAAATTATTAGTTGTATTATAAGAATCTTCCTCTGCCAGAGCAGGATTATTCCCTCATTCAATGCATTTTGAAGTCTAACGTTAAACATGAAATGTTCATCATTCCATATGACAGGGTTTTTTCTTTGTCTCTTGGGATGCTAACTTATTAAGAACTTTTCTCATTGCTCAGACTATGCTGATTTCTCTTTATTACCATCTGACTCCACTACTCCCAGTTCTAACCCATGGTACCACCCGAAGAAATTTTCCATCCTTTCTTTGTGCATAACTCTCACATTTCAAGAAAAAGGATCCTTCTTTCGTTAGGAGTAACTTCTGCGTATCTGATTGTTCTGCAACATGTTCAACATTTATTATTATAAGACTTAAAATTTAATTTAGAAAATAAGCAAAATGTTACCTTTGATCTTGTGTGCTAAAGGGAGTACAAAAACTCTTAGTGAGCAGATTGCCAGGAAAAAGGACGTGAAGAAATATGGCATGCTTCTGCCCCTACATGTAGGTGAATGGAGATTGCCAGATGCACTAGAGGCATGCTTTAAAGGAGAACCAGAAAGGAAGAAAAAGAGGAGCCTCCTATTTCTACTCTGGAGCTGGAAGTACACTCTGTACACTCCCAGACACTGCTGCTAAATGCCAGAGACTGAGCCTTGCTTGTTGAGAGGGTTAGACTAGAAGAGCTCTAAAGAAGGCCAGAAACTCCTTGGCCATCATAAGGACAATTTCTTCAGATTCTTCAGGAGTGTGAAGACTGCTTTATGATCTAATTTTGCTTTGCTTATGTATTTGGAATAAAAAATTACCATGTACATATCCCATCAGAGCTCAGTAAGGCTAACTATTAAATAAAATAGTGTTCCACTGATGGTGAAGATGGCACAGAAAAAGGCCTCTCATCCTTTGAAAACTCTTCTTATTAGCCAGCTCAACAGGAGTTTAGCAAGTACTTTGTGGCTATCCTGAATTGCCAAAGCTGGATGTCATGCCTCAGATCCTGATAAAATAATTTTCACATTATTTTTTATGCAAAAATACGCATCTCAAGCTCTTTTTTAATAGATCTTTGTAAGCTAACATTAATACCTCTGTGGAATGTTACAAGTAGCTCCTACTAATATACTGTGAAGTAGGTTAAACAGAACACAGATGATACCTAATATAAAAGTGGGCTCTATAAAGTAATAAGTCTGAGTACTGTGCTTTTGGCTGCAGAGCCTCACCGGACTTGAGCAGCTAAACTGTTGGAGCCCAGCGGCTAGTCTGATGCCAAATGTTTCTCTTCACACTGTTTTTGTGCAGCTCAGACTCAGTTTTGTCAACATCTCTGTGACATAGAAGGCTCTGCTCCTCCTAGCCTCACATGTTGGAACTGTCCCCTGTTAATGAAGTCATACTGACTGAACATAGCTTGCTCCAAGTGAACACTGATCGTAGGGCACAGGAGACTCACGGATAATGGCCCTACCCTCCCCACCCCAACACACACCATTTTACAGCCCATGGCTTTCTAGGAGGGAGAAAATGCAGAAGTGTCACATCTTTCAGCTCTGCTGAGAGGCACTCCCAGCTACGCCTCTGGATAGTCACCACCTGCAGTACACTTCTGCAGAACGGAAGTATGTTTACAAGGCAAGGAACTCAGTTTCTGTTTTTGTCTAGGTGCCACAGAACAAATTCTTTCCAATACAGCCCCTCCTAGATGAAGGTTTAGAATGTACAGTGCAAAGCCTCCAATACAATTATTAGTAGAACACTGACCCTTTCAGTGAGACGTACTTACCATCACAGTACGCTTGTTTTCTAAACTAGGAGAATTGACATAGAAGTCCATCCATGTTTCTGGCCTCTAGGCTTAATTTTGTTTAAAAAAAAAAGCCAAACAAAAAAAAAAAAAACTTTGAAGTGTACTCTGCTGTGGTGAAAGTACTTACTTCAGTGATATCATTATACTAAATCATGAGGATTTACCCTTCCAGGTTTATTTCCATTAACAGATCAAGGAAGGCACAGTCACGTAAGAACAGTGGCACTTTCCAGCTTATTGGAATGATTATCATATGTAAAGGAAGCAACAAATCAGTCACAAATAGGGAATAAAGCTGACAGACTGGAGTTAAGCAACTCCAAAAGGAGGAACATTAACTTCATAACAATAAATGTAAAGGCTAAATCTGCCAGTGTATGATAAACTGTGTGGTCTTCTTAATCTAGATTATTCTGGCTTTGACAACAGCATATTTTAGGTTTTGTTTTTTTGTTTTTTGTTTTTGTTTTTGTTTTAATCCAAATGACATCTTATATCCTCAGTATGAACCTAACACAACTGCATTGAGAGATAGAACTTCAGATTGAAATCTCACATTTCAAACGTATCTGGGTTCTATATTTTAAATTTACAATTGTTAACTTAACTGGTTTTATAAAGCAGTAGCATGAAGATTTCTAGTCTCAGAGGTGATGCACTGGATCACTCCAAAATACAACAGTAAAATCCCACAGTGAATTAACACAGCTTAGCCACCATAAAGTATCATGCCTATTTTCTGTTTCAATTAAATATGAAAAAGTCAGAATTAAAAGAATCACAGAGTTTCAAATTCAGTCAGAATAACGTATGCTATTTCAAAAATGTGTTGGATATAAGACAAAAATTAAAATGTGAGAATATAAAGCAATGTAAGACAAAACCCAAACAAATGGTCCAATAAAGGAATGCTCCCCACCAAACATCTGGACACTGCAAACTCTGAGGAAGTTACTACATCAGAGTCCAGATTTTGCAGCTGTCTTGTAAAGAGCAGATCCAAAATTTGGACCTGATCATATCTAAGTTTTAAAGATGTTTGGATTTGGATCTTAGTTTATAGTTCTGGCCCAGTTACAGTACATGCATTTTTTATGTTTCTGATACACTAGGATGACTGAGCTTTGTAAAAACCAAAACATTTTGAAATTTATTTTAAGGTGTCATTTATTTTATTAAGAAACTGCATAAATTAAACTTTTTATTTAGATCTTTTTCTTGTATTCGTTTAGGTAAAAAATTAATTTTACACACACTTCAAATCCCACTGAAAGAAAGAGTATTATATGTCTGTAAGTTTCATTTTTAAGTTACAAAGAAGTGCTGTACATTTAAGAGGAAACTAAGTGCTTTTTATCATTCTTGCTTCTGGACAGTATTACTTGGCTTTGTGAACATAAAGCACCATTTATTGAAATGGTCACTTCTTCATAGTATGGTTTCTCATATCAGTAAGATTACATAACATTTTTCCTAGGCCGTTCTGAAGTTTTGGAAATCATTGGTATTCACCAGAATATTTTCTCTTGCAAGTTAAGAAGCTTTTTTACTTGTTTGTATGAATAGAAATGTGAGTAAAAAACCCTTTATTTTCTTCTTTGCAGAGGCATGTGGGAAGAGTACAGGGATGTTGTCCAGACATGCAGAGAAAGGATCAGGGTAGTCAAGGAGCAGATGGAACTGTGCTTAGTGATGGATGTGAAAAATAACAAGTAGTGATTCTACAGGTACATTGGTCAAAAGAGAAAGGACTTAGAGAGTGTAGTCCCTCTATAGATGAGAAGGAAGAGCTGGCAACAACAGATACTGAGGAGACTGAGGTTCTCCACAAATACTTTGTCTCAGTCTTCATTGTCAGTTGGGCTTCCCACATCTTGCACACCACTGAATCTGTAGGGAGGGATAGGGAGAGTAAAATTCCCTCCACTATAAGAGAAGAGCAAGTCTGAGACTGCCTCATGAGTCTGAGTGTCTATGGCTATGGGGCCCAAATACATGCATCCCAGGGTTCTAAAAAACTTGATGAGGTTACCAAGATGCTCTCTACCATACTCAGAAACTCATGGCTGTCAGGTGAGGTCCCTGGTGACTAGAAAAGTAGAAACATTACTTCCATTTTTAAGAAAGGGAGAAAAAAAGACCCAGGAAAATGCAGATTTGTGAGCCTCACTTTGGTGCCTGGGAAGATTATAGAGTAATAGAACAATAGAATTGTTACAATTGGAGAGAGAACCTGGAATAGATCCTCCAGGATCAATGTTATGGAACATGTAAGATGAAGTAATGATCTGAAACTGCCAGCATAGTGGTTCACCAGTGGCAGATCATGCTTGATCAATCTGGTGGTGGCTTTCTATGGTGGACAACAGTAAATAAAGGAAGAATAACAGATATCATCTATCTGAATTTCTGAAAGGTCTTTTATGTGGTTCCACACAACATTCTTATCTCTCAAATGAACAATGAAACCGATACGATGGAAGAGATGCCATCCAGAAGGACCTTGACAGGCTTGAGAAGTGGCCAACATAAATTTAATGAGGTTCAACAAGTCCGAGCACTAGTTGCTGCACTTTTTTGTCTCTCATGACTTTACATATCAAACAGCATTTCTAGTATCATGCAGATTACAATCACAACATGACAAGCAAAATTAGAAAGAACCTGAAATCATTAGATTATTCTTGCAGTAAATGTCTTCTTTATCTGTCCCCATTTTTCTGAGATACACTTAAAAACCTAATAAATATTCTTAGCTTCTATGTGAGAAAGAAACATAAAAGTAAGTTTCTTAAGTTTCCTTAGTATCCACTCATTTCTAAATGTTAGAGCTTCTTAAATTAAACTGGAGATACTGTAAGAAATTTATAATCATCTATGAAATTTGATTGCAGTGGTCAAGGCAGCTACAGTAAAGCCATATAATTTTCCATAACCTAGTTCTTGTTTTCATACCTCTGAGACTGCAATCAGAGTAATTAGACAGAGATCAAGCTTTGAGAAACGATTCACTGTAGGATCCCAGCCACACTACTGCCTTCTCCACCTTCATACATCCTTTCTTACCCATTCATGAGCTATATTTTGAAACATCATTAAGGAGTTCAGTACAAACACAGAAAACTCTTAGTGATTTTTAAAAGGTAAAATCAAGGCTGAACACAAGACAATTTTGTAACTTAAAATGAAAAAGGGGCTGGAAGTACAGCAAACCATGGGATAGCCACTGGCAACATTTACAGGAGATATTTTCATTGAAAGTGATCTGTTTAATTCAGAAGCAGGGAGTTGGACAGTGTGTTTGTGTTGAAAATGACCCAGATATGTCTCACGCACCCTTAGTGAATCAACCCAGAAGCTAATACTTGAAGGGGAGAAAGTTGGCAAGAAGCCTTACAAGCTTTCTAAGTTGTTTCCAGGTTGAATAGATAATTAATCCCAAGCAATATTTGCAGCAAATTTTCTCTTTCTGCCCTTCCAGGAATTAAAAGTCAAATAAGTTCTAAAGAAGACAAATTGTCATTGTATGAATTCTGAACTTTAACCATGGGCTCTTGGGGTACAGGGATCTACACATTCTGCTTCTCTGGGGCATATATCATCAGGTAGGAGAGCTGGGGTGCACTTCAACAGAAGAGTGTAGGAAATCCAAAGTGAAGATGTAAGATTTCTAGGATAAAAGAGGGTTAAAACATTAACATTTTGCTAGATTTAGAAGTAGAACATGGGCACCAAAAAATAGAAGGGCAAAATAAAAATTTAATTTGCAGGAGATACGAAGGAAAAATAGAAAAAGAGCTTAGCAACTGAATTTTGATGGTTTTACTATAAGAACATGGCACGCTTGTTTGTGAGTAATTCTGTTCAAATGTGAAAAGTTGTAAATTTTCAGTAGGACTATATGCAGTGTAGAAAGTTTTCTATGAAGAAAATGTCTGTTGCTTGTGGTACTACAACATGAAATAAATTGAAAGTATATTTTCATTATTTTATGGATGCACAGAAAATGTTGGAAAAGTTAAAGTCTTCCAGAAAGATTGCCAGTAAATAAAATTTGAGTAATTAGATACCAGATTCTGTAATGTAGGCTCTAGCAGACATTTTGTTGCAGAGATTAAATCAGACGAACCTTCTGGAAATTATTTTCCTCAGCTCAGTCCTAAATCAGTGTCTCTATATCTTCAACATTTATGACTCAAATTTGTTTTCTCATGAGCCACCTTTTTTACCCTTGGACAAGAAGCATTGAGTTCAACATATTAATGTTAAAATAAACAAAACTCCATAGTAGGTGCTTTCTGAGAGCACACAAAAAGAAATGAAGCAATCTATTGAGTGTTTTCAAATGCAAACAGTGTTTCCCTCTTCACCATCAAGATTCTTCTGAGACAGTTTGCCTGGCTGGTATGCAAGCCTTTCTCACTGCATTAAAGGTATTTACAGGTATCAATTTCTCTCTATCTTTGCCTGGTGCCTATTGTTTAAAGTTGTTGAAGAGCTGAAAGATAAAGCAATGATAGTTTTACATGAAAAAGAGCCAAGAGATCATCTGTTAAGAGATTTGTTCTTGTTATCTATCAGTTTGTTTTGTGTATCCCTAGCCAAAAACTAGTGCAAGCCTTACATGATAAACTCTAGCCACTTATGCTATCTGAAGAAGTTGTTTGACATATTTCAAAGGTTACTCAATTATTATTATTATTATTACTGTAGAAGGAATGTATTTCTTTCCCCAGCTACATCAAAAAGAATTACGACAATGAAGCTCCTTTTATAAAATAAAAATATGGAGGGAATCCAGAGCTGTACTAACAATGCTTGACATTAGGAATGTTTTCCATAACAGGAGTAAAAAAGAAAAAGCACTTGTATGCAAGCTAGGTGGAGATCTTAAACATGATAACAATTCTATTGCACTGTGCAGCTCTAGCATGCATTTACAAGTACCCAAATAGAATACATGAACATTCCTCAGATATAGCAGGGGCTAAAGCATACATTAAAATGTTAAAATCACTTACCATAAAATTGCCTTGTTCTTCATGTACTCTATAAACATGCATTTAACTTTAAACTGATATAGATGAAGACTGGTAAGTTTTCAATAAAGGAGTTATGTAGGTGAAATGCTGAGATGTTTGACTCCCTAATACCAATGGAACAATTTCCACAGTTGTCCATGTTAGAAAGATTCTTCATTGAATTCTTCTACAGTAAGTAACTGTGAATCTTCATCTTCTTAGGACACTAGGAAGACCAAGTATGAGTGAAGAAGAGCTGTATGTAAATTTCAGAGAAAAGTCATTTCTACATCCAAATATTTCTGTTTTATATTGAATGATGACTAGTTTTTATTAATCATGGAATCATAAAACTATAGAGTCACAGAATCATAAAATCATAGAATCATGGAATGACTTTTAGGTTGGAAGGGACCTCAAGGATCACCAAGTTCCAATACCCCTGCCATGGGCAGGGTGGCCAACTGCTAAATCAAGTACTAGATCAGGTTGTTTAGGGTTTAATTAACCTGGCTTCAAACACCTTCAGGGACAGGGCATAAACAACCTCTCTGGGCAACCTGTTCCAGCACCTCACCACTCTCTATGTAAAAAACTACCCCTGACACCTAATCTCTCTACACCTTTAGTTTGAAATCACTAACCCTTGTCTATCACTACCTACCCTTGTAAAAAGTTGTTTTTTCCCTCACATTTATAATCTGCATTTAAATAATGGAAGGCCACAATGAGGTCTACTCACAGCTTTCTCTTTCCAGACTGAACAAAACCAGTTCCTTCAGCCTGTCCTCATAGGAGAGTTGCTCTAGCAATTTGATCATCTTTGCAACCCTTCTCTGGACCCTCTCCAAAAGCTTCACACTTTTCCTTCTTTGGGGTTCCCAAACTCAGATCTGGTACTCCATCTGGGATCCCACAAGGAAAGAGTAGAGCAAGATGATCATCTTCCTTGACCTGCTGGCCACCACTCTTATGATGGAACCCAGGATATTACTGATCTTCCTGCCTGCAAGTGCACACTGCTGTCTCGTATCAAATTTTTCATCAACCAGCACCTCTAAGTCCTTCTCAGCAGGGCTACTCTTAACTCTTCTCCCAGTTTGTATACAAATCTGAAATTACCTCGACCAAAGTGCAAGATCTTGCATTTTGCTTTGCTGAACTTCATTATGTTCACAAGGACCCATCTTTCAAGTTTATCAAGGTCCCTTTGTGTGACACCCCTTCCTTCAGCTGTATCAACATCACTGCTCAGCTTGATGTCATCAGCAAACATGCTGAGTTAGTGGGTGCGGTGGGGATAGGCTGATGGTTGGACTTTGTGATCCTAGTGGTCTTTTCCAACCTTTATGATTCTCCTCTCCTCTCCTCTCCTCTCCTCTCCTCTCCTCTCCTCTCCTCTCCTCTCCTCTCCTCTCCTCTCCTCTCCTCTCCTCTCCTCTCCTCTCCTCTCCTCTCCTCTCCTCTCCTCTCCTCTCCTCTCCTCTCCTCTCCTCTCCTCTCCTCTCCTCTCCTCTCCTCTCCTCTCCTCTCCTCTCCTCTCCTCTCCTCTCCTCTCCTCTCCTCTCCTCTCCTCTCCTCTCCTCTCCTCTCCTCTCCTCTCCTCTCCTCTCCCTCTCCTCTCCCTCTCCTCTCCCTCTCCTCTCCCTCTCCTCTCCCTCTCCTCTCCCTCTCCTCTCCCTCTCCTCTCCCTCTCCTCTCCCTCTCCTCTCCCTCTCCTCTCCCTCTCCTCTCCCTCTCCTCTCCCTCTCCTCTCCCTCTCCTCTCCCTCTCCTCTCCCTCTCCTCTCCCTCTCCTCTCCCTCTCCTCTCCCTCTCCTCTCCCTCTCCTCTCCCTCTCCTCTCCCTCTCCTCTCCCTCTCCTCTCCCTCTCCTCTCCCTCTCCTCTCCCTCTCCTCTCCCTCTCCTCTCCCTCTCCTCTCCCTCTCCTCTCCCTCTCCTCTCCCTCTCCTCTCCCTCTCCTCTCCCTCTCCTCTCCCTCTCCTCTCCCTCTCCTCTCCCTCTCCTCTCCCTCTCCTCTCCCTCTCCTCTCCCTCTCCTCTCCCTCTCCTCTCCCTCTCCTCTCCCTCTCCTCTCCCTCTCCTCTCCCTCTCCTCTCCCTCTCCTCTCCCTCTCCTCTCCCCTCCTCTCCCCTCCTCTCCCCTCCTCTCCCCTCCTCTCCCCTCCTCTCCCCTCCTCTCCCCTCCTCTCCCCTCCTCTCCCCTCCTCTCCCCTCCTCTCCCCTCCTCTCCCCTCCTCTCCCCTCCTCTCCCCTCCTCTCCCCTCCTCTCCTCTCCCTCTCCTCTCCCTCTCCTCTCCCTCTCCTCTCCCTCTCCTCTCCTCTCCCTCTCCTCTCCCTCTCCTCTCCCTCTCCCTCTCCTCTCCCTCTCCCTCTCCTCTCCCTCTCCTCTCCCTCTCCTCTCCTCTTCCCCCCTCCTCCCTTCCCCTCCCCACCCATCCTCTCCCTACTAGTCCCAAGACAGACTCCCAGAGGACACTGCTCATTACTGGCCTTCACTTAGGGCCATTGACCAAAATCCTCTGTCTGCAACCTTCCAACTAATTCCTCACCCACCAAATAGTCAACCCTACCAATCTATATATTTTCAATTTAGAGATAAGGGTGTGGTGGGGGACCATGACAAATGTCTTGCATAAGTCCATGTAAATGATATCCCTTGCATTCCCTTTCTCCATCAGTGTCATCACTCCATCATAGAAGGCCACCAGATTGGTCACATATAACCTTCTTTTGGTGAAGCCATGCTGTCTGTCTCACCCCCTTGTCCCTCATGTGCCTTAAGATATCTTCCAGAGGGATCTGTTCCATGATCTTCCCAGGCACTGAGGTGAGCTTGTAGTTCCTCCTTCCTCCCTTTCTTGTAAATGGGAGTGATGTTTCCCCTTTTCCAGTCCCCAGGGACTTTCCCTGGCAGACATGACTTTTCAAATACGATTGACAGTTGTTCAGCCAGCTCCCATAGGACACTGGGATGCATATTGTCCAGACCCACAGTCTTGTACATATTTGGCCTCATGAGCTGCTCTCATGCTTGCTCTTCCCTTTCATTGTGGAGGAGATTGCTACCCAGTTTCCACCTAGAGGCTCAGGTGAGAATCCTGGCTGCCAGAGAAGACTGAGGCAAAGAGTAAGTACCTCACCCTTCATATATGTTGTAGCCAATTTTCCTCTCTTGTTTAGCAAAATCTTTCTTAGGCCTGTATCTTCTGACCTATGTACCTGTAGAATTCCTTCTTGTTGTTTTTAACATTTCTTACCAAGTTCAGTTCCATCTGTGACTTGTTTTCCCAAATCCCATCTCTGTAAGTTTGGACAGCATCTTCATATTCTTCCCAGGTGAAATGTCCTTTCTTCCACTGCCTGTATTTCCCCTGCTTTTCCCTCAGTTTTACCAGCAGGTCCTTGCTAAGCCATGCTTGTTTTCGTCCTTCTCCTCCTGCTTTCTTATTCTGAGGTATGGAGAGCTCTTGCATGCTCAGAAAGTCATCCTGAAATATCAGCCAGCTTTATTCCACTTTTTTGTCTCTAAAGACTTCTTCGCAGGAGACCTTGTTCAAAAGTTCCTTTAACAACCTGGAGTTTGCTCTCCTGAAGTTCAGGGTCCTGACTTCACACTTTGCCAGGCCCACATGCTCAAAATCATGAACTCAACCAGGGCATGGTCACTGCAGCCCAGGCTGCCTCTGATCTTAGTATCATTAACGATCTTCTCCACACTGTGAGCACAGGTCTAGCAATGCTTCACCTTGGGTCAGTCTGTCCAATATCTGAACCAGAATGTTCTTGTCAGAGGACTCCAGCAGTCTCCTGGATCACTTACAGCTTGTCTTGTTGTCTTGCCAGCAGGTATCTGAGTGGTTGAAATTCCACATCAGGATGAAAGCCTATGAACTTGAAACTTCTCATAGCTAAAGCATCAGAAAAATCAGAATAAAGTTATATCAGGTCATAAATGTTGCATAGTTACCGTTATCTACAGGTACAAGAAAATATAGTTTGAATATTAATACTATCTCAGTCATTCCAAAGCTTTCCCCTTGTTTGAAGTACTTGAGTAAAACCTACTGGTTAGAGAAAATCATATCTTACTAAATTATATTGTGAAACTATGCAGTTAAAAGCATACCACATGTCTTTTTTTTTTTCCTGACATTTATTTGAACTGGAATTACAATGTGCAGTAATACATTAAATATTGCCACATTTTTTAAGTTCCCTTATGCATTCTTTCAAGACACCATATTTTCTCTGCACTTCAGTACCAGTAACGACTAGTTTAGAAATGAGCTATCGTAATAGAAAGCTGGTATATCACCAGCTTTTTGGCAGCATATCAGAGATATAAAATGCAAGATTTTCAGATCCTGTTTGCACACTCAGCTGAGATCACACTGTTGATCTGACTTGCTGGCAAACTCAGTGATAGCGACCCACTAGGCTTCCTTTTAAGAAATGAGAGAGGAATTTATCACTTAAAATGTTCTTCATATATTCAAAGGAAAAAATCTTAAACTTATTAAGTTATTAAACTATCAGGACTGTTCTTTTAACAAAGGGAAGGAAAGTCATTGCTGTGATGTTGCTCTTTCTCCCTTTTATTTCTCCATCTTTAATGATTTGCTTCCTTCTTCCTCTACCCTCCAATTTCCTTGATTTCTTCAATACCAATTTCTTGTCTTTGAGAGTCATAGAAGCAGTTAAACACATAGTAACTTATTTCCAGCCACAGCATCTCATCCAATTAACATTACCTAGGAACTGCACCTACAAACTGTGCCTTATCATAATCTTTATTTTGAAATAGACTGAGTCACTAAGAGATTCTAGATACATCTCTCCATATTTTGTCAAATATCCTATCTTACTGTATTTATGAATTCTTCAGTAGAATCATAGAATCACCAAGATTGGAAAAGACCTACAAGATTATCTAGTCCAACTGTCCACCTATCATCAGTAGTTCTCTCTGAAGCATGTCCCTCAACATGTCTAAATGTTCTTAAATACCTCCAGGTTTGGTGACTTCACCACCTCCCTGGGTAGTCAAGTTATACAAATTAAATATATGTTTGTATTATCTCTGTTCGGTTATAAAGCTAAAAAAGGACTGAGTCTTGTCCTTGCATATTTCCCTGGCCTTGAAACAGTCAGCAACTCTTTTCTCCCATTTCCATTTTTCAATTTCTTTGCAAGTTAGAAATGTATTTAGTATTTTGTCATCGGTTTCACTAGTGCTATATATTTTACTAAAATATCCTCTCTAGACATGGTTAATGCTCATTTTATGTGTTTCAGAAAGTTAGTGGCACTATTGCTAAGGTAGAAGTGTATATTATAACATAACAGATTGATAACAAATATGTGAAGTGTGTCTAAATGTGGCTGCTATCAGAAACTACCATTTAGAGCCTAGGCCTTATTTTGAATGCTTCTTTCTTGTAATACTTAGTATAATACTCACATTCTCAGCACTTCCTCTTGTTTTAAAGTTTGTGACCTTTGTTTTTATGCACATATTTCTTTAACAATAACCACTTTGTCACCTCATGGTGATCTTCATGTTCTCTTCTTATCAAACTCCTGCATCTACCCAGAATGAAACATACAGTTTTGAATGGAGCAAACTCCACCACTCTGTTCATGTACCAATGGATCACTGTTACAATATGTGGAGATAAAGGATGAGTATAAATATTGCTAGATGGGGAAGAAAACCTCACAAATCTTCAGATTTTTCCGGTAGCCTAAGCAGATATTCAGGATTGGAATTTTGATCAGTTAATAAAGAATAACCATATGTTTACACTGTTTCACCTCTACCCTTGCATAGAATTTTTGGTAACAATTTCAAGATTTATGCACCTATAATTCAAGAAAAGCTGGTCAGATAATGTAGTCATTCTTCTTTAAAGATAAAATTTTCCGTAGTAAAAGCATCCATGGTATCTCATCAATGTAGATGTCTGCGCTGTGGTAATTTTCATCATGTCAGAAACTATGTTAAGCATTGCCACAAAGTTAACAAAACATTTCAACTGGTAAATCAATACTTTGGGGATTTGTTTTGTTGGAAAGTTTAGTTTTCTTGTTCATATGTGGAAATAATAGAAGTGAAAATTGAGATGCTCATATAACAAAATGTCTTCAGACTTGATGGGAAGATAAGAAAATATCCTGAAGCTTTTTCTCTTATTACTCTGGGGGAGAGCGTTCACTCAGAAGTTTCTTGCTATCTGCTATCCGTATTTACTTTGTGTCAGCCTGAGCAAGGACCTTGGATGGCAACTTGCTTGATACAATCCACCCAGGAATTTCAAATTAGCACTATCTGTCTCTAGTTACTCAGTCAGATTCCTATCCTCCAGCATCTCTTTCTACCTTCCTCTGTGTACAGAGCTCTCTCTAGCTCCTGTCTTCAGCAGGGCTAACCAGGGCCCTGAAATGGATGGGGTTAGCTGTTCCAAAACATTGCTAGTAGAAAACTCTTAGTCTGCTACTGTATTTCTCTGTAAAGTGCTTTGGTGCAGGAACATCTAAATAATGTCTTTACAATCTAGATTTTCATTACAAACCTGGAGATGTTTAAAAGCAAGTTCAATAACATTGCATAAAATACACAGCAAACCTGCTGAAGCCAACATTAAGATTTACTGAATGGTATGAAAAGTTATGCCTATAGTTGCAAACAACTTGATACGATTACTTCAGTACTTGTTCCAAGTCAGCCATAGCTCTCAAAAAAATGATATTGGGATTTACTTAGTTTCTTTTCTATACTATAGACCTCTTCCCTTGTGTAACTAGTGATAGAACTAGAAAGAATGGCCACTAGTTGTACCAGGGGAGATTCAGACTGGATGTTAGGAAGTACTGCTCCAAAAGAGTGGTCAGGCACTGGAATGGGCTGCCCAGGGAGATGGTGGAGTTACCGACCCTGGAGGTGTTCAAGGAATGTTTAGACACTGTGCTGAGGAACATGGTTTAGAACTGTTGGTGATGGGTGAACAGTTGGACTGGATTATCTTGTATGTCTTTTCCAGCCTTGGTGATTCTATGATTTTATATGCTGTAGAAGTAAAGCTAGGTAATTAATTGCCTAAGCGTAAGATCAAACTATTTGAAAGACAAAGCAGATGCACAAAACCTATGACAGTGCAAGGCATATTTCTTTATACACATAATGTACAAATTCACAGGATTTTAAGAAGTATTTTACTGGCTAGGTACCTGGAATCATATAGGAAAAACAAACAAACAAAAAAAACCAAACAATCCTACCACCTTGTCATGGTTTTATGATTTTTGTTATTGGTATTCCACATCATAACATCATGTAGTGCAGTGGGAGTTAAAGAGTTAATGCTTCAGCTCTGTGGATCATCAAGAGTTCTGGATATACCTGTCTCAGAAGAGAAGAACTATGTTCCCTAGAGGACCGTGTGTTGCTTTGCATTTTTTCCATTTTCCGCTCAGAGTGAAAGATAAAAACTATTTGTGCGTCACGAGGCACTCTCTTCCCCTTTCAGATCGACTCAGCAGTGGGTGCTCGCTGCCGTCTCACCTTCAGCATTAGCATAAGGCCTCCGGTTTTTTGAGCACTCTCTCTTGCTCATTTTATTTGGTTTATTAGCTTCAGTTCCAATTATATTCTATTATTTTATTTTGCATTCTGATATCTTATTTAGTAAATTAGCTTTCCTCCTCAGATCGTTGATACTGTTTTGTTTTTAAGCCTATCTCTGTTTTCCTTTTTCACTTTCCCACTTCCCCTTTCCCAGGATGTGGGTCCATGGTTTCCCTGCCCCAGCAGTCACAGTTCTGGGCCAAACCAGCCCGTAAACCATTGACACACCTCGATGAAGTTTTGCAGAACATTAGGTACATTAGGACAAAGACCAAATGCAGAACTACAGAAGTGAGAAGTAACTGTTTTCAGTCACTACAGGAACGTGGACAGATAATTAGGATTAATGGCAAATCGTGAGAGAGATAGAGGTGATGACAGGAAAAATGAAATGTAAGAAGAATCTTGGTAACAGGAATTTGGATGATGGAATCATCTTTATAAAAATTGTCTCCTTATGGACAAACTCATTAACAAATAGCTGTATATCTTATATGTAAACCAAAGCTATTCTCCATAAATCATGGAAAAAATATATAATAATGGTTGCTCTTTCCATCTATAGACTGGAAACTAATACGGGGCAAAGATACGTTGCAGGTTCTCCACTAATTTTTAGTATCAAACTTCACCAGTTTTAGATACCACACTACATAACACCAAAGAGGAGTCTAAGAGCAAATGTTTTAAATATATTTTTCACAGCTAGAAACATTTCTGTTGCTTTTCAGTTTGTTGTTTTACCAAAACCTAGGTAAATCATAGCTTCTAACTGTATGAGATAAAATTACAGACCTATCACTTGCAAATTCATCATTAAAAATAGTACATGACATTAGACTATTTCAGTCTCCATATGAATTCAAAGGGGAGAAATTTTACAAAAAAAAAAAAAAAATACTCCAATGTTAAGCTTTTTAAAGAAAACATTTTAGTAGTAAAAGAAAATTATAATCTTCCCCAGAAGTATGAAAATATTTTGAAGGAATGTAATTTCTAGGGTTTTGATAACAAAATAATGTAATGGAGGGAAGAGGATAGTAAGTTAGCATGGTTGAGTTAATTTTATTAAGGGGATAAGAAAGTGGGATAGGCTGTGTCAAGTAAAAGAATTATACCTGTGTATTTACATGTGCACAGACACACACAGATAACATACGTAGTTATGCACATGATTCCCCTCAGGTTCTCATGTCAAGTAGTTCAGGTTGCAGAAAAAGCAACATTCTCCTCACCCACCCCATGGCAGACTCTATCCTGGGGCTTGGCACCTGTGCTTCAAGAGTTACACCTCAGATCCTCTGCTTCTAAATGTGTCAGATGTCCACATTCCAGTGTTCCTCAGTCTCTCTTACTGTAGTAATCCCAAGCCAGGTGCTGTCTCAGAGTGCACCACAATATCACACTCTGCTTGTTCAACTGTTTCAAATGTTGTTCTCCTGCCATTTGTTATATCATGAACTGTAGGAAGGGTCATCACACTCAGCTCTTGCTTGCATTGTCCTGTTGGCCATGGCTCTTTATGCTCAGTCACCCAATCCTGATCAAGGTAAAGGTTACAATGCTCCCATAGCAAATAAAAAAGATGTTGAAGAGAAAAAGAAATTAAAAAAACAAAAACAAAAACAAAAAAAACTTGGAAAGAGATGATTAAAATATCCAATGAAAAGGATTTACTTTCACCACATCCAAGATATTTTGCCATCACAGCTGTGTAAATTTACCATAACACAGAACATGTGAATAATTTGGAGCCTGGTCCTTAGAAGCTTTGCACATTGTCAGCACAGGGGTTATAACTTTAAGGAATTCCTCTAGGTCTTCAGGAAAAAAATATCTGCTGAAGCAAGTGCTAAACCAACCAATGATGCTTTAAAAGAACACAGTAATAAAGACAGTAAAGATTGGTTGCTGGAAGGGATTTTCCAGAGCTCATCAACAAAAAGCTTTCTACTTTACAAGTTCAAGATACTTGTAAGAACTACACTGATGCTGTCATGCCCGCAGCACAGCTTGTATGCTTTTCCTAGGACAGGTGGAAGCAGCAGCATTTATTCCTTAAGTTCTGCTACTTCATCAGTTTTTTTATCAGCCTCTTTTGCTTTCTTTTTAACCCATTCTAAAGAGTCAAAATGATAGCTATCACTGGAAAAGGAAAAGTTGTCTCAATTATACAGGGAAAAAATGCATTTCATGAAGCACTGATAATATGCATAAAGCTAGTAACTTCACCTCTTCCATGTGCCAAGTAGGAGCACATACACAATGCGTTGCTATTACTGCTCCCTGATAAATAATGACAGGACAAGAGGGAATGGCCGCAAGTTGCGCTGGGGAGGATTTAGATTAGATTTGAGGAAACATTTTTTCTCTGAAAGAGTGGTCAGGCACTGAAATGGCCTGCCTAGGGAGGTGGTTGAGGCACCATCAAGAAGCGTTTAGATGAGGTGCTAAGGGATTTCATTTAAGTGGTTTAGTGGGTAAGGATGGTGATAGGAGGATGGTTGGACTAGATGATCTTGTAGGTCTTTTCCAACCTAATGTACCTATGAACCTATGAACCTCCCATCCCTTTGACATTCTAAGTAGCTTCTGCCTCAACTATGCCAATCTCATAATGCCTCAGATTATTATCCTTCTACCCCACACATTGTCTCCACTTGCAGGACGACATGTATGAGGGGGGATATTTAGAAACTGTTTTGGAGTCTGGTTTTACGATTTCACAATAAAGAATAAATTCTTTCATCACTTCAACAGGTGCTTTTTCGCTTAGTTTATCAATCCGAGTAACACACCTGTACTCCTCAAGGTCAAGCTATCAATTAATTACATTGTTATTTAATTAGACCCTCCACTTCCCCTTACTAGTCTTACATTGTTAGAGAAACAACCAAAACACATTTGAAATTATTCTAAGCTTACAGTGAAGTACAGCTGGGGACCAAATCAGCTACTTCATTATATGCTCTGAAAGAGGTTGGTCTTAATCACATGTGCCTCAAAGGCCCATATCTTAAATGGTATACTAAAAAGGATTTTGATGCAAGAAGGAACCTCAATTAATATGCATGAATTATTTGGAGAACTTCAGATGAAAGGTGGCACGAACGGTCAAAGCATTCGTATTCTAATACATTCCCTGAGACAGTTTGGCTCAAAGTAGGCTTAGCTCTCCTTGTGGCTACAAGCAAACAGATGTACTTTGGGATGAATAATTTGTGCTTGAATGAACAATTTCAGAAGTGATTCTGATTTTTTAATGTTTTCTGAAGGTGAGCATCTGCAATTCTATTATTATATGGGGGAGGAGAGAAAAAGCTGTATCCAAACATATGTGTGTCTGACTGAAATTATAAAGCTTTGTGCTGGAAGGATCTGTAGCTAGGAGACAGCTAAAAATAACTTTATTCAGGACAGATGGGTGATGTGAATATACGAGTGTTATTCAACTGTTTTACAGGACTTTTCACCCCTTTGATATGTTTCATTCATCCACTCTGAAGATCTGCATGAACAAAAGTTTGCCTATATCATACAAAAATAAATAAGTAAAGATGATGTGTGACTAGGTAGGATTAACTTGTCAAATTCCACAAGTTTGGGTTATTTTCCTTTGTTGGCTTTGGTTTTAATTTTAACGTTCAGGTTTGAGTGGTATTGAAAAAGCAACCACTTTTGCACAGTGGCCTTCATCAGTAGAAATCTCTACATTTGTTAAAGTATTTTTTATAACTTCAAATCTGAGGAGGAAAACGGATCTATTTGATAGTTCAAAACATTAAAATTAAATGCCAGAGTGCCCTCTACTGGCTCCCATTATTAAAACAGAGCTAACAAAAATCAAATATCTGTGACCTGGGGAAAAAAAAAATATATATATATATATATATATAAAATTAAAGAACTATGGGCCATAAATTATGAAAAGTTTACCAGTTGTATTTAATTCGAAGCATGCTGGACTTACTAAAAACAAGTCCCACCCTCGTTTTGAAAAAGATGGTGGCAATATGCAATGTATGGAGCTTGAAAAGATTGACGGGCTTTTCCAGGGGCTGCTAATGGCATGCTGATAGAATAAACCACGTTCATAGCCAAACAAAAAGAATACACTTTTATATGTCACCAATTCAAAAAATGCTTTGCAGGATATGAAAATAGAACAAAGCATGCTCTATTACATTATCTGTGGACAGTGGAAGCTTAAAAGTTCAGTAGGGACTGTGAGTTTTGTGCTCTTGCAGACCTTCCCTGCTATGATTTCCCACACTAGTGATGGCAAGAGGGCTGCTTTCTTATATTAGGTTTAGAAAACAGACTGATAGTTGTTTACTATCAAAGGGATCTCTTCAGCACAGAGATCAATAAGAAGTTTCTTGCAAAAACTGGAAACACTTTCTTAGAGGTACCAGCAGGTGATTGCTGATCTTTTTCGGGGGGGGGGGGGGGGGGGGGGGTGTGACTCTCATATGAATAGAAGGGATTTTAATATCTGACTGTACTTGCAGCTTCACCTGGCAGCCTCCAGAAGTGTTTATACAGTGTTAAAAGGCAGTCTTCAGACTCCAATATTGCAGGGAGCAGCAGACAAGCATGAGTTTTTGTTAGATGAATCACTGCAGAATTCCAAGAACTTCCTTCAGACATAAGAAAGTGAAAAACGTGTAAGCTAATGAGAATATTCTTTTACTTTATAGGCCCAGAAAAACAGAGAAAGAGCTGCTGATGCTGTCTGTGCTATTATTCAACAGTTAACTCTGACATAAGGGTGTGGAAGAACATAACTGCAGTTAACTAGAGAAATGCTGAAGTTGTGGCCTCCAGATATCTGACTATGAAATTGCATCAGATTAATATATTTAGCTGCCAAACATCATCCTAATACACACTGGAGGATACCTTCCACTTAATTTATTTTTCTGTCTCTGAGATGAATGTGTTAAACTTTAGCAAGTATTCTTCAGCAAGCAAAGAAAAAACATCAGAGTTCTAATTTGTGTAAATGCAGAATTTTTTGTTTGTTTGGATTAGTACAATAGCCATACAGAGCAAACTGAGCAATTTTACCTCAAGGATTAAGTCTGAGAGCTTTATGGACATTTTTATACATTCTCAACAGTTATATGGAACATGAAGTTATTATGAGCACCACTGTACAATTGGAGGTCTAGAACCACACACTCCCCAGTTTCTGTTTATAATTCCCTGACAGTGCTGGAAATCAAGTCTATGCTGAGTCACATCCCAGGATCTTAAACAGATCTCTTTGTAGTTTGGAAACAGGTATGACGTGCCATCTGTAACTTGGGTATTCCCATGAGGCCCTTCTAGGTCAAAAGTTAGCCATTTTGCAGTGCTCTCTAGAGTGAAATCTGTGAGCAGTTTCTGGGAGGAGGAAGGCTGAAGAAGCTATGAAATGATTAGTTCTGTTCTGAGCCTCTACAACTCCCTCATTTTACATAGCTATTTCAGCTTCATGCGCAGCTGAACACAACTGCTGTTCTTATGCAGTAGATGTAGTGAGTCTAAGCTATTTTACGTGTGCCAGGTTTTTATCTCTTTTTTTCCTAAGAAATACTAAAATGATGGCATACACAGTCCAGCTACCTTCTATTTACTTCTTAATTCGTCTTGCTTTCTGAAGAGGAAGGCTTATTGCACCTGTTGCTATGCAGGAACCAATGAGCTACCTTAGCACAGTCCTTTTCTCTATCCCCACTCTATCATACAAAAACTGAGTGCAATGTTGGTTCAGAAAGCTGCATACTGTTGGAGGAAGCTGATGCACCTGTGGTTTCCTTTGGACATCAGTCACCACTGGTACATGCTGATGTCCATCCTCATGGATCAAGTCTGTATTAGGGTAACAGTTTTTAACAAGCCACTTCTGCTTAGTGCATAAGGCTACTGTCAGATGCTAGCTTCTCTCACACTGAATAGGTATGCTTGCAAGGTTTCTCTTTGTACCTCTGTTTTTCTCTTCACGTTGACCCAAAGCAGTTCTGATCATATTTCACTAAAATATAAAACTCAGAGAAATTCCAGGAACACAAGTCTAAAATAGAAATTTATAAAGTCCCTTCATCCTTCACTTACAGAGTAATCTGCTGTTTCAGTCTGTCAATTTAGCAAATGTTTTCTTCCCCAACGTCAGCTGAAAAGTTAGTAATGTAGGCTCTGAAGCTTCCTGCCTGCAGACTGATCACCCTTTGTGCCTCTCCAAGAGCTGCCTTCATCATGAAACCCCATACATGAGCTGAAAACTTCTGCATTTCTACAGGAGTTGCTAGGATTCATACTCTTCTCCTGATCTTTACAAGAGCTTAGGCAGAAGGAGATAGAATATGTCTTCTTGGTATCTAGCTAGCGTTTGTGCTATAAATTTGCTAAGGATGTTGGAATATTAAATCAGCCAAGAGGCCTGGATGTAAATTTAAAAAATAAAAAAAAAATGAGGCTGCAAAGTGGACTGAGTTCTGCTTGCAATATTGTGATATTATCTAGCTCGTCAATTGCAAAGAGTTGGATTTGCCAAGGCTTCAGTGCTTCTGGGTAAGAAATTCAGGCACTTGAGGAACTTCACAAACAAAACCTGTTATCACCACCAGGTTAAGTGGAAAGTCAATAGGCACTCTGAGAAACCAAATTTAATATATAGACACTTAAAACAGGTATTAAATCCTTGAAAACTAGCCAAGACATTTGTGGAATTTTCCTTTTGCAATTAGCTCAGTGTTATCATGCAAGTTGTGTATTGTCATTTCTACCATTAAATGCTGCATTGTCTTTCAAGTACTTCATGCTGTCAACCACTGTAGCTCCAATTGTTGCACAGAGCCATAACTAGTCTTGTTCTCACTAAACTTTGGAGGCAGGCAATAAAGGCCTGTGGACATCTAACTATTCTGATGCATAGCATATAGCACTTAGGTTTTAAAGTCCTATGACTTCATTAATTTCATCTGATACTAAGGTTGTTCTACCTCTCTGTAACAGGGAAAAAAGTTTGGAGAATTCACAGCTCCAGATTTTATATGTTCAGGACTTAAATGGACATGGTCCTGAGCATATGAACTAATTATACATTCTCTGAGTAGGAGGTTGAACCAGCCCCCTGGATAACTCTCCAAATCTGATTTTTTCTTTGATTCTATGAAATTTTGTTTTCCAAACTATCATGAAAATGGATGTTAGATCTAAAGAGGGGAAGTGGGGTTGGGGAATAATCCTTCCTCTCTAATCAGCAGTGATAAGTAAAATTTGGAGCCCAATGTCCACTACTGTGCTCACTGGCAGAAGAAAGACATGGATATATTGAAACAAACTCAGCAAAGGGCAGCTGTGATGGTGAAGGGCCTGAAGCATCTGCCACATGAGAGGAGGATAAGAGAGCTGGGCCTGGTCAGCCTGTAGAAGACAAGGCTCAGGGAGATCTTATAGATTCATAGATTCATAGATACATTAGGTTGGAAAGGACCTACAAGATCATCTAGTCCAACTATCCTCCTATCACCACCCCTACCCACTAAACCACTAAATCAAATCCCTCAGCATCCCATCTAAATGCTTCTTGAACAGTACTAGGGACGGTGCCTCAACCACCTCCCTAGGCAGGCCATTCCAGTGCCTGACCACTCTTTCAGAGAAAAAATGTTTCCTCAGGTCTAATCTAAATCTTCCCCAGCGCAACTTGTGGCCATTCCCTCTTGTCCTGTCATTATTTATCAGGGAGAAGAGTCCCACCCCTCCTCACCACAGCCCCCCTTCAGGAAGTGGTGGAGTGCAAGCAGGTCTCCCTTTTCAATGTGTACAAATACCTGAGGGGACTGAATGAAAAGGATGGAGACACATTCTGAACAGAAATTAACAGAGAAAGGGTAACAACCAAGGGGCACAAATAAAACACATGAATATCCACCCAAACAAAATAAAACTTTTCAGTTGTGAAGGGTGTCGAATGCTGCCAGATTGCACAGAGGAGTCAGTCATCATCTGTGGAAGTACTTAAACCTGAAAGGGCAGAGACCTGGGAAAAGTGCTCTAGTTGACTCTACTTCAGTGGGGCTAGGGAATTTCAGAGGTGTTAGCGAGCCTCAAAAAGACAGTAAGGCAGATATCAGTACCTTTCAGAAATTCCAAGTCTGCATTTGGACTACCAGAGACTTAGAATTTCAAGATTAATAGTAATTTCAGAGCACTCTAGAAATCCTGAGCCTAAATCTAATATTTCATGTAGTCAATTTCTTGGTACATAACAGAAAATAAAGACGAAGTTCATTTCGATAGAACAGAGTCAGATTTAAAAAGTGTTACGTGGATATATGCCCTAATTTGTTGCTTAATTTGCCCACCTTGAACATGGCCTACTTCTATGCCAGGAGTAAGACTCTTGTACAGTACGTGATGATCCATACAGATCCTGCATGTCACCATAAAGACTAGAAGGGCATAAACTATATGAACCCAGGAAAGAAGCTTTCTAGTATTTCATATCATGTCTCCTTATAATGCAAACAATGTATAACATCAGAATTCAAATGAGATTCTGGCATGACTTTTCATCCTTTTTCTGTCTTTCCAGAGGGAAGATGGTATTTCAAAAAGAGGGTGAAGAAAGACACACCCACTAGCCCTAAAATGGTCGATCATCTATTTTATTTTGTTTTGTTTTGTTTAATTTTATGTAAAAATACTGGACCTTTCAGGAAACAGGAATACAGGAGTGATGAGAACTATACAGTGCAACAGGTCTGGACTTGTGTCATCAAGTGGTGGCATTTAACAGATTTTTTGACCATTTGTGCATTCTTTCTGGATCTATTTGTAGAAAGACCCTAAACAGGGTGGGGATGGGACAGAGCTGCATATTTGCTCTAAATCATACAAGATTTTCTAATAGATAGCTGCTGTACACTTTCCATAAACCCTACGAAGTAATAAACTAATAGTAATAATATGGAGGTGCTCCATAGCACAACCCCATGTTCATGATGCAGCCCATAGAAAGGAGCCATAGCGGAGCAGAGTGAAAAAAAAGAGGAAGGAGCAGCAGAAAAGTTTCAATGAAGTGACCACAAACCTCCTTCCCCTGTGCTGCTATGAGAAGGAGGAATCGGGAGGTAAGGGATTAATTTGAGCATAAGAAAATTGGGCAGAAAAGTTGTTACTTCAATGTTAGAATGCTTTTTCTTTGTTTCTTACTACCCAAACCTATTTTAATTGTTGATAAATTTTCTCTAAGTTTAGCCATTGTGATGCTTCATCCTGCTGGGCAGGTAAACTCCACCACACTGATCTCTCATTCCCATTCCTAAAAGGAAAAGGGGGGAGCAAATACAATGGAAAAGGGCTCAAGGGTCAAGATAGGACATGGAGATCACTCAACAATTATCATCATGGGCAAAACAGACTAAACATAGGGAAACAGAAAATTTATTGCCTGTTTCTGATGGACAAGAGAAGTGAAAACTAAAAGCAACCTAAAAAAAACTTTCTCCCATCCACCCTCTTCTACTTCTTTCCCCTGAGCAGTTCAAGTGGAACTGGCATCGGGAGCTGCTGTTGTATCAGAACACTATATCTCTGCCGCTTCTCCATGGTCACACTGCCCCTGTTCCATGTGGATCCCCACCATAGGATGCTGTCCTTCCCAAACTGATCCCACGTTGGCTTCCCACATGCTGCAGCTCTCTAAGCACTGCTCCAACATGACTCTCATTCCTCACAAAGCTGCTACTGCTGCACAGCAATTTTT
This sequence comes from Cyrtonyx montezumae, assembly GCF_038088225.1. Classification (NCBI taxonomy): domain Eukaryota; kingdom Metazoa; phylum Chordata; class Aves; order Galliformes; family Odontophoridae; genus Cyrtonyx; species Cyrtonyx montezumae. The sequence continues at coordinate 4,335,392 of NW_027072033.1, forward strand.
TTTTTTATTTCTTATATATGCTTGACATAGTTTCACATGACTGTGCTTCACAAAGCTTGTGGAGGGCCTACAGAATAAGTCCTATGAGGAGCAACTGAAGGAACTGGGGCTGTTTAGTCTGGGGAAGAGAAGGCTGACAGGAGACCTTACTGCTCTCTTCAGATACCTGAAAGTTAATTCTAGTGAGAATTAATTCTCTTCTCACTGGTGACAGGTGACAGGACAAGGGGAAATGGCCTCAAGTGGAACAGGCTCCCCAGGAAGGTGGTTGAGTCACCACTCCTGAATGTGTTTAAAATTCATTTCGATGTGGTACTCAGGGATATGATTTAGCAGTGGGTTGTTAGAATTAGTTTGGTTTGGTTGTGATTGGACTTGCTAATCTTGAAGGTCTTTTCCAACCTTTGCAATTCTGTGACTGAGATTCTATGCTCTCCAAGGTACAACAGTGTCTCTCACTGGCTAGCAGTGAGTTTTCTAGACAGATGGAACTGGCTCTCTTCTAAAATTCGTCAGTTTCTAGACTCTTCTCACAGAAGCCACCCCTGCAGCCCCCGTTACCAAGACCCATACAGTCAGTTTGTCAGTGACAGTAACAAATAAATGATCTCCCTGTCTCACTCTTGGCTCACAAGCTTTTTCTTCCTATGTTCTCTCCCACACCACTGAGAAGGGACAAAGACATTGGGTGGATGTCTGTTTCTTTGCCAATGTTAACCCATGACAATAACTGTGCAATAATGAATATGACCCTATGTAACTCTAATAAAAAACCTTCAAAATAAAATCATAAGCTAAGTGAGCCATAGCATTACTTGGTGTTTTTTGAAACGCAACATGCTTTAATAGAAAGTATCCTGTCTCCACAAGATTGCATGCTGGTCATAACAACATTAACTTTATGTGCTCCATGTTCAGCCTACCCTATTTATGAAGATCATTTTACATTTTCAAGTCAGAAACATGTTTTCTGAAAAAAAAAAAAACCCCTCTCTTATTAGACAAAGTTAAGTACTCGAGATTTGTAAACAATAAAATAATAATTCACAAAAATATTCTAGTTATTCTCTCAGCATTTATTTTAAATATCAATATTCCATGATACAGTTCATATATTAAGCAGTAGGGATTTGTCATCATTTCACATCATCCAGTACTGAAGTGGCACGTTCAAAGCAGCACATTTAAATCTCTGAAAGAGTCTCTATAATTTAGATAAATAGAACTCTGGATAACTAAACTAACAGAACTTTTGCATCTGAAAGATCGCTGAGAAGCTAGGCACAGCACTGTACACACCAAGTGCAGTAAGGAGGAAAAAAAAGAGTGAACAAAACAAATGGGGAAATGTTTTTGCACATACAGCCACATGTCTTTAATTGCTCAACACAAAAAGAAGTAAGTTTTATTTAGTCCTCATTGAGGGCAGAATACACACAAATGATGTTCGAAGAACACATGGTAGATAAAAGTAAAAGTAGGGAAGGTTGTATTTGGTTGGTTTTCCTCCACAGTGAATGAGTTTACAAAGACTATCTGGTGCTTAAGCAGCATGATTTCGTGCCAAAACTTGACAAGAAATAGTTAACACTTATAACAGTTTTATCCCCCATCTTGCCCTTTTACTGGCATTTTACTGAGCATGCTCAAAGTTTCTGAAGGGCAAATTCATGTAGTTTGTGGTTCAAGCTTGTTACTATAGGAATCCCCTTTTTATGGTTCAAAGTTTCCCTACAGATGGAAATAGGTCTTTTAATAACAATCAAAAATACAAAAATGAGCAGAGACCAGAAGGGCACACAGTACAGTGGTTCACTTTCTGAGAAACCAGAGAGTCTACATTTATACTGTCTCTGTGAGAATAGCAAGCCATTTTGGTCAGAAGATACAATTCTTGTTAGTCATGGTTAGACCTGTGTGAACTGTATCACTAGGAAGGGAAAGATGGAATGGCAAGAACTTTTCCCGCTTTTTATACAGAACTAAGACTGAAAAGTAATATAGTGGTGATAGGCATTATCTTCCCAATACCACCTTCACTTCCCATACTTCACCATGAGTTACCTGTTTGGCTTGCCATCATTTTCCCAACTTCATCTCAGCAATACTCTGGTTACCACCAAGCCAGCAAGGCCAAGTGATCTAACCCACACTGTGTTGGCTCAGAAGATACCACGCATCACCACTACGTAGTATGACAACACATAAACCAAAGATGCTCAGTGGGACTTGACGATTCTAACCACTGCAGTTTGCACTTGTAAGGTGTAAGAAGCAGCATTTTGAAAGCAGTGGTACTGACATTACTATCTGGGACAGAGGTGGTGGGCCAACTACCCTAATTGGGTAAAGGAACTAGAATATCGACATAATTGATGGGAAAGAAACCTGACTGGCCATGAAGCATCCCTTCATACCAGTTTTCATCGATCTGGTTAGTGAGGGTAATAATATCACCCTCCTTAAATCCCAGCTCCCCTTCATTTTCCGGTTCGAAGTCATACAGAGCTCGGCAGCATGGCTGATCCATGTGAGCACCTATGGTAAAGAAACAGAAAAAAATAACGTTTAAAAATCTCAGCAGTTACAGTATCCCTTTTAAACTTGTACTGTGTATAGATTTTTCTGTTTTTAGAGTATTTAATATGACGATGACATTTCCTTAACTGCATCTAAATCTGGGCTGCTAAACTGCATTACAAGATAGCTACCAGCTTATGGCAGTTGAGAATACTAAAAGAACTAAACTACAGTCAAGCCCACACTTAAAACAACAACTACTACTGGTTTGGGATCTAATTTTTATCTATTTACAAAACAGAAGAAAATGAAGCAAAAGCCCAAACATATTTCAAGCTTTACTGGCAGAGATGCTTTGTCTGTGTCCCTGGGAAACAGTGAAAGGGTATCTTAAAATAACAGTGAAAATAAAACTGCATCTTTATTTGGAAACTTCACTGGCACAGGTATTACATAGACTACCATATATGCTCCTGATCTCTTGAATTTTTGTATGATGTTTACAAAGAAAAGCTTCCCATTCCCATGAAACATCTGATGATCACAGAGCCACCAGAACTGCTTTGTAAAAAGTTTGAAATTGAAAGCTTTCTAATGATATTTCATGAACGTCTAACCATAAACACTTTATCATGGCTAATGGATACTATTATAAGCCATTAGTTAGATTAGATTTTAGTTGGTTATATGAAATCTAGAAATATTATTTCCTCCTTGTGTTCCCATCTTTCCATCAATCGCCAAAGATTCTAGAGCTTTAAGTCTACCAAAAGCATAATTACTCACAGTTAAACAGTTAGGATTTAGCAGCACTAAGATGTCTTAAGCTTATATCCCCATTTGACTTTCCACAGTAAGTTTGTGTACATCCAGTGGTCAGAATGAACTGACACTTGCCTCTAAATCATAATGCAGCATAATCTAGAAATATGTGTTTCATCTTTTTAACTGTGTTTCAAGATGAACAGATTTCAGATTCAGACTTTTTATTTATTTATTTCAACCGTTCCCTGTAGCTAGAAGATCCATGCTTGACCTATTTTAGGACAAGGACAATAATATTCCATTTATATAGATGTCAGTAAAGCAAGACTTAATGCAAGATGAAATCTTTGAATGAACTAACACAAACATACATTAAGGAATTTTTAAAGAAGACATTTTTCTAAAAGCGATGAGTGTCTCAAAAGAAAGAACTTCTATTGAAGAAAATGCTAAACACTGCTCTCTGAAAAGGAAAGTACAAGTATGTGGAATACAGAAATATTGGTTTGTACAACCTTATCAAAAAGAAGTAATCATGACACCACAAAAATAAAAGTGAAGAAAATTGTGTGGCATGACATGGAGATTTTTATTATACAAGACTGACGCTACACTCATGCACAGGGAATCCCCAGTTTAACTCCCATTCCTTGCCAGCATAATCACAAAATTATTAGTTTACAAGGCTCTACTAGGCCATTTTCAGTTGCAGGTGACAAACCATTGCTACATATATCTGGGAGAACTTTAAACATTCACACAAGGATAATATGAGAAGGAAGGAAATCCTGAATAAAGATCTAGTGAAAAGTATTTGATCTTGCAACACAAAGTGTGCCTGCACTTGTCATTGAGATAAAATGGAATAGTTGAGGTCAGGGTCTTCTAAGAGAACAACTGTCATGATAATATGTACTAACAGACTGTTACTGTGAGGAACAAGTGATAAGGCTTTCTTAGTATGTGCTGACAGGAAATAAAATACATAAAGATACTAATGACGTACAGTGATAAAAATGTTTCACCTTGCATATGCTGCTTGCCACTGGATGAATAACATACCTCACTTGTCTCTGTTTCTGATTTCACTGATTTTTAATTTCAAGTTATATGTACCATAATACCTGATTTAAAAAAAGGATTATTATTAAAAATCTAAGATTATGGAGATCTGCAGTGTTCCAGGGTTCTCTATTTTACGGAAAACTGATGGTTGATCCATGAGTTTTCAGAATGCCAGTTTTATGACCTATATTTCAAGAGGAATTTAGTATGGCAGCAACTCTTTTTACTTCTAGTACTAAGGACATATTTTGAACCAAAGACGGATGATCCATCTATGTTCTTCTGCCTGTGGAAATGAATGCTTTACAAAAAATTCTGCACAGTGCTTTGTAACCAGACTAGGTTCTTCAGTAAAATGATGTAGTTAATTCAAACAATTCAAATAGTTCATCTGTACTATTTTAATTCTCATTTTCCTTACTAAGTAAGAACTACTCTCTAGGAGGAATATCTGCGCTGTAGGAAAATTCAGCCAGATTTGGCCTTTTTTCCTCTCATTGTACTGCTGTTACCTGCTGGTTTTGGAGTGGTGGCATGGGATATTCCTCCATTGTGCTGAGTATTGTCACCACCAGTTGTGAAATCCAGGCTCATACGAGGTTTGGGCTGGTATTCTCTTTTGGGCTGAGATGATGCCTCTTTTATTCTGTCAAAACATGAAATCAGTCAAATTGCAAGGCTCACTTCCTTGAAAACAGATGAGATGCAGCAAACAACTTTATTTGCAAGGCTAAAATTTAACCTTTGTCAATCAGACACTCCAAACAAGTTTTGACATTTAGAGTAATTTTTCTTTATCATGTTAGTCTGAATTACCACCTGACATGACTATGACACTAAGTTATTCATTGTTCTTTCCCCTTAAGAATTAGTATTTTGGGCAAGATCCTTTTAACAATAACAAGAGGTCCTAATGAAGAAAACCTTGTGATATGATCTAGCGATACTTAAGAGATCTATCCTTATTTTTAGCTTGACTGAAACCAGTTATTTTGTTGTTATTGCTATTAATCCTTAACTATTCAACAGCTTGATGCCAACTCTTGTCATTTTCTTAGGAGACTGCATGAGAATGTATAGACTCCTGCTGCAGCCTTTTTGCAGCTGTAATTGGCAATACTTGCTTCATAGAGACACCGAACTCCAGCTTTCCTCACTCTCAGATTCTAAGAATGTTATGCATCATTCATTTCAATTTGTTCTTCAAGTTGTGAAATCTACAATTTCTAGGAAAAAGAACCTTTTCAGATTCCTGTCTAGAGAGAATTCAAGCAATTTATGCAAAACAACTTCCAAACCTGTTTCTAATATAATGTAAAAAAGATTATCGAGTCAAGACCTCTCCATTCGAAGTGCAGGTTGGTTTCTCTATCCTTTTCTAGGCTGGCCACTCAGAATACAATCAATATTAGCCAGTCCAAGAGACTGATTTTCTTCTTCAGAAAAACAAACAAACAAACAAACAAACAAAACAGTATCTAAAAAGAAAGCAATGAAGTTAACAAACAACCTTAAATAAAAAGGCTCTGCTGCATCTCATTCATTTACAAAAGTTCTTTTTTAAAAACAATAAAGCCTTGAAAGAATATATTTAACCAGTTTATTACTCATAATACTTCTCTAAAGGAAGTATCATTTTTCACATTTTATAAACTTGAAGTTGATAGTTTGAGTTTCTAACTAAAAATTCCCAAAAAATTTAGCATAGGCCTTTTTTCTTAAGAAAAGAAGTATCTCCAAGGGAATTGTTCCTGCTTCCCAGCTGTTCTGTCATGATACTCCATCTTGATAACTGAAGCTTCTTTCTGCTTGATGAAAAATAGTTTAAAAGGAAAAGTCTGATTTTATGAAATTTACTTAAACTCTTAGAATGTTTGCCAAGTTTTTATAGTCCTATTCTCTGGAATTGGTATTTCAAGGAAGCTTAAACCTTCCATTAATGTGTAAGGAAAAAAAAAACAAAAAAACATTCTTTCATGTACAGTTCCTGAAGAAAGTTTTGAAGCCTAATCTAAAGGGTGCAGAAAGAAGAATCCACTGCAATTTTAAATGTCTTGTGTTTGCTGTTTTGGGGGTGGGTTTTTTTGGTTTAAATCATGTTCTTTTAAAATTATTTGAGCATTATTTTGAACAGAAGATAAGAGCATGAAAAAATTGCATTCGGAGCTTTTAAAAAAAGATCATTTGCATTCCGATCATTTGCAAAACTGGCCATATGCACTATAGATGTCTGTAAGAGTGAACAGTATCAGGTGGTCCATAACCAAACAATCAAGCCAAAAAAAGGAGAACCATATGTTCTAGGCTGCTTGCTTACCGCCATCAGGAAAAGACAGGTATTTGAATAATAACAGCTCAGCATTTCTGCTTAATCCGTCACAGACAGATCACAATGCATTCATTTGTGCCCAGTTGTGTGAAGCAGACATTTTACAATTTAGGGTTGAGCAGTACACTTATGCAGGGTGATTTTTATTATTATTTTAATATGGGTATTCAATAATAGTAATTTGATGCAAGGTACTTGAAAAGTCAAGTCACGTAAAGCAAAAATAGTGACCATTTAGCAGAAGTTTAAAAAGGGGAACTAATTACCTAAATTGGCACAGGATGAGAAATCTACTGTAAAGACAGACATCATCACTCTGTGGCATACTTTATTGACTACAAAACAACCTACACTTGGGAATTTTTTAACACTTCAGTACTTTAAATGAATTGTGTCCTTCATTTGGAAGTGCAGAAAATCATTCTGTTGGCTACTCAGACAGATCTGTAAACCGTAGCCAGCTCCTAATCTCAAAGAAATTGTAAGAGTTAGAACTAGGTTAGCCTCACAGACAACATACTCTGAGAAAATAAATACTGGCAGTAGCACCAGAAAATGCATCTACAGAAATGACAGAAAACAGGAAAGAATTATCTTCAACTGAAGTATTGCCTTCATATAGTATATGAACATAGGGAATCATGGAATCTACTTTTAGGAGTAGCCATTCAGAGACATGTGAAATCTATGTTATGTTTCCTTGAAGGATGTGTAAGAGATTGATGAACTTTTAAAAAACATTACTTTCCTCATCTCAAGGAGTTAATAATCTACTTCATGTTGATAGAAAGAAAAAAAATAGATTTAAAAGACACTGCATCAGTTTAGCATTCACAGTTACAGAAAAGTGGATGGAAGAGGTAAATTCAAGCCTCATATCAAGTATAATTGGATTGAAAATAGAGCTGAAGATTATTTAATAAGGTGGCAATTACATGGTACCAGAAGATCCCCTCCAAGTGGAACAGAATGTAAAATACGCTCTTTTTCATAGCAGTCATTAGCATCTCTGAAAAGATCACTTCCGAATTAATGCAAGAATGGAAAGGCAAACAAAGTTACATGTACAACTGGCATCAAGTGTTTCTAAACATTCAATTAAGTTCAACTAATAGACTTAGTGAACTGAGATTCTTTCCTGAACTCAGATCAAATTGAGTCATACTCAGAAATATCTGCACCTTCAAAATACATACACCTCAATTTGCAATTGCCTATTCAGATCGTTTTATTTCCATAATCATACAATTACCACATTTCAAAATCCAAGTTTTTGCATTCTATTCATAGATGTTCTGCCTCTGTATCATTTAAAAAACAGTTGAATAAATTTACTGTCAACAGTTTACAGGCCGGTTCAGCCCATTTCCATGACAAATGGGTTGGGGGGACCCATGGACCAATGCCCCAAGAAAGGGAAAAGGAGGAAAGGAGGGCAAGGAGATGGGCCTAAAAACAAAACAGTAGCAATGATCTGAGGAGGAAAGCTGATTTACTAAGTAAGCTATTGGGGGCCATCTTGTTTAATATCTTTATTGATGACCTGGATGAAGAGCCTGAGTGTGTCATCAGTAAGTTTGCAGATGACACCAAGTTGGGAGGATGTGTCAAACTGCCTGAGGGTAGGGAGGCCCTTCAGAGGGATCTGGATAGGCTGAATAGCTGGGCTGAGCTCAATGGGATGGGGTTCAGTAAGGCCAAGTGTCGGGTCCTGCACTTTAGCCACAATAACCTCATGCAATGCTATAGGCTTGGGGCAGAATGGCTTGAAGAATGTAGAGAGGAAAAGGACCTGGGGGTGTTGGTTGATGCTTGGCTTAACATGAGCCGGCAGTGTGCCCAGGTGGCCAAGAAGGCCAACAGCATCCTGGCCTGTATTAGAAATAGTGTAGCCAGCAGGAGCAGGGAGGTGATCATCCCCCTGTACTCAGCTCTGGTACGGCCGCACCTCGAGTACTGTGTTCAGTTTTGGGCCCCTCACTACAAGAAGGACATTGGAGCGTGTTCAGAGAAGGGCAACAAAGGGGTATGGACTACAAATCTTATTACAAGCGGCTTAAGGAGCTGGGGTTGTTTAGCCTGGAGAAGAGGAGGCTCAGGAAGACCTCATCACAGTCTACAACCTCCTCAAGGGAGACTGTGGTGAGGGAGGGGATGGCCTCTTCTGCCAGATAACTAACAACAGGACAAGAGGCAATGTCCACAAGTTGCACCAGGGAAGATTTAGATTAGATATGAGGAAAAACTTTTTCTCTGAGTGGTCAGATGCTGGAAGGACCTGCCTAGGGAAGTGGTGGAGTCACTGCCCCTACAACTGTTCAAGAAGCATTTAGATGAGGTGCTAAGGGATATGATTTAGTAGCTTAGTAGGTAGGGATGTGATAGTAGGTTGGGCAAGATGATCTTGTAGGTCCTTTCCAACCTACTGTTTCTATAACACAGTATAATACAATAGAATTGGAATTGAAGCTAATACATAAAGCGAGAGAGAGAGAGAGAGCACCAAAAACCAAAGGCCTTACTCTAACACTGAAGGCAAGACAGCTAGGAGCACACATGCAGCTCATGACTTGCTAGCAGTTTTATCTTTTCCTTTGAATGGAAAATGGAAAAACGCAAAGTAATTTAAAGTCCTCTGGGGTATGGAATTCTTCTCTTCAGAAGCAGGTACACCTGGAACTACTGATGATCCACAGAACTGGAACATTGACTCTTTAACTCCCCAGTATGCTACATGATGTTAAGATGTGGAATACTGATAACAAAGATCACAAAATCGTCACATTTACAAAAAGAGTATTACCTGTCTTCCAGCTTAGAAGTAACTCGCTGAAGAATCTGCGTGGCCTGCTTGTGGTACTCCAGCTGGGCTTGTACAAGAGCAGAAAGCTGGCTCACCTGTTCAATCTGATGATTGATATGAAAACATATCTTAGGTCACATCATCACACATCAGCAATAAAAAATAAAAAACACTGTCACACTGAAACTGCAAAGTCTGCTTTGCTTTTTCCTATAAAAATTCCTGTAGTTCATGAATAGTTTTGAATCAGCCTTTATGCATTAACGTGTGTGGTTATGACCTGATCAGGAATTGTGATTGAAGCTCTTCTCTGTTGATCATCTCCAGGGTCTATCTGCATGAACAATAGCTTACAGATCTCTTTATTCCAAAAATACTTTCATTCAGAAAGTCAGAATGAGACTAACATTAAAGAATAATACACCTTCTCCACTGCAACCTCCTTTGGTGTCCATGAGTGGCACAAAACCATATGGATCACAGGCATGCTTCTTTTATATTCTGGGCTGTGGAGTATGCCAAAACAGGAAGATGCAATTCACCTTTGGATGTAGGTTATCTGTAGTGGAGACAAACAGCATTCTACTTCATAAAGAACAAATTAGCGAAAACTCTTGTGAGGCAAGCATTTCTCCAATGAAGAAAGGCCGAAGAAGCTGAGGCTGTTCAGTGTAGAGAAGGCCCGAGGGAAACCTCATTGTGGCATTTCAGTAAAGGGAGCATATAAGAATGATGTAGAGAGATTTTTTACATTTTGATAGTGACTGGATGAAAGGGAACACTTTTAAGCTAAAAGACAATAGGTTCAGCTTAGGTACTAGGAAAAAAAAATTCACTATGGAAGTGGTAAGGCATTGGAACAAGTTACCCCATCTGTGAAGACATACATTCAGGTTGGATGGGATCCTAAGAAGTATGATCTGCTGGGTGGCAACTCTGCCCATGGCAGGGGAAGTGGAACTGGATGGTCTTCAAGCTCCTTCCAGCCCAAAACATTTATATAATTCTGCTATTCTACTATTCCATGAATGTAGTTCCCAGAAGTTTCTACAATATACAATTCCTCAGTGGTGTATCACAAGCCTGGACTATCAGGTCATATAGGGCTGTTTGTTAATACAATGATTAAAAATTCATTAAACTGATTTCATTTTGCAAATGTGTTTGTTTTTTTAATGTCTCCTTTAAAGCACTCTGTGCTGTGTTAAAGGTCTAATCTCCTAATACAACACTGATAACAAAATGAGTTACATGTGAATTTAAACTTAAAATAAATCCAGCCATTAACTTAAACTGAAATATTTGAATCGAGATTCAATGACTAGATATCCCATGCAACAAACTTCAGCTATGATGCGTGATTTTTTTTTTCCTCCAGATGAGGTAATTTTTTTTCTTGTTTGATTTTACAGTTACAAAGAATGAATTAAAAACCTGAAAGATGTTAAATCCCAAACCAGATTCTAAGCAAAAAAATAATAGGCTTCCGAATCAGGTTTCTGCAGTCAACATATTAACTTTGGCTTTCCTATTTCTTACAGCATATGATAAGGACAGAGATTGTGACAGTCGTGCTTTCATCATCTCTGATCTTTATCAGCCCTCCCAGCAGTATACATACTTGAGCAGAAGCCTCAGATTAAACTCCATAACTGCAGCTAAGTAAAAATCATTATTTACATTTATGTCATTCTAAAAAGGAAGATAATTTGTCTTTCTAAGTAGTATGGTTCTGTTAGGAAGCACAATGGTGTTATAGGGGATTTATGTTTTTTATCTCTTATCAAATACCTATTAAATTAGTCTTGTATGTGTATACTGTATATTAATAATAGCTTCTGAGCCTCTCACTTAGTGTAATGAACTAGGAAGTGCTTTCTCATTTTAAAGTTATAGGAATCTATGGTATCACAGATTTGGAAGTTCAACTGCTTTAGATTTCCTTCACTACTGAATCAGCATCCTCCTGTTCTAAGATTTAGCTCAGAGCACAGTCAAGAGGTATCTCACATCCATCTCCAGAAGGTTGAACATGCTCGACTCAGCAATTTCTTTTGATTCATCAAATTTCTCCAGAGCTTGGCGAAGCTCTTCATCAGGGAGCTTGCCCTGCCTTTTCTTTTTGTAATCAAAATCCAGACGTCGACCCTCCATTTTCTTTAGATGATGCTGAAAAGCAAAAAGGCAAAAGAATAAGTAAGAATAAAGAGTGTTTCCCAACTCCCCTTGCCTTTCTCCACTATGCGCTACCTGTAATGTAACCAAATACACCATGTACATTTACAAATATGTGTTGTTGCTGTATGTCATCCCTTCCTGAGACAGGAAAAGCAGAACAATGACGTGGTTTTACCTCTCTTTTAAGATGTATTGCTGTTTAAATATGAAAGACGTTCATCACTAAAACAGGCCACAAACAATGAATAAATACTATTGATATTTGTGTTAAAGATATGAGAGTTTATGACATTTAACTCTTTTGGGCTTGTGTAACACTTTTCATGAACAAGACAACACAGAAAAGACTTCTAATCACTTTCATCAGATTGACAAAGTATCTTAATGCTGTCTTTTATTAAAGATTTTCTGCTTTATTAATTGACAGATTACTCTTGTCATTCCTTTTAGAGGTTGCCATGCCAAGCTGGCAAAAAGTTAATATTGCTGGTCAGAACACTTAAGGTATTTACTTTTTCTCAGAAAAATCAATGTCATCTAATATGATTACTCTATCAGTTTTGTAAATTGTAACAGACTGCCTGAGACATCTTTGTTCCTTGTATATTTAAATATGTGAAAGCATCAACGATCTCAGAAGAATAGTTATTTATACCATTAAACATATGCTGAATTGGGAAGCACTTTTACTTTCTCTATTATAGAAACAGAATGCGTCCATACAAGTATCTGTCCACAAAGATTTTTTGTTGTATAGATGTTGTATTATCCTTGGACAATGAAGAATACAATTCATGCATTTATGCTCCAAATTCTCGGGAATGCTTTGGGCACGAATTTCATACAGACAAAAGAGTAGTGCCAGTCTAGAGGAAACTATCAAAATGCCTCTGCTTATTCTACACTAGAAAACTGAAAGCAAGCATCTCTTCATCAAATTAATAAGTGAAATGTATTTTCAGATGGCACAATTACAGTACTGTGTTAATGCCTACCTAAGTTTGGTGATGCTATTCTCAAAAAAATTAGAATTTTCATCTTTTCCATTCTAAACAGAGAGACAGCCATGAAAAGTAAAATTAAAACAAAAGTGGACTAAGTAAGATCATCTGTGAACCTAAGAGCTCTTGTTAAACTACACAACAGATTTTTATAAATATATAAATATATGCGTGTGTATGTATATATGTATATATATACATACACTCTGTAGATTTGGCATTATGAAAATGCCACAATACCTGTATTTCTCTCAGATCTTTGTCATGGAGATTCTGAAGTGGGTCGATGAAGTTTTGTTTAACTTCCATGTCTAAAGAGTCTTTGACCTCAGAGAGCTCCTTCATTGCTTCCCCCACATCTGCAAGTGCTGGTCCTGAAAAAAGATATCCACTTTATCTTCAAATAACTTGGTACTAATGCACAAAACTGACTCATGGACTCAATTAGCATTCCATTTTCACCTTCAAGTTTAGGAAAGAAACAGAGTATGACGCAATACGTGAAAGGGTAACAAGTACTTCACACTTTTACAGCCCCCAGAACTTATGCTTTGTAGCACAGCTGAACTTGAGAATTCACACTGCATACAGTCTTGTGTCTCCACACACCTCTCCTTGCTCTACTGAAGGAAATACTGAAAAATAATTATTCTTATTTGCTCCAGTATGGTCTCAACACTAGATTTCATATAAAACAGTATTAACTCAAATCTCAGCTTTCCTATTTGTATCAGTTAAAATGTTGACAGTTTGAAATGTAAGAATAGCTAACCAGTGTTTTATTTCTATTTGATGAAAGATTATTTTGATGAAACTGTCAACTTCGCACATAACATAAAAAAATTAACAAAAGTCAGTAAGAATTAGCAGTCTGAGTTCCACAAAAATTACCATTCCTGTTTTTCTCCTCTGCATTAAAATAAAGGTAAGAAGATAAAAAATACTCTCCTGATTTGAGATTTGGTGGAAGGAAGTCTACTTTCAAAGAATACTAAGGGTCTTAAACTTAAAAATGCAAGGAATCAGGAAGAGCTTTGTCTCCCAAGCAGGGGATGGATGCCAGAGCTACACAGTAAAACTGAAGGGCCTACCAGATCTGGATGAAGAGACGAACAGCTACAATTGCTGTGATTGGTTAAGAGTGTAAAAAGAATTCCTATATATATTCTGCTGTGTGCTAATTTAATCACTGGGAAACGCAGAGCAATTTGCACAAACTAAATTCTATTAGTTCTTCATTTTCTCTATAAGAATATATTTGAAAATAAATACGTAAGAGGCAACCAATTAAAAGAAAAAAAAAGTTATCTTTAGTACAAACAAGCTTACATCTGCCAAGATAGTCACTTCCCAGTCAACAAGCAAGTAAGTGCCTTTTCTATTGCAGACGTCTTTTTAAGTCAGAAACAACATACTATGCAGATTCAAATATGAAACAAAATTTTCAGAATCCTATGAGTGTTCTGAGTGTTGATAGATAAAAGTGTCCAGAGAAAAGCCTGCAAAATTATGCTGGAAATGTTACTTCCGCTTCTTAGACCCCCTACTGTGGATGAATACAATATAGAATCGTGGTATAACATGTCTGATTCAAGCAGCCGTAAACTCATTTGAAGCTTGAGGGAGGGAAGGGCTCTACAGATAAGACAGAATTTGAAACTACTGCCATAACGTATTTAAGATGGCCAGCAAAAATGCCCAAAATAATAGAAATGACGGCCTTTAACAATGTCTTTTAAAAAAATCTATTAGCCTTAATTCTTCACCTGTAATGAAGACAGTAACATGATTTACAATTTTTTGTCTGAGGACAAAAGATACATGTCACAACAAAAGTAATGCCTCCTATTTATTTTCATGGAAACTACAATAGATAACAACACTATTTGTTACTGTCAGCTATAACACATTATCTTTCAAAATAGGCACCACCATTAGCTATGCATTTTTGTCAGTGATGTACAAGCTTGTGCTGTTTGGAACGTGGCTTGTCTTTCACACTGCTGTCACCACTGCTGAAACACACCATCCACTGCCTCACTGTGCTCACATCCACTGTTTGGTCTCCACAGACATTCAACATCAAGGAATATCAGTGGATGCAATTTTTTTTCACATGGAGGAACTCAATTCCACACCTTTGCTTCAGATTCACTTCCATGTCTGACAATATTTTGTCAGACTGCTTCTCTGCTGCCATCTGTCTCACAGTGACGACGTGGAATAATGTTAGGAAGGTTCAGTCCCTAATGCCATACCACCAACATCCAGCTCTGATGTTGTGGGCCAACATAACAAAATAGGAAGCACTATTCTCACAGCAGTCTTTGTAATACAGGGACAGTAATACAATTTCTGAACACATGCATCTTCCATTACAATATACTGCTGTAGCATGTTTACAGTAGAGACTAAAGCGTATATGGACATTGTTTCCAAGTGGAAAAGATTTGATTTTTATCTGTAAGAAATTATCTCTAGTCCAAATACACAGAAAATACTGGAGTCATAAAGTCAGCAGACCTGGATCAACCTCAAAGGCGAAGTCTAATGGAACTGAACATGGATTTCTTGCAGAATTTCTTCCTTAATAAACCCATAAGACTTCCTTGATGAAAATTATATTAAATTTTGTTATCATTTTTATTTTGGTGTAAAGAAAAGATAAGTAATCAAATTACCAAAGTTACATTCTTCTCCAAGTTCTCGGCCAAATTTCAGCATTGCATCTGCCAGCAAGGCTTCAGCCTGAGGGTAACCTGGTCCCTTTTCCTGGCCTCGAATTTTTGACATAGTGTTGATCATGCTGAGTTTAGCTCTGGAAGCTGAAACAGGAAAGTGACAAAGGTTAAACAATATTTTGGGTCCACAGACAGAAATGCTCTAATTCACCTGAAATGTTACCGTGTATGTAACTCTTTATTTACCTTCACTCTTAATTTATTTGATCTTCCTACAATGTGTTTGAAAGACATCCAAATTTAGGATCAAGCATTGTTTCTCAGGAATGATCTCTTAGAGCAAGGAAACAAAATACTGACAGTCATTGACTATTTCTTTTGCTAGTAGTTCAGAGAGATTCAATCCAGAACTTTAAGTCAAAGCCTCCCTTGAAACAGCAGACAGAACACCAAGGAACACTGCCAAGATGGCATGTTTGATGCACTACAACTTAGGAAGAAGAATTTTCAAGCTGTCCCAAAATGCTTCATGCTGACAAACCCTGCCTAGCAGACAGGTACTTGACTTCCTCTAAAGGACATGTCCAGACTAGGCACATTCAAGAATAAACTTTTGAATGCCCCTGGTGTTTATGTTGTACAGTTTTTCATCTGTAGAGTATGAAATAAAAACTCTCTCCCTAGATATGAAGCCCAAAATCATGCAATATATATATATAAGTGAGGATTTGGATAAACTCCCACGTTATTATCTTTTTGAATGTACAAAGATAACACAAATAAATAATATGCCTGTGGATATGCTTTCTTTCACGTACAGAATGTGAATAGCCTGCAGAGACTGAATTCAGTTGAATTTTACTACAATTTTTTTTCCAGCTAATAGTGTGCTTTTCTATTAACACCATTCTATTTACTACAGAAAGGCACCTTTACATGCCTCTACCTTCCTCCTTGAAAAGAAGGGTCCATGGTCCCCTTCCCACATTCTGCACCAAAAATGTCAATGATTTATTGGCCAGTTCAGCCCAGTTCTCTGACTAATGGGGCAGGGAACCCACAGACCCACACCCCAGGAAACATGAAGGGGGAAAAAGAAAAGGCAGCAGCTCTGACAAGTTACTGTTTCTACTGACAAAGTGTCAAATAGCTAATATAATTGTTCAAAACTTGGCCTTGCACACATTCCTGCAACAAAGCAAACTATTAGCAGGGTACAGTCAAGAAGTGTTTTGCATATAATTTATTTTTGAAGAGTGTTTATTAAGAGATGGGTCTTGCTGCTGAATATATTTCACTTTGTGATGTATATACTTATGCACAGATATAGACATGGTCTATGCACAGAGACAGCAAAAACACAGATGTCATGGTACTTGTTTTGGCTGGGAAACACCTAGGAAGGGTTAGTACCTTTTTAAGAGACAGTAACTATGTTTTTGTAAGCTGTCTCAGTACATTTCAGTGCAAGAAGATCATGCTTTTCTGTATTTGAATTCCTTGATGCCTTCTGTTGCCACCCACTACAAAACTACCATTAGCAGACTGACTGTTCACTCTAAGAAACTGAATACTAATGAAGTATGTGGCCTTTAAAAATGGCATAGAAAGGATAGTGGTAATGGAGAAATTCAGAAGCATGAATGAGACTAGGGTGTAAACAAAATCAGTTGGCCAGGAAATCGAAATGGAGGAATGGATGCAGTACGCTGAAATAAAACAGAAACAAATGTGAATACTTTCAGAAATTAAAGCAAAAGCATAAGAGGAATTGTCAAAAAAGGATGAGGCTATGTCTCAGACAGGCTGCTAAGAGTAGAATGAGAAAGGTACAGAAAAGAATTAGGCAGACAAAACAAAACAAACAAAAAATAAACAGAAAACAAGGAAAGGGGAAGAAGAGAAAGGTAAAAATAAATCATATTTCAATTCATTTAATCATTAGTATCAAATCTGTTTCTACGCCTAACTTAATTGGAAAGCTCGAGTCCCAGATAATCTAGTTTTAGTAGGAAATCTCAGAATACATCCACCAGCAGCTTTATTTCTCCTCTTTTAAAGTCAATTCCATTAGCTTCCATGGGAGCCCAGATAAGTCACTGCTGAGTCAATCTAAAAATCCCTTCCTAACACATTTCAATTCTATTGCTATACTGCACTAGTGCCATGTGCTTTCTTTTCTAATTTATGTCTCAGCCTCAGTGAGGACAGGCAGAGATCTACAAAAAAACACATGGAAATGGCTTGGTTTTTTGTGTTGTTTTTTTTTTTTTCCCAAATGCGCACCTTATCCTTTGCACTGACTTTCCTGGTATCTCTACTAATTTCTCTTAATATCAAGTGTTTACTGACACACTGTAAAACACAAGAATGTTTTATATTCAATTTCTGTACTCTCAATAAGTAATTGTTTAATTTCAAGTTATAACCACGCACATCTGCATGGAAACTACATGATTTTCCCAATGAGACTTCATCATGCTCAATTTTAGCCATTTTCAGATAGCCTTCCTTTTTTTTTTTTTTCTTTTCCATAACTGGGAAGTCTACAATGCTAACTTCAACACTCACAATAAATTCAGCCCAATATTCCTTTCAATAAATTCACTTTTGTCATTAAAATACCTATTTTCTTTCCCTGATTCCTTTTTTTTTTTTCCTTCCATCAGTCTATTAAATGCTTAGTGAAGCTGGGCCACGCTGCATACTTCCTGTTTTGATCCCTCAAAATACCATGAAGACAACTGATCTCTCATAGAGCTGTACCTTATTAAGCAAGCACACTGTTGTTTTCAGGGTATATTCCAATTCTCTAGGAATGTGTGCCACACTCCAAACCCTCTTCATCCAATGAGAAACTGGTAAACTTCTAAACAAAATCTTCTGTCAAGTATTGCTGTTATTTTTTTTTCACTAATTTTCACCCCACTCTGCAATGTTATGTTTCTATTTCTTATTAAAATGAGAAAGCAAACAGGAAATACAGGAAATATGCTGTTTTGATATCACAAATAACTTTTTAGTAAACAGTAACATAGCTGTACAGAGAATTTTTAAAGACCCTTTTTTTTATTGAATGTCATATTGGGGAACATTTCTGCAATTTTGCTGTTGGCATAAACAATTATAAGGTGAGAGCTGAAAGAAGAAGTCCTTCTTTCCTTTTATTAGCAGCTTGACAGTTTAACAGTTTTATCACTAACTCCATAATGCTTGTCAATCCCATTGCTTTTCCTACAGAGAGCTTGTTGATGGTGAGCAATGAAGCTGTAGACTTGAGTCATAAACTGTATTCCATCTGTTGATATAGAAACTGTTTTAGTCATCATTATTTTCTTTTTAACAGTTCTCATAAATATTCTTCCTCCTTTTTTCAGCCCACTGACAGCATCGTCATACTGTCCTGCTTTCCACTGCAAACTAACACATAAATATCATGAAGTAAGCTATACCAGCAGCAGTTCTTCATCCTACCACACCAGTGATAAAGTATCTCACAGTAGCTTGAATTTATTTCCAGGTATATGGAATTTTGTCTGCACCTCCATGAAGCTCCAAAATATCAATGGTAGTTACATGGCCAAGTTTTGCTTTCAGACTGATCTTTCAGTTGCATAATTTCATTGATTCTGTTGGTGAAGCAGGCATTGACACAAACTCTTTCCATTTCTAGATTATATGAATATGTTCTCAAATTTACTGGTTTGTTAGACCAAAACAGATCCAGATCACCTTCCTTGTGAGAATCCTCTGGTCAAACAGCAGCATGCAGTTTTCCATCAGCCTTAAAAAGCCTTTCTTTTATCACCTCATGAAAACCATCAATTTATTTCTATTTCAAAGGTTCATGTTAGTGATCTCTGATTAGGACTGCAGACTCATCCTTTTTTACCAGTTCACCATGAACAGCACCTTTGCATTCCCCCCTTTTGTAGTAACTCTAACGAGGACTGGAAATTGCTAGAGGACCAGGAGAAGGGTGTTTCTTTTGTTCCCGTGCCCTGCAGGAATCACATAAACTCCTTCAGAACTCTGTCGTTCTTCCTAGGACCTGAGCAGTCTGCCCAGATCCTGCTCCCCAGCCTTTTCCTTCTCCCATCCCCAGGGAGACACAAAGGGCTCATGTCCTACATGGTGGGACAGGCCCTGACTGAGGCTGTGCTCTGCCTTCCTTGTGAAGACAGCCACCTCCAGCTCCAGGGAGCCCCCACCCTCATACTGCTGACATACAGATGGCTGGCACATAAGCACACTCCATTTCTAAGCATATGTTGTCTCTTTACCTAAAGGAATAATGCAAGAATAAAATAAGTCTCCTAAAGTAAGCCACCATTTCTCTGGAACCCATCACAGAAGCCCATACTCACCTTTGTCTTTTCAACCCACAGAAATTTTACTGACTTTGCATTAATCTCAGTTCTACCAGTGAGGATGAGATCTGCCAGGCTACACTTGGGGAAAGCTTACTCAAAATATTATAAATACAGATACTGAGTAAAACAATGAGGAGTACATTCATGGAGGCTGACACCATGATCATTATACGAGCATTCAAAGAACACATAATGGATTCTAAGGAGAGACCGGGAGAATTTAAAAATCACAAGGTCTATAGAATTAGCAACTCCATCTGGAGTTGCTCCCTCTGGAACTGTATGCCACACTGTATACAAAAACCAAGTAGGTATTTCCATCAGTGTTTTCAATTTATCATATAGACACATATCTCTATGGATCAGACTGCCAAACTTAAGTCCCAGTATGTTTTGAGCATTAAAAGAGAAAAAATGATGAAATGCAGTCACTCTAAGAGCTGTTTTAAAAGAGAAAGCATTTTTTTTCCCTTTACTAAAACAAGCTGGCACCATCTAAAAAACTTAACAAATATCCCAGAAAAAATTGGCAGTCTGCTCATGTTTTGAGTACAGCACCCGCAGTACAGATAAGCTTTCTAATAAAGCTCTCTGAGAGCAGAGAGAGATTTGCTCTAAAAGTACGTCCACCTGGCCAAGGCAGCTTGTGCCCCACACTGGGCACCAAAAATGTCAACTGTTTAGGGACTGATTTGGCCCAGTTCCATGATGATTGGGGCAGGGCACCCACTGACCCACATCCCAGGAAAGGGGAAGCTGGAAATGGAAAAGAGAGATGGACCTAAAAACAAAACAGCAGCAATGATCCGAGGAGGAAAGCTAATTTACTAAATAAGATATCAGAATACAAAATAACACAATATAATTGGAGTTGAACCTAAGAAATCAAATAAAATGAGAGGGAGTGTCTGATAAACCAAAGGCTAACACTAACGCTGAAGGCGGACGGCAGCGAGCACCCACTGCTGAGTCCATCCCAAAGGGAAGAGACTGTGTCTCATGACACGCAAACAGTTTTTATCTTTCCCTCTGAGCAGAAGATGGAGAAATGCAAAGAAACACAAAGTCCCCTGGGGTATGTAGTTCATCTCTTCTGAAACAGGTATATCTGGAACTATCAATGATCCAAGCTAGAGCATTATTAACTCTTTTAACTTCCAGTGCACTACATGATGCTACAATGTGTAATACCATTCACAAAAATCATAATACCATAGTATCATAATAATATTTTTCTCACTTGAGAAAAAGCATACTTTCAAAAAGTTCTCCAAGTACTGTGAGGTTGTAGAATTACATTACCTGGATTGGGCTGAAGATACTCTATTGTCTTCGCCATTATTTCCATAACTGCCCTGCTGGTAACATCCACTTTCTAAAGGACAGAGAGTTAAACAAAAAGAAAGATGAAAAGAGATGTCAGACAAAAAGAAAACGCTTCTGTCTCTTCTTTTTGTTCTTATGAATTCTTTTAAATATTCTCATCATTTTAATTTTGTGTCTGTGTGAACAGCTGTGGAGCAAATCCAGCGATGGTTCCAGAATTGTGACAATACCTGAAAAACTACCAAAATATTAGCCCACCATTTCTGCTTGTAACAGAATCACTCTTTAAGCGAAGCTATTACTGCGGAGTACCTCGAGGTGATCTATCAGGAAATTGACACAATTCATTACGCTATACTGATGTTTTTCATTAACCAGGAAAATGACCATAATATGGAAAACTTTTTGATAGAAATGACATTGAAAACTATTTAAAGATAGATGTAAATCAAAACCAACCACTAAACAGAAAATGAGCTGTCCGCCTCTTTCAGAGAGAGTTCTGCTAAAACTGCAGTAGGTAAGACAAGGTATTCCTCAGTATCTAATTTCAAGACCATTAGCAGCTAGAAAGCATTGACTGTTTATTTCCATAGGATCAGCCCATAAAGAAATATTTTATATTCAGGACCTTAAATAAGGACAACTACATAGAACTGCATATGATTACTTTCTTCTACTGTAAAAGGAATTCTTGCTTTCTTAAGTAGTTTGCATCAGCCTTCTAAGTTGCTTATAGGGAAATATACAACTACACTCTCTCAGAATTAGCCCTCAAAGAAACACTGTTTTGGCAGATTTGGGGCTCATCATAATCAGTTCTGTATTCTGCATCTGAGAAAACACATTTGTTCTTCCTGTTTGGATTTCTTTTTATTGCTACTGCAACCTGCCAGGTCTTGCTCTATGCTTTACACAAAGAAGCAGCAGAGGTTTGCCAGCCCTGGGTGAACAAGTAGCTGAACTTGTCTGGTCTGGAGCCCAGTAATGGCAAGAAGGCTGCAGAGGAGAGTGGGAGTGAGGGAACAGAAGGCCATGGACAAGCAGAAGGAATATGTACACTGCCTACAGAGAAGCTGGCAAGGGATTTGGGACCAGTGGGGAGCTGGGGGGGCAGCCAAGGAGTTTACTCTGTTCTGTTCTCAACTCTTAGTGCTCTCATCTTCTGGGCTGCCAACGCATACCTCCCACAAGCCCCCTGTGGGATCTACCCCTGACTGCTGCACTGTCCTATTTCCAGTTCTAAAGCTAACACTAGTTTTCTGAATCTTCTTTAATGAATTCCAGGTTTGATGGGAAGGCCCATGCTGGTGGCACCTTTAAAAGGAAGCTGGGGCAAGGGGGAGAAATCACTCCTGTAATACTCTGCGATGAAGTACAAAGGATACACCCTCCTCATTTAACTGCTATTCACAAGACATTTTTCCTCATCTTCCTATACAAATGCACATATATTTATCTATTTCCATTCTCTTTCTCTTGGTCTGTTATCTATTAGATATAAACCACATAGTAGTAATTACTGTTACAAGATTTGTTGGCAACTCTCAAATATGAAGTTAGAAAAAAAAAACATTGACTTTTTCAACTAACACATTCTCACCACTGCACAGAGCTCAGGCTCTCCTTCTCCCCATAAAGGCATTCAGTGCTACCACTGCCAGCTTCATTGAGCAGTCCACTGGGGGAAGTTAGCTCTTCCCAAGACATTTTGCCAGCAGAGGCTGCCTAAGGGTCTCTCTGAATCTGTGACTGAATATCCCAGCACAAATGTCAACCATCTTCATCAGACAGCTCTTGCTCCTCCTGATCAAGAAGCTGAGAATTAAAGTGGCACACTTTCCACTGAAATGACCATATTTACTCTGCTTACAGCATCCCTCTACAATGATTTAACTGATAGTAATTTGTAGCTGGCATCAGCTTCAATCTCTGAATGAAATATTGACAGCATAAAGAGTACCATATATTATGTACTCCTCCATCAAAAGATAAGAAGGGACAAGAAACAGAAACAATCTCACTGAATAGAATCTGAGACATTCCAAACTACTCAATTTATTCAGGGGCAGAAGCTTTGAAAATCTGTCTCTAGAAAGTAAAAATAAACAGTAATAATGACTGCATATATCTATACAAAGACTTACCCTTTCCATTTCTTTGAAGTCATCATCTAGCTTGGTTCCTTCTGCACCCCCTACTTTTTCACTCACTTTCTGCAGTTAAAGAAAAAAAGAAAAAAAGAAAGAAAAACATTCAGCAATAACATAAATTCTGGCCATCTAGTTTTCCTAACGTTATAACGTTCAGACACATTTTTTCTGAAGAAAAAAAAAATCAATCATACTTTAACAAAAGTCATCAGAAAACAAACAAACAAACAGCTACTGCGTAAGTCTCAGAGACCCAATCCTTTGCTGGTATTAGAAGAGATGCATACTATCACATCTTTACACTATCACCCAGCTTTTTTATCTGTGGAATGGATGCCAGTATTCTGAACTTAACAATCGTCAATGACAGAGCTGTATTCAGCAGACAGAAACTATGATCTATGACCATTAGTGCTGGTGAAAAATGAAGTGACTTGACAGAATCGACTGGGGAAGAGATCAAGGCATAACAAACTTTCTCATCACAGCTGAAAAATGGCCGCAGCTGCTTTGTTCAGTACATAAAAATGCAATACCTGGAATAATAATCATGTATAAACCCAAAGCCAAGCCCTGACTCCAGTCATCCACAAGAAACAGGCATCCACACCTTTGAACTCTTAGACAACATTTTGACCCAGGCTAAAATCAAGCCTTCTGCATTTAAAATCAGGTTTATAAATAAAAGTGATCCATACAAACAACAAAACAAACAAACAAACAAACAAACATAAAAACCCCAAACCAACCAAAAAAAACAACCAAACCAGCTATATTCACACCATGCAAGAATTTGAGGGTCATATGAGTTGTACAGTCTTTTCACTCTGGCAAAGACCCTGGGGGAATTTATCACAGTATTCCAGTACACTCAAGGACACCTACAAAGAGGATGGATGCATTCTCTTTGCATGGAGCTAAACTGAGGAGAAGGAGTAATAGTAAAAGTTGCATCAGGAGAAAATTCATGTAGATATTAGAAAGATATTTTTAAGGAGAGAACAAATGATCACATAAAAAACCTCTCCAATGTGGTAGAATCCCCAACACTGGAGGTTTTCAAGACATGATTGGACAGCGCCCCCTTTCCTCATAAAAGATCAGACCTGATCACATTCTGAAGTTCCTTCCCACCACAGCCATTCTGTCTGATCCTCTGATTCTGTCATTCCATATACATTACTTAGCTGACATACTAAAAACCAAAGCATTGTACTTTTGTGTCATTTTCGTTTTGCAAATATTCTGTATTGGTGTTCTTTTTCTTCTCTTTTTTCTCTCTTCCCTTCCCTTCCCTTCCCTTCCCTTCCCTTCCCTTCCCTTCCCTTCCCTTCCCTTCCCTTCCCTTCCCTTCCCTTCCCTTCCCTTCCCTTCCCTTCCCTTCCCTTCCCTTCCCTTCCCTTCCCTTCCCTTCCCTTCCCTTCCCTTCCCTTCCCTTCCCTTCCCTTCCCTTCCCTTCCCTTCCCTTCCCTTCCCTTCCCTTCCCTTCCCTTCCCTTCCCTTCCCTTCTCTGTCTTCTCCTCTCCCCTCCCCTCCTCTCCTTTATTTTCCTCTTCTTTTTTTTCTTTTTTTTTTTGCGTATGTTTTTTTTTAATTGTAAAGAATAGTCATCTAAAAAAGGAATTGGAAAATGAAACAATGTTATCATTTCATTTCCCTTATTCAAGCTGGAGAGTTTCCCTCTAAAGTCAGTAAAGGTGGCAGTAAGTGGATTTGAATGACGGCGGCTAGAGAGTACCAGTCAAAACATACTTTACTTATTGCTTCGTCAGTCAGAAGTATGTTAGTGGTGTAGCTCTACAAGTCAGACAGATGCACGTGACCCACTGAACGTACTCATCTTTCACTTGGCTGCTATTTGTCATATTAAATTTATCAGACATATTAGTTTCTGTTTTCTGCACATTTTCAGCTCTTTGTACTGAACATTCTTAAATTTTATACACTTTCCTCAGAGCTTCTGAATCTTCTTTCAACTGTTGTAACAAAGTGTAACTACCGACTTCAGTAAAATGACTTCTGCAACAGACAGGCAGGAATTAATGAAAAAATGCACTTCTTTTTGTTTCAACCCACGCTAACACTGAAAGACAACCCACAACCTATCATTTAACTGACATTAATAAAATCTTGACATGATTAATTTCGTCTTCACTATAGTTCACTCCCACAAAGCTGCAAGCACAGAATTACTTATTATTTATTGATGCAGACTATTATTATGTTTAGAATAGAAAATGACTATCAGTTCAGTTTGTTTTCTGCCAGCTCACTGCTAATTAGTACCCAAAATGGTACTAATTATCACTATGAAAAGCTCTAAAAACAAACAAAAAAGAAAGAAAGAAAGAAAGAAAGAAAGAAAGAAAGAAAGAAAGAAAGAAAGAAAGAAAGAAAGAAAGAAAGAAAGAAAGAAAGAAAGAAAGAAAGAAAGAAAGAAAGAAAGAAAGAAAGACAGAAAGAAAGAAAGAAAGAGAGAAAGAAAGAAAGAAAGAAAGAAAGAAAGAAAGAAAGAAAGAAAGAAAGAAAGAAAGAAAGAAAGAAAGAAAGAAAGAAAGAAAGAAAGAAAGAAAGAAAGAAAGAAAGAAAGAAAGAAAGAAAGATAGAAAGAAAGAAAGAAAGAAAGAAAGAAAGAAAGAAAGAAAGAGAGAAAGAAAGAAAGAAAGAAAGAAAGAAAGAAAAAGCAAGACTAAACTTACCCTTACCCATTTTTCCATATACAATTCAGATGATTCTCTGTGGTCTGTATTGCTGAACTTATCCTTCACAGGGATCAGTGAGGTACCACAAAAAATAATTTTAAACTCAGTACTGTTAGAAACAATTCTACTATGGACAACAGGTAGATCTCAAAAGGCATTATTCATCTGCAGCATCTGTGACAAACAGTAACAAAGGAAGTAAAGAACGCCAGAAGTTTCCCTCACCAACCCAAGAATAAGCCTTCCTTAAACAGATATCCTACTGCAGCTGAAATGGCAAAATCTGGACAGAAGTTGCTATCTACCACAAGGCATTTAGGCCTCTGAAAACAACAGACTGCAAATACGCTAGTACTTGAAGATTCAAAGCAGATTTTGAATAGAGTATATTCATCTCAAAGGATAGAAAGTACTTGAAGGTAACTAAAGTTCCAGCCTTTTTGGCAAAGCTTCACTTCTCATGCCTTAGGAGTTCTTCATAGGTGGTGAAGTTTACCACCCCCAATCATCCCCTGAAGATCCCATTTCACATCTGCAAATATTAGCAACTGCTCTTTCCCTTCATATTCAGCTAAGAAATGCATGACACTTAACAGTGCAGCTTTATAGTCAGGTAGGCTGTAGTCAGAGGTCGTTCATCCCTTTCTTCTCAACATACTTTCCATTTTTGGCCACTTTGTCAGTATCAGTCTCACAATCCACACAGAAGTCACACATTTAAGGTGGCAAAGAAAAGAACCACGTTGAGCGCAAATTTGTTCCTGAAGTTCTGGGTTAAGTGTTGTTAAGGACAACAGGGATGAGTCACAGATGAAAGATGAGCCATGGAGCCCTTCTGTAGTTGGCTGACTCTTCTCTCAGGGTTATTCACATCACAGACTTTTGGGGAAGCACCTTCACCTCCATTATCCAGACCAAAATCTAGTTTGGAAAAGTGTTATATCAGACAATATGAAAGGAGTAGCTAAACCACAATCCCATCTGAAAACTTAAAATACTGTTATTTTCTTGGAAGATTGAAACACTCAGTAGTCAGAGACAAGAAATCAAATCAGGGATTGAAATTTAAGAGAAAAAAAACCTAAAGAGTTCTTCCCTCTTATGACAGAAGGAAGCAATCTCCTCAGAGGAAGACATTATGCTCTCATTTCAAGGCCATAATCTAAGGTGATCTTGCGGGAGCTGTAGGCCTGAGAAAGGCAAGTGAAACACATCCATCTGAAACCACCTACCTGTAATCCCATATTGATTACAGATATTCCTCATCTTACTTGTATACATCTCCCTAATCAATTGTTTAAGCGTTTAATTACAGCTGTTCTACAGATATGGAATCACTGTTCAGGAAGTTATAGCAGCTTGCATCAACTGAGGACCTCCTTCTGCAAGAGATTCTGAAGCAGTCAGAAACTTGTCACTGCAAGGTTTCATCTTTTGGAAGAACAGAAGCAAAAGTGTCTTCAGGATTATTAAGGATTTTCAAACAGGTCCTAAAATGCTGTAATGCTCTGTTAGCGTTGTAAACACAAGGAAGACACAGCTGACTTTCAAAAGTAGTGATAAACATGTTTTAATTGAAAGAAGTCTGTGTACACATGCTGAAGGTCTGCCAATGCTGTGGGCTTTTCAGAAGGAGAAAACATTTGAAGCAGTAAATTCATAAAAAGCAGTCTCTAATCAAGATTTTTTAAAATTTATTCTGTTGAGTGCAAAGATATTTTAAGTTAATATTTCTGCCTGTTTGATTCCCACACAAGTTTGTACTTCAGAATTTGTTACCACAGAAAACATGATACTTGAAATTCAAATTTATTGCAACAGTTCTGGTTCTCTGCACTCAATAAGGGATATGCCTTGTGGCAAATTACACTCTCAGCCTTAGCAAGAAGCAAGAGAGGAGATACTCTGGTATTTTAAATTATAGTTTAGACTAAACCAAAGAATGCATCTAAGAAGATCAAGTAAATCAGCTCTATTTGAGACTTCTCCGTTACCAAATATCATTAAAACAGAAAAGAGGCACCTTGTCCAGGTTAGCTCTCTCTAGTAAACTAGAGATACCTCATATTCAGAAACCCTGCAAGACTATAGAAAATATCACTGCCAGTGCACAGCACCTGATTTTGTACCAGAAAGGAAATCAATCAAAAATGATTTCAACTGAGGGAGTGTAACTTGCTTAAGTTCTTCAGAAACATCCATCTAGGTGAGGAAGGCCCAAGTTCACAAGCCAAATGTTCCAAAACCATTGTTCCTGGAAAGCTTCAGGAAACTCAACAGGTCTAACACTCATCTGTTGGAAAAACGGAGCATGAAACCCTATATTCTTGTTGAACACAAAAGATTTCACAGGAATGGAAAGCTTATCACCTTTTCCCTTGCATTTAATAGTTGTTGCACTTTATTCTATTTTTCTTTTGATTTGTAAACGTACTGTACACAATAGGGACTCTCAACAGGAGATAGCAAGAGAATGCGTAAAAAAGCCACCTGAGTGGTAAAACACAAACAGGAGACTAAAAAGGATACTGAAGCCTATTTACATCCCATTAGCAAATTTATCAGCCCTGGCAGCCAGAAGAGCAGTCCACAATACCAGCTGGAGTTCGTCAGCACAGGATCTTCTCTGTGCAAAACTGTGAAGCATGCTACAACAGAAGCTGTGAGGAGCCATGAAAACAATGTGAACGACAAAAGGGTAAAAAAGAAATGTCCAAGAATCTCCAGGAAACTTCACTGTTTCTGTTGTTTGCACTGAGTCTGACTGTGCCATTGAAGCTTTGCTTTCTCCCTGGTAAGATGAAGAAATACACTTGCCTACCACATGGCAAAATTGTGAGAATTAATTTGCACCTGCCGCTGCTTGTCAGCATGAGCGTATCTAGCAGAAATGTTAGTGATGTAGTTACGGTAAGCATCTGCCAGACAAGTCTGAGATTCTCTCTTCCATTTCCCTTCTTCCATTTGACAGATATATTTAATCAGGAAATAATATACTGACTCCCCTGATAGCACTTTAGTGACTCTCTCCCTGCTGAGAGTCCTTTTTCATGGATCTGTTCCATCCAGCAGCACATTATCACAGCTGGGTACATTTACCCTTTCTTAAAATTTCCCTTGACTCTGATGATTTTAGATGCAGTGTGACAACAGAAACTACACTACTCAAATTATCAGGAAGTGAATTGAATTTGGGAACCTGAACAAGGAAAAAGAACGCTAAGACTGGGCCACACAAGCCTTGCCTTGGCCTCCCACAAAGCATTTCCTAATTACTCTTTATATACATATAATAGCTTGGCCTTGCTGGTGCTCACAGCTGCTAGCAGTAGTGCCCATAGCCTTGTACAGAGCCTCGAGTCCAGAGGCAGGTTAGATATGGGAAATCAGCTGTATCACATACAGAAGAGACAGTCCTTAGCAGTGCCACTGCTGAAGCTTATCAAGTCACAAGGGAAAATCTTCACAGGACAGGCTCTCTAGCAATAATCTGGAGCAATGGCAAAATGGCTCACTGAAACTCTTCCTTCCCAAGAAATCCAGAGAAACATCCATAGAGAATCTGTCCTATGTGCTTAATCTCATCATTCAGATTCAATCCCTAAACTGGTCTTCATTTTCAGTTAAAGCTAAAGGGAGATGGGGATGTTTGGATAAGTGATTACTTTGTCCATCTTATGTAGCATTTTTCTTTCTGAATGCTGGCCATGACCACCCTGCAGAATTCTCCTGTTCTAGAGCTGTTCCGCACTAGCACACAATATGAAAGCATGGCTGCATCTGTGCAAGCTTCTGCACTGACAGCAGCTACTGCAGAGCCTCTGCTGCACTGCCACTGCATTAGACTGAAGGCTGTCCACTGGTGAGAGGAACAAAGCCAGACGAGAGCAGGGACAGAACTGCTGAGAAAGTGCTGCAGAGTAGCAGCCAGGCTGTATCCAAGTCCCTTCACACAGGCACCCACTGCAAGGAAGCATGTAAGTAGTACCACAGGAAAGACACAAAACTAAATCAGTATTACACATTCTAGTGTCAGAAGTGTACTGACAGCTGAGACACTGTCATGCATCCAATACAAGCACTAGAATGCATTTCACATGTATTACTGAAGTTTTACGTTTGCCATATACAGATCTCAGAAGCTCAGTTCCTGCGTTTGTGCTCAGCCAGAAAGCTAGTCACAACCTCAGAACCTTTGCTGTTCAGAGTAGGCTCAGGAGTTGGCAAAGAGGAGCTGAGAAGCTGGCAAATGCTAGCAGAGAGCTGAGGATAGTAAGAACACTATGTGCTTTTTTGTCTTTACCTCTCTGTCCCCAGCATGACACCAGAGAAGAAATCGGTATAAAAAAGGTTGTTGTGTCAGCTAGAATATACGCCAATCTTTTTTTAATTTTTTTTAATTTATTTTTATTTTTGCCGTAAGCAGCAGGAACAGTCTACTCCCATATGGAATTTCCACTTCTGATGTCTACAGTGCTATGATCTAGGACCTGTAACAGACCTGCAGGCAATAACACGCTCATACACTTTTCACTCCTGTGCAAAGGGACCTGGACTCAGACCCACTGTCCTCATGGCAGCAGTGGCGGCTCTGCCCTACACTGTATGGTCACAGAGAAAGCAGATCTCTGTGCTTCATTTCTCTGAGCAACAAAAAATATGATACCACTGCTTTTTCCAGGTAAGTGGTTCACTCAAACTAGGTGGTGATAAAGAAATTCTGAGCTAAGGGTAAAAAGCAAAACAAGAATACACTAAGTTTTTTGGATTCTGAAACTTATTGTATGGAGAGGTAAGCAATGCCAGCTTTCACAAGGGCTCTTCCTGACCCATCATCCTCTGTTACCATAAATAAATAATGGTTTTGTATTTGAGGAGAATGTGAACTACAAAATTACACATTTGTTCAATCTGTCATACTCCTTTCATGTATCCATAGCAACTTTTATGAAATTATAAGGGGAAGATCACAGAATCACAGAGTTGTTTGTGCTGGAAAAAACCTTTAAAGGTCATTTAGTCTACCTCCATGGTAATGAACAGAAATACTTGCAGATAGATCAGGTTGCTCAGAGCTCTGTTGTGTCTGACCTTGACTGTCTCCAAGGACAGAGCATCCACCACCTCTCTGGTCAACCTGTTCCAATGCCTCACCACCTGCTTGCATTGTAAAAAACGTTTTCTTCATGTTCAATTTAAATTTCTCCTCTTTTAGTTTAAAACCACTTCCCCTTGTCCTACCACAACATCCCCCACTAAAGAGTCTGTCTTCTTTCTTGTACCCACCCTTCAGATACTGACAAGCCTCCATCAGGTCTCCAGTGCTCCTTTTAAAATTCCCGCGTAGGTAGATTAAGAATTGCAATTTTACATGTTATTGCTGCTCTTTAAAGCAGAGGAGTTGTGAAGATTAAAACTACTACAAATGCATTAGATAGTATGAAGAGTGAACAAGAGGCTAAGAGAAGCATACCATGTATTCATTAAGTAAGCTGAATTATCTAGAGCTAAGGTACATCGTGTTTATGGATCACAATCTACATCCTCTCAGTTTCATACATTAACACATGCCTGCCCCATCTACATAGCTTCTGACTGCAGAAGAAGTAATGACCAGTTCTTTCTCCCTGCTTCAGCTGGCAGATGCTTACCTCACCATACAGCAGACCTCAGATGTACAGGTGACAGGGCAATTAAACCAAGTCACCAGTCTGCTTCAGCACATCTCCATTTCAGTACAAAACTGTGAGTTTCCTACCTGAGAGGCAGAATTCACATTCTCTCCTCGTGAAGAACATAATTTGCAGTAAGCTTCAGCTTTGAAAAGTTGAGTACCACACATGGAAGTATAAAATGCAGGTGATCCATCTGATCAGAGGGTGGGAGCACCTCTCTTATGAAAGCTGAAAGAGCTGGGAGAAGAGAATGCTCTTGGGAGACCTCACTGCAGACTTCCAGTCCCTTTCAACCCAAGCCATTCCATGATTCTATGATAAGTACTACAGCTGCTCACAAGGAGCAGAGCTGAAGTCCAGGCAGTTAACAGATGCATCTTAACTAAGCAACCACAGAGCTGAGTCTGCTGCCTTTATTTGGAACTTCTAAGAGATACCAAAGAACAGAGAAAAATGTCTGTAAGATCCCCCTGGAAACAGCTTATAGTATAGCAATAATTTCATTAACTGGCTCATCAGCACTATAAAGAGCCATCGTAAGACAGCATAGCTCAATGTAATAACTCTGCTTTACATGCACACTGCAATGCATATTATACAAATATATCTTTATTTATATATTTATTATATATATAATAATTTATATATAATAAATATATACATAAATAAAAATAAATTACAGTCAATTTTTCTGTTTTTATAGCCTGAAGTATTGTGCTATATCTACCTTAAGTCTCAGAGAAAAGAAAGGGAGAAATGTTTCTCTGAAAAAGCAATTTCATTTGCTGCTTTTTGTCTGATTATAGTCCATATAATTTTAAAATGATATGAAAGTAAACTATTCCATTAACAATTTCAGCTTTATAAAGCTCTTAGATTTTATTGACTTTTCCTAAAAATGTTACGTAGTCTTGTACTTGTAGTACAGGCTCATTTACAGTCCTTGACTTTTAAAAGCAGAATCGGAAGATGCAGAAGTAGAACTGCTTACATTTCTCACTTAATAAATCAGGGTGAAGATTTACAATGTAAACTTTTTTGACTGGGAGGTGAGGGAGCTGATCCATTGTTAACTCTTTCCCGCTCAGTGTGGAAGTCCACTATCCAGAAAGAAAATATCTGCTCACTGAATTCTGAAGTCTCCATAAAAATTAAAGGGAAACTATCAGTGGTGGAATTCTGTCCTCCCTAAGTTATACTACATTTCTCATCACAAAGTTAAGCAATACCTTTTGAACAGTGCACCACAAAATGAAATAATTAGTATATGAAGGGAGCAATGTTCACAGATCAGAGTGCAGAAATACGTGCATGGGAATATACTTCTCCGTACTAAAAGCCCACCAGATCCTTTCAGCAGGCTCATGAAGGTGAAGAAGCATCCTAATTGAGTCCTAGAAAGAAAGCTGCATACCTATAAAGTACTGGCAAACAGACAGTTTAAACTTGCCTCATTGTGTTTAGAGAGAGAGACCACAGCTATGTTTCACAGGTGAAGGAAGTCATCCTAGTGTCCACAGATGCTGCCCTCCTATGCATCCAAATCCATCCCATTGAAACCTGTTTTCTCCTGACTGGATCTATTTTGCTGTACATACCTGCAATAAGGCATGCTGCACAATCCTTAACACATGCTCAGAAGCTTTCCAACTACTGTACAGTAATTGGAGGTTTCTGCCTGCCATCTGCAAAACAATGCAGCTAGGTGATGTAGAAAGAGCTAGGCCAGAGAAACAGAGGAGATGCACTTTTGAGCTGGAGTAACAAATAGATCTGTTTCCACTCCACCAGACACCATCCTAAGAGCTGCTCTACACTGTCACTGCCACTGAAAAGCCCATCTATTCTTCTTTTTTATTAAAATCATTTACATTGTTGTCATGTGCTGTTCTGTTTTCTGCCAATTTTTATCCCAGAGTCATCATATTTCAACAAAATGTTATCAGTATACTTTGTAGAATAGGTAGCATTTCTCTTCCACTTGAAATATCTACTCCAAATTCCAATTGAAATACAGGTGTTTTTAAGGACAACTGCCTTACACTGCAGATGAAAATAACACTTTTTCTTCCCTTCCTCTTTGCTATGTTTTCCATAATGGCAAGTCTTAAAATTTATCTTGGATTTTAAGATTTAAGTATCTTGTAGTCTGCACTGAATTTTTAATCATGTACTATTCTTCATGGGAATCTGATAATTTAATATCTTAGAACATTTATATTTAGTACACAATCTATCAAAAATTAGTATATGGTGGTAAATGCAAACCTCACCATTTAGTACACCAAGAAGTACTACAGAGCAGTTGAGATTTTCAAATGTTTAAATTCAAACATCAGAATTAACAATAAATATATAGCATTAGTGTCTTCATGTAATTTTGTTAATTAGCCTGATTATCTGACCTATCCACTTGCTCAGAATTACTGTCCTCTGTACAGACAATTACTACAGTAACATCTTCATTATAACCATACAGCTTTATCTTTTTGGGATAGAGGATATAAGTTGAGATCTGTATTCTTTCACATCCTTCAGACCTGTACTTGTCTGTAAAAGAAGAAACACAGGAACAGAAGGAATGCTAAATACTTCACTGCCTTCATCTGCACTATGATGCTTAGCAGTATAACTTAGTCTAAAGAAATAAATAATTCCTGAAAAATTCTAATCTCATATACCATCACTTCTTGCTTTAAATTACTGCATTTGAATTAGTTTCCAAAGGCGACATACAAGTAGAAACCATACACAGAAGTGGTTGGTTTGAAGGATGCCAATATTCTGTGCTAGACTTGAGCTATGTTAATGCAACTTCAAATCCAGAGAAGATCCTGGATTAGCAAGGACAGAAAGGTCAGTGACAGGAATAAATTCCTGCCATTTGTTACCACCTATAGGCTGTGGGGACACTGAGAACACAGATTTTTCACTGTTACCTGCTTATGATGACATCTGACATTCATGTATCCTTTAAAAATATTTCAAACTAACTAATGCTTGCAAAAAGCAAGTAAACAAGGAGGGCTTATATTACAACCAATACAGCATCCTTCCCAACAGCTTCAGACAACAATTTTGCTCACATGTAGGTCTCAGTTATGCCACAGGCTTTACAGCTTTTTTCCAGTGAAGTATCATATTGACTGTGTGGGCTGTGCCAAGTAATTTAATCCACTTGTGCTCAGATTTCATCCCTCCCCACACCACATCAGTATCAGGGTGGATTAGTCAGCTAGGATCAGTTTCCACAACAATTTTTTTTTTGCAAAGTACAAATGTTCTTAATGAGCTGGCAGCATAACTTGTTTCTTAGCAAACACACCATAGCTTCCAGAGCTGACTTTTATCCATAAGGACAGGTAGTAAAACTCCCACTGATATTACTGATACAGGATCAAGCAAAACAGCAGAAGTAATAGGATTTAAAGCTAACAATTGCTACAGTCTGGTTATGAATAATTTCATTTTAAAATCAGTCTTAACAATGTCAAGATTCTTCTCACAAGCCACTGATGGTTCAAATACTTCTTTCGTGATTCTCGAGTCTCCCACATTAACAAAAGATGACTGGAGTTGATAGCACTGTACTGCTCAGATTTCAGAAATAACAGCTGAAAATGGAATAGCAATGTTAGACACATTTGTAAAAGTAAACTTCTACAGAAACTTTGACCTTGTAATGGTTTTGCACTTTGCTGTTGTTTGAATCTATATAGAACAATCAATAATGCAATAGCCTACGGTTAAAACCATTAGCCCCTTTGTTTTAAGCACTATTTTAACTTATTAGTGAGGATACATAAAAGCTTTGCCTACTCTAGGGAGTCGTTTCCAAAAACACCTCCTTTATGGCTAGAAGTACTCTGGCTCCCAGCAGAACTTTAAATGCTATCACTAATATTTCCAGCAAATCAAACAGAACTACTTCTAATCCTGCTCAAGTATGGTCTTTGCAAAGCCAGGTGACCTCCCTACACCTGGACTGACAATACAACTTAGCAATGGTGAAAGTCAACCATATTAACACTTCTCAGCCACTGATTATGATACAACAAAGGCATCTGAGACTTAGAGATGGCTGCTGGAATTCAGACAGCATAAATACACAGTAGAGTAGGAGCATGCTGAATTACTCCCACCTTCATACCCATGTAAGGTGTGAAAAAAGGAATGAGTGAAAATACATCTATATTTTAATTAATAAGATCTTAGATACGTGAATGGAAGCATTCTGATCCTTGTATATTAAATGCAAATGTGGAAGCTCAGAAATTATTTACACAAATTCCAGTGCTAGCAAGCACGATTAACAGCATGCCACCTGCTTCCTAGATGATTCATCTTTAATTCTTAGCTCCACAAGATAAAGACACGACAGCAGCCAAAAAAGAAAATTTGGTCCTTATCTTTAAATATAACTTAGATTTGTATCTTAAGCTTCTACACTGACAATAATAATC
Source organism: Cyrtonyx montezumae (assembly GCF_038088225.1). Lineage (NCBI taxonomy): Eukaryota > Metazoa > Chordata > Aves > Galliformes > Odontophoridae > Cyrtonyx > Cyrtonyx montezumae. The sequence goes on from NW_027072033.1 coordinate 4,371,426, forward strand.
TATTGCTAAATTTGCCATGTCACTGTCCATCATGAAGTCACATCCAAACATGAAATATATATGTATTCGGGTGAGATTTTAAACTGTATATGATTTTGGAAGCCTGTTGGCAAAAGTAAATGTGTATTTTTCACTGTTTGGTAATGGCAATGCAAAACAGGATTCTAATGGTGGAAAAGTATCCAGAACTGAAGGTAGGGTGTATGGAGACTGAAAAATTGCACTGACTTTTGCAAGATTTCATTTTTCACACTTCATTTATGCAGGACATGTCACTCACTCTGAAGTTGCGTAGTCTGATGGACAGTACATAAGCCACATCTTGAATATTCATGAATCTGTGAATAACATTTTCTGTGTCCCAGTTTTTAGCTGCTGTGTGAAACGATAATACTCAAAATAAACCATTTTTATGTCTTCTCCTAAAAGTGTGCATAGGCTGTAATGGCATCCACAAATCAGTTGTGTCTTTTGGTTATTATCTGATTAACTCATATTCTACTCTATGCCAATGTAAGTATCAACAAATAGTTTACAAGAGCTCTTAACAGGTAAAACTCCTTAAATATAAAATCCTTCTCTGGAGATATTCAAGACCTGCCTGGACGCCTACCTGTGTGACCTGGTGTAGGAAACCTGCTTTGGCAGGGGGGTTGGACTCGATGATCTCTTGAGGTCCCTTCCAACTCCTATGATTCTATGATTTTCAAAAGGCAAAAGAATTCCTCATACATCTTAAGACATGCCATCACAGGATCACAGAATGGTTGAGCTTGGAAGAGACCTCTGGAAATCACCTGCTCAAAGATCTCTTGCTCAATCAGAGCAGGTTGCCCAGGACAGTGTCCAAACAGAAAATCTGCCAAATTAAGCATATAAAAAAGCTATGTGGATACATTTACTAGCGGTGCTTTCTTAAGACTTAACATTCAGTTCTTATTTTTCAGGCCTTAAGGTTTTCCACTGCTGATCTCTTGAATATTCCTTGTTAGGGCTTTTTAAAGAGCTACATAGGAAAGCAAACTTTATCTCAACAGTGAGAGTCTTGAGGAGACTGCCTTCCTGCACTGCAGAAATGTTCAATATGAGAGCTAGTGCTGCTAGTACCAACGTAGTGTTAATAACACACTGAAGTTTTAGTTGTTGCTGAGCAGTGTTTACACAGTCAGAGACATTTCAGCTTCTCACACTGTCCTACCAGTGAGGGGCAGGAGTGCACAAGGAGCTAGAAGTGGGCACAGCCAGGGCAGTGGGCCCAAACTAACAAAATGGATATTTCACAACAAGTGGGGTCATGCTCAGCTATAACAGTTGGGAGGAGAAGGAAGAAAGAAGCCGACGTTCACTGTGAAATTGTCTGTCTTGACAAGAAATTGTTATGCGTGATGGGGACTGCTTTCCCAGCGGTGGATGAATATCTGCACGGCGATGAGAAGCACTGAATGTATTCTGAATGAATTCCATTCTTTGCTTTGCTTGCATAGGCAGCTTTTGCTTTACCTATTGAGCTGTCTTTATCATATTACATGAGTTCTCTCACTTCTATCTTTCTGACTCTTTCCCCCAACACACCTGGGGATAGTGAGCAAGCGAGCGAATGGCTGTGAGGGGCTCAGTTGCTTTCCAGGCTTAAGCCATCATGTGGGCAATAGGAAAACCAACACTCACAGCTGTTCTCTTTTAAGACGCAATAAATGCACAAGCCAATACCTTTTTCCAAGGGAAGAAAGTTTCATACCAGCTAAACTAAGCCATTTCCTGCTTTTCACCAAGAACATGAGGCAGTGTCTAGTGGTGGAGCTGTCAGAAAAATGGTTACAATTTCACATGACGTCTTGACCACACAACCACTTTCATTTCCATTCAACTGTCTGTGCATAAGTTCTACCACAGGCCACTTCAATGAAGTATTTTTTGGTTTCAGAATCAGTACAACTGGAGTCTTCCACTAAGATAACCCAGCAGCATGATCCACTCTTATAATCGCTAAGCTATTTTAGTTAGCAGAAAGTGGGGAAATTAGAAGCCTTTGCTCCTGAGCAGATTCCATTTCAACTTCAAGCTTATATTACCACAGCACACAGTCTGAAGAATAGTGAAACTTTAAATTAACAAGGAAATTGGAGAGAACTACCGTGCTTAATGCAAAACAGCATTTTGCTCTTGTAATTTGCTCTTGTAATAGACACTGTCCTTATCTTTTGGAGTACCTGATAAAATTTCTACTTCTTTTTTGACATATAGTATTCTTTTATGAAGTTGGTGCTCTTCCAGTTCACCTTAACAAATGAAACTGATTCTGTCAAGCAAAGCAAAATAAACAATTAGAATTGCAAATTAGTGTTTCCCTTTCTTATAATGTAGGGACATCAGCGGAACAAAAATCAACAAAAATGACACTTTAAAATACGGAAATTTTCAAGGGCTTATTAAATCCTGAATATTTTATCAGTAAGAGATTTTACAATCATCACAAAATTTGAAACTGGAAAAATAAACCTAAAGCAGCAAACCTAAACCAAAACAATTAACAGCAAAACAATTGCTCACCTGACACAGGAAAGTAGAGAAAAATTACCTCCAGACGACTGCAAGGCTGGCAGCAGATGTACTAACTATGTAAACTGACAAAGCTACTAAAGTTCTGAAATGAAGCTGGTAATATTTCTATGTCATTGTTCTTTGCATAAAATGTAGTATCTCCCTTTTCCTCTACTTTTATCTTTCTTGCCTATTTGAGCTGTAAGTCTGCCTGGGTAAAATTGGAGTTATTTGTATGCAGAGTATATGTACATCATTAAGATGGCTCAGTCAAGACCATGGGCTTGACATTCCCTAGGCACTAGTGCTGAGATTTACCTACATTTTGAGATCCAAAATTAAATTGAACTTCTACCCTATCAAACTACCCAAAGAAAAGTCTAAAACCTCACACATTCCTCATTACATGAACTTTATAGCCTCATGCAAACTGCAAGCAAACCAATAAAATAGAAGGTATTACTACACATAGGACAGTCAAGCTCTGTTTAAACAGCTCAGATGACACAGTATTACGATCTCCCATTCTTTTTAAAGATCTCTTCTGTGTCATAGATTCTGATTATTCAGATGCTCTGTGTGAAAATAATTAGGAACACAAAAGATCAGTATGTTAAATTACTGCAGAAGAACTATAGTTTAGGGCATGGAAATGGTAATCAGAAATAGTAATTCTGACAATATGCTATAGAGTAACTTCAGAGATGCTGTGTATTTCTCAGTTCAACAGATAATGTCACTTGGTCAAATAGAATATTTTTTGGCAGAATTTTAGTGGTTTCCGTATGACTTCAGAAATGATTTCTGCATGAATAGATAGCTATTCTGTTCAAAATCATGCAGAATAAGTGACTATGTAACTCGCTCTCAGAGTATCTCTAACTGAAGAGACTAAAATGTGGATTTCTGACATCTCAAAGCCTTATCTGTTCAACAACAAAAACTGGGTTTGCCCAGTTAACATTTGTAGACAAGGGATATGGAGAAGGATCTCATACAACGTGGAGAAGGTCCAAAGGGAGAGATCATACAGTTCACAGAAAAAAAATCAAATGAACAGTATATATTTGAGCAAACTACTCTCTGCTTTTCACATAAAAATTCCTCTATTTCAGAACTGTTTTCAGCATCATGCAAGTTAGCAGATTTTCTGTAATCTCTAGAAGATTTACAAGATAAGTAAATCATGCTTTCCAAATCTGATCAGTTTGTTTCTTTAGAGTTTTCAGGTTCACTGTCCTTTTAACAGACTCTGTGGAAGACACCTTGCTCTGGAGATCAGTGACAGGTTAGCTGGCCGATGCCATTTCCTTCAGGATATTGATAGGGCTGACAACTTTTACAGTGCTCCTAACTACCTAAGGTAAGAATTAGGTAGCATCATAAATGCAGAATGTGTGACTCCTCTATTTGTGTAAATCATAAAACAACAGTCTCAGTTTCCCCTGCTGTGTCAGCAGTGAAACTTCTTTTATGTAACTTCTGCTTTAAAAAGACCAGAAATATAGCTACAATAACTATGTGTGCAAGAGAAAAACATCCTTTTTTTGCACAGCAAAAGTACAAAGAAAAATTCTTTGTGGTCTGTGAATTTAATTATATAACCTTTCTTAATTTAATAATTAATTTAATCTATTAACTATAGCTCTTGAGGGAAATGATCAACCATGCTTGCTGAGGGAAAGGCATTCAGTTAGTTGCTATGACACAGTAAATCTTCCTTTCCTTTTTATGTAACCACAGGTTATCATCTATGTATTTCTACAGCACTGTAATGAGATGTTTGAATCATTTCATAGTAGCCTGCTGCACCTAATAAAAGGTTTCACTGCATCAGCGTTCACAAGGGATGAAATACGTGCCAATTATTCACAGCAGAATGATCATTTTCCTTTACCTTTGTCATTCATTCCAGCAGAGAAAATAGTCAAGAGTTTTCATACAAGTTTTGCTACTCTGAAGAGGTTTTAGACAAAATGCACTGAAGTAGTGCACAGGATTGCAAAGGTTTTAATCCAGGTGGTAGACATAAAAGAATTAAGAAGCAAAACCTCCACCAGTTCCTAAACATCCTGCTCATGCTTAACTTTAATTCTATATGCCTAATTACCTCAGGAAAATACTTAAATCAACAGAGGCACCAAAACGAAAATACTTAAATCAACAGAGGCACCAAAACTTGCTGATATTAAGCAAGTTGACAGGGCTGCAAAATTTGTGATTAAATGTAACAATTACACTGCAGAGAGAGAGATGATTACTCCTTCCAAGCAGCAGTTGTGCTAGGTCCTCACAAATTTGAATTTGATCCCCAGAAGACTGGGACTTGTGCTGATGTCATTTTCAGAGATAAGATTTGGATTCTCCGAGTCAAACAGGCTTTTCTACAGTGAGTGTAACTGTGCTTAAATTCTACTGAAATCTGTACTTCAAATTTTGCGTCAATGTATGTCCATTCCCCATGCTTCTTGTGTGATCAGCCCTCTTCTTAGAACTACTGGAATTTCTTTAATCTAAGAACTGTTTGATTAACTGAACAGACAAAACATTAGTATTTGTAAAACAAGAATGGTAAAGTCCTGGTTTTGTACATAGCATCACAGAGCCATCAAGGTTGGAAAGGACCTCCAAGATCATCCAATCCAACCGTCCAACTATCACACCTATCACCAACATTTCCCCACTAAACCATGTCCCTCAGGTCCCCTGCTTCCTCTCTGGGCAGCCCATTCCAGCAGTTGGCCACACCTTTGGAGATCACTCCTTTGGAGAAGGATCCTACCAGACTGGATGTGCTAGACAGTATCTGTCTAAAATTGGAATGGGATACATCAGCATCAGAAGAAAGCTCAGGGAAGTTTAAGCAGAGAATACAAACTGGAAAGATCTGAATGCAAAGACATAATTAGAGCAAATTTACTACTGTTTATTTATTAAGGTAATGCAATAGCTGTATAGTTGTTTTTTCCAGGCAAAAAGAAAGTACAGCTAACAGATACCAGTGTCTTGCGAAGTATGTACATACACTAATAGAAGTCTTTATATTTTTAACTTAAATTTGTCTTTGAAATTCATAAACAATGTATCGGCAACCCCAAATCAATTTTTTTATATATAAAATTGTGAGAAGAGGGCAAGACTTTACACATTAAAACAAAATTTTGATAAATGAAATAAATGTGCAAGCTATGAAGGCAACAGCATTTCGGGCTAACATGTAATAAAATATATCAGCACAGATGGATACTCTTTTGATAATAATTACGCTGACCACTGTAGAAAACATACCATTAATAAGCACTTAAGCTTCACTCTTCTCATAGTAGGGAGTCTAGGTGAATACTGTGTGCAGAAATGCAGCATACCATATCATATACAGTTTTATACAACATGAGATAGAATTATTACTTGTTGCTTTCCTTTGGTTTGCACTTGCAAGTAAAAACAAGGGTATAAATATATAAAAACAACCTTAGATTGTACACAAGTATAACCATTTTTCTATTTAGAAATTATCATTAAAGGGATGAAGAATAATGTTTTCACTGCTTTAAATTAACTTTTAATTACTTTCTTCTATGATGAAAGCTACCATGATTTGAATGTAAGGTATTTCCTGACAGGTGAGCAGCTGTTGCATGCAAATAATACAACACTGGATCTAATTTCTTGTCTTCAGCCTCATTAAACCAACTTCTGCAGTAGGCCAATTTCAGTAGCAGTGCCAGTGGCACAGGTTTCCTAAATTAGCTCAGCTCAAATTAAATATTTAAAGAAGAAGAGCTTTTAAGGCAGCAGGGTATCATTAAGCCACAACTGCCATGAAGAGCTACAGAAGTGTCATCTCAAAATACATGCAGGAAAGAAAATCTGCTGGCTATCAAGGCAGACAATTACCGAGATCCTTAGGTTAATATAAGGATTCAGAAACACAGTGCATTATCTTGCACTGACTTATAAACTGTGAATATGCATTTCCTCAAAAATCCAAAATTATGCACATTTAAAACCATGTAAATTCACTTCATCTGGGAAATAAGGATGTATTCTTTACTGTGGAAATCCATGCCAGCGATTTCACATACCAAAAACATTCCTGTGTTAGACCTAAATTAGAATTCTACATAGAAGAATTACTGTTCATCATGTAGAGGTGTTGTATAATGTCTTTAATATCCATTACTGCACAGAAATCGGCATTGGTAGTGTTTTTTTGTGTGGTTTTTTTTTTCCTAACAGCTCAGAAGTAAAATTCCTTTTCATTCAAAATTGATTTTACTTTTTTTCTTCATTACAATTGTATTCTTACTAAAATTCTCTCTCAGGAAAGAAAAATGCTACCAAAATAGCAGTGTAAATAACAATCCACTTGAAAACTTAGTTCTGCTTTCGTTCCTTGTTATTTTTTATTTGGCAAGCACTCTCAATGGCAGCTAGAAGCAGAAAATTCTCAGTTATGCTACCACCTTTACATGACTTTTCTTCCTAGTGTTTGGACTCTGTGGGACATTCTCTGAGGTATCACTCCTCAATCTGAGACAATCTAACTCTCACTTCTCACACAACTAGCATTTATTACTAGCTTGTCCAGTCTGTTATCATGTCAGTCACTACCATTTTAACTGACGTGTTTTTGTGAACTAATCTACTCACTACTGAAGTAATTACTGTCCAAGCTCTTCTTATTCCAACTAAGAAGTTCAGGGTACTTTTACGAGCTCTGAGTAAAATGGAAGATGCTAGATAGCAGGTAGTATAGCACTATTTGATATTCAGTTCTGTCCATGCCTAAAGAATTCAGCTATAGGTACCTCCTGGTTCTCGACATGCTATGCCTCTAGCCTATAATGACATAACAATCCACTGTCCAATGACTGTTGAACCCAACTCTCTCTCCCTAGTTTTTTCCTCCTTTTTTACTGCCCCCATTGCTCTTTGCAGCCACTTCATTTGTTTACATTTCCCTTTCAGTTCCTAACATCTTCACTTCTCTGTAATTCAGAGATATTTCTCCCACTCCTCACCTGAGTTTCCCTCCCTTAGATACCCTAGAAAGATGAACTATCTGGCAGCAATCCCAACTACTGAAATATTTTACTAACTACACCTCTGACAAACAGTCTACATGCTGTAGGAGTAACACTAAAAAAGAGTTATCATAAACAATGAAGATCAATGGGAAATAAATCAAGATTCCTAGAGCACAAAAGATGGAACATGTTAGTCTGATGAGACATAAGGCAAAGGATGCACTGAAGGCCTCAGATTGTTTGGCTGCACAGTTTAATAATATTTAGACATTAACTGTGCCACATTAAGTTGCAGAGCCTCAAGACAATACTTTTTGCCAATTGAGAACTCAAAAGTGAGAGAGCTTTCATAGAAAAGTAAGTAAAAATAAACATCCAAATGTATTTAATCAGTGTTAAATCTGAAGCTTTTATACTTCCAATAGGAAACAAACCTATTTTGTAACCAGCAACCTCAGTTAGCCATATTGTATAAAATCTATTTTGTATATAATCCATTGTATGTAGCAGCAACATAGCGTAACACTATAGTGGTTTGCTTCACACTAATCATAGTTATCACAGAATCATAAAAGTTGGAAAAGGCCACTAAGTCCAACCATCAACCCATCAACAAACCTACTAAAATATGTCTGAATGCCACATGGACACTTTTATTGAACACCCCCAGGGATGTTCACTTTACCACTTCCTTGGGTAGACTGTTCAGTCTTTCAGAAGAAATTTTTCCTAATATCTAACTCAATCCTCTACTGGTGCAACTTAAGGCCATTTGCCACTCTTGCACATAATGGACAGGGAATCTCTAGATCACAAAACAACCACATCCTACTAAGAGTCACATTGGTAATGGGTTAAAGTATGCAAGAGTTCATTCAAAGAATACAAGATATCTCCACTGTTTTGCAGATTAAATTCAGTAATTCAACTAGGAGGACAATGGCTTTTTCTCTTAAATCATCTTAGGTATTGCGCCATGTCCAGTCCATCTCTTTTGATGGTATTTGACGACAAGTCCCTGATTAAGTGTACTTCTTGCTAGCTTACAGGGGCTCCACTAACAACCATCATAACTGATGGCTCCTTAATCCTTGGTGAAGTTTTGTGATTGTAGTGATCAGCAATTATCCAGATACAGCCTAACAAATAGAGTTCAATATTTGCTAACCTGAGTATTTTTACCCAAACAGAGGTGAACAACATTTGTATGTAAATCTGAAAAAAAATGTTACATTAAAATTAAAAGTCAGAAAACCTTCCTTAAGTTATTCTTCATGATTTACTTGAGATCTCATAGCTACACTACAGTTTTTGAGTATTTTCAATTCTAGATCAGCTTAAAAAAAACCTCTTAGATAATGTCAGTTTCCCAAAACAGCTGACTGACATCCCACTATGTAACTTCCAGGCCCCACACACTCAATGGGCCTTACCATGTTCCACATAAAACACACAGGATGCACTGCAAAACCTGCCCAGCAGAAAATGCTTGCAAACTCCAGGCCACTTTGAAAATCCATGGGGTTTCAGTTCTGAAAATCACCACTTAACTACACAAATACAGAAGACTGATGAAAAAGTGAGGGTCACACTAGCATTCCTTTTACATCTTGATAGGTAAAAAGATGCTTTTGTAAGCAAATGATGCAGAGCCTATGCACATAATGTTTACCAACAGAAGAAGCTTGTTACTAACATTTCTCATCTAGCATTCTGTACCAGTTCTTCACTACTTAGCAAGTCCTCTGTGGCATTTCACTCAAAGCCAAACATGTTAGCGTCCTGAAGTTTTATACATAGATTCAAAGAAACATCTAGGATGGAAAAGACATTCACGATTAACAAGTCCAGCCAATCTGAACACCAGGTCTCATCACCAAATAAGAGCTACATCCACATCTCTTAAATACCTTCAGGGATGGCAACTCTGTCACATCTCTGGGTAGACCAATCTAATGTTTCATCATCCTCTCTATGAAGAAATATGTGTCAACAGTCCAATCTAAACCTCTTCTGATGTAACTTGAGGCCATTTCTCATATTCTATCAACTTGTCACCTGCTCCTCTTAACATGTGTCTCCTAGTCCCTTCATCAGCTTCACTGCTGTTCTCTGCACATGCTGGAGCATCTCAATGTCCTTCTTGTAGTGAGAAGCTCAAAGATACACACAACTAAAGGCTGCTTTTATTTTCCTATATCCTATTAACTTTAATGGGAATTAATTGTCTAATTGCAATAATGCTTCCTATGTATCTCAAAATAATAGATCAGGGGTTTTATCCCCAGATTTGCTATTCCCACAAAGAAGACCCTAAAAGCCTACACAGGTGAATGAACATTACAGGATTCTTCTTCTTGAATAATTAAATCTTATGTTAATGAAATAAAAGGAATGTGAAACTAATTGGTCTGAGTACTCCAGCTGCTGAAACAAAAGTAAATGGTACAGTTTTATACACTTTCTTAGAAAATGTTAGTTCACGTACCAATTAATTCAGTCAGGGACAATTCTGTCAACAGGTAGAAACACCAGAAGGTCTACATGGAAAGTGTAAGAAAGAGAAAAATACATTCTGAATTCTGCAGTGTAAACAAAAGAACAAAATATTTTGTTTTGGCTTCCTGCCAACTCCAAATCGTATGAATATCAAAGAAACCTGGAATCTAAAAGCAATATTGCTAAGGGGGAGAAAATAAATAAATAATTTCAAAAAATATCTAAGTTCATGAGCAAACAATTATGTTTTATTAAAATGGTCTTCAGGAAACCTAACTTGAGGTGGTCCCATTGTCTAAATGTTGAATCACTGTACTGATACTAATAGAATTATATCATTCTAGCAAATGATTTGCAATGTTACCAATTGCAAATGGGCCAGGTAATAATAATGCATTACCAGATTCAGTTTTTAATACAGCACAGACAAAAAAATGCACTGAATTCTGTCATTCTTCATGCATAATCCTAAGGATGTTATCAAATAGGTCCATTAGAATGGCACCTTGTTTCTTTTCAGAATGAGATAACCTATCTCATGGATTGCTTTTTTGCATCAACCAAATCCTCACAGTAGCCTAGATATACCCAAACTTGTAAATAAGCTGCTCTCTCCTCTCACCTCAGACCTCTCACCGTTTGTTCAAGGAAACACCCGTCAGTTGAAAGACTAATTAATTCCCCATACATGGTCAGGTTTTTTTTACCAATTCTTTAACATAAAGCAGTCCTAAGCAGGACAGCAGAATGCTCTGAAGCATACCAAGAACATCAGTACCTTTAGCACAATCCACCCATTTCATCTTGTACTTGTCCACCTCACTGCCACTGCTGTTAATAACCTTCAGATAGGTTGTGATGACTTAATGACCTTAATAAATAAGGAGAAAACATATACACAGTTTATGTTAACATAGGTTACAGTACTGAGATTGTTATATCTCCACCTGTTGCTCTTTAGAACATAAAATCATCTTTTTAACACAGCTTTCATGAATTCTTTACGGTGAGGGTGACGGAGCACTGGCACAGGCTGCACAGTGGGGGTGTGAAATCTCCCTCTCTGGAGATATTCAAGACCCGCCTGGACACCTACCTGTGCGACCTGGTGTAGGGAACCTGCTTTGGCAGGGGGGGGACTCAATGATCTCTTGAGGTCCCTTCCAACCCCTATGATTCTATGATTCTATAATTTTTCAAAATATATAATCTTCTATTCAACCTAAAGAACCAAATATATTTTGCACGTTTTTCATGTTGGTTTTAGTGTGAGAATTAGAACTGTGCTTTCTTGAAGAGGAAAATAAAAATAAAAAACTCAAAATTTTTCTTATAATTGCCTGCAATCATAATGATCATATTGTAGGCAAGAAGACCTCTGCCTACAGAGTCACACAGTGACAGTTGATAACTTTAAAAAAATATTAAAAAGAAAATAAAATTGTTCTACTTTTTTCATTTTCATAAGACATTTAGAACTTTTTATACAAACAGAACTTTGCTTCAAAAAGCTATGAGAAAACTATGAAAACTATGCCAAAATCTTTCTGAAAGATAATACCACATTCACTGAGGCTTTATATTCTGCTTTGTTTTCTGGAAAAAGTAGGTGTTCGTTTACAGCCTCTCTGACTGCACTGAACAAAGCACTTTAATCAACTGTGGAGTGCTTTCAAGCTGAGATTCCTGTTTAAGAGGAAAATCCCGAGGCAGCAATTGAAGTTTTGCTATTTCTCAGCATTACTACTGTGATTCAATTATTTCAAAGGCTCAGAGTGACCTCCATGAGTTCCATTTATACAGAATAGGGCTCATCAGTTTCTCACCAGGACCATCAAGTCAGCTCTGATCTTGTCTCACTCCTGCTGAAATTCTGAATTAACTTCAGAATTTGATTGTTTTTTTAAGATTATCAATTGTATATTTTCCAGATCTTTCTTATGATTTTGTCTGGTTCAACCGTCATATATGGTGCAGGACAGTAGATCAGAACAAACAGACACAATCTCATGGAGGCAAAATAGCTCAGGCTCTGTAACTCTGTGCATTGTGAAAAAAAGGAATTTGGATCACCAAGGTAAAAAATTAATACCTCCGGCCTGAGTCTATGATGCATCTCTCACACAGTGCAGCACCCTGCAAATGGTTAAGAGGATAGGCAGTAGCCATTATGAGTCTCAGAAGCAAACAGTTTCTAAGGACAGATGCTTCTGTATGGTGGCAGGCAGAGACAACAAGAAGGCAGCTAGCTTTATTTACTAATTTCCCTTAATGTTTAGGTAAATCACAGTTTCAAAAAGTTAAAGCCATTTACCCAGACAATTTTACCTGAATGTTACAGGAAAGATAATGTGATTTACTTGAGATTGTTACCTGTAGCAAATTGCATATTTCTGTCACGATAGGCAGCTTTATCATTATCACTTTTGGTATGAAAAAAGTTTAGGAGTTTCTAAAAAGAAGTTATTACCTCATCACTGATAGTCAATCTGTTTTTATATTCATTTTATGGCTTTACCATGATCATTAACTCAGATAGAATTTGAAATAAAATAAAATAAAATACAGCCAAATTCTTCTAGAGGTATTAAACAAGGTATTCCCAAGCAGCTGTAAATTGTAAAATATAAAAACTACATTCTGCTCTAAGAATTACAGGATATTTTGCCTTACCATGACAGGCACATTCACAGAGGAGTATACTGACTTCCAGTAACAGTAAGTAACTATAGCTTAAATATGATTTTATTTCTTCTATTGCATCCTATTGTATTGATTCCTAAGCTATTCTAAAAGAATTAGAAATGCCAGCCAGCCAGTCTTTTTTGTCTGTTTGTTTATTTATTTACTTAATAAATTAGCTGAAAGCAATTGTTCATAAAAGACTAAGCCACTTCTTTCAAGGAAAAATTAAACCTTCAGCATCACTAAGCACAGAATCTTGATATATTCCTGAATTTTTCCTTTTTCTGTTTGCACTCCCTCAGCTCATGAAAAAAAATACTTTTATGCTGGTAAAGCTAGGATTGTGATTAATAAAAAGAGATGCAATAAGGATAGTCTTTAAGAGTGAAATACTAGAATTTTATCAGAAGCATTTCAGAAAACAAACAAACAGAAATAACACAGAAACACACAACAGAATGCTAGCAGTCCTGGCAAAAATTTGAAGTGATCACTCATCATGAGCAGTATAGGACACCATGGATTTGCAGCTATATAGCAATGCCAAAGGAAAAGAAACGCTTAAGTCACATCTGCCACAATTCAAAAGAAAAATGTAATTGGTTTACCGGGCTGGTTTGGCCCAACAAAAAATCAAAGAGTAACACCATTGTCGGTGACAATAACACAGCTTTAATATATTCAGTGCTCACCTTACACATGCCCACACACCATGTGCTAAAAACCCTTATTCAAAATTTTCTTCTAATACAGATATTGTTAATCTGTCCTGCTAGTGTGAAGTCAAATGTACAGGAAAACATGATTACATACAAGTTCTGTAAAGAAATAAAGATTATTGCATAAATGAAATATGAACTCTGTGTTGTAAAATCTACTTATTAGTCAGTCTGGTGACATTGTTATTCATAACACAGCAGGTAACTGATCAGTAATCTCTATCAGGAGGTTCTCCTGATGACTGGGAGTTCTCCCACGGTCAGATTTCTCTCTTCTAATATTTTGTACGAATGAGCTAAAGGAAGAAGAAAATTCTAATTGAGTATGCTGCAGGATTTCTATCTCTGCTGCTTTCTATCTCTTCCTTTCAAGAACACAGTTTGATTGGCACTAACAGCTCTCAATGCAACTCCTCTGGTCCACCGCTTTCCTTGAGTAACGGGTGCTGGACCTGTGCATATAGCCTAACACCAATGAACCTTGCTCCTCTCTAAGTCCTTGCCCCAACCCCTGAATTTCCCAGGCGCACTAACTGGCATGGTGCAGAGTGCCTTTTCACCCATTTTTGAGAAGCAGGGAAAGCGGTCAGCTGTCTTCCTTCCCAGCAGCCCATGTCATCACAAGTGGGCTTAGGAAAAAGAGTTTCTGCATATATGCTACCCAGACAGATGGAGAATGCCAGGTTCTCACACCAATTTCCTCCTAAAACCAAATGTCAGCAATTCCTTACACAAGGAAAGACATTTTTTACATTAATCTTTATAATTAAAATATTAATTATAGTCTATTTAATTCTTACAATTTAATTATAATCTTATTTAAAAATAACTAATTTTATCTATATTTACAAATTATTTATTTTGAAACAGTTATTTATAATCTAAATTTATTTCTAAAGTCTGCCTATATAATTTATACTTATAATAGTCCCTTTCCAACCCTACAAGATCATAGAAAACCTATTTTTTTTATAGTTATTACAGTTTATGACATTGTCTTAATCTAGCATGTATAGATTGAGAGGTTGTAATGCTTATAATCACTAAGTTTGCAAACTTTAACTTCTGCTTAAAAATATTTAAAAATTATCCCATACAGTAGAGACAAGACCTTTAGCAAGGTTTGACTCAGCCATTTCTAGATGCTGCTCAGCCATTTCTGACTGCTGGAGGTGCTTGAAAGAACAATATCCATCTAAAGACAGAAAAGGTGAACCCCACACACTCTTCAGACCTCTCAGAAAATGTGTCCTATTTTAATTCTGAAATACTAAAAGATGCACTCTGCAAGGTATCTGAACTATTCCAACTGACTTCAGCAGGATTAAAGAAAGAAAAAAAGAAATACAGCAGAAATTAGGCAGCCGAAGGTCATAATATGATTAAAATACATTTTCATCTTCCAAATAAAGATTAAAAAAAAAGAAAAAAAAGATACTTATTTCCACAATTTTCACCTAGACTTTCAAATTCACTGGTTGAAATGCTAACAGTGATGGAAGAAAAGTCTTCCCATGACTCCTAGGTAGGACTGAAAATACCGAAGGTACCATATATTTTTAAATATAAGACCATCCACTGTACCCTAGCAACTCAGCTGAAAAACCAACATCTTCTAAACATATGCAATGAACTCTTATTTCATATATGTAGTGCTGCATATTAGAATTTGTTGCATTATTCATTTGTAACTGCAGCAAATCTTCCAGTTTCTGACTTCATGTTATTCCTGAGCAGTCCCAACTTCAAGAAGCCAGCAACAGAAGGGACATATTAGATGATTCATAATCCTCTTTCGTAGGCTTAAATCAGCACTCACAAAATTGTCTTCATTTCAGCTGCAAAGTATATGCCAAGTTCAGAAAATGATTAAAAGCAAAAAACGTGAAAAAATATATTTTTGAAAAAAAACACCCACAAAGAAAAGGAGGAAAAGAAGAAAGGGAGGCAGAGTATAAGTGACAGAAAAAAAAAACTGAAAATAAGAACAGAATATGCTCCATCCCATAGTATTTTTCTTGTAGGAAAGAGGCAGTAGATCTTTACCTACTGTTCAGATAATTGATAGAAAAAACTCAGCACATATTGTTTATTTCCTGAATTGCAGCTTTCTGCTTATTTGTTGCATAACCTGGAGAAAGTAAATCCATTAATGAAATCATAATTATTTTTATTATATAGTCCCATTTCATCTAGCTACCTTAATATGCTGTCCAGTCACAAACTGAAAGACCTTGTACTCTGCTCAATGGAAGTTGTCATGACAACTATTACTTCAGAAGTCTTGACTTTGTATGACTAACATTTTATGTTTTAAAATAATACTACAACAAAATATAAGACAAAAAAAAAAAAAAAAAACCTACTTCCCTAGGCAAGGTACTATGGAAGTTAGATAGCCATTTTCACTAAATCATTTTAAAACCACACTTCACAAAATCAAAGAAACTTCCTTGAATTGCTTCAGCATGCTTTTAGCAAAAGCACTCTTCAATGTCTCTAAAAAGAGAGTTTCCAGAACACAATGAAACTCAGAGCCTAATTTTAACAAAATGCAGGAAATGGAGAAATTGTCACAATTTTTAAAGATTAAAAGCACTGCACAGCAGCTGAGAAAGACCAGAGCAAGAAAATGAGTTGCCCCAAGGCACTGGAGCTGAAGTTGCCACACAGCCCATGGAGAAGCCCATGGTGGAGCAGATCAACACATACATGCATGAAGGATGCCACACCACGGAGGCTGCAATCCGTGGAGATCCCACACGGGAGCAAGCTGGCCAAAACTGCACCCATGAACAGGAGTTTACACTACATCACTCCGTTCTTGAAAGACTACACTCTGTGGAAAGGACACATGCTGGAGCAGTTCTTGAAGAAATGCAGTCCACAGCAGAAGGATTCACACTTGAGCAGTTTGTGAAGGAGTGCATGTTATGTAGGAACTCCCAGCTGGAGCAGAAGAATGGAGTGAGAAGGAAGAAGCAACACAGGTGAAGTGTTCTGTACTGACCCCAACTCCCATAACTCATCACTCCCTGTTGTTTTGAAGAGAAGGGACGGAAGAGTCAGAACTGAAGTTGTGTCTAGCAGAAATGTGAGTGGAAGAAGATATTTGCCTTACATTTATTTCCCACTATCCTACTTCGTTAGTTAATGATAGGCAATAAACTCCCCAGAGTGAATCTGTTTCACTTGTGTCAGTAACTGGTGAACAATGCCTTCAACCCACAAACTTTAAATATTTTATTCTCCCCAAGTCTCGCAAAGGAGTGAGAATGAGAGAGTAGCTTAGTGGGCACATGGAAATCAGTCATGGTATGTAATGTAATATTAGAACAACTTAGTTACAAATAATTATACCAAAATGAAAGACACCTTTGCATAAGCAAGAATGTGTTCCAGAAACATTTTTGTTCTATGGACAGTTTTGAAAAATAATCTTAAAAAATATTAAACATAATTTGCATCAATTATATCATAATTTTTACTCAATGTAGATGGTGCACAGAACCCCATAACATAGAAACGATATGGTAGCTGCTAGACATCTGCAATAAAACCGTTACATTTTTAGGGAAGATACTGATGGACAGACAAAATATCAGATAAAGAGGATGTACTCTTTAAGATGAAAAAATATCACGTGGGGTTAAGATTTTTAAAAATATCCTAGGTGCATTTTGTCCCTGCTGCATTTATCAGGTGGTACAGCCAGATTCAGTCAGGGGGTCTCTCAAGCAGGGAAGACCACTTGTTGACTTTACAGGAAGTCCTATAGAACTGTCTAACTTCAGAGTTAAAAGGCTGAAGAATCAGCTACCCTTCTGAACATGCAAGGTGTAATCTGATGATGCAGTATGCTTCTTACAAATGTTTGCAATACTGCTTTTTAAGCAGAAGTTTGAAGCCGTTTCCTGTCCTGTGATTTTACATTAAGGTGAAATGTCTCAAAGCACAGAATTAGAGATATGTTAAATACATCACAGAATATCCAGAGTTGGAAGAGACCCACAAAAATAATGAAGTCCAACTCCTGGTTCCCCACAGCACTGCCAAAACTCAGCTGTCTGAAAGTACAGATGCTCCTTGAACTCCAGCAGCCTGGGGCTGTGACTGTTGCCCTTGGAAGACATTCCAGTGCCTCAGCATCCTAATGTGAAGAACCTTATCCTAACCTACAACTTGACCCTCCCCTAATGTATCTCCATGCCATTCCCTTGTATTACAGCACTGTCACCAGAGAGCAGAGCTCAGCGCTGCCCCTCCACTCCCCTTGTGAAGGACTGTAGGCCGCCATGAGGCCTTCCTTCAGCTCCTCTGCTGAACACACCCAGGGACCTCAGCCACTCCTTAAACACCTTCCTCCCCCGGATTCTTCACAATCTTCAGTCATTACTACTTTCATTATTACTATCCTACATCTCAATGAATGGTAATGTTTAAACATCTTCATTTTTGATCAGGATGTAAAAATTACCAAGTAAGACCAAAGGGCAAAATATTCAGTAACCATCCATTTTCATACTGATTAGCTGTAATGTGGGTTAGTGCCCCTGATATTAATAGCAAAGGATAAATCTTAGGACGAACTTCATCTGACATTTCTGGTATTGAATGGAGGCAAAGGGTACAAAGCAAAGCTATTGCTGACCTTCTATGTTCTGCATAATTTCAACAGCACCCTTGCCAAGTAATGTCCACTAAGTTCCAGGAAAAAAAAATCCTGAAGAATGGGCATAAAAAGAAAAGACACCAACTCATCTCTGTATCATGGGAAATCTTAACATGAACAAGAACGAAGAGACTGGTGTATTTCTGAAAGTATCTCCCTGAGCTATAGTATGTAGGATTTTTCTCCTCAGCATATATCCAAAAGTATGCATTTTTAGGAGTAGAAAAGATACTTCATTGTAATTGTAATCTAAAGAGATTACTTTCTGAGTTGCTTATGACAACAGAATAAGACTCTGATGTTCCTCTGCTTGAGGAGTCTGATATGTTCTAATAATTGGGTTCTGAATAATTCTTCAAAGAACTGCCCTTCTCAGTGTTAATCCAAATGGAGGACTGATATTAAAAGAAACAGACAGTTGAAAGCCAGGCCAAAGTCCTTCTTAACAGAATCAGTGTACAAATAAATTCCTATGAGGGCTTGGTTCCTTAGAAATTCACTTGTCATCTGTTGAATATGGCAGCAAGAGGAAAAATGCTTTACATCTATTTGCTCCCAGCAGAGAAGTTAATATACCATAGAATTTTATATCTGCATGTACAAGCTGTTCACAAAAAATGGCAGTGCTTAATAAAAAAGAACATGCATGTTTCTACAGAAGTATCCATGCAAAAATCGGAAGTACATTACTGTTAAGTACTCAGTACATGTTTTTAAGATCTGCATCAGCCCCATCTCCTTTCAGATAAAAGTTCTTCAACCTTCAGAGACCTGTACTTATTGAGCCACGCTCATCACACTCTACAGCACTCTTTCTACATACAGGATTGTATTTTACGGGAAGGAACTGGTAAGAAACCATTACCCTGAATGACTAATTGTCATCTGCTGCTCAAAATAACCACTGATATTAGAGAAGGGGTGTGCAAAGTGAATTCAAGCATTAACTATGTAAGAACATGGAAGATACAAAGTGAGGGACAGAAAGAGGTAAGGAGAGGACAGAGAAACTGGGTGCAGGCAGCTCACAGGAACAGTGATAGAGGAACTCAAACTTCCAGTCTTGGGGTTCGTCTTTACTGCAGTTACCCTTGACACTTGCAGTGTCATTGTTTGACTTCATTTGGCTCTAGTGAGACTATCTGCACTACAATGCCCAGACTCACCCAGTGGACAGACAAGTAAGGTGCTGTATGAGGAACTAGGTCTTGTCCCAGATGTTCTACTGCAGCATTAAAATACTAGCTGACTTACAAAGAGAAATTAGGTTCCTCAGGACTTAATAAGGCTTTGGCCTATGAAGTGTCAAAGATGCGAATCATATAATCATGAGCAAAGCACTCAAAGCCAAACACACATCTTTGGGATGCGGAATATAACCCAGATGTGTAACACTATCATCTTCTGGGGTAAAGTTTATTTGTACAAATGGAATAGAGCCTATTCACATGGTAACTCAGCAACAGAGATCAATCCTTAAGATTCACGTGAAAGACCAGTCTTTTTGCTCACACTTTCTGAACAGAACTGGAAAAATGGAGGGAAAAAAAGAATTAAAAGACACAATTCTAAATTTTTCTCACAACCTAACACTCTTCCTTCTACTGATATTCAAAGAAATCTGCACTGCTGTCAGTTAAGACTCAAATTATTTCATTTCAAATGTTTTAAAAGACAGAACATGCCTTATTGTAACTTTCACCAAGTTTCTAGAAAAAACTACAAATTTTACCTGCCTATGTATCTACTGGCTTTGATTTACTTGCACTACAGTATTTTCTAGCACACATGCAGAACTTAAACAGGTTATCAAACTGCCTTATTGTATTTAATATTTGTATGTTAATTACAGTGGTTGTTGTGCACTGCTGACACACAAATGGAAGATGCATATTCCAGATGTATATACCCACACACTGAGTTCCTGATTCCCAGGAGATATCTAATATACAGTTCCTTCAACTTCTGATAATAGAAAACACGAATCTTATTCAGTCTTTTAGAGATTTAAAAGTATCTTGTAACAGAATGTCATGGTTTTATGATTTTTGGTACTGGTATTCCAGATATTAAGAGTTTGGGTTTAATTAGCTATGAAATCTCTGAAGAGGCAACACAACTAACAAAAAAGTGTTTTTTTCCAGTTGTAGTTAATCAGTACAATGCCTGCTCAATGTCAGCTCATACCTGTAAAGCTGGTGGGGGGGGTGAAGGTGGTAGGACTAACTGCATTTAGTCCATGAAATGTGAAATGAAATGAATTTTCTTGATATACACAGGATTTTCATTTAGGAATACCTTAGGTGGAACAGCCTAGTTCTTTTCCTTACTGAAGGAAAATTTCACTCCAAAGCAAAGCAGAGCAGCAGCTTGCATTCTCTGCTGGAGGCAGGAAGGGTGCTGTGCAGGGTCATCAAGCAACCTACAGCCCAGGCAAACTGCTGTCCTCCAAATTTAAATACAGTGTCAGCTTCAAGGCTGCTGACTAACATTCAGCTAAATTTTCATACAGTCAGCCATTTAAAACACATACTAAGATGTTTCCTGACTATCCTAGTATGCCATCTGCAGCCTGAAGGTCTGGAGCATTGTGTCTCACAGCTACACAGAGATGTTACACTTACATAATTTAGTTACCAAGCATGTCTTACTCTATTTGAAGAAAAGAATATCAGAATTAATTCCCTTCTCCTTGAAGGAATATTGATTGAATATTAAATTATCCAATCCTTAATTATTTTTTCCTTTGTGTGTCCCCATAGAAATGTGCCACTGACCATAACAGTTAGCAGTAATGGAAGCCAATGCTGCATACTTCCCCTACAAAATAATGTGCAAAGCAGTGAACTCCCATGTTCGGTAATGATTAAAAAAATCAACATAATAATGACTCAGTTCTTAATTGTATGGCACACACAAAACCTGTGCAAAGTACTCCCTAAGTGTCTACAGAAAAGACAGAGAAGGATTCTTCATCGAAGAGTGTAGAGATAGGATAAGGGATAGCGCTCTTAGTTTAAAGTAGGGTAGCTTCTGATTAGATATCAGGAAAGAGTTCTTCACTATGAGCACAGTAAGACACCCGGGGATGTTCAAGGAGAGGCTGGATGGGGCTTTGGGCAACTTGGTCTAGGGGGTGGTATTCCTGATCTTTAAGGTTCCTTACAAACCAGACCACTCTATGATGGCAAGACACAAACTATTCACCTACATTTAAAGGTAGGTGAAATATTCTTGTAAAGAATAAAATTCACCCTAAAGATAGGGTGAAATATTCTTGTAAAACTTCCCACTGACTGTCCAAATTTTCTTTTTTTCCTTTTCAATTTTTTCTTTGATTTTGAAATTATAAAAAAAAAAAATCACATACTGGAAGAAAAATGAGTGTCTCTAATAAAGCACAGCAGTACAGCATAAAGTCCTCAATATTTTTCAGAAAATATAATTTTTATTTGAAAAATAGTAGATGCTAACTCTGTTTCTATGGTCAGCTCCAAAAGAAACATTATAGCTTACAAGTATCCCTGACTGCATGACATTAGCTACAAACTACATTCTTTTGCAATATTCTGTGTGCTAAAGTTACTTCACAGTCTTTTCTTTAGAGTATTCAGCCTCAAAAGAATCAAGCGGAAATAACTTCTGGTTTCAAGTGTTGATACTGTAGTCATCTGAAGAAATTCAGATAATCTTTAGCCATGTAGTATGATGTCTTCATCAGAAGGTAATTCTACGATCACAACATGTTCTCAGTATGTTTAACAAGCACATGCAGTATCTTTAAGGGGAACATTATTAATGTTTATTTTTTAACTGGCTGCTTTATTAACGAGTTTTCAGTGCCATCAAGTAGTTAATTTGAGACCCATCATTACAATTGCTAATAAGGGAGGGAAAACAAAAGAAAAGGAACAGAGGTCCTTTGTCACTTGTTGAGTAATTGTCTTTAGAATATTTTAAGATAAGAAATAGCTACTTAAGCTGTAATTAACATCCATAAATAAATAAATAAATCAGAATTGGAGGTGATTTATTCCTCCTGTTTGTTATGGATGATAGGTGAATAATAAAATAAAAGTCAAGTGCTTTTTTCTAAACCAGATACGGAGATACCAAGATGTCAAGAGTCACTCACTGCTTTGGGTCTGTCATAGATCCGGAGTTCTACAAGGACATCTCCTTCCTGCAAGATATTTATGGGGGATTTTATTCCCCAAGTGATTAAATGTAATAGATGTGAAAACCAATGCAGAGTTTAATTAGCAGACTGATGTTCTTCACACAAGCTGTTCGCTTACAAGCAGAGTCTGTTTATCTGGAAGGAGAGCAAGTGCATCTGGAGAATCTACTGGGGATTTTAACTAATACAGATATAAGTAGCTGTGACATAATCACACTTCAATTTTTTGTCCTTACATCTCTGTCTCATTCCTCCACAAATAGACTTTATCGTGCCTACAAGAGTTTTAAAATAAACTTCAGCTAGAGAGATTCTGACTAGTGTTAATTCCATGCCATTTAACTAAAACAGTGACAAGTGTGAAGGTGTCTATATGATTATGACAACAGTATTAAAATAGACAAGCTCAACTTTTAACACAACCAAGAATTAGTATGAGGGAATTAGCATTCTTTTCCTCTCTTTCTCTGAGTACTACCTTTTTAATCTAAAGGCAGAAACTTTAGTAACGTTTTCTTTCTGTTAAGGGCTCACAAATCCAACCTGTATGTCGTGCAGTTGTTCTGCTTTTTAGCTCTGCAGATGAAGCCCTAAAAGTAATGAACACATAAGGTTTTTCTCTGCCTATGCATCCTAAGTAATGATACATCCTTGCCTAGCAAAATATGCTTATTAGAGCTGAATTTCTCCTTGCACAGATGGATCTGAGAAATCCTTTATCCAGAATCCTGAGGGGTATCTTCATGATCCATTCTCTAATCACTAGCAAAAAAACCCTTTTGATTTCACTAATATAAGATGCACAGAGCATATAAGTGATATTTGCAAAGGAGAACCATTGTAGAATTTGATCCATGTTGCTTAGCTCAGTGCCACAGTCTCCTCACCTCTGACAAAGAGACAAGTGTATTTGTGACTGCAGTGCAGGAGTGCATGAAAGGATTTGTTAGGATCTGTTCAGTTCTATCTCCTCATCTCCTTCTCTTTCTCTACAAAGCCCTTCTCATTCTCTACATGCTTTTTCCCTTTTTGAAAGCAACTTCTACAGAAGTAATTACACACAATTTCTAGAAGAATTCCACATCCACAAATTTTCATGGAAGCAGTGGAAATTATAGGCAGCTTCTTAGTGTAAAGCAAAATGTGTGTGAAGTTAAACTCAACAGACGCTATGCCACAGACATTCCCCTCTGAAAAAGATGAACAGCTGTTGAGTTCTGCTTTGTGAGGCCTAAGCTATACCAGCATGATGATGTAGAGCACAGGAAATAATACTTCTTGCTTGAAGGCATATGAAAAACAGAGTATCCTTTTGGTTGCTACACCTGGATACATTGGTGTATATTATGTAAATCCCTGTCCTACATTTCAGCAGGTGTCTCCAAAACTTATTTGACCCAATGATTCTAAGTGCACAGAGTTCATTGTAACCAACTGACTCAGGAGGAATTTAAATACCTTGCGAGGAAGCCAAAACATTAAACTTCTTTTTTTTTTTTTAATTCACACTCCTCTTCTTGTCTTACTGCCATTACTGCTAAAACACATTTTGGTCTTACAGACATCAGCAGGTTCTGGTGTGAGGCAGAATAAATTAATGTTCAGGATGTTTTGCTGAAAATGCAAGTGTGCCCATCAGCTCATCTGTAGACCATTTAAAATTCCACTAACATACACATGCACCACAGTGAGTTTGTTTATACTTCATGTTTCACCTTTCCTCCACACAGACAAGAGTTGTTCCATTAGCAGCTTTCCAAGTCCTCAGAGAATGGTTAAGGGAAAGGAATACAGAAAAACGAGTTGCAGTGCTTTCCTATGGCTTCAGTTAGGCTCTTGTTACAATGTTAAATTTAAAACTCTTCGGAGGATCTTAGTTAGCATTAAATAACATCTCAGTATAATAAAAATGATACAGAAGTAAAATCTCTCAAGCAAAAGACAGGACAAAGGTTGACTCCCTCACTTTCCCTTGTTCTCTGGATATAAATCTTACAAATTCCATATGATTCAAGGTAGGGAAAAATTATGTCTCACAGTCATGTTTCCAGTCACTCAAAAGACCATACTGCAATTTGTTACATCGACTTTACAGATTAGGTATAGCATCCACATTTTGGTGACTGCAAGATTTTTAAGAAAAATGGGAGATGAGATACTGAATCTAAGAAGCCTCAAGAAGAAATTTCCCATTTTCTGAATGAGTGTCTTACGACATAATAAAAGAAGTGGTACAAATGAATCCACCACGAAAAGAAAGATGACCACCCCTGCAATGAGTATGAAATAAAATCTCACTGTGGAAAACAGGAAGCACCGATCTCTTTATGGAAAGCAAACAAATGAACATCAAATTCCTTAAGTCCAGTTTTCCTGTAGGGTAAGCAAGGCACTCAGCTGCTCCATTGTCTAAAGGCTAAGATTCAGCTTGTTATCCAGTAAAGAAAAGAACTAAAACCATAGGGAGATTTTTAAAGTCTGTAAAAGTTTGGATGCATTCTGGGCT
The DNA here is from genome assembly GCF_038088225.1 of Cyrtonyx montezumae. Taxonomy (NCBI): domain Eukaryota; kingdom Metazoa; phylum Chordata; class Aves; order Galliformes; family Odontophoridae; genus Cyrtonyx; species Cyrtonyx montezumae. The sequence continues at coordinate 4,396,258 of NW_027072033.1, forward strand.
AGGGGCAAGGTAAACAGTATTTAGAATTTCAGAAATGGATTTCAGCTAAATCTGCTTTCAGATCCAAGTGTAAAGACATATGGACTGTAAAGCATAAATTATTAAAAGTTTCATTAGAGAAAGGAATATGCCTAATTTGTATGTATTAGTTAAGTTTGAAGCCTGATATTGTTATGTAGGATTTAGGATAAAAATAAATAAACATCTCATAAAAGATGTAATTTTGACTGTCTTCTAAAGTACAGCTATACAATTGCATAAACATTTCATAGCACTGAAATGTAGCACTTCCATAAGACTTTGCTCATTGAGAAGTCATATTAAATACAGATGAAATTAAGCAGAGGAAAATGATGTATTAAATATTATTATTAATTAATAATCTGTTTTCAAAAATTAAAAAAACTAACCACACATTGACAACTCTGCCAAAGCAAAAAAAAAAAAAAGGAAAAGTATGATGGGCTCACTAAAATTCTTGACCTCAGTCGTCAGGGAACTGTCACTGACAGTTCAGTCTGAAGGAAATAAAAGTCACAGAGTGCTACCCAAAAGCAGCAATGACTTGATGTCCATGACAAGTGCATTCTGCATTCAAACAGACCAGGAATAATCAGAGGGGAAGTCAAGCTAGTGACTGAGACACACTTATGTTCTTATATCTTAATATCAGAATGTTTTTCCAGTGCTGCTGTATGTATTTCAGGCAAAACTGGACCTACATTATAGAGCAATCTGTAACTATAATCATTTTGTTAAATCCAACATTTTTACTCAAACTTGACCCTTAAGAGGTGGACATGTGTCTTGCAAACCATTAAAAAGTATTCTCTATATTACCTTCATTTGTCCCTAGAAAGGACTAACATAACAACTTCTGTTCTTGGCTAAGAGGCCACTATATCTTCAAGAAAGAAATTAAAACTGAAAAAAGTAGGGTATAATATGCAGAAGAACGTAAATACAGGTAGGCAAAGGTATGCATAATCAAAATGACTTATTCAGAGCACACGACTGCAAATTGCTGAACTTAGCAGCTGATAAGAATACTTGATAATCTGTAGTGGAACAATGTTTTCTTGTGTTTTTCAGTTTTTTATTATGCTTCACTGCACTAGCCAAACTACTGCAACCACCCAACCAATAAACTTCAGATCACTTTCTCCATATCATATTTTTATTTTTATAGATAAAACATATAATGTCTTAGAAATCCATCCTGTCTCAGTTCACAAAAAAACTTTGCATAAATAAGACTTGGATCCTCTTGTAGAACTGAAATGTTTGTTAAATCATAAAACCATATTACAGAGTAGCCACTGAAAAAGATTTCTCAGTTTGGAGCACAGAAATCTGATCTGAATAATCACAGTGCATTAGATTTGTCCATAATTCGAAGCAAATTTTAGAAAAATCCTGTAAGGCAGGAAGTCCAAATATCAGAGAAAAGAATGTATTGGAGGATACAAAATAATATTGCAACAAAAAAGTGCCTTTCTGCTGGTTTTCTGTTATACCTACGCTGGAATTTCACAGCATCCCCATGCTACATTGTGTAAATAGGTTATTCATTATTTCTTATGGCTCTGGTTTTCTACGCTGACAGTGTTGATAGGCTCACCTTAATGGCACAGAAGAAAAGATCAAAACATTGGTACACTGCTGGGAGAGCAGGTTTGAGAAAAGAAAATAGTGCTCGGTAGCAGGACCTGGGCAACAGGAGTAAGAAACTGAGTGAAAAGCATCCAAGGTGCAGAAGGACGCAGGAGGTGCTCCATGCCCAGAGCAGAAGCTCCATGCAGCCCAGGGAGGGGCCCATGGAGAAGCAGGCTGTCCCCATGTAGCCCATAAGCACCATAAAGAGCAGATCTCCATGTGCAGCCATGGAGGAGCTCACAGTACAGCTGTGGATGAGGCCTAAAGGAGCTACAACCCATGGACAGCCCCCACAGGAGAACCCCAAGCCAGAGTTGCTGGCCATATGGATCAGCCCGTGATGGGGCAGGAGGGCTGGGGAGCTGCCATCTGTGGGGAACCTGTGTGGACCAGTGCCTGATGGGTTGGCCCTGTGGTATGGAATTACGTTGGAGCAGTGCTCAGAGCTGCAGCCTGTGGGAAGCCCAAGAGGGATCAGTTGGGGAAGGATGGCATCCTGTGGAACTCATGTGGAGCAGGAGCAGAGTGACCCTGGGGGAGCAGTAGAGATGAAGCATTATGTACTGACTGCAGCTCCCATTCTTCTGTGCTGACTGGAGAGAAGAGAAGGTTTGAAGAGGGTATATGGAAAGGAAAGATTTTTTGGTTTGCTTGTAGTTCTCACTGCTCTGGTCTGTTAGCAGTAGGCAATAAATTATATTAATCTCCCTACACAGCCTCTTTTGCCCATGATGGTAGTTGTCCTTATCCTTATCAAAATCGTCAAGCCTTTTTTCACTTAATTTTCTCCCCTTCTTCCCTTTGATATAGGGAATAAGACAGTGCAGTGGACTTTGGTTGGCCATCAGGATGAAACCATTTAATAGAAATCCTTCAGAATGGATGTTAACTGGTGTCCACCATTTTGATACACAGATAGCTACAACTGTGACAGAGACTCTAGTCAGTTTTCTGGAAGCTTTGCTTTCAGTTATCCCCAGATAATTCAAAATTTATTTATTCACGTATTTCAGAAGTAAGAATCAGTTTTGGTATCACAGTTTTGCACATACAGAACACTACAGGTTCAGAAATACTGACCAGAATTTGTGCCACTTTACAACTGCTTCACAAAGTCATGAATGTTTACTTTGAGAAAGTTTTATCACCTTAGTCCCTAAAAACCTAAGTAGATGGCCTAAAAAGTCCCAGGAGTAATAAAATAATACATCAAAATTAGAATGCAGCTGAATCAATTTCAGATTTCTGATTTAGATCATCAAACTACAAATGAATACTTCCAGTATGGTAAGACATGTATCAGAGTTTTACAATATCCTGTTCACTGGAATGGATAATCTCCAGGAAGCTTCTGCCGAACACATGCTTATTCCAGAAACTGTAGCAGTTAAGTAACAGGCTAAGACAGCTGGGTTCAATTTAGGTTGCGGATTACTCATTCAGTCAAAAAGATAAACACTGTTAGGCTGGTGAAAGCCTGCACTACTATTAATGAATTCAGTTGCCACATTCAGCTTTTCTCTATTTATCTATTTATATTATTTCTAAAACACTCTTTTTATTGAAAGGGAAAAAAAAAGAGGCAAATATTATTTCAAAGCAACAATTATATCTTAAAAATAAGTACTGTATTTAACACTCCAGACTAGTATAAATTGAAGAAATTATAAACACGGATACTTGCAATTTTAAACTTATCCAAAAACACTTCATACAATCATCTCCTGCATTTTACTATATAGTTGATTAATTGATGTACCATTTTTGCAGAGGGGTGAAAAAATTTGGGTTAGGACTATTTTACAGATCACGATAAAATTCTTTTTTCTTGTTTATATTGTAAATACATTATAGAAAATATTGCTGTGAATCAAGCATGGGTGTACTATCTCAGTCTACTTATTTTATTTTCCAACTATCTCAATTTCAATTTCTATGTACACATTTTCTGTCAAAAATATCAGTTGATTGTTTTATACTGACCTAAATAAACAAAGGCAATACAAGATTATCTGTCCTATTTTCCATAGGATATCTGAATAAATATTTACTCTAAATGCAACATCTAGAATTCTACACAATACGACTGATATGATATAGGCTCAAAGTCAAAATTTCTATCTATTCTGTATCAATTTCTAGTTTTACCAATGGTTTTGTTTTTCAATTGGAATTTGGTAACTGATACTAAGTTTTGCTGAAATACTTGAAGAGAGCTTGTGGGGAAATGCATTTGTCAATTACACACGTCAAGCACAAAATCACGATACTTTCCTTGCTTTTTCTAAAATATATTTTAGATGTAGAACTCATCCTTTCAAAGATAACTCTTTAGAAACTCTTGACAATGCAGAGAGAGAAAAATGACCAAAACCATTGCAGAAGTATCATACTGCTTTCTTGCATGAAGTAGTTATTTGTATCGATGATTTTTCTTTGCAGATTTGAAGCCTAAATGACCATATATTTCTCTATCTACCAAACTCCATGATATTTTGAGCTGCTCCTTTGATTTCACATCTCCACTCAATAATTACTCATCTCTCACTTCTTCACATAATCACCATCATTACTTATGAGATATCTTATCTGTAAACTATGTATCTCCATGCTCACACACTAAAGACTTATATTAACAGTATTAACAGCCCATTGCCTCCAGAAACCAGGTGCCCTAAGTATCCAAGTCAAGAATATCCTATCAGGGCAACACCGTGACTTGCAAAGTTTCCACATACTCAAGGATGAACACAAGTATTTTCAGTGTTACTTGGTTTTTTGGATCTGAACCTGAGAATCAATTAAATTAGTGTGATAATGATTTCTAGTCACTAGTTCTTATCTTCCATGACTAAGTTCTAGTGGCATTCTCTGGAAATGCAACATATTTAACAGCCTCTCCCAATTCAGAATCCATCAACTCCGAGCTTTTCAAAATAAACAACAAGAAAGAAGTTTTATAAAGAAGGAAGAATATACACAATATAAATAAGCAGTTACATTTATAACAGTGGAAGTCCACAGAAAAACTCTCAAATAACAGTAGTTCATACCCATCCTAACGTTGTGTTCCCACAATGCACTTGAGCAACACAGCCATGAAAAGCTTGTCTGTCAAAATATGAAAACAATTTCTACTAGATCTGGAAGTTTCTGACATGCAGCTCACCATCCATAAATAGTTACACTAGGACTGCAGCCCTACTATTGCTATAGTAGGCTGCTCTGAAATTAATGTCTCCAATTTTTTCACTTTGGCCCGTTACATCAAAGGTGGATGAAGTTGGTATGGTAGTAGAGGCTGAACCTTCCCAGTAGCACTTCATTACATGTTGTGGTAGTGACAGACTGCAGCAGAGGGGTACTGTGATAAACAGCATCTGACATGGAAGTGCATATAAAACAAAGGTGTGGAATTGAATTCCTCCATGAAGAAGAAAAGACACTAACTGACATTCATCAATGGTTGTTGAATGTTTATGGAGACCAAACAGTAGATGTGATCATGGTGAGGCAGTGGATGGTGGGTTCCAGCAGTGGTGACAGTGACATGAAAGATAAGCAAAGCTATTACACCATGAAACAAAGAGCATCTCAAACCAGATTTTTGCATGAATCAACTAATGGATGTGTTTGTGCCGACATACTATTTTGTTGCTGAGAATTTGTTCTACCAAATAGTGTTATTGTGCTCACTGAATCTGTTGTAGTTTCCCTTGAAATAAATATGAGACATTACTTTCAGGACAACCTACATATTTCACAGTATCACCGGTAACTAAATTCAAGACAGTGGAAACTTTCCATGTATGCAGTTATGTATATTTTGATAAAGAAGAAGATAATGTCTTGTTTGTAGATCTTGTATGAGTTGGCCTTAAATCCTTAATAAAAGGACACATGAAATGGAATGGCTGATTCTATAGAAATGGATAAATATGAGTCCTTAACAACAGCACACAGCAACACAACTAATACATGCATCCCATGTATTAGTAAATAACCAGACCAAGACAAATTGAGCCACAACCCTGCATTTGTGAGACGTTATGTAACATACACGTAAGCCATATATAGATTATCATAGCATGTGACTAAGTACAGCCTTTGTATTATGCAGACAGAAAGAAATATGTTATACTGCTTTATTGGCCAGTGATAAATCAATTTAGGAGGCCAGTGGGCAGTGCATTCCAAGAAGGGCTAGTAAACCATAATTTCTGTGAATAGATGACCTCAGATATGGGATCTGCCGCATTTGTCTCTCAGAACACTGTAATAATGGTGTTATGTAAGCACTGTAATACTCTTAAATAAAGGGGAAAAGGCCAGGCACAGGGTAAAGCACGACTGTCTACCTTGCCTCCCTCCTCCCTCAGTGCTATAACTAAAATTAGCTAAGTGAGGGCCTGACCCCATGCTGTTCAGAAGGAGACCATGAAGCAGCTCACAGCTGCCCATCCAAGGTTCACCTCAGATGCTCCTGCAGCACTGCCCTCTCATCAGGGACAGCAGTATCACCAGTCACCAGCCCTGCCCAACTGGATCATGCCACAACATACACAGGCAAAAGGCTCTCTGTGCCTGTCTGCATTGCAGTTGCTTCTACTGCAAGCCAAAGAGAAATAAATGCACTCAGAACAGGAGCATCAAGCATGGATAGTGGCCTTTATAATTTTGTTTCAACTTCAGACTGCAGCTATTGCACTGACATACTACTCTGCTCCCTACAAAGAGACTCATTCAAACTACCAATGCAGCTCTACGAAAACCAAATTTGACAGTTTGGCACAGTTGCTTTGAAGTCCTGCCAGGAGAGAATGTGTTAATTTGTGCTACTGACACAGCCCCAGCAGAACATTTGACTATTTAGAGATGAGGATGAGGACAAACCCTCTGCAGCAAAAACAGGTTTTAAATACAGCTTGTCCAGTATTGATTGACTTCTGTCAACTTAAGATCTTTTCTGCTACCACTGTCCCTGGATTTACCTCAGTTTGAACTAACCATCAATTAAAAGAGAACATTTTTCATAGGATTGGATACAAAGATTCATCTCTGATCCTCTAATGATGGGTCCTTTCTATCCTCTCTGCAGAATATAAACCAACTACAACCCCAGCTAGACGGGTTGGGATTCAAGATTAACCTGAACTCTCTTACACTTTTAGTCATGGATGTTCCTCATTTAGCTCCAGTCAGTCAGTCACAATAAGAGATCACCATTAAACAGGGGCAAGAGTGAAGTTCACTGACTGAAGCTATAATAGCCCTCATTTATATCCGTGTAAAAACAGAATTGGTTTCCTTACAATGAAAAAGTGAACTTTTCAAAATATAGCCTCGAGTGGGAAGGGTGTTCATTTATAGTCAGAAGCACAATGAGAAGCAAAGCAATACTGCAGAGATCTCCATTTTTCTTTGGGTATCCATGTAGGAGCATTCTTTACTGGACTTTAAATCCCCATGAACTTCTGCTTCCAAGCTATTAATAGTGAGAAATTGAAGAAATAGCCAGCTCAAGAAACTGCAACTGTGCACTCTGTATCCCCAAAATGTCATGTCTGAACAGCAAAGCTTTATTCATATTTTACTCCTGTGCACAGGCATGAGGCTTAAATGGAAAATAATACTGAATAAATACACCAGTGACATCACCGTTCTTCTCAAGCAGTCTCTATATATACCATTATTCAAAGCACTAGCAGCTCTTTCATTCAGCACTGAGAATACGTAAAATATTAAGAGAAATTTTTCATACAGTAAAAAGCTATTTCACTTTGTGAGCCATTTTTGAGCTACTAGCAGATATTCAGATCCCCACGCTGTGTCTATGTTACCAGGCTGTCAAATTACAATAGACTCCTCATTCCTTGAGATGCCCAGGGAATCTAGTATCGAAACAAACAATACTTCATTATTTCTAGGCAGTCCACCCTCTGTCTAACTTCACCTGATCCTCCTGTTAATCAGTCTTCAGTTTTCCACACTGTTTTCCACAAAAGAAAGAATCCAACCTGAAATGGTAGTAGAAGTTATTTCAATTTTCTGTGTCATTCAAGAGGTCAACTGATGATCCCCGATTACTCAGTTCCAAGAAAGTACTGAAATCATCTGTTGACATCAAAGATGTTATGTTATGGTAATGAACAAATTTGGCTGGTAGCTCAAAGTCTTTCAGAATCAAACCATAAACTTATGTTTAAGTTATTCTATGATTATGCTGAGCCAGGTGACCAACATTCTTGGGGCCACCAGGAAAAACTTGCTCTAATAATTCGCACAATGTGTGAGAATACAGGACCTCTACAAGTGAGGAACTCTCACTCATCTCGACTACCACTTCAACTCATCAACAGCTAAAGTCCATTACCTCAACTAGAAGTGATTTAGAATCATCTAGAATGTCAGATTATCATGATCACATAACTTGCTTTAAAGAACACCACGGACTTTCAGCACAGAAATCATGAGATTTGCATCCCAATGCATTACTGTTTGTAGCCTGGCTTTAAAGAAGTTGCCACAACTGATGGGTGGCAGAGAGAAAGTTGGGAACTCTTCTGTTTTAATTAATGAAGAGGAACATGAAGAGGAATAGCATACAAAACACAGGCACTATTCCTTTTTTTTAATTACAGCAGTTTCGCCTCCTTTCTAGCAAAGGCAATGCTAACAGCTAAAAAACATTCCCACTGTGAAAACTTTGTCAAGTTTTTATCCTTCCTATAGCAATACTCTTCCAAGCTTCCACATCTGCCTGTTGTGACATTTGAGACAAAATAAAAGCAAGGATAAACAATTTAAAAAGTTTCAGTTTCAATTTTATTCCCCATTTAATCTGAGAAAGTAAGAATTAAACCCACAAGCACTTGGATGAAGCTCTTGTTTACCCCACTGAAACAAGTGTGTGTCACCCTTGGAAACATAGATCATTTTGTAAACAATCAACGGTGCTATTTTAAAAACCAAATAAACAAACAAAAAACAACAACACAGATCTAGTAAATAAAAACAAATAAATAAATCCTTTCTTCTGAAAATGGTGACAGTTTTCTACTAGTTCAGCAGTATAAATTAGCAGAGTTGGTCTTTTTTGCTAGCAGACAATTCTGAGTACTTAGTTTATAAGAAACGTATAATTCCAAAAAATAAAAATAAAAAACCAACCAAAAATATACTCTACAGAAGATACTACAAAAAGACTAAAGAACCAAACAGTGAATACCAAGTTAATGAAATGGTTACCATTAAATTTCACTGGACTTCACCATCATGGCAAAAATTAATCTTAAGTGATAATGCTATTACCATGACTTGCTTATTTTAACAAGGATAAGATTACATGATTTTAGAGAAAAGCTGATGTAATAAAATCCTCCACACCCAACCTGCTCTGCTGACTCAGCATAAGAAGGATGGAGCTGTTGGACTGGGTACAGAGGAGGGCCACAAACACCACCGGAGGGCTGGAATTACTTTCCTAGAAGGAAAGGCTGAGAGAGTTGCAATTGTTTAGCTTGGGGAGGAGAAGACTCTAGGGAGACCATATAGAAGCCCTCCAGTACATAAAGCACATCACGGAGTGCATTAATAGGACAAAAGATAAAGGTTTAAAACTAAAATAAGATAAATTTAGATTAGATGTTAGGAGAAAATTATTTACTCAAGAGGGTGGTCAGGCAAGGGCACAGGCTGCCCATTCAAGGCCAGGTCAGGTGGTGATCTAGACAGCATGACCTGATGGGTGGCAGCCTTATCTATGACAATGAGTTGGAACTGGAAGACCACTAAGGTCCCTTCCAAATCAAAGCAATCTATGATTTCATGCTGCTACTTCTGCAAACACTCTACTTTCACATATGCTTTTGTCTTTATGCACCATGAAACTGGCTATAAAAGTAGAATTGGATTTGTATTCTGTCAGCTTATTGCAATTTAAGTAAGCCAGGATACACTTCTTGGTATAAACTTCTATTTTTTTTTTCTTAGTATGTGTTCTTAATTTCTGCAATTTTTCTTATTTCAATGACTCTTCGAGATAAGTACCAAAAATCACAAAGGAAAGAGGTAACAGAAATATAAGATTTTCTTCAGTCTCTGTTTTGCAGTAGACATATAAAATAAGTCTCAATGGAAAAGAGATGTCAACAGTGTTCCAGTGTAAGAAATATAAGAGAGGACAGTAGACAGAGTTCTCCATAAACAGTTGGGTGTTGGTTTTTTTTGTTTGTTTGTTTGTTTGTTTGTTTTTTCTTAGGCTGAAATTAAATAATGAGCTGGGAATATAGGCAGCTTCCCTTTAAGGACAGGTCACATAGGAGCAATATGCTCTGGGACACTGCAACATAACACACTCAATGCAGGAAACACTTGATTAAAAGTACTCCCCGCCAAAGCAGGCATCACTGCTCCAGTGTCACTGGTCTCTTCACAAATAAGAACAGAGGAAGACTCAGTTTTCAAATCAGCAGTGATGTGGGAATGCCTAGAAGAAATGTGACCTTGTAATGTCTCACAGACATGCCCCATTAAAGGCCTGATGTGAATTTTACATTCACTGCTTGATTTTCTGCTGAATACCAGAATTGCCTGTATTTCTGTAAATCTGTATTTCTTGAACTGCCAATGCTCAAAATAGTCTCATCTATAAAGCCAACAAATCAATGAATTTATATTTTACTGTCTCATTTGAAAACATTCTTGGCAAATGAAGTAAACTTTTTTCATGAACTGTGATAAAAGAACTCATTTAACCCTTAGTTTGCTGACAGTTCATCTGTTTGATATAGCAAGCATCTGAACAGAATCGTTCAGTTGGAAGGGATCTACAAAGATCATCTAATCCAACAGCCTGACTACTTTGAAGATAAAGAAAAGTTGAAGCAAATTAATGAAGGAATTATTCAAATGCCTTTTGAGCATTTGACTGACATAGACAGGGCATGAACTACCTCTCTGGGAATGCTGTTTCAGTGTCTGTCCACCTTCACGCTAAGAAATTGTTACAATGCCCAGTGTGACCCTCCTCTGCTCCCATCCTGCCGCCAGCTCCCAGGAGCAGAGCCCAGTACCTCCCCTCGCTTTCCCTCCTCAGGGAGCTGCAGAGAGCAATGAAGTCGCATCTCAGCCTCCTCTCCTCCAGACTGAGCAACCCTAGTGCAGCCAGCCCTCCCCCCTCACTAGACATGCCTTCCTGCCCTGGTACCAGCTTTGGTGCCATCCTCTGGATGCTTTCAGGAACCTTGACATTCTTACTTTGTAGAGATTGGAACCACATACAATGTTCCAGCTGAGGCTGCACCAACGCTAAAGACAGCGAGAGGAGCTGCCTTTGTTCTTGATGAAGTCTAAATGCTCTCAATATAGCAGTTAATGAAGCTTAACTGTGCTATGGTACTTTTGTAAGAAAACACGTGTGTCAGAGCCTGAGTTGTGTCAGAATATCAGCCACTGACATGTGATAAAGATTCTTACATGTGGACAAAATAAGACTAGTACCAATGATTGCTAGGGTCACACTGTCACAACTGAGAACTGACTTGACTACAAATACCCAGACCATGAAATCTGGACTAAGACCGAGACCTGCAGTGTCAAAAGGAGCCACCCACACGGAAGTGCAAAGGACATTTTCCTGCTATATTTTTTTTATTTGTGTGGGATTCATAGTGGCTTTAATGACTTTACAGTTTGTCATGGTGGAACTCACTAGTAGACTGATATTTGCATACTGGTATAGTAATCCTCATTCACATAGAGCCTTTTTTCCCACTATCACTGAAAAACACTCCACAGGCAAGGTCTGTGGCACACTGAGCACATTTAGTGAAACTGGATCCAACCTTCTCTACTCTGTACAGAATTGAGTTTCAGTCCTGCTGTTTTTACAGAGCTACTCCACTGGGACCAAGATATCACACCCAGTATAAATGGGTTATCTCTGCAGTTGTATACTTGGTGAACCAACACATTAGGGAGAAGTGGAGGATATGAGATCTAAAGCATTAAGAATTTTCTTGACAGTCTTAAGAACTGATTAAAGAAGTTTTGTGCTCTGCTGGCATAAAAATAAATAGTTAAAAATTTAGTATACAATGGGAAAGATGTGTAAAGCTTAGCTAAAACACACATCATCCATCATTTTTTCCAACCAGTCGTGTCTGGATTTGGAAGAATATAATCCTGACAACAGCAATGGAAAGAAATGGCCATACACTATACTTATTCTATGGGGAAACATGCTTTATTGAAAGTTCTGAGCTTTCAATTACTTTGAAATTTTGCAATTTTATTTAGTATTTTCCAAAAAGCTCCTTATTCTGGAACCAAATGATAGTTTGAAAAGAAGTGTTTCATAAAACTTTGAAGCAAGCATTTGGTGCCAGAACTTGTTAGAAGGTTAGCAAACATGAACACCCAAAGGTTCAGATAAAAAACAATGAATAAGTCCAAAACTATTTTTTAAAATTTCAATTTTTAATTGAACTTCTCAGTACTGCAATAGCCCACATCATGACTTTAAAATGTTCACAATTGTCCATGCTATATACAAAAATGCTGTTCCCATTAAACAGCCATAACTTGCAACTTAAATATGTGACATAAAATATTCACCACCACTTCAGAACCCACTTTCATCCTTTAATTTGCATCAGGATATTGCTCTTCTTATGTCTGCTCCAAATAGCCTGCTAATATCCTTTCTGATGCTATCCACATTTTGTCCTGTTTGTGTTTGCAGTGGACACACGTACAACAAAAACATTTCCACAAAATAATCAAGTACTGCATTACATCTCAGATATTTTGTGCTGGTCAGATGGGAGGCATTATCTTATAATTTTCCCTTACCTACCACTTCATTTAAAATGCTGCTCAAATTGCAGTCTGCAGATTGCCAGAGATGAAATGCAGTTGCCTAAAAATCTCCTGTGCTGCCACATGAGAAATGGGAAACATATACAAAACTTCATACTCCCTTTATCTGAGTATAATGTGCACATCCCCATGGTGAGGAGTGTTTGATACATAATCATATACAGATCTGCAAACAGGGGATGTATTGCAGTAATCTCACTGCAAGTTCCACAAGGACAAGTAAAGCAGGGAAACTAAAAATGAAAAAGGCTTGCATGTCTACGGGGAGACACTAATTGGATTCCAGAATTTTAAATCCATCTCCAAATGCGGAGACACAAAGAATGACTCACAGGCATTTCCACAGAGCATGCGGAGGTGAAGTTAGCTGGGAAGATGAGGATACTATGTGTGCAGCAGAACTGGTATAAAAACAAACATTTTTGTAGTGTAAAAAAAACAAGTGCTAGTAATGTATTTATAAGGCTCCTAAGAGCTTCATATCTCCTAAGAGAGGACCAGGACCAGAACAGAGGAACAGTTAATTGCCAAATACAACAACACCTGAAAAGCAGTGAACTGTCAAGGCATCTGATAGTAGGCAAAGCTGTGTTAGCCTCAGTGGCACAGCTACTCTCCATGATGCCAGTTGAACAAGCCAGTAGTAAAATCATGCAAACCAGGTTAGCAGTGTATGAGGGAAGTGCCTGGGAAATTCTGCCAGTGATTTTTGCTCTTATGGACATAGGTTAAGGACTGCATTGTATGTAGGATGCCACTCAGATATGTCTATCCCTGTAATTATTTCCAGCATTAGACAGAGCAGACTGAGGGCAAAGCAGTCCCTCCATGTTGTTATCTAGACACATATCCTCCTGGGCCTCTGTTCTGTGCAGGTCACTTAAGCATTCCACTGAAAAAATATAATTCAATTTATTGTGGTTGAGGTCTTCGGACAATTCACAAGTGATTAGTTCACATTAAAGAGCCAAAGATTACTTGCAACGATACTAAGTGATGCCATTAAATCTTACATACAGAAATTTATAATAGACCTGAAAACCACAAGCATGCTGAAGGAAGAAAGCTGTCACGAAGGCTATTTACAGAGCTACAGATAAGCATTACTTCTGCAGTATGACAGTGAAGTAAGTACACCACACATCTGGTATTCAATTTTAAAAAGCTTTACAGATGGAAAAAAATAAAAAATCTAGAACTATCCAGGTTGCGTGAAAGGGCTTTCTGAGAATTTTGAAAGTCCATACAGCCTTGAAAACTTTGGCATCTGCATGCCCTTGCCAAGTCTATAGAGATCACAGTGACTCCACAGACCCAGAGAGACAGACACTGAGATATTTATATATCTGCTGCAGTTACTCCTATACACTACATCATCTTATTACAGGGATACAAATGACATAAATAGGCATCCAATGACACAAAGAAAAGACATCAGAGCATTTTTAATGGTTTCTTCACCTTGCTTATCATTTTCATGCTACAGGGCATCCTGAGCTCTGAACAGCTCTGACAGCAACATCAGTAACAAACTGAAGATAAACAAATGGCAAGATATAGATCCATAAAAGCTATTAGCTGTGAACTTATTTTATTGGAGCTCAATGCAAGCACAAAAGCCACAGGACTGTAACTTAATAAAAACCTGTCCCAGAAAAGCATAGATGTGAAAAAAACAGATCCAGAACAGCATAGCTCTTACACTACATAGGGAACCAGGGTTGAAAATGTCCCTTTTTAATAACGCTGAGAGAAACTAGCACAATGTTGTTGTTCTTTGGTGGTTTTGTTTGTTTGTTTGTTTGTTTTTTCTTTTAACATCTTTGGCTGTTTTAAATACTTACAATGTGTCAAAGTACTAACTTTTTTTTCTCCTGAATTTCAGCTTTTTTGGTTCTCGTTATTATCTATAGGCTGCCATTTAGACCTTTGTAAAAGATCTTCTGACATTAACAGTCATTTCACCTTGTTTAAATTCATAACACGTGACTAAAAAAAGAAAAGGGTCCCTTGAAATGTATGGTCCTAACACCCAATACTACATCTGTCCAGACTGCTCTCTTACAAACTGTCTTTCCATATCTTCCAGAATTCACAACTTCAGTTTGCAGATCAGAAGCAATAATGTACTTGTGGATAATAAGCAGTAGCAGTGATAGGACTGCTGCACCTTGAACCATAATCGGGGGCAGTACACATACGGAAGAAAAATCCTATATTCTTTCCACAACTTAATTCCCCCAAGTGGTCATATTCCTCTTAATTGTGCAGAAAAAGATGGAGAAGTAATATACCTAGGCTTGTATGTCTGTTTGATTGTAGCAAATACTATAAACTCAGCTCGACTTGCTAGGGCTTATGTAAATCCCACAGCTAACAGTCACACCTAGAGTTCCTTGCAAATATTGTCTTATCAAAACATAATCTGCCTTGCTAGTTGGTGCACATCACTTGCACAGATACAAAGAACATATCCTTTTTTCTCTGTTTTTAAACCTGAAAATCACATCCATGCATCTCAGGTTCAAGTCTGCTCCAATAATATTCCTAGCAAATTAAGAAGGTCTGCAGAACAGAAGCAAATTCAGGGAGCATACTGTGGAAAAGTATTTAACCTCTATCTTTCAAGCAAACCTACAATTAAACAGGAGGTACATCAACTTGAATGAAGAGAGAATATTTCTCACAACATATATTAACAGAGCTATAAGTTTCTCAATAGATTAAAAATAAATTTGTGAGAAGCTGTGTTTGTCACAATTCATAAACCTTTTGTGAATGACTGGGAAATTGCTGTCAGACAGCCCAGATTTAAAAAAGATGATGAATTATAATCAGCTCACTTTCAACACAGAAAAAAAATTACCTCTCTAAATAATATCTTCATCTAGACCCTCAACTTGATGTAGAAATTAAATATGAAGAGTTAAAAGAATGATGTTCAATTGGTTAGCTGCCACACAAAAGAAGGATGGAAGCAGTTCAAATTCATGTAATTGAGACCACAGGAAGCTTATTACTTGGTTCTAGGTATCTGGAAGGATTAAGTCTCTAAAAGCCAGAAGGCACCACACTCTCCACTCTTGGGACTTGGAGTCGAAGAACGTCATATACTCACCTAAAATGCTCCCATTCCTACAAGGAACTTTGTCTATCTAGTGTAGATAAAAACCACCAGGTCTCCAGCCCCACTGAATAGAGCAAAAGCTTACCTTACATCCCACGAAGAAAAGCAGGCATCACTCTGATAGAAAAACTGTATTTTTAAAACAACATGTTTAAAATCAGTAGGAAGAGACAGGAATGGCAATTTAGCAGATCAAAAATTATATCACATTATATCTGCAGCCAGACCACGGTAAGCAAGATAGTGCTCCACTGAACTTACAGGGCAAATACACTGTTTGTATGAATGCAACGGCTCCATACTGGGACAAACAAAACAATACGTAACAGCAATAAAAATCAGGATACAGGCATTTGCCTTTAGGATCCTATTTATAATGGTCATCTTTCTTGTCATATCAAGAAGTCAGGAATTCATACAGCCTCCTAACCAGCTTGTAACTGCTCTTAAAGTGTCACAGGTCAAGCAGATATGTGAGCTCTGATATCTACATCAGTTGGACTAGTAAGTAAAGGATCTTTAATCACTCTTCTTCTGTGCACCCAGATGAAAGCTGGACAGTAGATAATCCTAGCAACCAACAAATCCTAACATCCAGTCACAGTCCAAGCTTTGCTGTGAGTTCCTCTGCCTCTTTTGTATTATTTAATATGCCAGAACTATGCCCTCCACTGAATGCTCTGGATTCTCTGCACCAATTATCCTGTTCTGCAAACTCATGCTTATTTCTCTGTATCACTCGACAATGTAGATATAGCCCTGGAATTTCAGATCAGCAGATACATCACTCAATCTGAATGAAAGCAAGAGGGAGAAGTACAATCAAGCCTCAGTCAAAGTTCTGGCACATATTTTAAACTGGAACAGCTCCCAGAGGAGACAGGTTGACAGAAGACAAAATGGCTCAAAGGAATTATCATCAGGTCTTTAAAAAACTTGACATCTGTCTCAAAATTCTTAAGATTAGCTTTATCCTTAAAAGAACCAAAAATTTAAAACTTGAAGACATGAAAATTCAGAAGAGAACATAGTATTAATTATTAAATGTCTCAATTCTGTGTTGTTTTCTTTATGTTTGGTTATATATACTGACAAAACATAATTCAAAGAATAGCTTTGTTAAAAGTCACCCCTGAATGTTTGAAATATAACAAAGCATTTGAAAAATAATACAAATTAGCAGAATTTAGTCAGCTTATTTATTTATTTATTTATTTATTGCTGTTGAGTGAACATATATAGCACAAACATTAGTGATCATCTCCTATTCTCCTAGCTAACTCCATAATTAACTTCCACCAACTATTAGGAGACAAAAATTGTGGTACTATGTTTCAGTTTTTAGTATGCATTGCTTGCTTCCAAGCCCTTTGACATTATGAGATCATTTTCTGCTTTTGTGAACTGATCTACCTTTTAAATACCATGTTTAAGAATTGATCCATATTATGCTTTTTTATAATGTAGAGCAGTTGCCAAAGACAGAACTCTTTTTCTTTTCTTTTAATAATGAATAAGGTGTAAGAACAAACACCAATCTTTCCAGTATTCAAAGCAAATACATTCTTTCAAAAAGGTCAAAGTTACTTCTCTGAAGTTCCAGCTCCTTGGTAACACAGAGATGTCTGTACAGGAAGCCAGATTCCACAAATCCTGCCAGAAGTATCAAAGGATGGCACTGAAAAAGAGGAGAAAGTAGCTCTTCCCTCCTTGGTGCTCCCTTTGCAACAGAGACTTGCATGAAAAGGATCACTTGGGAATAAAAAGGTTGCAGAACACTGCACTGAAGAAAAGCTTCCCCTGTAGGCCAAGGCTAGTGAGAGCTGGAGCAGAAAACAAAGCTGTTGTTGACTATAGTTTGGTTTATTTATTCTTTCCTTTTTTTCCCCCCACTCACCCCTGGGCTTTTGTGTTGGGATGAGTTGGAACAGAGATCCTATCTCCTTCCCTAAGGGTTTCCCAATGGCTGAGCACAGGGCAGCCAGAAATGGCTGCTACTCTCTGTTCAATGTACAGAAGGTGATGACAGCCCACGAAATTGAAAATGGGGCAGTAACACTTCAAAGCATTTCTGAGTCTCAGCTGGGAATACAATGGAGCAAGGTCACATTATCTCACCAGGCTTATTGGTAACACTAAGCGTCAACACTGCATGCTTTACATTTATAACCTCAAAATCACTGTGACTCTCTTACAGCAACAGACCTACAGTGACTGCTTGCCTGATAGCACAGTATAGAAAAGAAAACAATAAGTATCAGAGCCTCCCTTATGAACCCTTTGTAACAGCATATTGCTAATAAGCTTCCTAAATCCCAGAAAGTAAAGGTAAGGCCAGGTGCCACTCTCCATTCTTGCTGGCCTGTACCGCCTTCTCCATCACATGCTCTCAAAAGCTCAAGGACTCAAGCAGGCTTTGCCTCTGGTTCAGTGATTGCATGGAGTTGTTCCTCATACTCCTGACCAGGTCTTCATTCTTTCACAAAAAGCTCATTTGATATGCATGGCTTCTCAGCTGCTTAACTTACCCTCCTAAATTTAATTTTATCACAATAAAATGAATTAAGAATTTAAAGGAAGTACAGTTCTCAAGAATAATTATTTTACAGTCGTTTGAAAGAAGTTTCAGTAGGAAACCAAGGAATAAAAAGGTCTACAGCAGTGAATATGCCTATGTTCACACAGATGAAAAAAATTCCCTGGACAGGAGTGTAGTTAATCTGCAAAGACATCTGAGAAAAATCTGGAATTGGACTAGTCTATTTTATTGAATCTTCATTAAATGTTCAGTTCTCCCTTACTCCAGTGCACTGAGCATGCAGGGACAAAGTCTGAGTAAAGGATGAAAGAAAGTATAGGATGAAAGAAAACAAGGTTTAACAGCATTACTTCAGTGTGTGTCCAGAGAACTTTGCAAATCTGCTTGAACATACTGCCTCTTTTTCATCAAAGTTATTAAAAATTACACATACCTAACTTTAATTAAGCACTCTTGTTCTCAAAATGAGAGGTGTAAATCAGCAATTACCTTTACAGAGCCCAAAATTACAGAAAAGGATGTGAGAAATCACCAAATTTACTCCTATACCTTGGCAGATATTTTTAAATTTAAGACCACCAACATTCCATTTTGTTTTTAATCTGAGGGCAATACCAGTAGTCATTAATCAGAAATGGAACCCAAGCATGTCCAGCTGCATGCTTGGACACTATACTGACAATGTGCATCATGAAACACAGAAAGCTAGGTCCCAGAGTTGAAGCTTTCTAGACCAGTGATTGACAAGAATATGGGTAAGGAGGCTATAAAACTTAGTCATTTATGGTATGCATGGATCAGCACAGAACAGAAGGATAGCTCCTTTCCTAAAGACACCAGAAATTTTACCCTGCATGTCTGCACTGTTTTGTCACACTAAAACAGCACAGTCTCTCCCTCTGTGAATGGGCTTATGAAGAAGCAAGAAAAACTGAGACAGTCTTGTCCTGACTCACTCAAAGTTATTATAAATCAGATATTGTATTTTGCCTTTGCAGTTTATCCAGGTACTCCAGGTTTTGAATTCTACTAATAATTGTTACAACGCATGAATGAGTTTAAGCAGACACTTTGTTCATCACAAACTAGCAGAGTTTTTGACATCACTGAGGAAAACTTTCATGTGCTTAAGGACTGCCACCCTGTCCGGGACAGCAAACAGCCCTGGCGAAGGAAGAAGTACATGGGGCTTACTTTCCAGCGACTGTTCAGTATCTTCTGTTACAAGATTATCCACAGATCAGGGCTTTTCTGTATTCTTTCTCCCCAGTGAAACAGAAAATGTGGAAATTATGGATTTATCATCTTAGTGTCAGCTGTTTCATTTTTAGTCATGTTTGATTCCACATGCACTGACAGACACTATTAAATCCATACTGGCCTTTTTAACCCAATAGTTTAATTAATTTCCTTTGTGTGTTTTTGGCCATTTGTCTTTTGTGCTGGAACAATACATATGGTTGTAACGCCCAACTGAGGAACTGAGGACACTGGATATAGTGCTCTAACGAAGCAGAAAATGCCAAACGGCAGCTTCATTCACAGCCTGCCATTTCTTCTAAGTCCAGTTAGAGTTACCTACACAAATCTGAACAGATCTGCCTCTGCTCTGTTTTTGAAGCTTTCTCTAGAGAACTCTAGTACTCCTTCATCCTCACTGATCTTCATTTCAGGAATCTTACTCCTACCTATCTCTACAGATAAATAACAACTAAAATACTCTGAAGAGAACACCAGAAGTTCTATGATCCATATCAATCACCACAAGGATTTTATTTACTTTTTTTGGCTCTCAAAATGCACCTTCTCTGAAACAAGTCAACCCAGACATCTGAGGAGAGATTTTACATTTTTGAAAATCACAGGTCCCAAATCACCCTATGCTGAATTATTTTGAATTAAGACACTGTAAAACAAAACAAAAACAGAAGTTATATGGCTTTCAGTATCAGGTATTTGCAGTTCTTATTCTAGTCAGAGAATCCCATTCCTAGCATGTAGAGGTAACTAGGTAAAACAAATTGGTTAATAGCAAATAAGGAAAAGGTATTTTTCTGCATTAAAAAAGAAAAAGGTTAAACATCTACATTATCTTTTACCAAAGCATCCAAGGTTCTCACTGCTTTCAGCAATTAAGTCTTCCTTTCCTTCAGAAATTCACATTTTCCCTGTCTCTACTTAAGACACACAGATGTATGGCATACCATACCTACTGCCCACAACAACCATATTCTAACAGCAAAGGATCTGCCTTTGATGCAGTATGACATTTTTTATCCCTTTTCATGGAAAGATTTTCCCTCATGCTCAGAACTAAACAGTTCTATTTTAAAAACAAATAATAAATAATAGAAGTACCATAAAATCCAGCTACCCATCCTGAAAGACAAACTTTTGTTTGTTGATGCTAACACTTAACCCTTCAACTAGACTCCAGTCTAATCAAGAAACGATGTGCATGTGTGATTGTTCTGCATTTTAAGGCATACTTCTACATTCAAACTTTTTGGTTCCTATAGAATAATTGCATATTGTTGAAAATTCCTTATGCTTCAGCTGTTTCAAAAGTTCTTACTGTTTCGTAACAATAGGAAATAAAATCAAATCTCTTCTGCTCCTGCCCAAAGTGAGAAACAGGATCAGAAAAATTAGGACTTGATTCTACATAATAAAACTTCCCTTTACTACATCTAGAGCTATGCACAGCTTCTGTTCAGAGTAGCATTCCTAAATCCTATTCTATTATATTCTATTCTGATTCCAATGGAAATAATGGGGCTTCATTTGTTGTCTTGATTCCATACAGGGCCAGTTAAATAGAAAAGCTACTCTCTGGCAGAAGGAAATCCATCTATCATCGAGTTCTATTTGTAGAACTGCAGTGCTTTAAATCTAGTCCTTAGATTATGAGGCCATAACTTTTCAGGACAGACAGTCTAAGTGACTCATCTGGTAGGACAAACACTACTTTTGACATTTATGTCTTATGAATTATTAACTGGTTTACTGCATCTAGATAGATTTTTCATGAAAAGGAAGTCTTGGCACATTCTTGGAGGTTGAAAATTGCACAGACTAGAAAAGAGTGTGGCAAAAATTATCTAATTGGCTAATGCTGTTTGAAGGACCAGGTCATGTTAGTTTACTGAAGTCATGAAAGATTAAATGAAGAAGAGCTTTCAGGAGAATGGTCTTTCTAGGGTAGAACAAACAAACACATCCTCCCATTCCACCACTCCACATGCCATCTGCACCCAAATCCAACTCCTGGCTTCACACAGGACCACTCAAAGTACAAACCCTATGTCTGAGAGCACTGAACCTCTTGAACATTGACAGCCTGTTCCATCACCTGACCACCACCCCAGTTAAAACCTTTTCCTAAAATTCAGCTTGACTCCCCTGATGCAGCTCCACGCTGTTCCCTCAGGTCCTGTCTCTGTCATCAGAGAGCAAAACTCAGGGCTGCCCCTTTGCTGCCCTGATGAGAGGATGCCTTCTGCCAGAAGGCCTTCCTTCAGTCTCCTCTTTTCTGAGAGCTTTCCTTTGAACGCTCTCTAATGGTTTTATGTCTTTTTCATATTGCAGTACCCAGAAATACATATAGTGATTGAAGGGAAGCTGAACCAAAGCAAAGCAGAGAGACAATCCCTTTCACAGTGAGTTGGCAGTTCCAAGCCTGATGCACCCCAGAAAAATCTCTTTTGGGGTGTGCTCTGCTATGACCCTATTTTGTTGTGTTGGCACTTCTCCCCATGGAAACAGAAGAAAAATGATGCTCAGTACTGATATTTAAAAGAGGAAGAAAAATGAATTGTGTCTTTAGTGCTACTGAATTTGAACATTAACTACATTTTGTTAGCATAAAAGTGAAAAATAAGCCACATATCAAAACATTCAGGTAAACTGTCTTCACATTTTAAAGACTTGCACCCAGCAGCAGAACTGTGCCATCTCATTAAACAAATAAATGACTCATAGAACATCATTTCAAAAATGAAACTGCAAATCATTAAAATACAAAGAGGACGTCATTATTTTACTAGTGTGTGGTACAAATAAATCCTCTCTGCCACCACAGTAGGCAAAAATGGTGTAGAAAGTCAGCATTTTTCTCTGTTTAGAGCTTCATTTTACAAGAAGTTGGTATAATTTCTTAATCTGACAAGAATTTCAAATGCAAAAGAGAGATGACCAAAACAGCCCAATGGAAATTACAGCAATACAATTCCAACTGTTTTGCAGCTAATCAACTTAGCTAATGCTGCCTACCTTTTCTTAAGAAATACAGAATCATTTTACTAGCCCACTCCCGCATGACACGCCTGTTGGGTGAACCAGAACCAGGGGCTTAATTTCTCATTCTTTCATGAGGCCCTCTGGCATCACTTCAGGCCTCCTTTACATGCTGTTGCTAGCAAGGTTACAGTTTGCTGCGGTTTAGCCCGGCAGGTGGCTAAGCACCACACAGTTCACTCACTCCCTCTTGCCAATGGGATGGGGGAGAAAATTGGGAAAAACAGTAGAACTCATGGGTTGAGATAAAAGTATTTATTAAGATAATGAAAAGGAGAAGGATGGTAGTTATGACTATATATATTTGAATTATACAGGAAATGATGCAGAAGCAATTGCATACCAGCCCCCAGCAAATGTCCAGCTTCAAATCACCTACCTCTTGATGTCATACAGTATGGAATAAACCTTTGGCCAGTTTAACAGAGCTATCCTAATCCTGTAGCCTCCCAGCTCCTTGGACCCTTCACTGAAAATGAAGTGAAGGGTCCAAGGCTACAGCTGCTTAGCAGAAACTACCAACAATGTTACCAACATTGTTTTCCTCCTAGAATCAAAACATAGCACTGTAACTGACACCATGAAGAAAACAATTCTGTCCCTGCTGAAACTCAGACAGCAGAGATCCCAGCACCTTCTTTGGTGGATGAGTGGAGACATGGAAGGCAGGTGAGAGCAAACAATTGCCCCTTGCTGTCTTCACGCAATGCCACAACAACTGCTTCAGCCAGTCTCAGTCTAAATAAGAGAACTATTTTTAAAATGCTATTTAATTGTACAGATATGGCCTCCAGCATGGGCAGAAGGGCATCATCTGTATCACATACATTACAATGACAAATCAATGAATCATCCTGTCTCAGACTGCCACTGTAGTTTCCACTTACACAAAATAAATAAAAGAAAAAGAAAAAGAAAAAGAAAAGAAAAAAAAAAACAGAATTACACAGAACTTCAAATAGTCACTTATTTTCTATTTTCTTCTATTAAGACCTACAAAGAAAAAAGGAGAACCCTGTGAAAAACACAAACACGGTAGCTGTGAATTTCCACTGCTTTATCTCCTCTCCAGAACTAACTAACTAACTAACTAACTAAATATTTTAATAACAATTTAAATAATTATTATATTTATAATACTTCTGTGACAAGCTCAATGGATCCCTGTAAGATCCGCTCTGACCTCAAGTTAAAAGAAAGCTACTCTTTTCTCTCCACTACTAAGTGCTGGATTATACAAGCAGTGGAAGGTAATACTGCTGTAGCAATGATCATCATACAAATACTGCGCTTTAGCTTAGTGCTCTTTCCTCTGCATAAAGCCATACATTTTACAGATGGTCAGCAGCACCACTGTCCATCAGCAGACAGTGTGAAGAAAATGATAACTAGAGACAGAGAAGTTGCCAGAAGGTGACATAAAACAAGATCTTTTGGTTCAAGGAAAAAAGGTGCTGGAAACAGGCTTTGGTTGCCTGAGAAGGAAGCCATGGGTCTGCTTAATTCCAGGCACTTAGAACCAAACCCTGCCAATTCACAGTTCACATTTACAGACCCGAAACAGCTCCCTAGAAGTTCCTCTCCTGGAACCAGAGTTCCAGTGCTTTCCCTCTTGTCAAGCCTTTAAGGTCAAAGATTTCACCAGAACGCTCACATCACAACAGCCAGTGCACAAGCTCCTTCAGCTTTCAGACTCCTTTAAAATATGCACAGTCACCCCAGCACCTCACGGAAGTGTTCACATATAGCACTGTAGAATCTTCTGCAGAGCAACCTCTGCAAAGTCCATTTCTACTAAACTTGTACACACTGCTTCAATGCTTTTTATGGAATGCTATTAGCATGCTAGTCACAAGGGCACATTTAAATTTTAAAGACACTGTTGTGCATGGATGATCAACAACCCATTCTTCCTAATTCCTTGCTGTGTAATACTTCCAGTGGAGATAAAATCAAGACATAAAATAAAATTCTGATCCATATTATGTTTTGAGCATATCATCCACAGATATTCATTGCTTCTAAAGATCAGTGGGAGCACTATTCATCAGTGTTCCAGCTTTATATATATGTACATGTATGCAGTACCCATTTTCATATATCAGGTGAAAAGATGCAGTGATGGATGCTTAAGAAAAAAAAAAAAAAAAGCCATTATCTTTTTTATATACTAAGCTGCACTTCTTCCTATTAGATTAGTACCAGAGTTAGAAACTGGAGCAGACTGTTTAAGCCATCAACAATTCAGAAGGGTTATACAATATCTAAGCAAAGGGTAATTTAGATTAAGGTCAACTTTTCACTCTTTCAGTTATATAATATCAGTAGAAAGACATATGGGAATGATACCAAATACAAATACTGTATCTGACAAGGAAGCTGAAGTGCACAAATAGTAGGGATTTCCCTATTTGCAGCTGGAAATATTCCCCTCCACAGATAAGTAAATAACTTTCTCAAAAACATTCTTAATTTCTGTATCAAAACTTCACTCATTTTCCCTGACCTACAAGTGTATCACTCCAGACTGAGAGAAAACAGTTTTTGTGGTACACTGCCCTCAAAGAGGTTTCAGCATCTAATTTGAGCACCGTTCTTAGAGCCATGCCACCTCAAAAACATATTTGTTTCCTCTTTCTTCCATCTGCTTGCATATTTCCATGTTGCAGAAGGTGAAGGTTTCCCAAGTCCAACATAAGCAACACAAAATGCAGCAGCTCCACCAGGAAAAATACAGTATCGTCTAGCTTCTCAAACTTGCCCACCTACTTATACACATATAGAAACAGAACAGAATTTCATGAATAATGTTGAGAGGAGACAAAGAAAGAGATAAACAGACACTGTGTGAGTCCAGTTTCAATCAAAGTCAGTGTAAAATGACAGAAGTGCCTCCCTTGCAAAGGCCTAGGATGGTAAGCATGAACAGCTCGTGATGTACTACATAATATGGGGCCGGATGGGGATTTTGGAAAATAATGACGTTGATATACCAGTGTCCATAATCTCTATCAGTAAGAAATAAATGGTGTAACAACTGGGCAGCTGCAGTTGAAGAGTTCAACAACAGAAAACATGTTTCAAGGAAGGCTGTTTTACCCGCTGCAGTGAAAATTATTTACATACTTCACAAGTTTACATGGTTTTATGCACTAAGTTTGCTTCACTCATCCTAATAACCAGACACCCTAACAGGACACATTCAATACATGTGCTCAGTGTTTTCAAATTCTGTCTCATCTCTAATGTGGTCATTTTGCAAATGAGAAATCATGAACCAATGCAGATCCCCCAAATCATAGCAGAGCAGGACAAGAGACTTATTTGCTCCTCATGAAACAGTAAGTTCAGTCTCACCATGCACTTCACAGGCTGCCATGTTTAAGAAGGAAGAATGGTACCTTCCTCTAAAAGGCTGTGGTCTAGAATCAGTTCCTCCAGCTTTTCCTTCTGGAAATAATCCCTTCTCCATATAAGAAAAAAAAAAAAAAAACATACACAGGTAATTTCTGCCTTGGTGTAAAGACAAATCAGTTTTTATCATAAACAGCAGAATACAGTAGTGAAAAATAAATAGTATTTTTGGCCTTTTTCACCAGTTCAGCCCATTTGGATGCACTATTTAATGGCCAGTTTACTTTATTCACCACTTGCCAGGGAAATCTAGCACATGGCCATTCCCAACTTTTTTTCTTTCTTTCTTTCCAAAACTTATGTGGTAACCTACTTTACCAAAGGACATGGACTACATGATTTCCAGAGATCCCTTCTAACACCTACAATCCTGTAATTCCCCATGAAATTATCCTAGTTTTGACTGTCCCTCACGAGTGCCATATTATGTTGTGAAAGCAATCACGTGGAACTGAAGCTCATGCTATTCTAAAACAATTCTCTTTAAATGTCCCATACTGTCAAATCTCTACTACCCAAAGCCATTCCAGCAGGGTTAAAACTGCCCACAAACCTGCAGGCCACAACAGCCTCTCCATGCTGGCATAGCACAAATGGCAGAAGAATGTGCACACCTAAAGGAGAAGTGACTATTTAGTAGCATAGCATCTAGCTGCCCTTTTCTAAGAAGAAAAAAAAAAAACACCAACATTTAAAAGTACTCTGAGTAATGCTCTTAGTTCAAGGATGTCCAACAGATTTTCAGCAGCACAGTCAATGTTCATATGTGGTTATTTTTCCTCCTTAGCTGCTCTGTGGATAATAGACATAAATGTGCAATAGCTTGTTTTATACTTCTGTATTTGTCAGCCTAACATCTTGCAACTTTGAAGGAATCTCTCAGCTACACACTCACTCTTAGCTTCACCAAATCAAGAATATTCATTCTAAAATTTATGATGTTGTACAAAGGTAAAACCATCAATATTTTTTCTCTAAAAGGCAATAGGGGTGAACGCTCCATTCATTCTGTAAGGAACAGTTGGTGCAAAGAATTTAACAGACATTAAGTTCATCAACATGACTTCTGGTGAAAAAGTGGCATCATTTAATTCAAGTGAGCCTGACCTTTCACAAAACAAAACAACAAAAAAACCCACGTAGCAATAAAACAGTCTAGACATAGAAGTCATACTATTCTAAATTCTGCCAAGGGCTAATTGATTAAAGAAATACAGTTTTGTAATATTTAAACTTTGAACAAAGCTTTGTGCTTGCAACTGAAATTGTATTCTGTAATAATAATACTGTATACTCACAACGCACTTGTAATATTAGTAGTTCTCCTACATACAACAATGAAAGAAGAAAGAAATTAAACCAAAGACTTCCAAATGCTTTCCTTGTTTAAAAGACACATCAGAAATAACTTGAAATTGTTACTGGTGTGACTTAGGACTTCACTAAGACTGGGCATCATATGGAAGTTCTCACTCATGCTGAAAACAAGCCAATAAACTGATCTGTCTTGCAACCTACTTGTGAGTCATTCTCATACATGAATGTGTCTTCATGCCCTGCATACAAACACTCTGTGAAAGTCACGGCTGGGCCCAAAAATCCCTGGGTCATCTGATAGCAGGCTGCTAAATCTGGCATCAGAAATGAACTATTTTGGCTCCAGACAGCTAAAACTCTCTCTTCCTTCTACATGACAGTTCTGCTGACAGTCCATGTGAGCTTGTCATCTGAAGGACAGAACAGCACTCACAGACCTTCTGCACCACGCTCTCCAGAGGGGATGCGCACCCCTGATGCTGTGGAGGCACACTCATTAACTTAAAATAATGCTGATTTGAGGCACGCCATTAGAAAGTGAACTTTAGATCACATACTTTTTAACTACGGTTGACACAGATGCTGCAATTCTTACTTACTGGTATGAGAACTGAACGTAGCAGTGACAATTCCTGGGCTTGTAACAGTGCTGTAGGTAGCAGGAAGAAACAAAATGAAGTAGCAGCAGCAGAGGGACATTGCAGCATGGGCTCGGGCACCCTTAACCACTCCTTACTGCGTCGGTCATGAGTGCAGCATGTTTCCGTGAAGTCTGTTTTACCAATGATGCAGCATAATTTGGTATGAAAGGTGAGACACAATGTCACCCTGCTCCTTCATGGGCCCATGGAGGACTTGGATCATCCCACCACACTTGTAGTAGGTGCAGTATAATTGCAAAGACAGCAAGAACTGAAGTTTGGACTGATTCTTGTGTAAGAGATCATTCCTTTAGGCACATTTCTCCTCAGTGCAACAACAGATGAGGCGAACGAGAAGAGATAGATGAGAAAGGGAAAAGTGTAGGTGATGAAAAGCCTAATGGCTGCTGTATCTGCAAGTCTGCACCTAGGGGCTTCTTACAGCAACATACACTGCTACCTGAAGATGCAATGACAATCTGTGAAAATTGCTACGAGTTCTGTACTTACTTGCAAAGAAAATAACAGAGCCTCACACAAGTCTTGGATTACAGTGTGTAAATTCGATTAAATTCCCTCAGCTTCCACGAAACCATTTTGGATTTATCCCCAAAGCACACCGAGTCCAAACCCAATTCATAAATTGTACCTTTATGGACTACAACATACAGACTCTGCATTACGAAACAAACCAAAGCTGGGTGAAACATCCACCCTGACCTCCTTGTAGTAGCGCACCATGCCTGAAGCAACACGACCACATCTCATTATTCAGATTTTGTCTGTACCCTGAGCGGGTCGTGGTGGGCTGGGGGCTGGGGGTTGGGCGCGGGGAAGGGGGAAAGTCATCCTAAAGCCGTGCCGATGGAAAACCGGCACACAGCCAGCAGAATGCGCCCGCCGCCCACGCGGGCACCTGCCCGAGCTGCCGCTCCGCTGCAGCCAGCCCCAGCGGGATCGCCACTCGCGCATCGCCCCGCACCGCAGCGCGGCCGTGCAGCCTGCGGGGCGCTTCGCGGACCGCACACTCATGCCAGCCCGTGCGTGCTCACGCGCCGCGAACACGCGCGGACACAACACGGACGCTCGTGCACACTCACACCGCGCGCAGCGTGTACCCGCGCAGCCCACGCGCGGCCGCGTGCGTGCTGAGCAGCCGGACCGAGACCGGACTGCGCCACGCAGCCGCGGGCGGTACCTGGGTCGCTTTATGGAACTGCTTCTTGAGCCCGGCCACAGACATGGCGAGATCGGCGCGACGCAGCCGAGCGGCGCCGAGGAGCGATGGGGCCGGGGTCCCGCCGCCGAGGAGCTGCCGCCGCTGTCCGCAGCCCCGCTCGCCCGGCTCTGGGAGGTGTCAGGCGGCGGCCGCGCTGCTGGGCGCCCTGACGTCAGGGCGGGCCGCACCGCCTCCCCGCGCAGCCCCGGGCCGCCTCCGCCCCTACGCTGGCCCCGGCAGCGTTGAGCGGGGGCGCTGCGGTAACGGCGCTTCGCGCTGCGGGATCCCGCTGGCATCCCTACGGCTGCTGCCCGCTGTCCCGTACCTTCCCCGGCTGGGACGCGGGTCTTCATGCCTGGCTGGCCTCAGCGGGATGATGCCGGATGTGGCTTCTTGCGTGCCCTCAGTGTGAGGGTTCCTCTCCCCTTGCAATGCCAGTGGTACGCGGGCAGCCAAACCTACAGCCTGCCACACCGCTGGCATTCAGGATATTGGCTTGAAGGTGAAGAGCCTCAAACCCAAATAAATGCCAGTAATGTGTGCTTTAGCAATTTGGTCAGCTGTGCTATAAACACTACCAGAACAGTAATTAACAGTAATTACTAGGCTCTGCCAGGAAAAGCCTAAACAATGTCAGCAGTGTGATCCAAATGTAACGACCCTTCTCTGCAGACTGGGCCAGCCGCTGTGTGCACGCTGAGTGCAAATCTCAGCTTCTCTGAGATGCACACAAAGCTCGTGTCAGCTGAAAACAGCCATTCTGCACTGGCATCTCCATCCCCACTAACATCCCACAGCAGCTAGGTAGCACAGTTCACAGCAGGCAGAGTGAAAACGTTCTGAGAAATACGTGGAAACATCTCTAATCTGCATGTGGATTTGCCAAGGCGTAGCACGCATGCCTGGTGCATCTAAAGCAAAACTGGCACTGTGCAGGCCCACGCACTACCTCAGCCCTTATGGGACAGTGCTGACACCACAAGGCCCGACATCGAGGTACAGTTCTGCAAAAGGTCTGCAGTAGGAGAAAGAACCACGAATGCAAGTCACACTGGTACATTCAGAAGCATCACTGGCATTGTTCATCGTGGAGAGTGATAAGCAAAGAACGTCCCTTTGCTCATGGGGAACAGAATGGGAGAGCTTCACGGCCTCCTCATGGGCACAGTAGGAGGTGTTTGTTTTTGGTCTAGTCCTGCACCCACAATGAAACACTTCCACTCATGTTAGTATTAATTCAGAGGATGAAAATGAACACCATATGGAGATGACAGGTGAGGAATGGAAGGAAGTTTCTTGCACTAATCGTAGAATATCCTCAGTTGGAAGGGACCCACAAGGACCATCAAGTCCAACTCCTGGCCCCATACAGCACTGCCCAAAACTCAGACCGTATGTCTGAGAGTGTTGTCCAGACACATCTTTAAATCTGGAAGTTTGATGCCATGATCACTGCTCTGGGGAGTACTCTTCAAAAGATTACATTTCAATTTCTTAAATATTTTGCATGGAAATTATGTTGGGACTGATGAACTATGTGTTCTACCAGATCCAGTTTGTATGTGGTATGCAGAAATACACAGTACCTTCCTCTAGATCATTATACCCTTGCAGCTCCCGCTGCAAGTATGCTGCCCATCTATACATCAGCCCAACTAGTGGCTGGAAGCCCTGATTAACTTCCTATTACTTGTCTTGTTTATTGATATTCTTGTGGGTGAATCTATTCAATTGTGCTCATGGTTTGCATTGTAGTTTTAAAGAAATCCATGTTTCTGAAAGCTGAAAGTACTTTCTTTCTTAAGACACAGTTGATGCATGTCAGTCTCAACAGACTTACAACTGCTTTGACTTAGTTAAATTTCTTTTGGTGCTTGACAAAGAAATCCTTGTTTACTGTCAGCTCTACTACCTATCACATCATACATGACTTTTCAATAAATCTATGTGCATAATGCTTTGAAGACAGAGAGGTGAATTTTGTTTTTAATGAATTGTAATGAGCAGTAACAAGTTGCTCGCTTGTAATGTATTATTTTGAAGTATTCATATTTCTTTATAGGATTACATATATGCAAAGAATGAATTAAGAAAATATCATCATTGCATATTCAATCCAAATGCAGCAAGTACTTTTGTGCGTAAATTTAATCTTGTCTTTGTGCACACTGTAATGACTTCAGATTTGACTGTTTTCTTATATAATAAAGGAAAAACAGTTGATTTTGCAGATTTAGAACTGCATGATACTTCTGGCTATATTTTTGTGTGTGTGAGTTACAAGTTGATGTTAAGAGAAAAAACTCGAACTTGTGCAAGTATAATTGTGAGAAATACATGGAAAACATAACAGAAAAAGAATTGGATTTTTAATTACATAAGAGCTGTTGTGTGACCTTGTAAATGCTGATACTGTGGCAAAGATCATGATCAAAATGATCATATCATACTATAGAATTTAGAATAACAAGATTTTTTCTCTTACCAGTTGCCTACCTGTGATTTTCTTTAAGAAGGCAAAGAAAACAGGCTAAGTATATAAAATAATATGAAATACAATAATAAAATGAATGTTCTACTTAATGATCAAAGCAGCAATTAGCTTGACATAGTATGTTAAACTCCTGTCTGATTTTCAGAACTCTTACAGGTAGACATCAAACTCACTAGGGCTGAAC
The DNA here is from genome assembly GCF_038088225.1 of Cyrtonyx montezumae. Lineage (NCBI taxonomy): Eukaryota > Metazoa > Chordata > Aves > Galliformes > Odontophoridae > Cyrtonyx > Cyrtonyx montezumae. The sequence continues at coordinate 4,428,026 of NW_027072033.1, forward strand.
ATTACTAAAAAGTATACCTCAGCTTTTTCTAGCAAAATGCATTAATTTTCTCCTCTCTTCACCCCCCACCCCAATTTAGACATAAGCCATCTAAACTGCATTTTTCAGCAAAACATGGTGAGAAGATTCTTTGCGGACAGCTAGATAATAGCGTTAATTCTTCATAAAATGCAGCAATTTTCAGGTCAGTGGAGCAGCAGTCTGAGGCCTCATGGCAGAACAAGGATTCCATTAATGTTTGAACAAAACTACAGTTAATATTTTATTAACACATTCTAAGATTTTTTTTGCACCATGATTTCAGTATGAAGTCCTTGGCATTTCATTTGGGTGCAGAAAAACTAACACCTTTTCTCCTCAAAAATCTTTATTTCATTCATTCTTTTACAGTGCTGTTTCTAGACTATTGTCTGGTCATTCTCACCACAATTCTCAAGTTCTTCCTCATGTTTTAGTACAGGAAGTATAAATCCATTTTACACTGAGAGAATAAAAGTGAAACAAGTAGATCACATAAGGGATTTGGAGTTTGATCTAATTTCCATTGTCAGGACATCAAGATGCGTAGCAGAATTCCGGAAGACTTCAGCCTTTAGAGATACAGTAATCTAAGCATCTCTGGCAGTGATAGAAGGTAGGGTATACCCCCGTGCTGCTCTCATAAGGCAAGACATTCTGAAGATGCAATCTACTGCACTGGCTCTAAAACCAGTATAAATTGAATCTGCTTTAGTTTAAAGAATTGCCCCGTTGTCTCCTGAGTTTTCTTTGTAAATCTCTCATTCACATTCTGAGCAAGTTGAATATATTTTAGAAACTGCCTGTTGCTGTTATGCAAGGTGATATAATGACTTTCAGAATGAAACTAGCTATGTAAACAAAATAGGAAAATTCTAATTACAGTAGACTCTGAAGAATCTGATTTATGTTTTTCTGATGCTGGCTCCATCTTATAGGTTCATAGGTTCATTAGGTTGGAAAGGACCTACAAGATCATCTAGTCCAACCATCCTCCTATCACTATCCCTACCCAACTACTAAATCAAATCCCTTAGCAGTCCCCACATCTTAAAGTGTGGCGTTTCATTTTGTTTGTTTTATTGTGACTTCTTTTGTTGTTGGAAGTGTTGTTCTGTTTTTCTAACTCAAATGCATTTCCAACAACACAAAAGGATGTAAGGCATAATAAAATCCCTTTATAAGCTCCCTGAAAAAATAAAATACAACTCTAAAAATGAAATAAAAGCATTGGGAAAATGTACTTGAGGCAAAAGATTCAAAAAAGAATCCCTGGGTAATATGGCTATGTATTATATAATGTGGCTATATATTACAGGTTCTTGAAGAATATTCACTGGAATCAAATCACTGTATTCAACACCAGTTGTAAACTAATGTAGTCTTCTTTTCTAAAGGCTAGAGAGACCCAGTTCACTCAGCCTTTCTTCATAGGGGAGATCTTCCAGGCCCTTCACCATCTTTGTGGCCCTGCACTGGACTCTTTCCAAGAGATCCCTGTCTTTTTTGTACTGGGAGCCCAGAACTGGACACAGTACTCCAGATGAGGCCTCACCACGGCAGAGTAGAGGGGGAGGATCACCTCCCTTGACCGGCTGGCCACGCTCTTTTTAATGCATCCCAGGATGGCATTGTCCCTCCTGGCCACAAGGGCACACTGCTGGCTCATGGTCAACCTGTCGTCCACCAGTACACCCAGGTCCCTCTCTACTGAGCTCCTCTCCAGCAGCCCATCCCCCAGCCTGTACTGGTGCATGCAATTATTCCTCCCTAAATTTTAATGTACAGATTTTCTCTAGTAAAAAATATTGTATAATTATCACCTAAGGATGCTATATGCCTAGCAAAGTTTGAGCCAAATACCTGGATCACAAATATATGCACTTAGAGTACTCAAGCCACATTTAAACTGGGAAGAGATCTCTCCTCTGCACTACACATACCGCTCTGTTAAGGTGAATGTTCTTACATTTACTGGGTTTAGTATTATTAAAAAAATTTAACATGAGGTTTGGAGGCCCAAAGATCCTCAACCTGTACTAATTATTCTAACTGATCAAACTTACCCTGGGTGAGAAGATGAATCACAATCACCAAGGTTGGAAAAGACCTACAAGATCATCCAGTCCAACCACCCACCTATTACCAATTGCACTCCCTAAACCACATCCCTCAACACAACATCCGAACATTTCTTGAACACCTCCGGGGACGGTGACTCCATCACCTCCCTGGGCAGCCCATTCCAGAGCCTGACCACTCTTTTGGAGAAGTAGTGCTTCCCAACATCCAGCCTGACTCCCCCCTAACACAGCTTAAATCCATTCCCTCTAGTCCTATCGCTAGTTACATGAGAGAAGAGGCCAACCCCCAGCTCACTACAATCTCCTTTCAGGTAGTTATAGAGAGCAATAACATCTCCCCTGAGCCTCCTCTTTTCCAGACTAAACAATCCCAGCTCCTTCAGCCATTACTCATAAGACTTGTGCTCCAGAGCCCTCACCAGCTTCGTTGCCCTTCTTTGAAGAGGGAAGCACGGTCTAGTCCAGTGCTTGGTATCAGCCAAACTGCTTTCATTTTACAGATTCATCACTGTTATTTAAGTAACCAGCATACCTCTCATTTAAGGTCATTAATATTCCATCTCTTTGCACCACAGGAGAGACTTTCATAATTCCACTGGAACATTTTTTTCTGCTTCTATGAACAAACTCAGGTCATAATAGGTTTTACACAGAAAAACACATCTCTAGTGGATATGAAGAAGTTATACAATTAATGAGCTTGGTTTATATAATAGAATAGATACCACAGTTTGTACTATTCACAAGGCTTAAACTACAATGGAAAAAAATATATTTTCTGCTTCTAGGAAAACAAAACAGGTGAGGAACAAGTCTCTCATAGCCATTGACTACAATAGCAAGAATCATTTCTTGTCATACACTTGTGGAACAAATATTACTCCCCTATTTCCTTCAGCTTCTGTTTCTCCACTACAGGGCTTTAACATTCTACTCAGAAAAACAGTGTAATTCACCAAAATGTTGTCAGATAATCAAGGGTTATTTTCACATAACATTTTCTGTACTTGCAAGAGAGAAACAACACAGCCTGAGCACGTAGGATGAAACCTACAGAGTTTCTTTATGCCTCTTCTGGACTTACTCTGCATTCTAGGTGAGAGACTTATAAAGGCAGACAGAAGACTTCTACCACTGCACATTTTTTCAGACTGATATATCAGATTCATTAGCCTCAGAGTAGCAGTAATGTAGTACATGTGCTCAGTACTCCTTAAATATTAATCTAAATACCCCAATGGAAATGGGTCTCAAAAGACAATAAGAAAAGAATGAACACTGAGCACTCTACAAAATTCTCAAACTATCTTTTCTTGAGAAGCTCAAGAAAGACTTGACCATTACCTGACCTAGTATTTAAAACTTGACATCATCTCTGGGATTTTCTGATAGACGTTCTCTTCAAACATGAAATTATTCTTATGTCAAAGTTTAATAACCACTAACAGTGGGGTCTAAAATCCATTTCCACCTAAGATTCCAGAACTTTACTTTTTTTTTCTCTCCAAGTCGCTAACCATATCTTTTATATTCTTTTATAGAATATAATCATAGAGTCATAATCATCTAGGATGGAAAAGATCTCTAACATCAAGTCCAACCATTAACCCTACTGAATCACATCAGTAAAGCACATTCATTAATACCACAGCCATATATCTCTTACCATATATCTCCAGGAAGGGGGACTCTGCCACTTCACTGGGCAGCACATTTCAATGCTTGTCCTTAAAAAAAAACAAAAAAAAACCTATCTATACTTCTCTCCCAGTGCAATTTGAGGTCTTCTCTTCACATCCTGCCACTTGTCACCTGAAAAAAGAAACTAACACTCACCTCACTGCATCCTCCTTACAGATAGTTGTAGAGAACAAAGAGGTCACCCATGACTCTCCCTTCATAGTTCACTCAATTCTTTCAGTTATTCCTCCTAACTCTTGTTTTCTAATCCCTTTACCAGCTTTGTTGCTCTTCTCTGTGCAGTCTCAAGCAGCTCAACATACTTCCTGTAGCAAAGGGCCTGAAGTACAACTCAGTAGTCAAAGTATGGCCTTGCCACTGCTGTATTAAAAAAGACAGTCTCTCTCCCCTAGTCCTGCTGGCCATGCTATTTCTGATAATAGCCAGGATGCCATTGGCCTTCTTGGTCAACTGGGCACACTTCTGTCTCATGTTCAACCTATTTTTGACCAACACCCCTAGGTCCTTCTCTGCCAGACCAATGTCCAGCCACTATTCACCATGCCTCTAACACTGCATGGGGTTATGCTGATCCAAGTGCAGCACCTTGCACTTGATCTTGTTGATAACCATACAGCTGCACATGGCTCATCGATCCTGCTCTATTCAGACCCCTCTACAGAACCTTCCTACCCTCAAGTAGGTGAGCATTCCCACTCAGAATCATCTGAAAACTACTGAGGGAGCACTCAATCCCCCCATCTACAGCACTGATAAATGTTGAAGAAAACTCCAACATTGAAGAAGACTCCAACATTGAGGAATAGCACTGGTGACTCTATGCCAACTGTATTCAACTCTATTCACTATGACTGAGCCTGGCCATGAAGCCAGACAGAACTGTACATCTGTCTCTAGGTCATATATAATGATCCTCATAATATTTGAATCACCACGGACTGCTCAAATGCTTTTTTCTTTTAAGCTGTGGTTAAGAAAGTCCAAAGATACAATATTTAGCAAATAAAAAAGCATTTTTTCCAGGTTTCCCAATGGGACAGTCTTCCTCAACTTCGTGTTAAAGTAGTGTCACACAGCTAAACACAGTAAATACAAATCAAACTTATGTGAAAATGCAAGACTGTTGGAGGCCATGGAAATCTGTAAGATAGGAAGAACTGGACATTCTCCATTCATACAAGCATACCATACTTAAAACAAGAGAATGAAATTGTTAATATTTAGGGATGTTCTTCTCATCTAAATCTAGGTCAAGTTAATCTTGGCTAGCAGCCAAGCATCCATCATGCTGCCTGCTCACTCCTCCTCCTCAGTAGGATGGGGTAAAACAGGTGATAAATAAGCTCAGGGGTTGAGATGAGAACAGAAAGATCACTCACCAATAATTAGGCTGATGACTGTGGTAATCATCATAAGCAAAACAGACTAAACTTAGAGAAGATTAATTTATTACCAGTTTAAAATAAATCAGTGAGAAACAGTCAAAAAACTAAAAACATATTCCCTCACCCTACCATCCTTCTGAGGCTCAGCTCCCCTCTTGACTCTAAGAAGTGGCTGGGAAAATGGGGAGTAGGGGTCGCTGTATGTTTACAGTAGTTTGCCTCTGGGGCTCTTTCCTCCTCACACTCCTCTGCTCAAACATGCAGTCTCTCACAGAACGTACAGCCTTTCACAAAGTGATGCTATGTGATTCTTTCTCAAGGTCTGCATTTCTTCAAGAGCTACTTCAGCATAAGATTATATCATGGGGTCCATACTATAGGAACAAATTGGTCCAGCATGGGTCCTCCACAAGCTGCAGGTTCCATCCAAATATGTCCCCTTGTTCTGGTGCAGTAGCACCTTCTGGTCTCTCCTCATAGAGGCCCTGCTACCAAAGTCTTGCCACATAAATCTGGTACAGATATATATAGAAGAGACATCTAGTCTCCATTGGCTGTCTTTTTAAATCAACAAAATAAAATACATACTTTGAGAGCAGATGTTAACTGATTTAGCTACCTGTTTTCAGATGGCAAGAATTGCCTTTCAGGTATATCATTTCTCTCAAAGGACTCTAAAAATAAGAAAACCAGCATAAAAGCAGATTTTTTTCAAAAATTATCTAAAATTAGATGTGATTAATCTCATTCAGTGTCTACATTCTTGAAGATATTGAAATCCAAGTGAACAGGGTTTTAAGCCACTTCAGCTGAATCTGTTAATCCATAGTTCTGATGTTTGGTCAGGCTATGGGGTTGAAAACAATCACAAACAGAACAGAAAGATCATGAATTGAACTAATTCAATCAGTAAGAACTATTTCTTTAGTTCCTTCTTCTGAAGAGCAGTGACTTGCCTTTGTCCTGCTTGGCAGGAGGAATGACTTAGGTGCACCTTTCTATTTGTTATTTGATTCACCAGACTCCATTAGGGTCTCTGGAACTGCCTAAGTTGCTGCTGCCCTGTGCAAGAAGAGGCAACTTCTACAGTGCTTTAAAATTTCTATTCTGGAAACTGACTTGGGATAATGTAGTTCTGTACTGTCATCAGGCCATGCTTACTAATGTCATTTTAGCTATGCTGCCAACATTTGTGCATACAAGACAAAATAGGCAAACCAAGGGATGGAGTGCCAAGAGTCTGAGCTGATAGTCAGAAATGAACAATTGAGAGAAGCACTTACAGTGTTCCCATTCAACATTCAAGACTTCAGGCAGTGCCAGACTATAAATATCTTCAGCTCAAGCTGCTTAAGGTCACTGAACTAACATTAACAGTGAACAATCATTAATATATTAAAATCTCATGTTACTACAATTAGTGGACCTGCTTAGAACAGAAATATCATAGAATAAATTTCACCAAGGAATTAAATCCTTCAGTTGTATATTGCGATTCTGCACTTAATGAAAAAATAGAGCTAAAATTTTGCACCTTTGTTCTTATAGCTCTCAACAGGTTCTTATTTTATGTCATTTTCAAAATCTTGGCATTGTGCTTCCTGAAGTTATTTATAGTGCCTGGCCCTTTCTCAAACCCTATTGTTATTCTAAGGAGTCCTTACAAAAAGCCCAAATCCAGATCTTCTCTATTCCTATTCAGAGTGATCTCTCCATTATATTTCTAAAATTATACTAAACGGTATTAATCATCCAATGAAAATTTCAAAGCAGCAACTGACAGTCAGGAAGTCCATCTTTTTTTCTTTATATTTCATACTGTTACTCATTCACAAACTTACCATTTTGTTACTTCCCTTTTATTGTTACATAGTTATAATTTCTCAGGATACTTGACCTGGTGGCTGCCATGTTACTTGCTTGTCCCAGTTTCTCTTCTGGTCAGCATTTTTCTTTCCAGTGATGTTAGATTTAACTGTATCTGCAAGCAGTATTCGCCTTCTGATCTTCCCACTTTTCCTTCAGCCACAAGGATTTGGTAGGAAATTACACACATGGACTGGTAAGGTGTTAATTTTTCTCAAGACTGAGACAAAGGAAGCTAGAGAAGGTAATACCAAAATCTTCCCAAAAACTTGGGTAAAAACAATGGCCTGTGCTTGCAGGATCCTTCAGGGATTAAGCTGGGGGAACTAGTATATCCAAAAAACATTATTATCTTCATGTATATTTGTCTGGTTCCTTTCAGCTCACTAATAAGATATTCACATCCTTTCTTGAATCAACCTTACTAATGTATTTCCCTGTATACAAAATATAAAAATCCTTGTGCATGGAGATTCTTCAGACTGAGATTTATGAATTTACTTACTTAGTAGATTAAGGTAAGACTACTGAGAGATCTTGGTTTCTGCAAAACAAAAGCACCAAAGACAAGAAATAGTGCACTAACTGTTGAGAAAAGACATGATTTCCAGAGACAAGTCAAATCCAGGAAAATTTTCAAAGCTGTCTCCATTGATGCCTGCAGTGATCTCAGATTGAGAGACCTGAATGGATTTTCCAAAAAGAAAAATGAGAATGTTTTTCCAACTTTGAATTTATTAAGATGTTTTCAGTGGATAAGCACTTCTTTTTTAGCTAGAAGCAAAGGAAGAGCCAGAAGACTTGTGGGTTCCGCTTTTCAAACAAATATATGAAGCACTCTTCTCTTTCCTACTCCTGTATCTTTACAAAATTTGAGGTAGCGTGTTTGGATTTCAAATTAAAAACCCAGTTCGAGTTCAAAGCAGTTTCAGCATTACTAAATAATCTCAAGGTGCTCTCTTTCTCTATATAGTGGCCTTCACAATGGGGACTGTGACTGTTGATAAAGAAAACAGCACTACAGTATCTTCCTTTAAGAAAAAAGAAAAAAAGAGGTGTTTTGAAACCAGACAATATAAACATGAAATAAAAAAAAGCCTTCCAGAGTAAAGGAGCCTTTAGTATGTCCCATTGGAGTTATGAACATAACAGCTTGATTGTCTTTTAAAATTATTTTTATACTGAGCATTCAGTGTTCTTCTACCTCAAATGCCCACAGAACCTTGCAGAAAATATGTGCTGCTTAACCCAAAGTTTCCAAATTTACTCCTCTGTGAATACTTCTACCAGTATTTGGGAACTCAAAAGGTATTTCTGAAGGAAGGTAAACTTGGAGGCAGCACCCCAGGAGTCCCATAGTACACCTGCTAATTTGCTTCCATTTCAGGGCTGTAAGGTAACTTCTACTGATTGAAACAATCAGCCTACTCAAAGTTTAAACTGTAGCCTGTGCTCCTAAAGATCAGTACTTTAACAGTGGGACTATCCTATTTGCCCATAGTATTTTGTCTACAGTATACACAACTACATCATCTTCTACGTATTCCAAACAGTTCTGTCTTAGGTGTCTCCTCCAGCATAAGCACACTAAACAGATTGAAAGATAGGGTAGCACATAGCAACCAAGAGACTACACTGGCTTCTGTGTTCTCAAAGTGAAATCTTTATGCCATTACGATCAGCATGGAATCTGGCATCTGACATCAACAAACTGACCCATATCTTCATTTCTTCAGTGTAGAGGAAACTGCATTTAGAAGCTCAGCATTCCTTCTGGGTCTGGACAGGCTGCCTTGCTATGCAACAGCTGTTACAGGTGAAGACAAAGTAGGTCTCATGCAAGAAGGTTAGGCCACAAGAATAAAGTCAGTGCTGCTTCTTCCTCTTCTTCAAGTCCATGCATTTCCTGCTTTTCCTCCCATTCCCACACTGTGACTGGCTGTATTCCTGCAGCTGCACTCCAAGCTGTGTCAGAAAACTGATATAGCTGGAAAGTAACCAAATGTAAAAAAAAGTTTCATTTGGTTTAACCCACAGTAGTAGCCCAAAGGTGCATGAAGCCAAATCAGGGAGTAATGGAGAGACTGTCACTTTTAAAGGCAAGCAGCAGTACTTTTGGTCTAGGGTAACAGTAAGACCATGGCCAAAGCAATGCCTGATCAACACTTACTGCTACGACAGGAAAGAAACCCTGATGGGGAAGATGAAGCAGATGAACCTGCATTGTATATTGAAGTTATGCAGAGTGGTACTACATTAGGAAATAAATAATAAAATAAAAAAAGGAAATCTTCGCTTTGTGAGCAGAGAGACAGTAATTGGTTTTGAAGTCCATAATAAATTAAACATCTTTTAGCTTGTCATGTGCTGGCAACTGAATTGTATGAAATCAAGAAAAGTGACACTCCATATAAAAAGTAAATGGAAAAAGACAGTTCTATTTTGAACAAAGCATAAAGGGAAAAAGTGGGAAAGAGCACGTGGCTAACCTCACCTAAAAATAAAAGAGATTTGTAGGGCTGAACACCTGCTGAGAGAGCAGATCAGGAGCAGATTCAGGAACATTACAAGGGCAGGACAGGGAGGAGAGGGATACAGTGAATTCCTGGCAGCATAATAAGACTTGTTCAAGGTCAGGAAGAAAGAGCATTAAGAAGAAGGGTGAGAGTCCACAGTACTCTGTAACTGAAACTCCAAGAACTGGAAGGAACAACATAGGGGATTATAGCTGATGTGATTCATCCCCAGAAAGAAGATAAGTAGCACACTGCCACTCACTCCCTCCCTCCAGTGGGATAGGAAAGAGAATTGGAAGGGTAAAAGTGAGAAAACTCATGGGCTGAGATAAGGACAGTTTAGTAGGTAAAGGAAAAGCTGTACTCACAAGCAAAGCAAAACAAGGAATTCATCTAATATTTCCTGCTGGCAAGCAGATGTTCAGATGCTTTCAGAAAGCAGAGCATTTAACATGTAGCGGTTACATAGAAAGATAAACACCATATCTATACATCCCCTCCACCCCACTCCTTTCTACCTCTCTTCATACAGCATTTACTGCTGGGAACATCACATAGTACCAAATATCACTTCAGCCAGCTTGAGTCAGCTTTCCTGGCCCTGTTCTCTAACAGCTCTTTGTAGATGCTCAGTCTCAGCTGGCAGAGCAGTGTGAGGAGCTTGAAAAGCCCTTGGCACAGTGTAAGCACTGCTCTACAGTGCCTAAACTTCAGTATTTTGTCAACACTGTTTCCACCACAAATTCAAAACACAGAGTCACATGAAGAAAATTAACTCTTATCCCAGACAAAATCACTACAAAATGTTAGATAGAATAACAGCAAGTGGACCAATGCAATGAGAAGGTGTTATAGAGAAAGAATGAAATGGAATGCTCACCTGTCTCTAAGGAGCTAGTCTTGCACAAAAAATTAAAATGAAAAAAAAAAAACACAGCCCCACAAAGGAGGGATCTCCAACTAGAGACCCTTCCTCAGTGGCAGCCAGCTTTTAAATGAAGTCTAAAAGAGATGGAGCCTGGCTCCACCCATTCCAATTGCCCAGGTGAACTGCCTTCACCTGTGCTCCCAGGGCTGACTGGGTCTTTTCTCAATGTGCTCAATCAGTGGTTCTGGTCATGACTCAGCAGTTGCCATAGAGATGGATAAGATATATATATAAAATAAGAAAAAGTGGAGATGTATACGGTCAAGTCAGTTATTAAGATTCAAGAGAAACAGACAAGAAACAAAAATCTGAATTTACAAACTTCAGCAAATTATGCTCACTGTACAAAGGTTACAACAGTCATGTTCTTCAGATGAGTTTTTCTGGTAATAGAGTAAGTCTGGACAATTATGGCACTTATGTGTCAGGAGGCAAAAACTGTGTCTTAGCAATGCAGAAAGTGTTGTAGAGGAAGTGAACTAATTCCAGAGAGATAATGAGCTTATCCATTAGAATTTAAATAAATTTGGTTTTATGAGCTTTCTCTTTCAGACTCCATTACTTTTAAAACAAGGTCTGGATCTACCCCATCTGTTGGTTAATCACCAACAAGGTATCCTAAATAGCTGTTCTGTGGTCATAAACTGTTGTCCAAATTCAAACTCAGCATTATCCCATTCTCAGTGTGAAATGTATAATTTATCCTGTGATTTAATTTTCAGTAGGAATAAAAATTTAAGTCATAGTAATCTTCATTAAAAGCTCATTTTTTCCCCAGTTGTCTTGTAAATTAAAAGTAATAATATAATTATTATTAATTAATAGCTACCAAGCTGATCAGATTAATTATGTTAATAAAATCTTCTCTAAGGATATTTTTTAGTGATGACATCTGCTATGTTTTCCTAATGCAGGATTAGGACAAATATGCTCACTGTATGAAGCCTAAAAATGGCTAATACTTAGAACACATCTAATATAAAGTTTAAGTCACAGAAGATATCACACGGGTTGTATTTTTCTTCCTTTTGGCTTAAGAACAATCTTAATATAAATATATGAACTCAATATACAAGTATAAATCATCTGTTACTGCAAATGAAGGCTACAAAATGAGGAACTCATTAGAAAGAGTCAAGGGTAGCGAGGGAGAACATACACATGTATATTTCATTAAGCAGTTAAGAATGATACATAAAACAATTAAATGTCAAAAGCAATTTACTGTTACTCAGGGTTGAAATCTACTAAAACTTTCATGATCAGGATTATTTTTTGGGACTAGATATCTCTAGACTTGTTACAATTGATTTATTTTCCTCTCTATATTTTGATAAACTTCTGTGTAACCCCCTAAAAGTGCCACTGGATATTTTACAAAAAGATGTTTGATTTTCTATCCACCCTCACTTTCCTTTAAACTAAGTCGTTGATTACTTAGGGGACGTTGGCACCTGGTGAAAAGATGAGGCACTTTTCATTTGCCTGTTGGAAAGTCACTGTGTTTTTAGCAGTATTCCAGGATTTATGACTTCAACATAAAGACCACAAGAAGTAGATTCTTTTTAGTTTATGTGTGTGTGTAAAATGTCACATATTAGTAACAAGCAGCAAGCAGTAAAACACAAACAAGACAATGAGTCACTGCTATTTGTAGCCAGCAGATTTCAGAGCAATATGGCTTAAAAATGAATAGCCATTATTTTTCTGTGCCACAAAGTCTCCCTAGAAGTTTGCAGGGATCAGAGAGGGAGGGGGTGAATCACTGATGTAAGACTTAGTTACTGGGCAATGTAAATATCGTTAGAATCATGGTAGGTTTGCTTCTTAGTTTAATATATATTTTCTTAACAATATAGCTTGTTTTTTTGTTTTGTTTTATAAGAATTGCTTGTAAAAGACATGGTGTAGCTATTAAAAAGTGCTTCTCACACTATTTCTTTGTGTCAATTTTCCCATCCTTGTCATAGTATTTTCATAGACTTCAGGTTCTTTAAGAGTACAAGTACAGAATCATTAATCACCTTGGTTTACATTTCAGAAATGCTACTTGGTAGCACAGGTCACCGTGCAGCAAAACAACATGATAGGAAAAGACAGTCTTGGTTAAGAGAAACACAAAATCCACAGGGTGATGTATCTATGATCCATGATTTCCATATTGCAGCACTGGGAAACAGATTTTTCTGCCTGACTTGGTCAGTGAGTGATTGATGCCACATCTCTGGATAGACCTAGTGCTCCTGTCCCCAGATTTCAGTTCCTTGTATTCTTCAGGTATAAGACATAATAATAGATGGCTAATTGGTGTATATCAGCTGAGTTTAGGTATTAATCACCAGAAAGTTGCTGACACTGCTCTGGTTTCAAATGCTGCCACATTTTGCCACTCACTCTCAGTCATACAGTTCTGTAGGGAAGAACTCAATCTCAATAGTTTGTGGACAAATGTGCTCTGGAAATCTGTTGAGGAATAGACTTCGCTTACACAGGTATCTGGGAGACTTAATTCAGCTAATGATTGTGATAAAAAATATAAGATGAAAATTATGACTAGGCTGTATTTACTTTTAAAGGAAATATTTCTTTTTTGAGCAGATGATAAGTCTTCAGCTAAATATGGGATCATACTGCAAGTTAGTGAAAGAATCCAATGAACAGAATCATAGAATCATACAATTATTTGAGTTGGGAGGGGCCTTTAAAGGCCACCTAATCCATCTCCTCTGCAACAAACACCTACAGCCTGATAAAAGACACCTACAGCTCAATCACGTTGCTCAAAGCACCATCCAGTCTGACCTAGAGTGCCTCCATGGATGTTAACTCATTACCTCTCTGGATAACCTGTTCCAGTACCCCAATACCCTTATAATAAAAAAAAAACATGTTTGTTGTATCTAATTTAAATCTCACCTCTTCTAGCATGAAAGCATTTCTCCTTGTCCTGCCACAACAGCCTCTTCTAAAGAATTTGCCCCCTTTCAACAACAGCCCCCCTTCAAACACTGAAAGGCCACTATAAAGGCCACTTCTTCAGCCTGAACAGCCCCAGATATCTCAGTCTGTCAGAGAGAATATGTTCTGTCCTTTGGATCATTTTTGTAGCCCTCCTCTCAACACACTCCAATAGGTCTATGTCTCCCCTGTCCTGAGGACTCCTCATCTGGGAGCAGTACTCCAAATGAGTCCTCACCAGTGCAGAATAGAGGGGTAAGATCACCTCTGTAGCTCTGCTGGCCATACTTCTTTTCATACAACCCAGGATTCGGTTGGCTTTCTAGACTGTGAGGGCACATTACTAGCTCATGTCCAGCTTGACATCTGCCAGTACCCCCAGGTCCATTTTGGCACTGCTGTGCTCTACTCTTTCATTCCCCAGCTTGTACTCATAATGGAAGCTGCCCTGACCCAGACACTGCTCTTGGCTTTCTTGAGTCTCCTGGGGTTCTCCTGGACCCATTGCTGGAGCCTGACTAGGTCTCTCTCAATGACATTCTGTCCCTTAGGGATGTCAACTTCACCACACAGCTTGGCATCATCGGCAAATTTGCTGAGGGTATGCTTGAACCCACTGTCAGTGACACAGATGAAGATATTAAAGAGCATAAAGAGCATAAGGATGACATCCTCATGGACAAAGGGGTTTAAAAAAAAGAGCAATGTAGTGAATCGTTATAGTTTGAAAAAGAAAAATGAAGCAAGGCAGTACTGTCTAGCAGAATTCAGAAAAAAAAAAATAGGTGAAGGTCATGAGAAGGAATCCCGTCACCTCCTACATCTTTAGCAAAGAAGTGGCAAATAGCCAGTTGCAACATGCAACTTACCTGACATAGTCTCAGACTCATTCAGGATATAAAGTCTTTTCATTGCTCTGCATAAGACACAAATATCTGAACTCTAAATGTGGCAAATACACAAAGGTAAGAAAACTTATTTAAAATAAGCCTGAACTGGATTGCCTTCTGTAGAGTATACAACAGATGCACATAGAAGAAGGCAGGAAGGAGGCATTTTTACTCATCTGGTATCTGATGCCTACAGTGCATCGTCTTTCTTCATTCTTTAAGTAACAGAGCTATCAGTGTCTCAGGAGCAGTTGCTTACAGGACTTTCACTGTGTTCAAAGTTCAGGAGATACTCAGTTTTCTCCCCATTTTGGTTGCACCACTGTAAACCCCTCATGTTTGTAAATACTGACATCCTCTTCTTAGAGAGCAAATATTCAACTCTCAAAAAATTGCATGTGATGTTCTGTAGAGAAGGCAGGATCATATGAAATCAGACAGAAAGCTAGTCTGCACTATAGGATAGAGTTCTTTTTGTTCAAGTGTAGCTTATCAAATCATCACTATGGCAAGTGTCTACAGAGTTTCTGTCATAATACCAGGATTAATATCGAATTGGATATCACCAATGACTTATAAATCCTCTTTGCATAGCACCTTAAATACAGATACTATTTTAGAGGAGGATGATACTAGGAAAAGCCTTATTCAGTTAATTCCATGCAAAAAGAAGCCTTATAATGGAACTTAGACACTTCCTGTAACCTACTTGGATCCATATTATGTACTAGTGCCATCCAGTGT
This sequence comes from Cyrtonyx montezumae, assembly GCF_038088225.1. NCBI lineage: Eukaryota > Metazoa > Chordata > Aves > Galliformes > Odontophoridae > Cyrtonyx > Cyrtonyx montezumae. The sequence goes on from NW_027072033.1 coordinate 4,443,116, forward strand.
TAGGTACAAGGTCATTTATGTACAGAAAAAAAAAAAAAGATAATAATCTCTGATTCTTGCATTCTGCCTCATTTACTTTTCCAAGTTCACACTACATAGACTTGAATATAAGCTCAATTACTATTGTAAAAGTCTGTTAGAAACACTCCATTTTTAGTTCAATTATAGATTTCAAACACTAAACAGAAAATGAAGAGAATCACAGCAATCTGACAAATTCTGAGCCCCCCAAAGATAAAAGATTTTCGAATTCTAGTAATTTTAGTGGGTTCAGACAGCTTGTTTCCTGTTTATTTCTTGCTTGGAGGGAAGGTCTGTTTTATCTGGAGGACATGGCTGTCTCAGTTCTAAAAGTTCAAAAATGCATCCTGAAACCACTCTGTTTCATAGGAACGAAGGATGATATTTTATTGAGAGTTTTTTTTAAATCATTCATTTTTTTCAATTGAACTTACCTATTGAATAAGAGTCAGTGGTATGTCATTGCACTCTCTTCTACTGATGATGATCATCAGTCAGTGCTGAACTAAAGTAATAGATTATTTTCATGACCAGTAGTAGTTCAGAGGCACACACTTTACAGGGCTTTTAATAAAGTATGCATTGCTTCTGAAATAATATATTAAGATAACAGCAGCTAGGTTAATGAGGCATGAACATCCTGTAACTTCACAACCACATTATCATACCAGTGAAGGCTTGGACAGAAACCAAATCAGGTCTGGAGCAGAAACCAGGAAATCAGCCCAGAGCTAAGGCACAACCAACCAAAGTGAAGCTGAGGAGCAGGAGTGAGAAATGTTCTCTGATCTCCAGGAAAAGCAAAGAAAATGCTGCCAGAGCCACAAATTGAGCTGCATTGACATGCTCCTCCAGTAACTCCAGTAACCCAGCCCCATTGCTCCATGTCAGCAACCCATGTGTGTTGAGACTTGGGCACTGCCCGGCCTGAGCCATGTCCCAGTCTATCTGTCCCCAGACCTGTTTCCTGCAGCTGCTGAACTGCTGATGGGCTTTCCGAGGCCCACCATGAATGTGAGTTCACTTTGCTTGATGATGGCAGGCCTGGCAATGGAGTCTGCATTGATGGCTCTGTGGTATGAGCTGCAAGAGCCATCCCATCACATCTGGGATCGGGCACCAGAGCCTTGTCCTAACAATCTCACAGCCTCCTTTAGTTGTAGGCATGGCAGAGCCCATTGGAATCAGAACAATGGGTCGGTACTTTGCAGTGTATCCTGTGCAGAGGATTCCAGGTCATTAAGCTGGGGTCTGCTCTGCCTAAAAGAGATCACAGGTTCTTGGGATGAGCTCATGCCTTGCTTGTTTCAGCTGATGGCAGCACTTGGTTTTCAGTGCTTGGAAATAAATTCCTGTAGAAAAATTCCTATCTTGAGCGGTATCTGTGCTTTTTGGAGGATGCAGCAATGCATATCCAAATCACTTAATTTTCTATACATACAGTATGATGCTATTTTAGTGTAATAATGATTATATTTTTAATTTACAACTACAAACCTTGTTTTTCCCACAGAGAAACTATAGATAACTTACCTGTTAACTACGATTATTTATGATGCACGGCAATACACAAAAGAGAATCTCTTGAAATAAACACTTCATTGTGAGTTCCCAGTGAGAAATAGTAGTTAAGCATTCATTCCTGCATATATAGCTAAAGAAATATAAATAGAATAGAGAAATAGTACTATCTCAGAAAGATAAGTATCTTCACTAGGATATTAAGATAACAGCCTCAGCAAGCTGGATCCTCTACTTTCTTTTCTGGCTGTGAAGGTAGCTGGGGACAGGCTCTTTTCATATGCCATTCTGATATCCAGGTTTAATCACAAAAAGCTATCTAACGGTGATGCTCAAATTGAGGCTCACTGCCATAGATTCTCTTGTTCTAGTCTTCAGCTGATTGCTAATTAAATATTAATTCAATTGTAAAGATGAAACAGGAAAGGTAATTAACTAAATTGAATGAATGATGGCCAGAATTAAATTTCATATCTTCTTAACTTCACAACCTCTCTGCATTCCTGAAGGAAAGAAACAAACCTTAGCATCACAACTGAACTGCTTTCAGCACAGTTACGGGAGCATTCCATTCTGACTTAATCTTTCCTTATACCCCAGGAAATTCCAGACCAGGATATCTCAAAAATAGACCCTTATTTTATGTATGATAAGAGTGCATAACAAAGCATAATCAAGCATGGAAGTAAATGGAGTTGAGGAACTCAAAGATCCAGAGTATTGTCTTATTCTACTGGCACTACTGCATCTAACTTCAGCACATCCAGACTAAAACAAAAGTGTAAATAGCTCTCTCTGTCTTTTTTTTAGATAGCAAAGATTGAGACATTGCTTGACAACAATATAGGCATTTTGATCTGTTTTGAGTTTCTCCTTCAATTCCTCTCAGCTACATTCACTTGGTCAAGCTACATTATTGCAACCTCAACATGAATGAATTTCTGTAGCTCTATCTTGCATGATGGAATATAACAACATTATGTAGACAAAAGGGAAGTACTGAAGCATGTGGTAATAAATACCTTTTCTAATGACAAATCCTTGTGATAGAAACAGATGGGTACCATTTGTCATAAGAGATCTATATTTTGGAAGTCTCCTGCCTCTGATTGGTTTTTATCAAGGTAAATCAGGATTTGTGTGGGCTAGACAGATGGCACTAAAGAAATGTAGAGTGATAAGTCATTATTGACAGATGCTGATTTTCATTTTGACATTTTGGAGTACAAAATAAAGATTTTTGAAATGATTAGAACATTTATACAACTTTGAAGCTCAGCACAAATCTCAGCACAATCCCAAAGTTTTCCTTATATACATATAGAAATATATATATATACACACACACACACATGCATGCATATGTACATATACATATATATCTTTTAGGAGCAACCCTCTTATAAATACACACAGACATACCTGTATGTATCTATTTACATGTATTTATAAGAGGACTGCTCTGAAAGTAATGCCTCTTTTTTATTATGTTGGCCCACGACATCAAAGGTGGATGTTGGTGGCATGGCAGTAGAGGCTGAATCTTCCCACCAATACTTTGCTATACACTGTTGTTATCCTGCCACAGATAGCAGCAGAAGGGCAATCTGATGCAATGGCATCTGGCATGGAAGCATATGAGGCAAAGGATTCTCCAGGGAATACCTCCATGCAGAAAAACTTTCACCCACTGACAATCATCAGTGCTTGCTGAATGTTTATGGAGACCAGGTAGCAGATGTGAGCACAGTGAGGCGACAGGAGGTGTGTTTCAATAATGGCAACAATGGCATAGAACCCAATACACTTTCCAGAAAGCCACACAAAGCTGTTACACCATGAAATAAAGAGCATTTCCATCAGCTCAACCATATTAATTGACTAATGGCTGCGACTATATTGACAAATAATGTTTTGTAGCTGAGAATTTGCTCTATTGAATATTACTGTGCTCTTTGGGTCTGTTGTAGCTTTCACTGAAATAAATAGGAGGCATTACTATCAGAGCAATCTGCTTACAAAGAAGTTGCTATATAATAGGGTCTTGCCTTTGTAACACACTACATAATGGTTCTAAATAGCCAACATACCTCACACGTTTCAATGTAAGCTATTACAGTCCAAGTGTCAGGTCTTTCTGGCATAGTTCTTCAGAGTTTCAAGGGATAAAACATCCTGGCGGGAATGCACTGGTCAAGCCTCTCACAACTGCACCCAGAAGTTAGCACCAAACTCATTTTTTGTGAAAGTTTGCCATCTAGAGGTCAAAACAGAAAGCATCACGGTGTAAAAGTGCAGAAGCACAGATAAATGAATTTTCTGAATGTTTATAGGTAGAGTTAGTCCAAAGTACCATCCCCTTTTATAACATTTTTATACTTATATTTGTTAGCAATAGCATCTCAGAAGAGTCAAGCTGACACTTTTCAAAACAGAATCAGTTCTGCATAGACTTGTAACGTAGCAGTATAATCTGCAGCTGGCCCCTGTGAAAGAATATTTTAACTATTCAGAAACCCTCACATATTCGGCAAGCAGAAGAAAAAATGAAATAAGAAGTAAAAATTAATTACAGAAACAGAATTTAACATGAGCAAAAGAGATATGTAAAAAATCAGTTTATTTTGAATGTCAGCATGGTTATACTTACAAAAATATTTGAAACTAGATGAAAATGCTTATTTGAAAAACACTCATATTTCATTTTTCAATTTCATTATTATGTTAGATTTCTTGGAAATAAATACTTTTCTAAAATACCTTTATCAGATTGAGAAACATTGGCAAAGACACTTTGCAAGTTTTCCAGTGAATTCTCCAGAAAGAGCACCAAACATTTCTGCTCTATAGTTTCATTGAAGATATGGGCAGTAGTAAGATATTTATTTGCTCTTATTCATCATAAAGTCTAATGTATGGTTTTATTTGTTTCTTTTTCCTCTGTTTCTCACCGTGGTACTAATGGTTTTATGGTTTTATGTCAAGCAATAATTACTATCCTCCCATCCCAGCCCAGTCTCTCAACAGACATTTTTACAGGGATAGATTAAATTGGCACCTCTCTGTGCAGCTAATACTTCTTTGGATACGTTCAGAAAATACTCCATTTGTGACATTCCAGAGAGGAACAGGGAAGGTAAATTGCAGTTTACCTGACAAGTAGATGACTGGTGTCTCATGGTCATTAAAAACTGATCATGACAACTACCTACACTGATTTGATATAGCAGCGTTCATCTTGCTGCACTGTGCACTGTATTTAACTTTGCATTTGACAGTGAAACAAGCACTTTTAAATTTGAAATGTGTGTGGAGCAGGGTGGAGTGATACTGATTAGTCACATGAAGAAAGTCTAGCAATAGCCCACAGTATCATGGAGTACCAACTGCCTTCTGAACATGCAATGCATACAACATTCTGTACAATACAGAGTAAAGAGCAGAGCGACACAATCCTGCATTTTTACTGTGAGGCTGCCTCTGTTTCAGAGGTGTGAGGGTATTTTCTTCCTCTCCCTTAGAAGATGTCCCTCTTTTCCTGAGATCTGCAGCCTTCAGTTGTCCCCATTCATGGCCTCCTTCCTTAGAGGATGAGCTTTCTTCAGCTTTTATTTTCACTGGTGATGGGAGAGAGCTGGGACAGGTGGTTAAACTTATTCCATCATAAAAATTAGTCCTGCTGGTTACCCCTGCAGGCAGTAGTGCCTACACAATGTTGGCCATAGGGAGGTGTCAGAACTGGGGATAAAACTGGAGCAGAGGCCACTTGTGGGCACCCACATGGGTGATGGGAGGCACAGAAGAAGCACAGGAAGGAAAACAAACGACAAATTCACAGGCTCTAGGCTGAGGCCGAGTCCAGGTAGGCTGGTCTGGCATTTCTATAGCATGCGTAAGGCAGTAAATAATAATCTGAACCTTGCATACCACCTTGATTTTCTTGGAGACTAGAAGTCAATTTGGAAGTAAAGGACATGCTACTGACCCAATGAAATAATAGATGAAGAGACATCAAAGGTATCAGTCCAAGGGGGACTTCACTGTGTTTGTGTGTTCCTAATTCAAAATGTGCTTTTTTGTCACATTTCCTTATTGAATTTAAGAGAGGAGAAAGTAACAAGACTCTGATGCTGGGGGTAGAGTTTTAAAAACTACTTATTGAAATGTACAATTTACAATAATCACCTCTGAGTCAGAAGGAACAACTTGGTGTAGCAGACAAAAAGTAGTAAGGGATTCCTGCTGCCTCTCTTCACATGTTTGTCTTAGGGTGCACCAGTAAGAAGCAGGCTACCTGGGAGATCAAGGAAAAAGACTTGGAAGTTTTTGCTGGCATGGACAGCTTTCATGCACTGGCTTCTCTGAGTAGGCCAGCAGGGATGGCAGAGAGAAGCTGTGTCTTCTTGTAATTTTAAATTTACAAAGTAAAAAAAAACAATGCTGTGTGAAACGTGATGGATTTTGAAAGCTACCTTACTAGATTATCAAATATGGAAACTTATGGCTGAGGCAAGAAGCCAGGCCTCTGGTACAGCTCTCTGATGTCCGTTCACCACAACAGGCCAAGGACTGCTGCCCAGCTAAACATTTTGATGCCACAGTGGGGGATGCCATGCAATGCAGACTTAAGGTGGCTAATAGCCCTGAGGGGCTACTATCATCCCATCTTAGCTGGCCTCGGCTCTTGCTCAGGCTTCGTGTGCACCCACTGCTGCCCCACGCTGTGCCAACCACAGGGCCCAGGATGCTGCTAGACACAGGGCTCAGGGAGGGAGGTTACAGCTCTGGGCTGTCCACTAATAGGAAGAGACCAAGCAGGGCAGTAGAGATAAAGTAAAAGAAGGTACCTGATCACAGACTTGATGCCTATGCAGGGCATATGGGACACTGGAGCAGAAGAAAGGCCAGGGAAGATGCCATGGATGCCCAGGGAAGGGAGAAACAAGAGGTGTACTGAATGCCCCCCCCCCCCCCAGCTAGTGAGGATCAGGAGGATCATGAGCCGGGAGCCACAGAGGCAAGCTGCTTCTTAAAGTGCTTGTTTATTCATTTGATTTCTCCAAACACATTGTTGTTACCATGTGACGGATGGCAGCAGAGGAGCGGTCTGACACAATGGCATCTGACATGGAAGTATATGAGGCAAAGGTGTGTCACTGAATAACAGCACGCAGAAAAGCGTGCACCCATTGACATTAATCAGTGCTTTCTGAGTGTTTATGGAGAGCAAATGGTGGATGTGAGCACAGTGAGGTGATGGGAGGTGTGTTTCAGCAGTGGCAACAGAGACAGTGCATCACCTCCACTGGTGCAGATTTTGATGAGCACAGCATGCAGGCTCTTGTTCATCACTAGAAAAGATGCACAGCTAATGGTGGTGACTATGTATTTTGTAGCTGAGAATTTGCTCTTTCAAACAGAATGACTGTGCTCTTTGTATCCATTGCAGTTTTCACGGAAATAAATAGGACACATTACTTTCAGAGCAAACCACTTATCAGGATAGAACCCCAGTCTACTAATATTCATCACCATTAACAAGTCAGGAAAAAAAATCTAAAGTGTTAGCAAGGAAAATTTTGTTAATAGCAAATGTCTCTCATGAGCTGAGTACAACAGGACATAGAGCAATCCTGTGTTCTGTTCAATTGCAGTCACAGAAGAAGGCTGGTAATAAGCAATATTACTCTTCTATTGGACAGGGTATTCCGTAGGGCCAGTACCTGCTGATCAAATGTGCCTCCATCTGTCATAAAAAACCTTCTGTTTACGATAAGAATTTTCTAGCATTCCTCTACAGCTGTCAGCCATCTCCATCTTTTGTGGTGACATTTTGGAGATTAGAGGGATCCAATTCACTAAGCATTCAGAGTCACACAAGACCTAATTTCATCTGAAATTCTGTGATACTTCCTACTGTGCTTTAGAAGCGCTGACCCTGCTTTACTCTAATTGCTCTTCTTCCTTGTATAAATGTGCTTTTACAAGAACACTATACCATTACCTCAAAGTCCCTAATTATTCTTCTTAGATTGACTACATTCGTTTTTGATACACCTTACCTCCTTAATGTTCTGTCCAAGATGAATGCTTACTTACTGATGTCTCTGGTTCATATCATTCTAGCTACATTTTGCTCACTGTTCACAACTCTCTGTAGCTTCTATGCCATGGCAAACTGATTTTTAAAGAAGTCTTTCCATTTTAATCATTCATTTAAATCAAGAGCATTTGAAAGTTGAACATTATGTCAGTATTTCACATCTATTAGTTTCAGAAAGTGCTGTACTTTTTTATCTGCTTTTATTTCCATGCAAACACCCAGAGCTGGATTATCTCTTCCATATTCATCCTTAATAGAAGACTGCCAGGTTTACTTTTAATGATAACTCTGTAACTATCCTGGGAAGCTTCTTTCTACATTTCTCCCCAAACTTGCCATACGCTTGGGGAAGGCTTTGGGAGATCAGTGAGTGCTAAGTGCACACCTAACTAGTGAACTCTTATTGATACCAATGATAATTGTGTACAGAATGATACTTCCCTCGAGTGGCTTTCAGTTCTCTGTGCCACAGGCAACTAATCCAGATGCTGAGTGCTGAGAATGATAGCAGTACTACAGTATTAAATAAGTACATTATGGTAGGCTTTAGGAGTAGTAGTATTTAACTGTTTTTGTTTCTTTGTTTGTTTTAATTCAGAAAATCTGGATTTAAAGATTTTTTATTCATTTACTGTTACCAAAATTATAGACTTCTTGCTTGGGACTGGAAAGGTATATAGATGAATGGTGTATTCCTTAAACACTGGATAGATATCTTGGTATCCAGTAATATGATCCTAAAGAGTCAGGAATACTAGTAGTTATTTTTATCTCTCTCACCTATTTATTCTTACTTTGAGTAAAAATAGATCCCTTCTGAAAAAAATGTGTTTGTTGACCTTACACTATATTTCTTAATCTCACACAAGCATGTGTGTGCACGACCACATAGCCTCCAGATCTGCCAATAATGAGAGCAAGGCAATGCTGTATTCCAATGAGGCATAACATCTCAGTTCATGGGCTGCAACATTACTCGGTCAACATTTCATGAGCTCTAAAATGTGTTACCTGCATAGAAACAATGGTTTTTTATTTCTGGAATACACAAATTAGTGGTTATTGCTATTTTAAATCTCCCACATGGATCATCACTATAATAAATTTGCTCACCAAAACTGTCCAAGCACGATGCAAAACTGCCCCAACTCTAACTGTGTAAACCACAAGAATGACCTCAAGCAAAACTGAAGAAATGCCAATTTATAATGAACCAAACTGCCTAATTTTACTGTAAGACAGTAAAATAGAATACTGAGATATGCTTCATTTCATTATAATTCTTCACCTGTTCTTCTCTAGAATAGCTGTATATATGTGATGTTAACAGTACTTGATGAAGGATTTGGTCTGCACTACTGCTGCTTTGTAAGTTGTGGGTATATATAACACTGTGTGTGATGGTGACTGTGGTCAGTGTGTGTATGTGAGCACAACTGAATGTGCATATGTGCATGTGAGCAGACAACAGGCAATGAGCAGAGGCGTGTTCAAACTGAGAGAGTAAGGCGTAGGCAGGAGGCAGATCAAGAGAAGAACTGGTGAGTTCCAAACAGGAAATCTGAGTGGAAACAACCACGGCTGTTAGTACACAATTGCAGACGAGACATTTGCTGGTTCTGTCTGTCTCTTTACAGCAAAGAGAAGCAATAAAATTCTGTTTAGGATTTTTTAACAATGTGCCAAAGAATGACATGAAAAATACAACCAGAATTGCTCATCTGATTTATATTTTGGAGTCAATAATATGAACAGAGTCTTGAAATGGATAGGTTTTTTTTTTTTTAAATTTACAGTGAAAATGATTCCATGAATAGGAACAGTTCTGTATTTATTTCTGAGCTCCAAGTGTTTAAATTAAAATGCTAATATTTCTGACCAAATATTTCTGACCAATTTGTAAAAGTAAACTGACAATTTGCACCTCTACTGCAGTCTTAATGGCAGAAAGTTTGGATAATGACAGAAGAAAAGCCTGCCATTTCTTTAAAAATCTGGTCACAGTGCACAAAAATTATCAAGGATAAAACATTTCAACCTGAATGAGATCATTCTCTTGTAATTATTATGTAAACATTTGTAATCATTCACATTTCTGATAGAAATGATTGGCATCACTAATGGGCTCACACTAGTGAATATGCATTAGGAACACTGGATTTATAAATCAAATTTTATTTCATTTCAGATATCAATTACACATTGTCTGAATAAAGGAGACAACAAAAGCGTAATGGAAAAGTTCCAAGAGTCAGTGTAGTTGTCAGTGATGTCCAAACAAAAGCTGACTATAGCTAGAAAAACTGGGCTCTTACCTGCCAATAAACTGCCCTTGATCACTGACAAGAGGGGAGCATCCCAGCAGACTCAGTGTGTATTAAAAAAATGACTTGAAAGAGAAAGAGTATTACACAGGTCACAGTGGCAGTCTCAATGGACCCATCAGGGATTTCTGCTAGTCTGAGTCTTGTCATCCTCTATGCAGCTTTCCTCTCTGCCCAGAAAATGTCAATAGGAAAATGTTTGAGGGGCCTCTGGTGGAAATTTTTTCATTCTTTCTGCATTGACAGGATGCCAAATCAATATTTACTTCCCACGAACAAGCTGCTCGAGGTCTCAGTAGAAAATATTGTAGAGAATGTGGGAAGATGCAATAATAAACAACTGTCTGGCTATGAGGAAAACATGAATTGACTGGAAACAGGTCCACAGTAGAAGGTCATTGAAACACATGAACTCCTCATGTGTCCATATCAAATACTGATTTTAAAGGCACATAGTAACAAATCTCTTTTTTGTAAGAGGTATGAGAGGATGGATCCTTTCCACTGTTTCAATAATTTAATTAATGCAAGATGAAATTAATGCCAAGGTCTGTGCTGGTTTTCTCCAGCATTGTTTCAGTTTTCAGCTGCTAAGTTAGCTACAGCAAATTGTAGGTTAACATCTCTTCAGTTTTAGCCACTGACTCTTCAGATTTCTTAAGAGAAATAAAAACAAAAAGCTACTAAAATAAGGATTTTATGTTACCTAATCATAATTAGTGGCAGCATAATTATAAAAACAATGTTATAATTTGCTAAGGGTAGAAATAAATGTATAACCTGTGCTTCAAGAAGTTTCTGTATACAGAGCAGACATTCGTGGTCTTTTTCAGATTCCATTTTGGTCTTCACTGTTTCCTAAAAATACAGATACATAATATTTTAACACCATCTGGAAAGGACATAATGAACGATATAGAATATGTATAGTTAGTTACTTATTAAATAAACAGCATGGGAATGTAGGAATGATGCTATCAGAACCAGCTACTTGAAGCATTTCCACTGAATCTGAGGACTCTGTTAAATTTGTAAATATGTGTTTGTGCACATCTTGAATGGCATGTTTGAATATACAGGTAGATGTGGACTTTATATGGGAATCTTTGCATTCAATTTTCTCACACAATGATAAATGGAATATGTATCTAAAATGTATATGAAATATAAATGTATATAGTGAAAACTCATGGCCTACATTGAGTATATTTTGTGTGTTCTACACATACACTCCCAACACTGGTTAAAAGAAATAGGACATAAAAGTTACTATGAGAATGAGGCAGGAAGCCAACAATTCTGTCAAAGCCAATCGCTTCACAAGGATATATAAGAATGATAGGGTTTATAAGGGTGTGTAAACAGGGAAGGGATCAGTCCATAACATTTACATTTATGGACGTAACCTGTATGGATACACACGCATACACATAAAATGCACATTTAGTTAACTCATATGAATATTCTCATTTGTAATCTGTGAAACATAAAGCTCCACTGAGGCTTTCCCTGATGACTAAAAGTCAACACTGAAATACAGTTACAGATCAATGATGGTCAACTCCTAGATATTTCTTAAATGTAAGTAAGTGCAGAGGCTTTTTGTGCATTTCTTGATCAGGCCTCAATATATCTGGATAATGACAATTTCTATTACTGTATTCATTTCATAGAAGGTGATTTATGATACACCCAAATACTTCATAGTAAAACAGTAAAATGTATTATAGAATCACCAGAAAAATGCAATGGCTCCCCCTCCAAAAATATTTATCTGCTAGAAATACTTTTAATTAGTATCACAGTTCAAGAAAGTAATCATCAAAAGAATAAGTTTGACGCAGCAAGATACATTCTAATTTTGCTTACATTAATGCAGAAGTCTATTTAAAATATATAACTCTACCAAATATTCTCATGAAAAAGGAAACTGATAGGGATTTTCAAGTGATGCTCTACATCTACATGCTCAGCACAGTACATTCATATTTTATTTATGTATGTCCAAAGTCTTGACACCTTAGGAATCTCAAACCTGACCTTTTAATTTAAATTCAGCAATTCTGTTCTTTATTTGTGCTGGATACCACGCAGTGAAATTCCAGTCTTTAACTAGAAATTCTCTTCCATAAGAATGGAAAATTACAGCATCTTCAGATCTGGCCCCTTTTTACTGTAAAGTCCTTAAAATAACTTATCTCATTGTCTTCTAATATCTCCTCAATATCCATTGCTGAAACATTAAGGATAGACACTGCCAAGTGAACAGACTCTTGGGAAAGGCCTTTTTTACCTGCCCCTGCTTCTTCCGCTTTTTTAGCCCGTTGGATTTTTATTCTCAGCTCTTGTATGCTATGGTGTATCTCTCTGGTTAAAAGCTGGAAGATGAGAGCAGAAAACACAGCAATTAAGTACAAACACCTTGGAAAAAAATAGCATCATCTACACTAAACTTTTTTATTTAGGAGCTAACTTCATTCTGTGTTATTGGTTAAATAGAACGCTCTCTGCAATATGAAATAGTATATCTAGAAAACAAAGTATGAAATAATACATTAAAGCACAAAACAGTCATAAGTACAGGTACATATTTCACTGGTATGCTTTTAGCATATATTCATAATGCCTTATGACAAAGCAGCTTATGGAGAATCAATTAAAAATCATTTTCTGAATCAATCTACTACTCATTTCTATAGTACATACTGATAAACCAGAAAAATTGTTGCAGCTTAGAAAGATTCAGAAAAATGAAAGAATATTGATAGAGAAAACTGACTGGTAACAGCCAGTTGTTTGAAAGGCTTAAGTGATAAGACATGTGCACAGTTACCTGGAATGGATAAGACATGTGCACAGTTATCTCTCTGCAATATGAAATAGTATATCTAGAAAACAAAGTATGAAATAATACATTAAAGCACAAAACAGTCATAAGTACAGGTACATATTTCACTGGTATGCTTTTAGCATATATTCATAATGCCTTATGACAAAGCAGCTTATGGAGAATCAATTAAAAATCATTTTCTGAATCAATCTACTACTCATTTCTATAGTACATACTGATAAACCAGAAAAATTGTTGCAGCTTAGAAAGATTCAGAAAAATGAAAGAATATTGATAGAGAAAACTGACTGGTAACAGCCAGTTGTTTGAAAGGCTTAAGTGATAAGACATGTGCACAGTTATCTGGAATGGAAAAAAATAGATTGAACAATCCTGATGTTACCTAGGAAAAGGGAGATGACTGCACACAAAAAGAAATGTAGTGTCAGAAGAATCCCAGTGGGGTGAGGCCACCCCCTTTATTTAAATCTAGAATAAAGGAAAAAGCACAAAGCATCCTTCTGAAGAGACTCCTTGAACCTGAATGAGAGCTGAATGGGATTCAAACCAAATTTTGGGTTTTATTTTTCTGTTGTTCCACAGCACCATGCAAGTACTGAGCTTGAGTAATAGCTTCCAAAGCTGAACATGTACAAACTGCACAGCAAAGAACTGATGTTCATGTTCCTCACTATCCTATTCTTAAAATTCTCTGATTCAGTGAAATCACAAAGTGTTAGTATAAATCATCAGCTATATCTGGAGTTGGTTTCTTTCAACATCATGCAACTACGGCAGGAAAGTTTTGTCAAAGGCACAGTGAGACAATTTTATTTCAAAACTGTTGACTGAGAGACAAGAGCAGTAACTCCATGTCAGAAGATCCTCCTAGTGTACTTAATGACTGAAGCTGAACAGTGATTGTCAACATAGACACAACAGTGCTGTTTAAAATGAGAGAAAAATGACAGTATGTGGGGCTTTTCTTATCTCCACATATAATTTTTCTTATCTTTTTTACTCTCTCTCATTGTGCAGATGATGAACTCTTAGAAATTATTTTGCTGCAGAATACCTTCATCCCTAGAAAGTGACTGCAGAGTTATGAAGATTCTTTATTGGATTTTGAGGTTAAACATCCAACAGTCTCCACTGTGCAAAAAATTTCTACAGCCTATAGTGTATTCATAACAGGTTCATTACAGAGCATTTGCTAATAACGTTCAAAGAAATTACAAGGTTCATTTGATTGCAACGCTTCTTTATTTGTCTTTCTCTTTTTAACATCTTGCTCTATTTTTCTAAAATTTAATTATTAAAAGCAAAATTATCCCACCACAAACCCAAGGAGAGAACATACAGTGAAATTTGTTTGATCTGTCTGATTCGGGCACAGGTCCCTCCTTCCACAGTACTTTTGACAGAATACCGTGCATGTAGTCTTCTCTGCAACTGGACAGGAATGAAGGAACATGAAATGTTTACAGGCAGTGAGCTAAGGCTACTTGAACAATGTCCGCAGAAGTAAACAGACGAAGAAAGAACAAAGCCCTAGGTAGAAAAGCTGGCATTATCAATGAAAATTACAGATGTATCATTATATGTATTTTTACCTTATGGACTTTAGATTGGATACTGAGAGATCAGCTATTTTTGTATAAGCCTTATTGTCTTGTAGTACTAATAATGTTTCAATATACATTTTTTATTGGATAAGTGCCTTACCAAATACCAGCTTCCTCTGCTGACATCTTATTTGTCATAAACAAATAGATCTTTGGACTGAATTGTTTACTTTTTTATTTTTTTAATTTATATGCCATTTTATACTTCATACAGAAGTGTTTATTGTCAAAGCCACAGAGGTATTAACTGTGTTAGGAAGAACCATTTCCAATTTGAAACTGAAAAAAACCTAAGAGTCATAGAATAAGGGAGAATGGCTTTAAAATAAAAGTCAGGAGATTTAGGTTAGATGTTAAGAAGAAAGGTGATGATCACCCAGAAGATGATTACTTGGCACAAGCTGCCCAGGGAAGCTGTGGATGCCCCAATCCCAAAGGCATTCAAAGGCCAAGTTGGATGTGGCCCTGGGTAGCCTGAGCTGGTGGGTGGCAGCCCTGCCCACAGGGGGGAATTGGATGTTTAAGATGCCTTCCAACCTAGGCTATTCTGATTCTGTGACTCAAGAAGTTTACGTAGTATTTATTATGTCTACTGGGTAGCATAAAACTCTAAAAAAATCTCCCTTATGAACTGCATTTTTACAAACCCAATTAATCATTTGTAAGGTAATAGTCTTCAACTTTGATTTCAGCAATTAAGCTCTTTTTTAGCAATATATTTCTGCTAGATTTGAAATCTAGAAAGATGTGTTGCTTTTTTGGTTTTGTTTTGTTTCTTTCTTTGTTTTTGTTTGTTTATTTATTTGTTTGTTTGTTTAACAGGTCATGTTTATGTAAAAGCTCAAGGAAGTTGTGGTAATATATAGATAGTGAGAACACACTTCTAATATCATCTTTATATCCCCAGAAGTTTTGATGCTACTTGGTCCTGAAATTGACACAAATGGACCAATGACCCCCTCGTGTATCAAGAGCAAAACAATTCCCAAAATCATTCTCATAATTGCGGTGTTAATTTATGCATTCTATTATTGTAGTTTATAGTATAATCAAAGGTCACAAGACAGACAGAAGTCTGATGTTCTTTCCTCCACATATCAAACCATGCTCATCTCAGTCCCTTAGTTTTCTTGCTATTTTTCTTCCTATTTTCTCTCCAGTTCTGTTGGGAGTGGAGAGTGAGCAAGTGGCTTTGTGCTGCTTAACTGATGTCCAGGATCGACCCACTGCAAAAGAATAGAGCAGTATAATGCATGCAACAATTGTCATATATATTGTATTTTATGTATAGTTCAGTATGAAAGGTTGTGCCGAAAAGGCACAAGCAATATATTCTTGGAGGCTGCAGTGGTGTAAGGATGTGACTCTCATATCATTACACCAAAATGAATGTCTTTTCTGAATTAAGACTAGTTTTCAAAAGAACAAAAAGTACTGTGAAGATGTAGCAGCTATCTGAGGAACAAAATCTAAATTTCTTAAGGAATGGTGAGTTTAAAGAAATTCTCTAGCAATAGAAAAATTATGGCTGACTAAAAGTTAGCAGAGATCCCAACACTTTGAGAACATTGCCACTGAAAGTAGCTCATGGTTAAGAGGACAAAACAAAATGAACGAGTAAAGTGACACAAAAAAGATATGTGCTGCTTCAGCAGCCAAAAATAAGTAAAAAGTTTATTCAATGTATGTACAGTTATGTGGTCCCTTTCCTCTCTAAAAATGATTTTGAAAGTGCCCTGAATACTAGTGTTCAGGCATGATGAGTAAAAATCAAAACTGCTCTATAGCAATTCCTTTTAAATATACATATACACACATCATATAAGTTTCCTCAAATACCTTCTTCACTTAAACAAGTATACTTCCTAGCCATGTATTGATTTGTTTGTTTGTTTATAGATTGATTGGGAAAGGGACAGCAATGTAGACAAGAAATAAAGACAAGACAGACCACTGAAGCAGATTGGTCTGGGCAAGGGCTATAGCAAGAATCACTCCAACCACTGGGAATCAGCTAGCCTCAGGAGGCTCAATCAATTTCTATGATTGCCGGAGATCACACATGATTTCAGAGTCTAGCAGATGCCCTGAAAGTAATGTAACTGTGTACAAAAGATACAGTCTCATCTTCTTCCATGAAGTTCAGTATTCTGAGAATGCTCCTATCAGATTAACACCTGATAGCATAGTAATAGTAGTAGTAACATCCTTTTATTAATGTCACAAGGTCATATTTGTAACATACTATATTTTCATTTACCCATCTTCAGAATTAGTGTTTTCTTTTTTCTAATTCAGAATTAGTCATTCTAAAATTTACAAAGTTAACATAGTTTCTGCTGTCATTCTAAAATTTACAAAGTTAGATGTTCAAGCTATATGATTCAGCACTTAGGTCTCTTTGTGTGGGTTTGGAGGAATTAAGATAGACTTTGTATATTTTTTCTACAAAGACAGAAATAAACAAACATTGACAAGATGTGGAATGTATTAAAACCCAACAACAAAAAGATGCACTCAAAGGAATGTCACAGTGACAATATTCTTTAAAAGTTAGCAGAGCTTTAGAGTTTCAAAGGCTAATTCAATAAAGAGCTGAAATGGATAAATAAATCTACCAAAGCTACTGAAACATATCATTTAAAAGGAGCAATCTTATGTTGATCAGCCCTGACAACAGTACTCACATCAGAGAGACAGTGAAAGATGAAAGCACACACAGCCTGGAAGAAATGTCTCTCACTTAATGATCCCTAAGAACTCCATTTTAAATAAGGACTGAGAAATTCACTATATACATACAGAATAATTTAATACTTCAGCCACATCCTCAACAAAATTTTTTACATTCATTAACTCAAGTAAGTCTGAACATACACGATCATAATTAAGACTCTTACTGACAGTATCTGAAAGATTAACTGAAGTCATTTACAGTACTACCAGACTCTTCTACCCTTGTGACAAAAGCTGTCTCCAGTTTGCAGTCCAGCATTATAGCACAGTCTTATCTTCTTTGTGGCTCAGTTACAGATGGTGGATGGCAAACCAGAAAAGGTGAATTCAGTAGTATCCCAAAAACGATTACAGCAAGAAAATATGGAAAACAGTGGACAATATTGTACAGTATTGTTTTTCAGAGCTAAATCCACCACAAGTTTCCTGACTAAGATCTTGAGTCACACAAACAGAGAAGGTCAAGTTTTCACAATTGAACACAAAACACAACTACTATATGTTTGCAGGATGCTGAAAATAGTGCCCTGTTTAGTCAGCCTGTTGGATCTGAGTGACTAGTATTAGTGGGTCATGGTCTCTAAGGGTGCTTCCCAGGCACCATAGCAGGAATGAAACTAGCATTAATATCAACAAAATTACCCATGTGAATCAGACAAGCACCTGTCACACTCCAATATAAAGGAGGGCGACGAAGGTTCTTAGATTATGTATATACCCAGCGTGAGATTAAGAAACAACGATTCAGATGTTGGTCCGACCAGTTTATTATCACTATAAACCAGGGAGATGGGGAAGGCGGACACTGTTAGGGTGATGGGGAAGGGAAGGTGAGCGATAGGAAAGATAGGAAGGAAGCAAGGGCTTGTACAAAGCAGGGAAAGTCACCAGCCAGGATCCCAGGGGCGGTCCGGTTGCAAGCGGCTCCGACGGTCCGAGGCAGAAGAGCAGGGGCGGCAGAAGCGGGGAGAACAGCAGCAGCGACGGGCAGCCCTGAGCAGCAAGCAGCTGTCCGTAGAAGCAGCACCGGGTCAGCACAGGAGAAGGGGTGCGGGGTCAGCACAGGAGAAGCGGCGAGGGGTCAATCCCCGGAGGGGCAGCAGCGAACAGTGATCAGCTCGGGAGGTCTCTCCTAAGAGAAAGCTTCTCCAAGAAGAAGCCACTCAAGAGAAAACCCTCCCACTTCGTGGCTGCAGGACCCCTCTATTTATCGCCCAGATTTCTCCAGTCTACGTGACGAACCCCTCGAACCCCTCCTGCTTGGGCGTCAGGCGGGTATCGCCTGAGATGGTTATCTTCCCCTGGAGGTGAGTTCCACAAAAGAGTGTTCAATGGCCACTGAGCTGCAGCTTAGGCTGCCCCAGGACATGCCCATCAGCTTGTCCCTGAGACAAGGGATTTCACAACTCTTGCCCAGGTCAAGCTTGGACATGTTCGGACATGTTCATCAGCAACCTTTGAGGCAATGGTATAAGATATTAGTCTCTTACAGCACCTAAATTTTGCATGAGACATACTTGCACAGTTACATCGGCTGGATCATTTAATCAGTTTCTCTGAGCTGGTAAGACAGAGGGATATATAAAGATATACTGTGCAAAATATTTTAAGCCATATCTGCTATCAGTCTAGTAGATATTCACTGTCACTATTCAGGCCTATGATTCAGTTTGCCTAAATGCCAGATGCAGAGTAATTCTGATGAAGAGTAGCTTAATTTATCATCGATTTCTTTGCAGAACCAAGAAAGGTTGGTATTTCATAATAAAAGCTGTGGTTCTCCTTGTGTTTTGTTTGTTTGTTTTGTTTTGTTTTGTTTTTTGTTTTCTAAAGCAGCATGCATAGAGATAAAGAAGGGCCTGTTTTTTGTTTTTTTTTTTCAGTTTTGCTTTGCATGTCAAGATACTCTCTCTTAAAGTTGTGTATTCTGCAGATAAGACAAGTTCTTATCAAACTAGAATGCTTTCCTGCAACCTATACTGTTCTTGCCTGGACACAGATTAGCAGACTCATTGTTTTCTCCAGATAATATGAAATAATCACCCTGGGTATACTTTTCTAGGTAAAGCGTTGACAGTTTGAAGAGCAATACATGAATTATACTTACTTTTTCACTGCTAAAGGTTCCCAGTGAGAAACATTTTCTAGCAACTTGAAGCCATGTGAAAGGCATCCACTTTCAAAGCAAAACTGACAGTGTTGATTTATGAAAGTGATATTGTCCACTGTCATTTGCAAAATGTCCCGGTGACCCATTGTAGAAACATTTGGTCAGACGACACTTCTAATTTGATAGTTTTCATGTGCAATTTTGTTAACTGTTCAAAGTAAACTAATTTCCATGTACAGAGAATTGTAGCTCCATTTTAATGAAAATTTAGTCAGTTTCTTCCAATGATAAAATTTTATGATTACTTATTATGTTTAGTATTTTTGAATGAAGAAACAAAACATCAAGGCTCAAATAGCATCTGCGTCTGATCTAGGTACCTCTGTAAAAACCACTTCTGCACACCCTCTGACCACGTTAGAGCAATAATACTGCCAGGGAAACAGAACCTACAGATTTTAAGTATACAGCCCTTGATGGAAGTGTCCTATGAAGAATATTTCTTACTGCTGCACCGTAACTAGAGAATTCTGAGAGTCTGCTGCAAGGAGTAACTTCTGTCAAAAGGACTGACACTGTAGTTAGAGGTATAGTCAGAAGCAGTGTACTTGTACTGCTCTCTTGTTGGGAAGAGACGGATCAAAAAACCACAGAACATTTTCCAAATATTTGAACATCCCAGTGAAAAACGTGTATCATCTCTGCTTCCTTTCTTCCTTCCTTTCTCTTTCTGAGACAAAGAACAAATAGGATACCATCTATACATGGCTATTCTCAGAAGAACATGTTTCCTGGCGATGCTCTCCCCCAGCACAAAACAGTTCAGGAGAAAATGATGATGATAGTGAATAATACAAATTTGCCAATAGGCAGGATTTTTTAACAAGAAAGCAGTGAGTCATTAATTAGGTCCTTTGTAACAGGATTCTAGTTTCACATGACATTTTCTACTGCAACCACAAATGAAAAAGGCAGCCTCAACATCTTTATTGTCATGTAAAGCTGCCACACAAAGCTGTCCCTGTTCTGCCCCATGTGGGGTGCTGGTGCTCTGGGTTTTCAAAACGTTAACTTAAATAGATGCCTTTTCCTAAGAGCTTACAGTTAACCCATGCAGTATTCATGATATCTCAAGGGAGGGCATTTCACTGGGGCAGAAATAAGCAGTCTTCCGCAGGTAGAACTTTTTAACAGAAGCATTAACAGTTGACTACTGCAGTTAACTAATAAACGGTAGTTAAATGTATATTAAACCATATCCCAGGATAGCAGTGACAAAATATGCCATGGAGAAACTGATGTCAAAATAAAGCTAAACTGCAGAAAGGTAAGATAGATTAACATAGACTGAGATATAAGGTAATGTGACTCAACCAAGCAAAGGTAGAAGAAGGCCTCAGGCATGTATGGCTGCATGTTGCTGTAAAGGAGAAATGCAATTAGCTTAAGGCCTGCTCTGAGCAGCAGAAATGAGGGCAGATGTCTTAGGAGAGTGAGAATTAGATTTCCAAGTAGTTCCACTAAGCTTGTCAAGGAAACTGCTGTAGGTCTTGATTTTGGCAGTCGATATTAACAGATGGTAATATTGGAGACCTTTCAAGAACAATGCCAGAACAGACTAGATGTGAACTGTGCTTCTGTGGGAATCCTCAATGGAGGACACACACCTCCCAAATCACAGAGGCATTATGGAAGTGAGAAATGCACTAAGCTGACTTTAAAGCATTTGTCTGCCATCACCTATTTATTACAGCAGTAATTGACTATAGGTGCCTTATCAGAATTTTGGATCATCTTCCTCAAGGTCAGAGAAGTTCTAAGATGCTCATGCAGATGTCATCAACACTGACTAACACTTGTTTTTGATTTTTGATTCTGTTTTTGTTTTTAAATAAAGGGGTTTTGATAACGTAGAGTTGAAAAGGACATACAGTATTTCTAAGACTTACTGAATCTTGCTCTTTCAGGAAGAATCTTTGGCAGCCAGTACGTAGTAAAACTGAGTTAAAATTAAAAAATAATAATTTTAAAAAAAGCATGATAATGAAGGAAAACAATTAGGGAAGATTTTAGACTGTTTCAAACTGTTTGGACTCTTTAAACTACTACAGTGTATCCTGTTTTCAGTGAGAACCCAGCCAAGTAGTCCAATGACAGATTTTAACTTTTTTTTTTCCAGCAGCTGTTTTCTGCATATGTACTTGCAGTCACTACAAAGACAACAAAGAATATTTTGCTCTGATTGCTGTGCTGCACATTGCTCGCAAGATCCACCTGAGGATTCCCTACCACAATACATGATATAGAAAATACTGAACAATGGTATACTGCAGAAACTGAATGGTACAAAAAGAATTTACGGTATTGATAGATACTAGATGGCATGAGAAGATGTGGCTTTACAAAAAGAATCTAAAATCCTCTCAGGATGACTAGCAGATCTTTATAGATGGCTTGTATTCTTCAGTAATAAAAATACATTTCACAAGGCCTAGACTACATCATACTTACAGCCTTACCTTCATCATTATCTATCTTAGATGTCACTGATAAATTTTATTTGGATTTGATATCTAACTGTGAAAATGTTTTATATCAAGATTAGCTGATTTTCACAGAATCCTATAAACATCTAAATTTTATGAATTACTTTTCAATTCAACCACTCAGGCAATTTTTAATCTATTTAATATATTATTGACATTGTGTAGTGTAATTTTTTTATCCGAACATCTAGGATCGCTAAGTCAGATGTCTTAATAAACAGTACACTACAATGAATGGTAATGTTTATCAAGTGACTTGCATTTCCTTCAAGGAAAGAAAGCAGGTTTATTCAATGTAAATTATTTCACACAAAGCCATTCTAAGAAGTATGATTTTGCCTCTACGGTTTGATATTATAATAATTGAATTTCATATCAGATTTTCCGTTTTAGAATACTTTCTTTTTTTTGAATTTTTATTCAAAATGAGGATTAGCAAGAAACAGATTCCCTAAACAGCCCTGTAACACTGTTAAGACATAACATTTCTCAGTTTAAAATACTTCCTTCTTACTAACATTGTTTACAATTCTCCATGGATCATAACCAGCGGAGACTTGTTATGTTAGACTTGAGTATATTTCAGCAACTTCATTTAACACCACCTTTCAGGTACAGAACAGAAATAAAAGGTTTCTGTCTTTACACTGTTGCTGAGTTGCTCTGTCTAATACTAGGTCATATGCAGCCTGTAATATCAGCCTTATTACTAGCATGTTTTAAAATCCTGCCCTTCTGTCCTTGGTATGGCTAACCATCTTGATCTTCTTCAGTCTCTTCTCCATCCTCCGTATCCTATTGCTACTCGTATTTACAGGTTATCACCTATAATCCATTTCCCCCTCCCTTTATACTGCCATTTTATTTCTAAATATTAGGTTCTCTTTCGTAACAAACAGAAACACTTATAAGAAGATGTCCTCTAGTTATGGAACTCTGTTTCTTGGTTGCTTAACAAACTGTTACAGTGCACAGTTCTTCACACTTTCTCTTACCCTAACTCGTCCTTGAAAATATTTTGGAGAACACACTACCCCAAATCAACAGTTAGCTATGTCACCTATTTCAGATGCCTAGTTTGTTCTCACTGAATGTAATTTAGGACAAAACACATGATCTCCATAACACACTCCAACAAAAATATGTCAAAGAATGACTTAGAACATATTTGATACAGCAAGTCTGTTGGCAATTGCATTGTACAAAATTTTTATTACTAGATTTTATAATCTAGCAACTTTTGTTACTATGTCTCCCTCAGGTTTTGTGACTTTGCACATTGATACAAATGCATTCAAGATTCTGTCATTCTGAGTTACCAGTAACTCCAAAACCAAGTGTCCTTTAATTCAGAATCATAGCACTCCCGCTTCTTCTCCTTCCCAACTTGCAAATGCCTCTTTTCACATCCTGTTAAATAGTAAAAGCCTTCCTGAATGGAACAGCTAGCAAAACAAGACAAATATATTCTGGAAATGTTTAAGATTATGTAATGATGCACAGTGTTTATTTTGGCTGTTACAACATCTGATTTCTCTTCATAAATCAAATTTACTTATTTGCATCTCTCGTAGAGACTCCATACATTTTAGTAAAGTAAACCCATTATTTTCTCTTCACATCCTTTGTTAGAGAAGTCAGATTGCTTGTTATAGACTATATGAGACTTCAAAAAAGACTTGTTAAAAAAAACTACATCTTACATTAATCAGGTTGCTGGTAGCCTTCTTATTACAAATTCTGTTTATGCAGCTTCCTCTACCGGTAGAATTAAGTTCAGTGTTTCATAATGCCAAAGCCTTTAGCTTCACTTTATAACACACAGAACTGTTAATATTAGTATGAGGGCTGCTCTGAAAATAGTGCCTCCTATTTATTACGTTGGCCATCACTGTCCATTACATGCTGTTGCCATGTGACAGATGGCATCTGACGTGAAAGTGTGCCTGAAGCAATGGTGTGGAATTCAGTTTCTCCATAAGGAAAAAGCTGCACACATTGACATCCACTGATGCATGCTGAACCTTTAGGGAGACCAAACAGTGTATGTGAGCTTTGTGAGCTGGTGAGTGCTGTGTTTCAGCAGCGGTGACAGCAGCAGTGGGGCACCTCCACTACTGAAGTTTTTCGAGGCTGGCAAAAATGCATAGCTAATGCTGGTGCTGATGCTGACAAATAGTGCTTTGTAGCTGGGAATTTGCTGTATCAAATGGTGTTATTATGCTATTGTATTTGTAACAGATTCTATGGAAAAAAACATGAGACATTACTTTAGCAGTGACCCATGTATATTCAGTCTTTTTCTCTGGTGGAGGCTGGCAGAATGCCATGCACTCCTCTGCATTTTGTGTAATATAAGTATTCATAATTCTTGAAAGAGTTGGATCCTTTTGTCAAAAGGAAATGCTTCTTTATTCTCCTCCCTTTATGGGTTACGTACCTACAGTCCACTTCAGTTTTGTCTCTGGATGATCCCTGCAGCATGGATTTGAAGAATCTGGCTCGCAGTTGTATTTAATTTGATGCCCCAGGGTATTGCAAATGTCTCCTGCCTGTGCTTTCTAATGCATATTAGCTACTACTGCTTCGCATATCAGAGTCATTTCCTTCTTCAGAATAAAATTAAAAATAGGAGATCCAAAACACATTACAGCAATTGGTACTTGAATTTTTCCCTAACTAACTGCTGTAAACAGAAGGTACCATACTCTCTTCTCTGAAGTTTCTCTATTGTGTTAGTAGCTGAACCTGCTCATTAGCAATGTTGACGTGACTTGTTGTATGTAAAAAGAACTGTACAATATTATGAGACTCAGTAAAGCTAGCAAAAGTAACTGAATCCAAGTGATTACTGAGACACCATTTGGACTTAGAGAAACCAAGTCAGGCTTGAAAAATAAAGATGGCAACAGGTAAAGATAAAAGGGTCATACAAAGAAGTTAAATAGGTTCAGAGAGAAACAGTTCAAGCTTGATTAAATTTGATCTCTATACAGAAAAAATTATTTGAGGTACTGAGTCTGGAGGGAGAGCCAGACATCAAGACAGGAAAACTGGCAGCAGCCTGGAAGGGGAGACCAGAAATGAGACCAACCAGACTTCAAAGGGGAAGAGCTGCTGTAGCAAGAAGCACTGCTACTTCTTATTGTGCCATCTTGATTTTCCTATGGGAATACATGAGGTAGTAAGAGCATTTAAGGATAAATTATTGAAGTATTACAAAATTGCACTGAGATACAAAGGTTTTTCAACTATACTTTTTATAGTGGTATACTGTGAATAAAATTTGATTTCAGAGAGCATTTTTTCATAAATATTTCGCAACTAACTAAACGAAACTGTCTACTAAGGAATTTTCTGTTCACCAGTATTTCACTTATATGCAGCATCTTTATTTTCAAAAGATCTTTCTGCAGAGTAACAGTAGTCAGCAAAAAGAACTGAAGCCCTGTTGTGAATAACATAGAGTGTTTTATTAAAACAAATATACCTTAGATTAATTCATGCTTTCCAAAATTAGCCAAAAATAACCACGTAATGTAAAAATAGCCACATTCTTTCTCCTCTAATATAATTCTGTATTAGATGAAAGCACATATTTCCCCATGAAAAGGGTGTTTCAAAAACATACCTTGCGGGAAACGAGGTAACTCACACTAATCAACAGATATGAATTATGTTTTGGTGAAACTTTATGGTGAAATCTTTTCTGCAGAATAATTTACAACACTACCACACACTTTTTTATGGAAAAAAAAAAAAGTACACCAGTGGCCATATACAAAAGGGCTGCAAATATGAATGACGTTATTCTATAGAAGTCCAGGGGAGAGACCTACAGCCATTGACTCTTTCTTTCCCATTCATAGCTGATACCCATCCAGTGCAAGACCTTCAAAGACTGTTCCAGGTCATAGAATGCAGCAAAGATCAGGTCTTTTTACTTTCACCCACAACTGCCTTTATTTATCTGAATACTTGAAAGAAACAAAATTCAAACCTTCACAAACATCATGAACTCGATCTTCGTGAGCAGTATATTCTTTTGAACAGTTTCCAAAGTCTGCCCACTTTGTTTAGACAATTCATGTAGTTGTTGGGATGCTGCAGTCTCAAGTTCAGACATAGCACATTCAGTCTCAGTCACTTTGCTCTCTAGATTGAACAGCTTGTGAACCTGGTATACATCACAGGGACACTGCAGTGACATGATAAAAGCTGACAAGCAGGCATGGTAGCTCACAATCAAACAAACAAATCACCCACAAAATGATAAGTAGCACAAAATACATAAAATATACTTTCATGAGGAAAAATTCCTTCAGTTGCAGTCACTGAGTCCATGTTTCAGCACTTCCATTTCAGTGAGCATATGAAAACAGTGAAACACTTTACTATGATTTTTTTGTGTATTTAAAAAGTCTAAGATGATGATCTTTGCAACTTTTCATTTGAAAGCGAGAAATGAAAAAGTAGTACAGCAAACACTGCAAAAAGCTAATACAGCTTTTTCTCCAGCTCATCTTTAGCCTTCTGATATTATGCTTTCATTCTCTGGCTGAGTGCTTCTTAATAGCACCTCATCTTTGTCATGGAGGGTATGAGAGTAGCTCTCTCTTGAGCTGAAAGTGGTTAATGACTTCAAGCAGAGGTAGTGCCTATGGTATACAGCAAGCACCTGCATTCTAGGACTGAAAAAAAGCAAACTGGTAAACTGTTTATTTCTATTTTGAAGTCATGTGCCACATAACCTTTGAGATCACCAAATGTAACAATCTTTTCCAGAGATTAAAAACAAAAGTGCAAGATACTGCTTGGATAATATGGAAAGATGCCAAAGCATATACAAGCTCTCCTTCCTTTAGTAAAATTGTCCTAGAATTTTGCTATAGAAATAATCAAGTATAGAAATTAAGCTTTACCAATACAGATAGAATTACTTTAAGTGTTAAAAGCTAGTAAGTGTGAATTGTTCAAAATACTCCAATAATGGTTAGAGGAGTTAAGCTTTGGGACAGGCAAGAAATTCACAGATACACTAATAGGTTTTATTTATAAAGCAATATGGTTGAAGAACTGTATTACATCTGTTTAAGTAAGTGGGCAGAATAAAAGTCTCAGATGCGTACTTCAAACCAATAAAAGTGAATTTCAAAATGAATAGTAAACGTTAAACTTCAATTAGAAAGAAATACAACTGTCCTTTTGAACTGTTATGAATGTAAGATTGGATAGATAATCATCTGAAAGCATCTGAACCTTGACATGTCTCCTAGCCCCTAGGCAAAGAATTACAGTATTTGAAAGTCAGTATTTAACGGTGCTGAGGAACTCATTTAGGCTTACATCAAGGATAAAAAATGTCCACTGTAGGGTCTGAGTTCTGATTTTAGGCATTCTTATTGCAATATAGAAATGGCAGGCTAGCCTATCACATAACAGTTCAAACTACATGCAATTTTATCACTGACTTCTTGAATTTCTTAAAAACGAAACAAATGACGAAAACACTGACATACACACACACAAATCAATAATAGCGTGTGAGACCATAGCAATCCAACGCTCAGTCATTGCTGTACTAACTGCACAGCTGCCGTTGGGTGGCACCAAACACAATGGATGGGAAAGTGAAAATAGCCTGGAGTTCCTGAACCCGCCCCTCTTTTTCCTCGACTTCATTTTTCAGTGACATAATGGTTGTTGATTGCTTAGTGATTTCAATATTCGAATTCTGTGTTGGAGAATACTAGAATATAAATAAATCAAGTGGAATATTTTCTCAGTCTACAACAAATCTGTTTGAAATAACGGTCTGTGCAAACTTCCACATATTATAAGACTGTATTAAACACTAATTGGAATTAGTTATATTGTACGAAAGGAGCATTTTTACTTTCTAGCAACACTTAAACAAAAATATTTTCACTGGAAAATACTGTCAAAGCCAGTAGTTTTCTGGTGATACAAAAATGAATGATTAATAGATATTCATCGAAACACTTGCAAGCTCAGTGCACCAACAGGACCAAATTTTCTCTTGCATAGCATAAAGAGTTATCAGTGTAACAGAAAAGAAATAAAATATGTTTTTATTTGAATTGTAATTTTACAGGGTTCTACTCCACAAGAGCCTACAGAGAACCATTCCCAACAATCCCTTTCATCCTGTGCATCTGGGAGCAGTAAAAAAAATCTTACAACAGCAGTTGTCACCTTTGTGTGCCTTCAAACTCAAAGTAAAAGACAAAAGATTTCTAGTCAGCCATTCAAACAAAAATCCTGTCTTTCTGTAATGAAAAAGTAAAGTCTTAGTGTTTAGGCATATGCAACGCGAAAGGGGAATTTTGCAATTTTTGCCTTTCTGCATTCTATATAGTAGGAACCAAAAAACCAAAACAAACAAAAAAAGAAATGGAACAACAAAAATCCCCTCAACTCCTCCATAAAAACACACACAAAATCTACCTAAGATTCCAAATTTTAAATACAGAATTATTGATTCACTTTGCAGAAACAAAGAAAAGAAAAGATAAATTTAACTGGAGTAGCCATCTTAGCAATCTGAGTATAAGCTTTGAATGCCATTGCTGAAAATGGCAGCTCAAATATATTGCTTGCTGGGATTTCAAAACTCCAAGTGTTGCCAAGAGATACGTATCTATGTTTTCATAAAATATATACATGCCTTTTTGCAGGTTCAGCCAATGTGCTAAAGTGCTTTACTCATTGTGTATAAACAGTAAGTGAGCAGATCAGACATCTTATAAACAGATTCTTGAGGAGAATTTCTCTGCTCTGTGCAGACTGTAACACCTATTAACATTAATGGGAGTACTGTACCTAACTCTGTGCACCACCAGTGGAATATATATTGTTGTGTGCAGTTAGAAGTAAAATACCGTTCTTAATAACTTCTATAGTCTGTTTGCTATTATTATAATGTGAAGTATTACTGGAAAATAGTTAAAACAATATATATAAAATTAAAATATCCTTGAGACCTGCCTGTGGGGTTGAACTTCACTAGCATGAAGCACAGCATCCAGTTACATAGTTTAAACTCCAGATACGCACTTGAGTGCATACAATCTCAGAGAGAGACATTTGGTTAGAGCGTTTTGCTTCCAAACTCATCAACTACACCTAAAACACTTCTCATTAGTAAAGTAACAAGGAATCAATACATACAAATAAACACCTCATACTTAACTCTGAGAAAAGAAAACAAAATCAAGTACTTTGAGATTTTGAGCAGTAGCAAAAGCTTTTGCATCTTGCACCTTCAGACATTCAGAGGAATAACTTTGTACCTCCTTTAAACAGGGTTAGCCTGGAACAACAGCAAACAACTTCTGTCAACTTCTTCTGCTAAAAGACGACCTCAAAAACGTATCTTTTTAAAAAGATCTGGTCAAAATAAGGCTATCAGTCTCAGTAACTTGATATAAGCAGCTCATGATGCCCTCACAGTCAAAATACTCATCCAGTTCATCCAGCAGTGAAGACGTAGAATCATAGAATTATAGTATCCTGAGCTGGAAGGACACAAAAGGGTTGTTGAGTCCAAATCTTGGACATTCCATACATTTTGTCCTTGGCACTGTTGAGGCCCCACCTTGAGTACTTCGTTCAGTTTTTGGCACTTCAATACAGAAAGGACATTGAGGTGCACATCCAAAGAAGGGCAACAAGGCTGGTGAAAGTCTTGGAGAATATTCCCTATGAGGAGCAACTGAAGGGACTGGGGCTGTTTAGTCTGGGGAAGATAAAGCTGAGGGGAAACGTTATTGCTCAATTCAGATACCTGAAAGGTGATTGCATTGAGAGAAGAGTTGGTCTCTTCTCACAGGTGACAGGACAAGGGAAAATGGTCTCAAGTTGTGCCAGGGGAGATTTAGGTTGGATGTAAGGAAAAACTTCATTACCAGAAGTGTTGTTTAACACTGGAATAAGCTCCCCAGGGAGGTAGTTGAATCACCACCCCTGAATGTGATCAAAAACCATCTGGATATGATGTTCACGGATGTGATTTAGCAGTGGGTTGTTAGAGTAGTATGGTTAGACAGAGGTTGGACTTGATGATCTTCAAGGTTTTTTCCAAACCAAGCAACTCCGTGATTCTATTATTCTACTATCCTGCAATTGGGATCAAAGATTATTTTAAATGTGGCTTTATTTGATTATTTATGTATTTTTTTACATTTAGAATGTAAGACTTCTTTACGATGGAATTAAATGTCATGTTAATATTTTTTATAACAGATTTAAGGGTGTTTTCACTGCTGCAGAAACAAGCTAATATGTCAGAACACTATTGCTCACATGAGCTAGCTCCAATAAACTAGTCCTTAGAGTCAGAGCTCACATAATATAGCCTTTTCTACTAGCTGGTCCTTTGGCAAATGTCTTGCTAGTGCATGCTTTTTATTAGCAACAAGAAGCTGTACCATTTTTACTCAAATATTACATTTAACTCACGTATTAAAAACAAAACAAAACAAAAAAAAAGCCAACTTTAGGACACTCTGTTGTACATACACTTCTTACATCTAGAGGAAAGAAGGAAGTGCTATGTTCCAGACATGCTGAAAAGCTGAAAGAACAGCTTGTTGAAAAAGCTCTCAGATGCATCAGTACAGTCATTCACATAAACAGCCATTGGAGACTGAAAAATGAAATCATCTGCAAGTTAATGTTTTCCAACCAGCTAATCTAAAAAATAAAAATAAAAATAAACCACAAATATATAAAGAACAATCTCTCTCTGAAGACAAAAATTAGTGAGCAATAAGTAATGTAACACTGTTACAGTACATGAGCTGCATACTCAGCCAGAATTCATTTCTTCATTTTCACAGATAGCTGTCGATCAGCTCCTCCTTAAAGAAAGCAAAGCAAACCACAATTCTCGTTAAAGTCACCCCACTGCACTTTTCAACAAGGTACATTTAATTTACAAAAACTCAACAACCCCCCAATAGGGCCTATCTGATTTGCAAAAATTGAATTAATTATACCTACCAATTCTTCAGGTTATGACAATATTTCTATTTAACATCAAAGACAATTTGAAACCTAAGTTGCTAATGCTTGGAATATCACATATAAACGATATGCATACATGAATGTGTGTGTGTGTGTGTGCACGCACAGATATATATGTATATGCATTTTTCTGTTTGATCCCATTATGGAACACTGTTCATATGAATCATTCTCAGCACTGAATAATCTGTCACCTTTAGTTTGCATTGCACCTGTTTCATCTCTAAATCAATGCTCTTTGAAGGAGCTGGTATGACTTCACTCTTGCGAGCAGTTTGAGATAAATGCTCTCTTTACTTCAATTTTCCTTGTAAATCTTCCTTCTCCTGTTGCCATTTGGCCAGGTTGGAGGTCAACACCCATTTCACAAACAGAAGGAACAATCACAGTTGCATCCTAAAAATACTTCTACTGGATCATATCAGATGTTCTGTAGTTTAGAATTCAAGAACAATGAAACAGTATATATGATTTAAATTATACTGCAATGTTGTTTGTTGAAGCCTCTTGTCCATCCAAAAAATGAAATCTGGCAGAAGAGGGAGACAAAATGACATCAAAAACAACTATTTTTCTTTTTAAAAATAAGCTGATCAAAGTTTGTCTGTTGCAATTTTTACCATCACAGGCAAAAATTTCATTAAAAAAAAAACTTTAATGGTAGTTACTGTTGAAACTTGTTTACCTAGAGTCTCTCTGGAATTAATTCTATACTGATAAAGAAATAGCAAGATTTCTCAGGCATCAAGGCATATTAAATAAAGGTGGTTAAATGTCAAATCTATCTAATGGTGACCACTGTACACTCACTTGAACTGCTGTGCTGACAGCTATAATAAAACGTACGCTCTTCTCTTGGCTTTTATTCTGATATTTGTATGGCTTCTAAAGGTTAAAGCAAAGTGGACCAGCTGCACTAAATAACTTCTGGTTGGCTGGTCTTTACTCACATTGTTTTATTTCTTCCCTTTCACATAATAGCGAGGGAACCGTATATTCCATAACCTTGACTCTAGGGCTGAGGTACTTAAGCAGTAAAAGCCAGGCTGGAGCAGGACAGAATAACAGATGTTAGTTGTTTATTCCACTGGGTGGGTCTTACCACCCTACACTGCAGCCAAAATGCTTCTCATTTAGCAACATAAATGCTAAGTCCAATTAGCAGATGAGGCTTGTTAGGGATTTAGCTGAAATAAATAACATTCAAACTAACTCTCATTCTCGTTGCACTTGATTCACAACTGACAAGGCATCTTATCTTTGCAACAATATATTTCATAGCACTCTTTACAGAGGCAATCTCATAAATTAAAAAAAAATCATTTAAATGGTAATGAATATTATCCTACAAAAAGGGGGAAATTAATAATCTTCATGCTAGTGCTTAACTTTCACAAATCTGTAGTCAGCTGAAAGCTACTGATGGCCTGACAACTCTCTTTTCCTTAAGCTGTATCTTTTTATTCTTAAGAAGACTGTAATATCATAGTTTAACATAAGGAACAATTATACAAAGTAGTCTTGGAAGTATCTCAGAATAGAAAAAAAATGCCTTTTAAGAAACTGGAAAAGATATTACAATTTGAAATGACTAAGTGTGTCCAATGCTTGTACACCAATAAAACATGGGGGAAAGGTTAAAGACAATGTACTCCTTCCAAATATTTTACTTTAACTTGATTTTAGATTTTATACCGTTTGAGATTATTGGGGGAAAACAAAAAAACCCATTTCATATGTGTGTTTATATATCCACACTTCTACACCAGTCTTAGGAGAATCCCACATATATCCAAATAAAAGAAACACCTCTTACAGACATCTTCATTTATTTTCATTACAAATGACTTCAGAAATCGTGCACATTTTGCATTAGCTTAAAAATAATCACCAACACAAGAAAATTCATTCTATATATAAAGTTGAAACTCTGATGGTATTTCATACCCAAGTATATTTATTAAAGCCAATAGGCAGACTACATGAGTATCTGAGTACTACATGAGTACTGTTCTTAGTAAAAGGGTTATTTTTTCTGTCTGCTGTCATTACTGACCAGGACATAAAGAGAGTTCATGTACAGAATAATTGGTTGTTGTTATGTCTGTTATGTTATTCTCCCAATATATATATAATACAATATATATATATAATACAATATAGTTAAAAGAAGGCAAAATGAAGGCAATTACTTCTTTAATAAGCAAAACAAGTAACAGCGCAGAAAGATATGGTATAGAATAGTATATGCATTAGGTTAATTTGTCTAGTATTGCCAATATTTCTACATGCAGAATTTCACGATTCAGTGTTTCTATAATAAATTATTCATAAAAAAAAAAACAAAAAACAAACAAAAAAAAACTAGCATAGCTAGATCAACATCTCTGATTAAAATTAGAGATTCCCCTACATCTGCGCAAGGTAGAGAGCTACTTGCAGAAGTTTCTTAGGCCATTTAAGACTAATACTGTCAGTAAAATACATCTGGTCTAAAATGTTATGATTGCAATGGACACATTGCAAAAAATGACAGCAAACAAATTGAAAAAGAAAGGGTATAACTGAACACATGCCAAAGAGGACAATGCTGCGTTGGCTGTAAAATTTACTTAATCAAGGAGGTAGAAAATAAGAAAACATATGCCATATGTAAATGTATACAGATATTAAATGTGTAAATCAAACCTACTGGAGTAAAGTAAAAGTAGTGTATAGACAGGACAAACCCCATTAATTTGCAAAACCAGACAAAGACAGGAACATAACTGCAATCAAATTAACGCTTTCATTCTTTTTTATACTTTAGATATTTTTTTGTGTGTGTGTCTTACTATGCGCATAAATCCTGAGTGACAGAGTAAAAAGGATTTGCACCAAGGGAAGAGGTTACTAGGATGAAAGGTAAGATCTTAAACACCAACTAGACCAGATGTTTGTAAAGGAAGGCTGCCGCTGTTCCCCCAAGTTGTAGCAGCCTTTGTCTGCTGCACCTCCTCCAGAGTGTTTTGGCTTAACAGATATTTACATATTCAATGATTTATTAACACCCATCTACCTTAATCTCCTTGCTCCTGATATATACATGAAACACCGTTCTGCTATACACAAAAGGATGAGGGATGAAATCTCAGTTTCTGTCCAGGCAATGTAAAACTCCCAATGATTCAGCAACACTTTTACAATGCACTCTCAGAAACAGATACAGGGAAGACTCGATGGGTTCATGTAGGAAGCTCCTGGAAAAGCCTATTGCTCCCCTGCATCACAGCTACTCAGTGAGAAGATTCAACTACAATCTACAGTAGACTCGCTCTCCTGCTACAGCTAGAATATGTGACAACATTTCTGCCACTGCTGCAAATGAAATCACAGGTTAATATAGTATTATCAAATTAAATAAAACATATTTCTTGCAATATATACAGAAATGCGGAACAGGATGTAAATCAGACATTCTTGAAATTCTCATCGAGCAATGACAACCTTATACTACTCATTTTGTAATCCAGCTATAACCAGTTTTAATATCATTAGATTTGTTAGGATCACACTTTAAGAAGATTTCTTTAGTAGACTTGAATACATTTAATTCATTTTTCTTTTCTCTAAAAAATCTTGCAACATTAGGCAATAAAATACAATTTCTATGCTGCAGAGCTCCTATAACAAGATACATTTTAAAAGCCAACACTGCTTTGAAAACAAAACACTCTTCTCTCACAGCTTTAGATCAATCATGAAGAATATGTAAGATAAACAGTACTTGCTGCAAACATAAACCATGGAAGACCTTTTCAAAACTTATTTGCAGGTATAGAGGTACTTAACAATATCCAAGGCAAAACATATAGTCAGTCCCACTAATCTTTACCCCATTTCATTCTCTTGAATCAAAACTTAATTCTGCCTGGTGGATCACAGAAAACAAAGCTAAAATAAACAGAAATGGTAGGCAGCTATTTGGAAGTATGAAAATAAATGTGTGTGTTCCAGACTAGAAAGCCAATGGTGCTGCATACTTAATGTGATGATATATAGAAGAGGTTAATAACTTCAAAGTGGAAGTTTTTCTTCATATGCATGCTGATTACTTAGCATTCCAGACATGCATAGAAAATACAAAACAGAAGTCTTTGGTGATTTAATACTCTATTTCTAAATTGAAACAAACATCCAAAAATGCAAAAAACGTTTTAAAATGTAAATGCTATTTGCCACTTATTTTTCTGAAATTATGATAAAATATACTGCATCACTCAGTTATTGATTTTATTTCAGCCAAATGTAGT
This sequence comes from Cyrtonyx montezumae, assembly GCF_038088225.1. Classification (NCBI taxonomy): domain Eukaryota; kingdom Metazoa; phylum Chordata; class Aves; order Galliformes; family Odontophoridae; genus Cyrtonyx; species Cyrtonyx montezumae. The sequence continues at coordinate 4,478,272 of NW_027072033.1, forward strand.
TATCAGCATCTGAATCTGTTTCACAAAATGTCAAGTAAATTAAGGTAATATAGAGGACTTTTTGCCAGTGCTTTAAGTAGTTGTCAGGCTTCAGTAGCCTTTAGAGACCATGGAATATCCTTTGGCTAATTGGTCAATGGTAGATTAATCCTCTTTTTATTCTAGCAGCACTATTTTAATACCCTTTGCACTCTGTCAGTGTAGTATCTGAATGACAAAATAATATTGTGCGCGAATAATAAGCAGAATAGTTAAATTAACATTTCATGTTTCACATGTCAAACCTTTTTTAAAAAATGAAAAGGTTCATAAGAAGAAGCCATGTTACCAGGATAATAGGTAAAATGAAATACACTTTCCCTTTATTGTGATTATGATAAATGTTATGACTCATTTGGGCATTTTTTTCCCCACATACATAAATGATTCAAAGACAATATTGTAACTCTGCCTGACTACAATAACTTAAGGGTCCAGCTTGAAGAAGATCTACAGCTGCCATTTCTTAGTATTTCCCTCATTTAATATGTTTGCTTCACTGAAATAAGAGCTGTCATGGTTTTATGATTTTTGGTACTGGTATTCCACATCATAACATCATGTAGTGCATTTAGAGTTAAAGAGTTAATGCTCCAGCTCCGTGGATCATCGATAGTTCCAGGTATACCTGTCTCAGAAGAGAAGAACTGCATTCCCCAGAGGACTGTGCGATGCTTTGCGTTCTTACGTGTTTACGCTCAGAGGGAAAGATAAAAACTGTCTGTGGTCACAGGACACTCTCTTTCCTTGTGGATGGACTCAGCAGTGGGTGCTCGCTGCCGTCCACCTTCAGCGTTAGCGTAAGGCCTTCGGTTTATCAGACACTCTCTCTTGCTCATTTTATTTGATTTATTAGCGTCAATTCCAATTATATTGTATTATATTGTGTTATTTTGCTTTCCGATATCTTATTTAGTAAGTTAGCTTTCCTCCTCAGATTGTTGCCGCTGTTTTGTTTCTAGGCCCATCTCCCTTTTCCCTTTCCCCCTTCCCCTTTCCTGGGGCGTGGGCCTGTGGGTACCCCACACCAATCGTCATGGAACTGGGCTGAACCTGCCCGTAAACCGTTGACAAGAACACAGAAGTCACCTCGCATCATAGGACCACCTTTGAATCTGAGTGAATAGAAAACTATGCCGAGGCAGGCCACTGCAGCCATCAAACAGCAGTCTTCCAGTGCTTGTGAATCTTATGAGACCTGTCATGGCTCATGATACCATATGACTGTATGACTATACATTCTCCATTACTGAGAAACTGAAGAAGTTCCTGTCACATTAGATACTGAAGATATCTGTAGTGATACAAAACAAACCTGAACACAATACAAGCTATCGCGGCAGTCCGTTGATTGCCTCATTATTGCCACTGTCAGTACTGTCAGCTGTCACTGCCAATGTGTAGGTCAAATAACCCCAAAAAATGGTACTCAGAGGAAATAGTGTGGGGGATGCTATACTTTTGTTAAGCTTTAAATAGATGGTACACAGACTACTGGTAAATAGAGAGTGGCTCACCTTTTCCAATGGTCAAGGCTCACCAATGACTCCACTCTCTTGTTGGAGATCCCTTCCCAGTGGTGGTCAGACCTTAAATGGGGTCTGGGAGAGGTGGAGCCAGACTCCACCCCTTCCAGCCACACAGGTACATTACCTTCACCTGTGCCCCTGCAGCTGACTCAGTGCTTGCCTCAGGTGATCAATCAGTGGTTCAGGCCATGATTCAACAGTTCCCATACACAGTGACAGGCAGAACAAATTATATGGTGCAGCATTAGCAAGCACTAACATTTTTCTGTCTACTCAAATGGTAGGTGTAGGAGGTCCAGGCAGTTCAAACACATAAACATGGCTTCAAAAGCACAAAAACTATTCCCTTCAGGCTAAAAGAGGGGTATTAGTATCTAACTTCTGTAGAGATCCCAAACAATACTTACTGTGAGCCAGTTTTCATAGTCTGCAACAACTAGGGTCCAAAACAGTCACAAGAAAGCAATACTGTTGAAGAGCAAGCAGGCATATAACCTAGATATCTTTTTTTTTGTTGTTGTTTTCAAAGGCCGTCTTAGTTGTAACACTTTGCTTTTCTGCTGCTGTTAAAAATGTCTTAGTTTCTTGCTCCTAGTCCTTTATACCCAGAAAGATGAAAAAATATCTAACGCATGCTGAAGTTTCATGCATATTCATTGGGACAGTTAAAATAAAGCCTGTGTTCTTTTGGTTTGCACTCTTGGCTATGGATATGTCTTTCAATTGAAATGGAGGAGGAGCTGAAACTAAGCATTTTCCACAATGTATTAAACTAAGTGAAGTGTGGAATATCTAGACAGTCAAACACATGGAACTGATGCTTTGCAAAAGACCTGACAAGACTGAACTGGTGAAGAAGATTCAAATTTCTCATGGTTAAGTGTAGAGAAACTCAAAAGAAAACGAGGACCTAGAACTCATAGAGTCATAGAATGGCTTGTGCCAAAATGGATCTTAAAATCCATCTGTTTGAAACCCCCTACTGTTGAAGGAGTCATTAAAAAGAGTGTGGCCAGCAGGTCAAGGAAGGAGATCCTCCCACTCTATTCTGCCCAGTTCAGGCAGCTTCACTTGGAGTATTGTGTTCAGTTCTGGGCTCTCTGGTACAAAAAAGACAGGGATCTCCTCGAAAGAGTCCATCAGAGGGCCACAAATATGATACGCTGTGGAATGTATGGACGTTGAACACCTTCCATAGCAGGAAGGGCGGGGAGACCTGGAACTGTTCAGCCTTGTGAAAAGAAGACTCAGAGGGGATCTGATCCACTTCTATAAATATCTAAGGAGTGGGAGGCAAAGGGATGAGGCTGGACTCTTCTCAGCAGTGTGTGGTGGTAGGATGAGGGGAAATGGCCACAAACTGAAACATAGGAAGTTCCACACAAATGTGTGTGGGAACTTCTTCACAGTGCAGTGACGGAGCACTGGCACAGCTGCACAGAGAGTTGGTAGAGTCTCCTTCTCTGGAGATGTACAAGACCCAGCTGGATGCCTACCTGTGCAACCTGGGCTAGGGAGCTGCTTTGGCAGGGGCGACAGACTAGATGATCTCTGGAGGTCCCTTCCAGCCCTTACAATTCTGTGATTCTGTGATTCCGTTATTGTTCAAACTGTTCAGACATGAAATATCATCTACATGTTCCTCAGAAAAGGAACATATTTGTATTTGGCAGTCTGTGGACCTCCGCAACGCATTCATTCACTCAAATCCAGACACAACTATATCGCACTGTATCCTCTTTCTCAAGTAGAGGAATGCTTACTTCTAATAATGAAGATACTGGTTTATACAAGTGGGGAGAAAGAGAACTTTTTCTCTTGAAGCCACTGGACCAGTTTCTCCATAGCTGAAACACATGCCTGTAGTGCACTTTCTTCAAACTGTTAAAGCTGACCAGAAAATTGATCCACCATTTGTTCCTCTCTATCTTTCCACGTCATTACTGCCAGTCAGTTGGTACACTATGGCGATGAACTCTGTACGAACTCCTGCCCCATGGATTCTTTTCATTGACGTAGTCCAAATTTTGGAATAATTTCTTGCTGTTCAGGTCAACATTACACACCACCTCCAGCAGAGCTAATTCCCTCAGATACTGGATACCTCTCACCTTAATGGCCCACTAACCTGGCTGACATGTAATATCATCTCTGTAGGAATAACTTTCCTTCACAGCTGACAGGAGTCACATCCAGAAAGAGAGTGATTTTTTATTTTTTGACCTCATTTGTGAATGCCCCTTTCCCTAGAGAGGAATCCCAACTACCTGACTTCTGTGCCCACTAATCTAGGTTACTGGCTCTGTTATCCCAAAATCAAAGCAGACAGGTGATAATGGTCCTGTCTGGATAGCGACTGAAGTCTTGTATATTTTGTAGCTTAGCTAGGAACAAGCATCAGGTGGTTACTGACAACCTTGTACTCTTCCTCTTACTCTTACGATGGCTCTGGTACAGAGCAGACTTCCTCATCTTCTTTTCTCAGGGGTTGGGTCAAATCCAGAGGCATTTCCTTCCTTTTGAGGGTGCAGAATAATCTTGAATAGTTCTTGACTGATGCAGGCCAAACCCCAGTACAGTGCAGCATGATCTGACTCTTTGGTATTGACTGGATCAGGGCATACCTTTTTCAAACATTCTGTCAGTTTTGTGACAATGAGTTCCAGATATTTCAGAGGTGATAATCATGATAGACACTTGCCAATATCCTCCCACCCATCTCTACTCAAGGTAGATCTCTCAGCGGTATTTCTGAATAGTATTTTATCCATGAATAAAACTGGAAACATATGCAGAAGACAAAACAATATAATCAGGCCAGTTTGAATGTAACGGGTACACTGAGTGCATATCTTAAGAATTTCTACAGTAAGGATTCCAATGTGCAAGAATGGTGGCACTACTGTTGAGTACAAGTACCAAATTAAATCCACGATCAGTGTAACATGAGCACACACAAACTCTTACAAACATGGAAACACTTAAAAACTCATAAATCCATGAAGAAATGTAGACCAGCCCTAAGAAGTGATAAAACAATGTGGCTGGAGTTATGAAAAATAACCTTGAAAGCAAGTAGTACAACACTGGAACAAAAAGATCAGCTGTAATCAGCTTAATAGCTGCTACACTGCTTACAAAAATTCTGTTTCAACATGCTGTATGGGAACTGTTGAATCACAGCCTGAACACTGATTGATCACCTGAGATGAACACTGAGTCAGCCGCATGGGCACAGGTAAAGGCAATCCACTGTGTGATTGGAAGGGGTGGAGTCTGGCTCCACCTCTCCCAGACCCCGTTTAAGGGCTGACCACCAGTGGGGAGGGATCTCCACTCCCCTGTGGAGTTACTGGCAAACCTCAACTGTCTGGAAAAGGTGAGCCTCTTTATTCACCAGTTGTCTGTTTACCATCCATATAAGCCTAACAAAATATACCATCTTTGTCACTATTTTTTCTGAGTACCACTCTTCTGGGTTATTCACCCTACAAGGAGGTTTTGATTAGTACATACCACCAGAAGGGAAAGTAAACTTCCTGATAGCCACTGTCAGAAGCAGGAAGAGAACCAAGATGAGCATTCACAATGTGACCCTCGTAGTGGACACAGTGCTGCTTCTCCAGAGGGCTGCAGCCTGCTTCCCTTGTTCACCTCCCATTATGTGATGTCATCACGCAAGCCCTGTGCAGCTGGGTGGGCAAACCCCACAGATTGCACTGGAATAGAAATGGCACCTGATGAAGATACACCGATTGCACACTTGTAGCAATACCTGGCACTTAACTTTAAACAAACAAAAAATGTAGAAGAAGGACTAAGTGTCCTGATCTGCCAGTTTGTCACACCACTTACCTGACTGTTGCAGCACCTTTTATTAAAGCCCCTGTTAGTAGACCTGTAGTTCTCAGCTGCAGAAGCAAAAGCATTGGCCCGATGTGTTGTGGTTTTATGTAAAGGATGTATCTCCCTCTGCTGATTGCAGAAGGAAAAATCACTCAGTGTTGAAATAATAAGAAGCACAGAATCCAGTCCAACCATCAACCTATCACCAAGTAGTTCTCTCTAAACCATGTTCCTTGACACAACTCTCATTTTGGAGCTGAAGCTCTGAAAGAGTGGTGATGCATAGGAACAGGCTGCCCAGGGAGGTGGAGTCACCAGGAAGGAGGTGTTCAAGAGATGTTTAGATGTGGTACTAAGATAAGGGGCATGGTTTAGTGGGTATGGTAGGCATGGACTGACTGACAAAGTGATCTTAGGAGTCTTTTCCCTCCTTAATGATTCTATGATTTGTACAGTTTTATGTCTCTACGTGTAATTTTATTTTCTTATTAATTAATTATTTATTTCTGATAGGAAAGAAAAGGAACTTGTAATGAGAGCTGGCCTGTCACTGAAACCTTCTTGCTAAGGACACCAGCTTTACTTCAAGGTTACATTCATCAGCTTAGAAACTCATTGTCATACCATTCTGTTCAAGAAGGATAAATGCAGTGCATTAGGAGAATTGGAATTTATAATTTTACTTCTTTTTCCTGAAGATTTTGTTAGCTAATACATACTATTTCTCCCCCTGTGCTTGATTTCATTATAGCTACCTAAAAAATTAAGCAAGCAGGCAGGTTAAGTGGGTAAAGTATTAATACAATTATAATGATGGCAAATGGGAGAGCAGGTGACTTGCTTCTGGAGCTTTACTCAGTAGCTCTTACACATGGATTCCACTGAAGTTACCTTGAGAGGTATGCTCGAAAGTTAGAAGACTGCGTGGTTTGTGTATTTCTCTGTCTGCAAAACTAAACTCTCTGCCAGTGAAAAATAAGTGATTCTCTTTTTCCACTAGCATGGTATAAAGCATACATGTATTTAGTGTACTAAGTGCTTGCCTATAGGGAGCAGAACTGATTCTCATTTCCCTTAAGAAACGCAAAGTACACTTTGTCCTATACATTGTCTAAATGATAGCACCACTGAGGCAGAGGCTGCCACACTATGTGGTGCAGTCAAGTTCAGCAGAGGCAGCTGTGCTCACACACTGCTCCCCTCACATGCTTGAGGAGCAGCACCTCTCAGCAGGCAGCCTTCTGCCAGTGCCAGCTGCTGGAAGTTGCCCATTTTATGGCAGAGATCAATGTGAGAGGTGCTAGAAGCTGAACTAAACACACAAGTGTCCTGGTTTGCAGAGCTGACTAGCCTGGCAGGACTTCCTAGTGCTCCAGGAGGATTCTGTGGCTCAAGTTCTGATAGTGATACCATATAAACAGCAAATCTTATTTTGTTTTCTTGTTGCTATAATATTTTTTTTTCTTGTGATATAATTCTACTTCTAGCAGGAGAGGGGCTTGATTTACTCCTTATATAATGAGATTCCACCTCCCCCCTTCTAACTACTCCTTGTGCCATGCTTATTGCTGAATGGACAGTCATTGCATGCTGTATGGCTTCTAGGGATGCATGGAATGTGAGGTTTTCACTCTACTGCTAATGGTACATGTGCTCCAGGTGTACGATCGGATTGCCAAACAACTTACGTGAATTGCTTGGACCTGCTGTGATATATTACACATAATCCCATGGCTCTAATCATGAGGTCCACCTGCTGTATGTCAGAAATCCTGTAAACAGGCAGATTTCTGTTTTTTGAAGCACCACCTGCAGAGTTTGTGTCCCTTCTGCTTTATGCTCATTCTGAGGACCACGAAGAGCAATGTGAAAAACAGGGAGGATTAATTCTGTTTTGCTCCCTGCTGTGCAGCAGCAGGGGAGTGCCAAAGCATTGCATACACGATGGAAACGCAGCTGACAGCGCTTTCTAGTGCTAGAGGGAGTGCACAGCTCTCTGCTGCTTCACTCCTCAGCTGGCCTAGGAGGACGCTTCCATGAGCCAGGAGGCGAAAACAGGAGCTGCGTGCAGCAGAGAAGCAGCTCCTTCCCCTGACAGTGAATGTCTCCTCTTGGCTGGACAGTCAAAATGGCAGCAGTAGAACAGATTCTCATGGTGATGTGCTATGAGCAGGATCACTGAGCAGGCTGCTGACGCTGTGCCCAGTGGGTTTTTTGGAATCTTTGGGGGTGGAGACCCTACAGCCTCCGTGGGAAACCTGCAGCAGTGTTTGACAGCACTCACAAAGGTTTTCCTCAAATTAAAAGGAATTTCTTGTACTTTGCTTTGGGTCCTGCTAGAAACTGCTGATTCTGCTAGATGCCACTGAGAAAGGTCTGGCTCTGTGTTTGCTCCCCTCACCTGGTGTTTCACAAACCTCCTCCGGGTTGAAGCTGCTGACAGCACTCCTGCTAACACAGCCCTGACACTCTGCCTCTAGGGAGGGCTGATGGATCATGGTCATCTTGGTGACTACCAGGACACCACCCAGGTCACTTTCTGCCAGGCTCCTTTACATCCAGATGTCCCCAGCATGCCCTCGGCATGGGGCAGGATTCTACAGTCCTGCCTGTTGATCTTATGAGGTTCCTGTTTGCTTCCTCATCCAACGTGTTATGGGCAACTCTAAATGGCAGCAGACCTATCCCATGATTCAATATTCACACACTACCCTGAGTACCATTCTAGTACTCACACCACTGGTACTCTTTCAGTTCTGCCAAACTTCTTTTAGCAGCTGCTTTCCAATCACTCCATCGGTTAGCAGCTCCTTCCCACCATCACAGACACCTCAAGACCAGTATCAGATCTTCTCCTGCGTGCACTCCCAACCTATCTCACATCTGTCCTTAACCTTCTTTCCTTCTGCTTGCTCCCCTACAGCTCTGTAACTGACTCACGTCCAGCTTTCCCCATCTCCTTTTGCTGCCACGTGTCCCCTGACTCCTGACTTCCAACAGTGCTCCAGTATAGCATTATACATATGTATGCTTTATATGTGGTTACAGGAATCAGGACAAAAGACAAAGGGTACAGCCCAATGAGCTCTAAGTCCATGTGCTGCAGATGCTATCTTTGTCTCAGGCCTCCACTTCCTTCTGTGACATACAAAACCCAAGCAAGGCTTCTCAGTCCTGCTGTCAGATGAAATTCTGCCTTGAGCTGGCTTGGTGCCCCTTACCCATCCCTCTTGACCTGAGGTATCCCACCAGGACCAACGGCAGAGCATGATGCAGCCCAGCAGCTATCTGTGCCTGACCAACTGTGAGTGAGGACCAGCAGGCCAGCAGAGCAACAGGAGGGCCACTCGCACGGCCAGCTTACTGCTCCGTTTCCCCTGGTGTCATCCCAGTGCCAGAGGGCTGCGTGGAAGCTGGATCATCAGCTGTGATTGATTTTAGCTGTCCCTAACTTCAGTGAGCCTAACAGGAAATTTTATCCTGCAGCCCAAATACCACGTGCATTTTTCTCTCCAAGGATCTCAAGCAACTTCACAACACTCCTCAAGATTACGTTTCGTTTATTCATGACATTTGAATTTTACAGCTTCATCTACTTATGACTGATGTGAAAAATAATCTTCTGTGGTGTTCTTATAATGACTACAACAGTTAGAGTTGGACTCTCTTCCCATACAGTTGCAACTCATTTAATAACAAACAGAACAAAAACAGTCTAAGACACATCTGACATCGTTAAAAAAATATATCAAACAACACTGATTCATGTAGGAGGAAAATGAATCAAGCACTTATTTGTTAGAAATATCCCCTTAAAATAGCAAAAGAAAAATACATATTCTAAGGGAAATCTCAGGACATCTGTTCTTATTTACACAGTGGAATGCACATCAGCAACCCACCAAAACATACATGTGCGCTACACGCACACACAACAATTCAGAAAAAGCAATTCTTTTTTTTTTCCCCTGGAGAATACTGTAGTTTCTCTTTGCTATATTATATCTATCTTTACAACAAGAAGGAAAACTTAAGAAAAATCCACTTTTAAGAGCTCCAACTTACTTGATTAAACCCTGAAAAACACTGCTTCTTTCATTATTAAAAATACATTAAAAATGTTTCTGATCATTTTGGATCTAAATGTGTTTCACTACCAGGTTCTTACCACCAATTTGGCTTGCTTTGCCCTTAGAACTGTTTGTACAATTACTAAAATGCCTTGAAAATCTTTCGGTACATATGAAGTCTGATTAGTGACCACTTGTCTGTATTTGACCCTGTAGTGTTATCCCCTTTCTCAAACAATTTAAACATATAATAGCAAGAATATTCTTATTTTATATATAGTGCATCCTGCTTTGCAGTGCCAGCAGGTATTTGGAAAGGAAAAAACATGTAGGAGAGACAAAAAGCAAAAGAAAGCCATCGTCTCTTGTGGGATGGCTTCAGGACATACAACTTGTTCAACCTAAGTATAGAGGTGCTAAAGACCTTGTTCTGTATTTTGGAAAGAAAGCGACTGGAGTCCTTGGAGCTCAGTCTACATTTCTCTGGTGGAGAGGTGGCTGCCTTTGGCTGGAAACAACCTGGAATCCTAATTCATAAGAATGTTGAAGACCTGAGAGGCTACCACTAATAGTGGTCCAGATAGTTGCTCATCATCCACCAAGGCCACCATTCTTTCTGTGTCCTCTCCATACAGCTCTGGGAATGTGCATGATTGCTGAGATGGTGTTTACCCCTTAGGTTTCTCCATGTCTTCAGTAATTGTTCACAGGTCAGAGTTATGTTCATTATTTTTCTCCTGTCCTCCTGCCCTGTTCTTAACAAATATAGTGGTGAGCAGAATTAACCAGCATGTGCAGTAATGAGTTTTGCTGCTTAGTGCTTCAGCCCTTAGAAAAACTCAAATTTCCACCTTCTCTCAGATCCAAAAGGAAATCATTTTACTGCTGCTAAAAAGCCTCCCTTTCTAGTCCCTGGAACACCATCCTTCACTAAACCCAGGAGAGGTTAACATCTTTTCCATGTTAGATTCATCACTACAGTCCAGCACAAACCTATGTTTACACAAAGTAGAAGTTTGTTATTAAATCCCTTATGACAGTGACAAATCAATGAGAGCTATTAAGTCTTTAATCACTGAAGGCAATTCTAGTATTAAAGAAGCCCTTCACACTGAAGTAAAGATGGCTGTGGCCTTTATCAACTGAAGTGATCCCACTTAGATTGCCTTGAAGATCAGCATTAACAACATCTCTTATGACAGCTGCTAGACTCACAGGACCTTTTCTAAGTATGAAAAAAAAAAAAAAAAGATCTCACTGAAAGGCAAATAAAAGAAATAAAGCAAAACATAGTTCCAGAACCATATGAAATGCTACTAGGACACATGCTGGAGAATGATTAGGAAGACACATAAATGGTAAGGTCAAGTAGAAAGAATTTCTCAGTAGGTGAAATGCATGCCTTTGCATACCATCACATTTAAAATACATTTCTCTTGACATATCCTGAGGAATCACAGAAATCAGAACCTGTGATCAACACCCAAAACAAGAGTCATCTGGATGTGGCCCCAAGCAGACTGCTGATAAAGCTGGAATCCCTCAGATCTGGATCCAACAGGCTGCTGCCCCTCTCTCCTCCAGGGAAGAGTAACCTGACATATTCATGTAGCAATGCCATGTTCCAGACATTATTCATAATAAGATATCAAATACCAAGCATAAGAAAGGGAGAAATGGCCCATGGCACTAGATGGTGAGACCAGGGCAAGATACCTCTGTTGTGAAAACAGTACTTGTTGAAGAGACAGCTGGCCAAAGGGCCCAAACCTGCCATCTGTGGGAACTTTCTTTCACCATCAAGTTTCATAGAATTAGATAATCATGGGAATCATAGAATGGCTTGGGTTGAAAGGAACCTCAAAGATCATCTCGTTTCAACCCCTCTCCTGTGGGCAAGGTCCCAGACCCAGAGCCACAACCAGCCTTGCCTTGTCTTGTATGGCTCCAGGAATAGGGCATCCACAAACTCTCTGGGCAACCTGTTCCAGTGCATTACCACCCTCCAAGTGAAAAACTTACCCCTAAAATACAATCTAAATCTCCTGTCTTAGTTTAAAACCATTCCCCCTTGCCCTGTCACTATCAACCCATGTAAACAGTTGTTTCCCCTCCTGTTGATCTGCTTCCTTCAGGTCCTGGAAGGCCACAATGAGGTCTACCCAGAGCCTTCTCTTCTTGAAGCTAAACAAGCCCAAGTTCCCTCAGCCTTTCTTCAGTTTGGCTGTTGGTGTTTTCCACAGCAAACACAACTCAACATATTTGTAATGGCCTGGCATCACACTGCACTTAGCCTGGTACAGATGTAAAGTGAAGAGGGTGCCAGAAGGTCTCTGCCCTGCTGCCTATGAGCAGGTCTTGGGCCAGTGCCTGCCACAATACCAATGCGGTCAACAGAAGAGCTCAGTGCTCACAGAGAAGACACAAGCTGGAGCAAAACTCCACCTTCTTCCCATCAGAGCAAACCACCAAGTCAAGTGCATCATTGGGTTGGGATGCCTTTTCCCATTAGACTTCTCGGGATTTTGGCCATGGGCAACACAGGTCTTCTAGGGGTTCCACATTGCATTTTCCCTCCTTTGCCTCATAATGTGTGCTAGAAAAGGAAACACAAAAGTTTAGGAAACCAAAAGACCGTACTAGAAAAATAAATGCACTCCAACAAAGAACTTTTGCAAACACACTGAGATTAATGCATTTATAGCATTATTCAAAAGTAATTCTGAGTAAATGGGAACAAATTCTGCTGCATTTCCAGACATCGCTACAGTTATTACACTCAAAACAGCATATGGTAAGTAGCATAACAAACTGAGGAACAGATTACAGATATAAAAAACATAGATAAACTACGTTTTTCAATTTATGTAATGGCACTTTGACCTTTATGTTAATCTTTAAGCTACAGCACTGCAGCACTGCTGAGCCAGAGGAACAGAAGATGGGAGCTGGCAACAGTGAAGTTTAAGTACACTGTACAAACTACAGTTCCAGCTCCAGGGCTGTAGGGCAATAACCCACGGGCTTTGCAGAAAGGTACAAGAAACCCTTTCAGATGTAACCAAGGTTTTAATTCCACACATACCTGTGTAGTCTTCCAAAGATGCATTTATAATCATCTCTACAATGAAGCAGCTAAGCTCAGCAGTAGCTATGGCAATGAATTCCACAAAATGGTCACATCCTGCACGAGTGCCAGCACCCCAGAAAGGTTATGTTGTACAACCCACAAAGAGTTAACCTAACTGAAAAGACCAGTGAAAGAGGAAGGACACTTCAGCCTACTTCCCTGAAAGCAAAGGATAACGCTCCTTGTGTCACTCTAAAGATGCAAGAAAGTCTCCACCTAGCTATGCTGATTGTTCACAGACAAAAGCCATTTCTCCCAGCAAGGACGGGATCACTAACATTTATAAGCTCTATTTTAAGCAAGCAAGCAAGTCAGAATACACCACAACATGAACTAGAAAGGGGTTGTGGTTATTCTTAATTGCTGCTACACCTTTATCTCTAATGTTCCAATCACTGGGTACTCCATGAGATTTCCTTCTGATAATGTCTCAGAGGAAGTAAGCATACCTAACTCACTTGCAGGGAAGGCAGCAATAGGGTTCAGCACTTAAACAGGAAAGAGCAATCTTTCACAATAACAAAAATGTGCAAATTCATCAGAAGGCACAGAATATATAGGTGTGTTCCATTTGATCCCCATTTATTCAGCCAAATCTCTCCCATGATCAGGGAAGGACTGCTTTTCACTTCATTTTTTTTTTAAGAAAGCCTTTCATCAGGGTATATTTGACACAGAAGACTGGATTTATTGCATGTACATCCCTCCAGGCTGTTTACCAATGTGTTAGTTAAGCTGAAATGAGAACTGGGGGGAAAAATTATTACTCCAGTACAGAAACAAGGCCACACTGCTAAACTGTGTTCAGCAAGAAAAACCATTGCTCAGTCCCTCCTGGCCTGATTGTTACACTATTCATCTGTACTGCATCTTTCTCCCAGTTACCAAAACTAAATTTCTTTTCCCCTGAAAAGATGAAACATTAGGGTGAATGAGAACTGTCCTTTCTCTAAGGGGATCAGAGAACGTCAAGTTACATGACACATTACTGCATTTCACAGGGTATTTCAGGAAAATGCTGACAACATAGTTGCTCTTTTATGTAATGCAGAAACACTAAGCAGATTTGCTGTCAGTCACAGTAAGAATTTGAAGACAGAACATCAACATTGCAGAGCTGCGTCTGGATTTCACTTATATAGCTGAGATCAGAAGCCAACCCTCTGTCACCCCATTAGGAATCACAATGAAGCACAAGCTGTTGATCAGGTCAGCAACGCCAGGCTATACCAGGCTCAGAGCAACCCAATGTCCCCGTAGATGTTCCTGCTCATTGCAAGAGAGTAGGACTACACAACCTCCCAGGGTCCCTTCCAACACAAATGATTCCACAATTCTATGATCAGCAAAAGGGTGGGGCTGCATTCCTGGTAACACAAGGCTCTCTGGCATTTGGGAACACTGACCAAGCCTTGTGTGGCCTAGTGATGCATGGGAGATGTTCGGGGCTGTATATCTTCTGTCACTCCAGACTGACCTGATATTCTGCTTCACTTAGGAAACAAAGCATACTGAGGAACAAAAGAAAAAGAAAACAACATTGCAGCTAGTAATACTCTCATTTGAATGCAACGGATCTGGAGGTCAGGCCAGTGACCTGAATTTCAGTGAGCTTTAGCAGTGGGAATATGGTCAGTGGTTGAAGAGGTTCTTATCTCTAATGAAGGAGCCAAGATTAATACGCAGTCGGTTCTTCTTTCCCTCAGTAATCCACGTTGCTCAGATGTGGTTCCTAGCAGCATACTCTGGGTTAAGGACACTGACAGCAGTGGGAAACTTTTGTGAAAGTAACTGCAGTTCCCATCTTTTCTCTTTTCTTGGACTGAAAGTAGACTCGTTCTGTAAGGGTTGCCATGTTCTGGAACTCTGCAGCGAAGAGGAAACAGGACTTTTCTTCAGTGAGTGGCTCTTCAGTGACACAACCTGGTTGTCATCTCCTTCTGTAAAACAAGAAGGGGGGATTAAAATGCAAAGGACATTTGTTTTAAAATATGCACACATCTCTTCTCAATTACCATTTCTGTATCTGTGCCAATTTACACAGCTTTATATGCCACTGTGTTTCTGCTCCTCACTGTCACTTTCAAGGGCAATGAAGATAATTGGCAATTAGCATGCTGTGTTTTGTCACTCTTGACAACTTTAATACTTTGCTAGTTTCCTATACATGCCATGTAGAAGGTGCTGTATCCCACACAAAGAAAAGTACTCTGAAGCAGGAAGCCTTTTAACTTAATTCAAGGAACAGGATTCATGTCATTGCAGCCAACAGGACACAGGGAAATATAATCTTTACCCAATTATTTCTGCCTACCTGTGAACACAAAAGGCAAATATTCTCAGGACTCAACCAGATCTGTGAAATTTGACTCCAGGATGGGGTCCTGTAGCATTCAAACTGCATTTTGAATTGGGGGTTGAGACAAGGGTAAATGAACCCAGGCAAATGAAGAGTAGGATTATTCTCAAACTAGAGGTCTCTAAAACAGTTTGCTATATGAGTGCCTAAGTCATTTCACCATCAGTAACCTGTAGCCACAGGTGTTTCATTGCCCAGTTATCACTGACTATGAACTTAGAACGCTATTCCAAACTTTGCTTTGTACAGATTTTAGAGTAACACAAATTCTCCCTGCACCTGCTCCTCTCTTTGCTCCAGCAACATTGCCTGGTTGTAAAATTAGAGCAGTGGTTCCTGAAATCCACCATCTTCTCCCCAGTTCCTGTTTCTCCCATCTCATTATGACACTATTGCAGTACAAGGCTCTGCGGTTTTCTCCGTGCTTCTACTTTAAGAGCCTTCTGGTGCTACACTTGCTTGACTTGGCTTGGTTTGGACAACCCGTAAAGTCAGAACACCCTTTAAACTTACAGATTTCTTCTGTATTGACCTAAACTGTTATGGGTAAATGAAGGACACAGAAATGTATGACCACGGTCACACATCACTTCTGCACATACGTGTACATATTTATACTTGTTTCAGGCAAGGAGCTGGAAATGTTCTTCAGAAACAAACAAAAAAACAAACAAAAAAACAACAAAGGCTAGAACTTAGAATTGTAGTTTGGTATGTGTTTTGAAGAAGGGAAAGAAAATAAACAAGAAATGGTTTCTCAAAGAGACTGTTACGAAGCTGTTACAATTATGAACCAGTTAGCCTCTGTCATAACGCCAGTGCAAGGGAAAGGAGGATGATGCATACTCTTTGTAGGTATTTTCTCCTGTAATGTTTTGCAGAACTGAACACACATAGCACTGCCCGCAGAAAAAGGCCACAGCCCAGCATTCTGCAGTTTCTTCAGAACTCCAGAGTATTATTCTGTGCTGCTACACACAACCTGCACCTTCTCCCTTTTTTAGATCACACAGTTAACTCCAATAACGAAGGCAGATATGAGTGGAGCTTTCAAAGCCAAACACATAAAGCAGAAAATAAAACTTTAGCCCAGTATGTCCACAAGCCAGCTGCTAAGGAGAATTTAAGAGCTAACTTCTAAATAACTTTAAGAGAAATCTTCTTCTTTGTCAAGTCGTTAAAGTACTCCCTCATTTGCCCCGACAGGCCAGTCTGTATCACAAGTTCATCTGTTTCCTTAGTATATGTGATTTCACAGAAGGATACATTCCTTCCTCAACAGTTTTCAGGAAGAACCAACATGATTTCCCAGAAGAAAGGAAAGAAGCAGCACAAAACGTTAAAATGGTAATCTTTCTCTCTGATAGATACCTAGCCCTCTCTCACTACTATGCTAACACGCTTGTCAAATACATTCAGCACATAAATCTGTACCTAAGTGCTTTAATTGCTGCTCCCCAGTTCATCCTCAAATAAAATGGAGAAGGAATACGAAAAATCCCTCTGACATAGGTTCATTAGGTTGGAAAGGACCTACAAGATCATCTAGTCCAACCATCCTCCTATCACCATCCCTACCCACTAAACTACTAAATCAAATCCCTTAGCACCTCATCTAAATGCTTATTGAACAGTGCTAGGGATGGTGCCTCACCCACCTCCCTAGGCAGGCCATTCCAGTGCCTGACCACTCTTTCAGAGAAAAAATGTTTCCACAGGTCTAATCTAAATCTTCCCCGGCGCAACTTGTGGCCATTCCCTCTCATTCTGTCATTATTTATCAGGGAGAAGAGGCCCACCCTCTCCTCACCACAACCCCCCTTCAGGAA
Source organism: Cyrtonyx montezumae (assembly GCF_038088225.1). NCBI lineage: Eukaryota > Metazoa > Chordata > Aves > Galliformes > Odontophoridae > Cyrtonyx > Cyrtonyx montezumae. The sequence continues at coordinate 4,495,074 of NW_027072033.1, forward strand.
GTGGTAGAGTGCAATAAGGTCTCCTCTGAGCCTCCTCTTCTCCAGACTAAACAATCCCAGCTCCCTCAGCCGCTCCTCATAAGACTTGTGCTCCAGACCCCTCACCAGTTTTGTTGCCCTTCTCTGAACACGCTCCAGGGCCTCAATGTCCTTCTTGTAGTGAGGGGCCAAAACTGAACACAGTACTCAAGGTGCGGACACACCAGAGCTGAGTACAGGGGGATGATCACCTCCCTGCTCCTTCTGGCTACACTATTTCTAATACAGGCCAGGATGCTGTTGGCCTTCTTGGCCACCTGGGCGCACTGCCGGCTCATGTTAAGCCGAGCATCAACCAACCAGCTCCTTTTCCTCTCTACATTCTTCAAGCCATTCTGCCCCAAGCCTATAGCATTGCATGGGGTTATTGTGGCCAAAGTGCAGGACCCGGCACTTGGTCTTATTGAACCTCATCCCATTGAGCTCAGCCCAGCTATTCAGCCTATCCAAATCCCTCTGAAGGGCCTCCCTACCCTCAGGCAGTTTGACACATCCCCCCAACTTGGTGTCATCTGCAAACTTACTGAGGGTACACTCAATCCCCTCGTCTAGGTCATCAATAAAGATATTAAACAAGATGGGCCCCAATACCGACCCTTGGGGGACACCACTCGTAACAGGACGCCAGCTGGACTTAACTCCATTAACCACTACCCTCTGGGCACGGCCCTCCAGCCAGTTCTCCACCCAGAGAAGAGTGAACCTGTCCACACCACGGGCTGCCAGTTTCCCCAGGAGAATACTGTGGGAGACCGTGTCGAAGGCCTTGCTGAAGTCCAGGTAGACTACATTGACAGCCTTTCCTTCATCTACCAGTCTGGTCACCCAGTCATAGAAGGAGATGAGGTTGGACAAGCATGACCTGCCCTTTGTGAACCCGTGCTGGCTGGGTCTGATCCCCTTGTTGCCATGCACGTGTCGTGTGATCTCCCTCAAGACCATCTGCTCCATAACTGTCCCTGATACCGAGGTCAGGCTGACAGGCCTGTACTTCCCCGGGTCTTCCTTACGGCCTTTCTTGTAGATGGGAGTCACATCGGCAAGCCTCCAATCTTGTGGGACCTCTCCAGATAACCAGGAATGCTGATAGATGGCAGAAAGTGGCTCAGCAATCACCTCTGCTAGCTCCCTCAGCACCCTTGGGTGGATCCCATCTGGCCCCATGGACTTGTGGCAGTTCAGATGGAGAAGCAGGTCTCTGACCGTCTCTGCTTGGATCACAGGGGGTGCATTATGCGCCCCGTCCCGGACTTCCAGGTCAGGGCAAGTACCCTGTGGACAACTGCTCTGTCTATTAAAGACAGATGTGAAGAAGACATTGAGAACCTCAGCCTTTTCCTTATCCTCTGTGGTTACATTCCCTGCCTCATCAAGTAAAGGAGAGAAATTTTCCTTTGTTTTTCTCTTGCTGTTATTATATTTGTAAAAGAGTTTCCTGTTCTCCTTTACTGCAGTAGCCAGTCTAAGTTCAAGCTGGGCTTTAGCATTTCTAACTTTCTGCCTGCAGATCTTGGCCAGTTCTCTGTAGTCACCCCAAGTAGCCTGACCCATCTTCCAGAGGACATGGACTCTTCTTTCCTCCTGGAGTCTCAACAAAAGTTCCCGGTTCATCCACACTGGTCTTTTTCTCCTCCGGCTCGACTTACAGGACTCCGGGACAGCCTGCTCCTGTGCCTTTAAGATTTCCATCTTGAGCAGCATCCAGGCTTCCTGGACCCCTTTACCTCTCAGGAGCAAGTCCCAAGGGACCCTTGCAACAAGTGTCCTGAACAGGTCAAAGTCTGCCCTCCGGAAGTCCAAGGTAGCAGTTTTGCTAGTCATCCTCTTGACATCAGCCAGAATAGCAAACTCCACCATTTCATGGTCACTCTGGCCAAGACAATCTCCAACCTTCACATCTCCTACTAGTCCTTCCCTGTTAGTGAAGAGCAGGTCTAGCAAGGCATCTCCCCTGGTAGGCTCTTGCACCAGCTGTGTCAGGAAGCAATCATCCACACATTCTAGAAATCTCATGGACTGCTTCTTCTGCACAGTATTATATTTCCAGCATATGTCAGGGAAGTTGAAGTCCCCCATGAGAACAAGAGCTGGCCATTGTGCAACATCTACGAGTTGCTTATAGAACACCTCGTCTATTTCTTCATCCTGACTAGGTGGTCTATAACAGACCCCCACCACGATGTCACTCCTAAAGACCATCCTCCTGATCCTTATCCATAGAAACTCTACTTATCATTTCCAACCTCAAGCTCTTCAACATCAAAACACTCTTTGATAAAGAGAGCTATGCCACCACCCTTTCTTCCCTATCTATCCCTTCTGAAGAGCTTGTAGCCATCAATCCCAGTATTCCAGTCATGGGAGAGGTCCCACCATGTTTCTGTAATAGCCACAAGGTCATAGTTAGCCTGCCTCACAATGGCTTCAAGCTCTTCTTGTTTATTGCCCATGCTGCGTGCATTGGTATAGATGCACTTCAGCTGAGATATCTGCCTCACCCCTTTCTCCAGCACAGCCTCCTTAGGCTCTTTACTGGTGAGCCCTGTTTTATCCCCTTCCCCCGTCACAGCTAGTTTAAAGCTCTCTCAATGAGTCCAGCTAGCTCCTGTGCTAGGATTCGTTTCCCCCTTTGAGACAGGTGCATCCCATCAACAGATAACAGGCCAGGAGCTGAGTAAACTGCCCCGTGCTCAAAAAACCCAAAGTGTCTGTCTCTACACCAGCCTCTCAGCCGTTTACTCATCACCTGTGTTTTCCTAGTCCATTCTGTGTCCTTCACTGCCCCAGAAGGTATGGAAGCAAACACCACTTGTGCTCCCACCCCTTGAACTAATCGCCCTAATCCCCTGAAATCTCTTTTCATAGTTCGCAGACTTTTCTGAGATATTTCATTGCAGTCTGCCTGAACTACGAGTAACGGGTAGTAGTCGGTGGGGTGTACCAAATTCAGGAGTCTTCTAGCAATGTCCCTGATCCGAGCCCCAGGGAGACAGCACACTTCCCTGAAGTTTGGGTCTGGTCTGCAAATGGGGCCCTCAGTTCCCTTTAGAAGGGTGCCACCCACTACGATCACCTTCCTTTCTGTCTTAGTAGTAGCGGTCTCAATGCACAGAGTTGACTGTCTTGCCATTGGTGACCTCCTGCGGGAATCTTCCTGCACTTCCACCCTTATCACCTCTTCAACATCCAATGCTGCAAATCTATTGCTTAGGGGTATCTGGGGACACTGGGGAGGCAGAGGGGGAGATTGCCCACGGTACCGAGCAGGGACTCTCTGCCAGCCCTCCCTATCCCTCAGATATATCCCCCTTCTGCCCTACGAGGACAGGTCAGAGAGTCCACCACCAACTGCGGAGGATCTCCCCGGTGCCTTTCTCTCTGGCGCTCTATGGAGCTACTCCACCAGTCAATCTCCCGCTCACAGTCCCTGATGGCCCTCAGTCTCTCAACCTCCTCTTTCAGTTCAACCACCATGCTAAGCAGATCCACCTGCTCACACCTTGCACAGGAGAACTGCTTAGCACCCTCCTCCAGCAGCAGCAGGCTCTGGCACTCCTTGCAACCAGAGACCTGTGTAGCCACGCTTCTAGGCAGACCTTCTGTCTGGGTCGCCACAGCCTTTTTAAGGCAAGCCCTCTGTCTAGTAGAGACCATGGCACAAAAAAGAATAAAAACAAATAAATGAAAATTGAAAATAAATAAATAAAATAGTTATTGTAATAATTTAAAAATAAATAATAATAATAATAATTAAAAGAATATATATAAAATATAAAATAAACACAAACAAACACTGCAGACACAGAGACCAGCAATAAATAGGATGGATTTGCAAGAGAGAAGGGACAGTAACCCTGCACCCTGCCTGCACCTGCAAAAGCCACACCCACACGAGCTCCCACACCTATAGCAGCACAGTAAGGGGGTGGTACTCACGTGTAGATCTCTCCTTCCTGTGCCTAGTGGGCAGTGAAGTGTCGCTGCCCTCCCTGAGCCCTATTCAGCTGAGGGGTGTGGGTGAGGGCACCGTTACCCTGGCAACGCTAACACCTCATTAACCTCTCGTGAGAACAGCCTAAGGGTCTGGCCGCTCTCACTCGGTTCCCGTGAGACAGGAACCTCGCGGAAATCCTCCCTGTACCTCAATCAGCCACTGCAGCTCCGGCTGTGCCGATTTCAAAGCAGTTGATCACAAGGACTCAAACATCTTATAGAGTTAATGAGTAGCTGAATAAACTTTTTTAATGGGACAAACCTAAATATGGGGACATGCTGGCCAAATCTGAATGGGTTACATGACAAATGAGTTTCCCACTAAAGAATAATGTTCTTCTAAGAAAATGGTGTAGCTAGACTTCTGTGGTGAGTCACATACCCAGTGTCCAAAACAGAAGGTGCAAACATCGTACACTAGTAAAAGAACACAGTGGAAGGAAGGGGGATCCACAGTGAGGTTATAACTATTGGGAAAGTGGGTGAATTCACATGAGTTACGGTATGAAGAGTAGTAGTGTAAAAACACCAGGAAAATTAACCAGTGCAATGACATTGGACACAAAGGCACTGATGCAGCACCAGCAACCCTGGGAGAGTTTCTGCTATCTTCTGCTAAGAGGAGGAGGGAGATCCATGGGAGTCCCAACAGCATGTGGAGACAGAGGACCCGCAGTGTGCCCACAGGACCAAGTCCTTCAATTGCAGTCTTTCAGTCATTCAGAACTAAAAAGTAAGTGAAAAGCAACCAAAAAGGTTAAAAGGGCATTTACATGCTGCTCTTTGAAGCACAAAGGACTACAACTTCTGCTACTCTGGTGGCTGTATCTTTCTTCACAAAGATTTCAACAACTGATAAATGAGCATGTGGACAAAATTCTTAGTATCCTGGGCACAAAAGAGGCTGTTTGCTGTGGAATAACAGAGATCATGTGATCTGAGACCCAGCACTGCACAGCAAATCTATATTCAGATGGCTAGTTAACCAGGATAAGAACCATATTTGTAACAAGTTACTTACTTATCTTTTTCGTCATTTTTAGTTAAAGCCGTGTCTTGGATCCTCACTTCCAAACTGCTTTCTCCAAAGTTATTTTTTTTTTATTTCCTCTGCTTTTTTAGCTGCCCCATCTCTATATTTCAACAAGAAAAAATGACAGGCTGATACCCATCTGATAGGAAACAGGCACACTGATCATCCAGAACTTTTACTTGAACAAGTCTCAATTATGATGATGCTCAGGACTGAATTAATCCCTCCTGCAATCTGTTTGGTTCCAGGCTTGCTATCTCCAAACTAGGTGTAGCCCTCCAATAATTCTTGTCAGCTACACCTGAATTTGTACTGCAATGTTTGCAGGGCACAGATAATATTCCTGTCTTCAAATGCAATCGCTTATCACTCATGACAAAGGCATCTTACCAACCTACTGCAAGTGGCAATATGATCATGAATGATACTAAAAAATGCACCTGTCAGTGAAGTCAGCTTCAGGTAAACAACACAGAAAACAAGCATTTGGGTGGCTGACTTGCTTAAATATGTCCTGTACCCAGGACAGACCTACAACTGCCTCAAGTTGTTTTCTCTGTTACAGAATTACAGAATGACAGAACTGTAGGGGTTGGAAGGGAATTCTAGAGTTCATCTAGTCCAACCCCCTGCCAAAGCAGCTCCCTAGCCCAGGTTGCACAGGTAGGCGTCCAGGCGGGTGCTGAACGTTTCCAGAGAAGGAGACTCCACCATCTCTCTGTGCAGCTGTGCCACTGCTCCGTCACTGCACTGGGAAGAAGTTCCCATGTGCATTTGTGTGGAACTTCCCATGTATCAGTTTGTGACCATTTTCCCCTCATCCTATCACCACACACTGGACAAAGTCCAGCCTCATCCCTTTGCCTCCCATACCTTAGATATTTATAGACATGGATCAGATCCCCTCTGAGTATTCTTTTCTCAAGGATGAACAGACCCAGGTCTCTCAGCCCTTCTTCATAAGAGGTCCTTCAGGCACTTCATCATCTTTGTGGCCCTCTACTGGACACTTTCAAGGAGATCCCTGATTTTATTTGTACCAGGGAGCCCAGAACTAGACACAGTACTCCAGGTGAGGCCTCACCAATGAAGTAAACGTCTTTCTGTGCTTGGTTGTTCTTTTTTTGTTGTTGTTGTTACATCGACTTTAAACATGTCGCTTTTCACACTGAGTTCATGAAGACTGAACAGTAATGCTATCTTTAGTATAAAATTTTGCTGATTTTTTTTTCAGAACGTTAGTTCATTACTATGAACTGTAATTCTATTCTACATGATGTTTTACATAAGTCATTTTGTACACTAACATGTCTTTTTAAATGACAGAATATTTTCTCTTTATTTTTCCTTTACAACAAACAAAACAAAACAACAGCAAAAAAATACCTACCAAGTTTACATGATTCTTCCTTTGTCCATTTGAAAAAAATCTGTTTCTTAGCTTTCTGGTAGGTCTGGGTTTAAAAAGATTAACCAAAGCCCAATCCAAAACTCAGTATTACCAGAAAGAGACACTTGAGAAGTACTGTTGAGATTGTGAAAACATATGTCTTTATTTAGACCTAATAGCTTTCCTGAACTTTACTCTTAATGTATTCACAATTGCCCTGTTATGCCAGCGAGAGCATGGGATTATGTCACCAAGTAAAACAGAAAATAAATGATGTATTTTGAATATCCAACCAAAATTGCAAGTTGATTGGAGTTCGAGGAAAACTAAGCTTTGCTGCTGATGATTTTTTTAAATCAGTCTTCTGTTTCTGAAGACTGACATAACTCCAGCAGTGGACCACCCCCTTGCATCAGTCCAGCAAGGGCAGGTGACTTACTCTACGTAAAGAAGAGCAAAATATGTCTAACAAGGGAAGATGGTATTTTGGTGATGAGAACTAGCAGCAGCAGCTCAATAGCTGAGATGCTAATGCAAGACAAACGTATTTCGAAAACCCAGGAAGCATGGTGGAGTTCCCATCATTTCAGACATAGTTTTGATGAAAAATCACCATTGCATTTTTCTGCTCTGCTTTTTATCTTTGTTAATGTAGCAAAGCCAGCTACTCCCCTTGCTTACCAAAAAAGACCAAAGAATATACTGTAATAATATACTTCACACTAGCTTAGCAGCAGCATTAATTAATTAAATAATTATGAAAATGATTTTTTTATTGTCATTCCTTTTGTACTACTGAAATGTTGTAGGAGTTCTATAACACAGAATGAAAGAACTGTAAAACTATCTAAGGGATGCTATTTGTAGTTATTTTCTCCTCTTAATGTTTTGCAGAACTGAACACATTTGGAGGACTGAGCTCCTTCGAAGTTTCCTCTTCTCACTCTATCCTACACTGCTAACCATAACTCTTTCAATCTGTTACTAATCATCTCTTTGAAGTACAAATGTGTTGTTGTTTATTACAAGCCATGAAATGTGGATTAATTTGGAGAAGCCCTTTTTGTTCACCAGCCTATAATTTACATTCACGAGCTAAACTCTAAAACATGATTTACTTGGTATTCACCAAGGAAGAGAAACACATATGCACTCATAAAAGAGAGAATTGCATTAAAGTACAGAATGGTATATTGGTAACCCAAAACACCAAACAGAATCACCCAACAACTTCTGGTGAATCAGTGGCACACAGAAAATTGTCAATAAGGAAGTCCTTTAGCCTCCCTGTTTGGGCACTGTACATTTGGCCTCAGTGCAAGCGAAGCAGCTGATGTGATAAAAATAGTCATTAAAAACACACACGCCAGAAACAATTAATTCAAAAATCGGGCACTGTAATGTATCTTATGATGTAGCCTTTTTCAAGTATCAAAGTTAAGAATTCTACTCATCAGCAACATTATGTCCTCCAGTTTTCACTGTAGAGGAAAAAAGAAATTCTGCAGCATATTATCACCATATCATTTAACTGTATAAAAACTGAATTGGTAGCAAGGAATCATAGAATCACAGAATTGTAGGGATTGGAAGGAATCTCCAGAGATCATCTAGTCCAACCCCCCTGCCAAAGCAGCTCCCTAGCCCAGGTTGCACAGGTAATACTTCGTTTCTTTATTCTATTTCTTAAGGAAAAAAAATACTGGTGGCTGCTTAGCAGCAGTGAAAGACCTTGCCTGAATGGGGATTCTTAATTGAACAAACAACTGGAGGGAGGAAAAAAAAAAAGATAAACTAATGCCTACTTTAAAGCTGATGTAGTTAGCATTTATTTTTGGATAATACCCAGACAAGTAGTAAGTCTGTCTACCTCCCATGCACCTATACCCATGCATACTGGGCATTTGCTCTAAATCTGCTGACACACACTACTGTTAAAGACATTTTTGTACAAAGTAGTTTTTACACACAGAAGCTTCAATGACAAATTTTAGCATAGGAATCTGTTCGTGATAGATTAATTAGAGAATGAACAGTTATCCTTCTGAATAGAACCTATGGAGCAGCACGTGTGATTGAATCATGGAATGAGATCAATCATCCACCTATCACCAATACCTCTCACTAAATCATATCCCTCAACACAATGTTTAAACATTCCTTAAATACATCCAGGGTTGGTGACACCACCACCTCCCTGGGCAATCCATTCTAGCACCTGAGCACTCTTTCAGAGAAGTATTTCCTAACATCCATTCTGAATCTCCCCTGGCACAACTTGAAGCCATTCCCTCTAGTCCTATCAGTAGTTAGATGAGAGAAGAGGCCAACCCCCAGCTAACTATGACCCTTCAAGTAGTTATAGAGAGCAAACAGAGTAAGATACAACCTTACATGCTCCCTGTCTAAAGTTTATGCCACCTGGAGAACATACAGAACACATCAGAGCCTGGAAGGATGAAAAGTCAAAGCTACCTTTTGAACAATGTTCTAGTATTACTGCTATCTTGCTTTTCTAAGTGCTGTAAAATGAGAATCTCCAAGGCTGGAAAAGAACTCCCAGACTGTCCAGTCCAACCAACTACTTACCATGAATATTTCCCCACTAAACCACATGTCCCTCAGTACAGCATTTAGATATTTCTTGAACACTTCCAGAGACAATGGCTCCACCACCTCCCAGGGCAATCTGTTCCAGCACTAAAGGTCAATACTTCATCGGTAATGAGAAGCAATATAAAAACAGAATTGGATAGCTATAAGGGAACACAGTGACTTTAATGAAATTAGTTCTCTGTTTTCAAGCTCAGACTGTCTTCTGCTGACAGGCAGATCATTTATATTTCTGAGTTTGAAATAGCTAATTTCACAGCATATTGATTTATGGCTAACATTTCTGCTTTCATGAAGACTGATGTACAAACTGAGAAAATGAACAGAAAAAGTTCAAATTCCAATTTTCACCATGAGTAGAAAAAACTAGCTAAACAGAAAAGTCAATAATTTGAAGGGAAAAAAAAAAAGTGAATTAAGAAAGGTAAACTGATGTTTAAGAATTTATGCTTGAAAAAATTATCCAAAGTAGAGGTCTCATTTAATCAAACTGACTCATCCATCTTTTACCTGAGAGAACTTTTGCCAAGAAGCTGGTAGTTTACTATGTTTTGTTAGGCCTGATACTGCTGACTTTTCCACTGTATGGTAATGGAGCTAATGGATGGAGCTAATGCCAGATGGACTATGTTTACAGAATTTCTGCAATGTCTGTGGCTTTTCTGGCAATGAACTGCCTAATGAATAAACATATTTTGCAATATAAACAAGGAGGCAGCAAAACTTCTAATTATTTGTGAAAAGATGTACTGTTTGTATTAAACTGGATATCTAACAGTAGCTATATGAGCCTCACACATGGCAATGACAGAGCTGGGGAGTGATACTTGAGCCTTGCTGTAAAGGTGGCAAAACAGAAAATCTCAGCATTCATCTGTATACCACTTGCCCAGAGTAATTCTCATTAGCTCATCCTAAAACAATGTGCATGGAGAAATCCAACAGGAAATGCAGACTTCTTGAGGCAGTACCCTGCATCCTATGTGACACCCTCAGCAGATGGCTGGAGAAGCACAAGCAGCTGCTGCAAGCATTTCTACTGTGTGCATTGTGCTGACGATAGGTTGTGTGAAACTGCTCCAGAAACTGTCATTGGTTTTGCCTGAGCTCGTGTTCAGCTGATCAGTACCTGGGTCTTAGGATACAAGGAAGGAGGGATGAACTGAAAACAAAAGTGCCCCACATTCATGTCAGTGTAATCAGGGCAGCAATGTATTTCTGAATCATAAAATACAGGAATGCAGAGTTATGATCATTATATAAACCTCACTGTGCAATTTCCTCAATGTGTTTAAACTTTGAAATCTTACTGTCACTCAGACCTTGTCACTTCTGTAATTAATATATGATACAGCTTGCTAGGGAAAAAACAAACAAAATAAAACAAATCAAAGCAAAAACCTACAAAAACAACAATCCCAGAACACAATTTAGTACTTACAGTGATATATTAAACACTCAACTCTTTACCTGCTAGACTGCCTGGACATATACTAGAAATATTCTGAAGATAATTTTCTATAAGAATAAAACCACCAAAAGGAAATGCTTACTTTTAAGCAACTCCTAACACTAGATGAATATATTATCAGAAGCCAATCACGCCACGAGGTCAGTGGAAGCTTTTACCCTGAGAATTATAAAGGAGAGAAGCCCTTACTAACTTTGTTATTCTCCAAACAAACTCCATCCTTATAGAGGCAATTACCAGCTTCTCCACTTGTATGCACGTGGCTCCACCGATTGCTAGGCACATCCAAAACTCAATCTACTTGCCACCATGGCTGACTGTCTCTGCATCACAACAAAATCAGTATTTTAAGTTATTGAAAACATGTTTAAAGAACACCAACACTGTTCCAACACTGTTCCTCTGTCCAAGATTAATTAATACTTTCTGTTCTCAAAATAAAATGCTGACAAAAAATAACTCCTGAAAGAAAAATAAAAGTTTTCAAGGGATGGGAAATATAAAAAATAACTTTTAGGGAATGAGTGAAGTAGATGGCCAAATTCTTCACACTGTCACTCAGAGGGGAACTTCACTGCAATCAATGGCTTCCAAAGTCATGTAGGCATCTGCTGGAATAAGGCTAGTTTGCAATATATTTCTGAATATTTCTGAAAGAGAACAAAAGGTACTCTCTGCTTAGTGAGAAGATACTATGTTGGTTAAAAAGGAAAATGTACAAAAAGGACATGTATTGTTATCTGTCTATCTGGCCAATAGATGTATTTGATAATTCCTAGTAACTGTGAGAGAAGCAAGTTTACTCAAACCACACGAACTCTTCCTTCACATATGTCAGGGTGCCCCTAGCCTATCACTTCCCACTGTCAATTGATATGATATAAACTCCTGACCTACCTAAAGCTCTGCAACTGTGCATTCAAGGAGAGAAGAAGCGTACATATTTTTGCCACCTAAGTCTTTTATTAGAATGCAAGTTTCACAGTACATCTGAGTACACAAGCTCAGGATGCATGTGCAGATCTATAACCTTGCTCAAACTTGCTGAGGAAGATTAAATACATCTAGTGGTTGGCAACCCTACCCATGGAAGGGCATTAGAACTAATGAATCATTAAGGTCCCTTCTAATCCAAGCCACTCCACAATTCCATGATCTATGGTTCTTTGTTGTGTTTTTTTTGTTTGTTTGTTTTTTACCATATCTCCTCTTCAGAAATACAACTTTAATTTAGGTTAATCAGTAATGTTCAGTAGTGAGGAAAAGTGCTAGGTCCACACCTCCCACAAGGAAAAATAAAAAATGCATCTTAGGAATCTTGTTCCTCAAAGGAATTACACCCACTTGGATCTTACTTGAATCTTTAAGACTGAATCTCACCATGTTTTTGGATGTCTTTTTCTATCTAATCTAACTCTGAAAAGTACATGCAGACTTTGAAAACAAATAAGTGTAATTGCAACGCACACAAACTGACACTGAGAAGCTGGGAGCAGACTTTGTTACATCACCTGTTATCACACTGTTATCTGACAAAATGCTCTGCACTGAGATTTAGTCACAAATCTACAAGGTCATTGAATTGAAAATGACTGGATGAGAAGAAAACTACAGCTGCCTCTGTCTCTCTCCTTGCTTGGAAACAAAACAACACAGTGGCTTAATGTCTGCCTTACACTAACTGTGATTTTTCTGAAGCTTCTTTTGTTCCTTCCTATGTGACACATTACTGTAGCTGCACTGATTCTCAGGTTTCATGACATGATCAATGCCTGCTCCAGCTAAATCTGGGCACAGCAGCAAAAAAGCCCTGCAATCACCAGGCCAAACCTGAAAAGACAGCTTGCACTCAGGAACAGAGAGGAATTAAGCTGCTTCAAAACAGCAGAGAAAAGGAAACTGATACTGACACCCAGCTAGCAGACACGTTCAGAAGATAAACTGCTTCATCAGCAGGCTGTTCTACCTGCAGCAGCACTTCATTCTTGCTAGGTAGCGTGTTGTTTTTTTCTGAGATGAGAGTAATGGAAAGTGATGTATATCAGAGAAGGTACTCACCCCTTTTTATGGGAAAATTGGATTTACAATGATTTATACTGTACTGAGATAAAGAAATCAGCAAGTACTTGGAAGGGATTGCATTGCCTTATATGCAGGAACATGTACTCCTTAAAAATAAGTAAGCTGATATGACCTATCTCACAAAAACATACTCAAATTTTATCTTTACTACAAACAGATTCATCTTTCACAACAGGGGACGGAGCATGTTCTCAGCATATACTGAGAACATTTTAACAGCGATGAGTTGTTCTCTGAAGCAGTTCTGAAGATGTTTAATGTACCCTGTGAGATAAGAGAAACAACAGTCTGCCTCTGCAGGTTATAGTTCAGACCAACAGTCTGCTAGCTTGGCATTAACCCTGTAGAGTGGTGAAATGTAATGGTGCAGTGCTTGAACATTCAGTGCAACTTGTAACACAACAACAAACCACATCAATGAACATCAAGTTAAGGAACATGAGAGGCTTCTGTTCCTTCAGCTGCACTGCACATGCCAGTACCAAGGATCCAGCTTGATAATGAAAGGAAGAAGATGAACTAGGACTAAGTTGTACTTTTATTTCAACTCTTACTTTGTGGCATCAGAGCACTTCACAAACACCAAGGAATTCAGGCCTAAAATAACATATTCAACAGGGGAAAACTCATGAAGAGAGTTACTAGTTTACCTGCTGATAGACAAAAATAACCACAGAATACAAGCCTTCAGCCAACAGGTTGCACATAATAACTCACATTTCTAACCAGCAGGGTTTTGGTAGCAGGGGGTGATTGGGATGACCTGTGCTGTGGGAGGCCATGCACAGCCCCTTGCTTTTAACAGGTGTACCTCCTGAGGGACTGTGGGCAAACCACGCTAGAATAGGGACACCCTGATGGACTGTGTCCTGTGGTCAAGACATGCTGTTATAGTGAAAAACAAAAAGCAGCAGAAATAAAGCAGCACACACACAACACCAGCCTCCTGCATAAGCCCTGACTTCACCAAAGGGACTGGCCATGGCTAAGTGTAACATGCAGCACAAGCGTGGTGAGCTGAGACTCTGAAACAAGGATCAAAAGCTTTTTAATCAATTTAAAAGCATTACTCTCTTGAGTATATTTTTATTATTTTTTTATTTTGTCCTTGTACTTCTTATTATCTTCATCAATAATCAAAAGTTCTTGTTAATTGATAATAAATGTAGCAAAATTCCCCAAATCAAGACTGTTTTGCTCATGATGTGCTTATTATTTACAAACATGAGCAACAAAACCAAGAACATTACTTCACGTAGTTGAACTGCCATTTGAACAGTAAGCTACTTTGCTTCTACAGCTGCATTAAAAGCCTCACTAAATAGCAAGTTTAGATTAAGTGTTTTATGTATCCTCTAAAAGTGGTAATCTACAAGGCATGAAAATGGAACAAAAGTAATAGACATCATACAACTAGACTGCTTGAAAATGGCTCAGAAGGAAAATAAGGTGAACTGTGACAGCTGAGAATAAAATCAGTCACTCAGGAAGCAAGTACAAAACAGATGCTACATATTAAACTCAAACCTTAATGATAAACTCCCCGACAGACATGCCACTAGGGTCTTCTGAGAGCTCTCATGCTGCACAGCCTCCTCTGCCTGTGAGCTGGGGGAAAGGGCAGGTGTGTTCTCAGATGTCTTATTTTCTCACAAATCAGCCAATTGGCCATACCTTGTTTCCTTCAGGACCACCTGCAGGACCTAAGAGTGTGTTGTGGTTTTGTGGTGTTGATGCCGGTATTCCACATCAGCGCATCACGCAGCAGTGAAGGAGTTAATGCTGTGGGAGCAGCAGAGGGGCGGAGCTCCGCACCGGATGCAGGCGGCGCTCTGTCTGGGCGCGTTGCTCTGGGCTGCCGTGGAGGTTCAGCACGTGTGCTTCCCCTGCAGTTTCCTCCTTAACGTAAGCTCACAGCTTTTGGTTTGGAAATTTTGGTTTGGAAGTTTTATCTCCCTCTCAATTGTTCAATTTTATTAGATTTAGTAAAGTTACCGTTCCTTCTCAGATCGTGCCGTTGTCTTCTTGTAGACCCATCTCTTCCCGCTGTTTCCCCCTCCCCCCCGGAGTGCGGCTCTGCTCAGGCGGCCGCTTTTAGTTCTTTTTTTTCTCTTTTCTCTCTCCCTTCTCGGTTTCCCTTGGGTTACTGTCACGGACTACACCATGACAGAGTGCCAACCTCCATTTTTTTTTTCCACACAAAAAAGACTCTTCATGAAAGACTCAGGGGTCTGTCAAATTTACACAGCCTTGAAGATGGGAAAAAGATAGGCAGCACTTTAATCTATAGACTCTGTTAACAAAAGACATGAATGGGAGGGAGGAAGCCTATTTGACTCATTTGCCTCATTTGATTCATAACTGTTATATCAGCTTGCAAATGCTGATAAAATCTATTATAAACAACGGGTAAAAGTCATGCCAGCAGGCTAATATTGCTATTTATTTACTGCTTACTTTCCCAGTTATTCTCCTTTTTAAAGATGTAGTGATAAATCAGTTGCCTTCCTGTTTATTAAAGCGTGTCGCAGTCTGTTTATTTGATCAGCTCTTGGCCCATTTTCTAATTAAGGGAGATAATGTGGGCTCATTTCCTGCCATGGGGAACCTGGCAGGGCATAGGTTGTCCTCAACTATCACAATAAAATACAAGATTATTTGTAATGTCTACTTTTGTTTGTCAGCTCCTCTGCCTTCTCTCTGCCCAGCTGAAGACAAAAATAACAGACATATGTTTCTTTTTTTTAATTAATTTCCACACTGCTGACAGCCTCCCAAGTTGAGCACAAGGAGATGTAAGAAGCAGGAAGAGTTTTGTCATCTTGCTGGAACTGTGCCCTACATGCACGTGGAACAGTTTTCTGGAAACTCCTGGAGTCTAAGTTCAAAGCATCCTGTGCTGAACCTGAGGGTAATTTTGTGAGGCAAGTAAATGCTGGAATATAAGGGCAAAGCGTACACCAATGCAGCACATTTCTAGACTGCTCTCCTGCTAGACTTGCACCACCTCCTGCTCCACTCTGGCCTCAGTCCTTCATCTGTCTGCTTAGCACAGGAATTTTGATAATTGCTTCTTGTGGCATCAAATTATTTTCTGTGCTCTTTGTATCCCAAAAGAGGATAAAGAGGCAAAGATCTTGTAGCTGTCTTACAGTCTCCTCTCTTCCTACCTCTGAGATACCTCATCTCATACCTTGTTTGTGACACAGCTTCAGAGATCAAGTGCTACAACAACTCCAGAATCCTTGGTATGACAAAGAAGTTCTCTTTTATGGAGCACCTACTCACCCTTACCACACATTTAGATGGTGTATTAAGTTATTCTATCTATAAAGGAATGACAGAAACATTACAGGTTACTTATATGTGCTATATAGTACATCTTTCAGTGGGACTTGTGAACCGCTGCAAACAAGACGATCATCTTTGTCTCTATTGACTGGCTCTGCTTCAATCATCATAAGCACATACGTCTACCATTCTGCAGCTCCAGCTCCCACAGAACCACTGCTTCCAGAAGTAATTAATACCAGCTATGCTGTACATCTCCATGCAGTGTGCCTTTACGTGGAACAACTGAAAGCCTGTGGACTTGATCCTGTTCAGCTCACTCTAGGAGACAGTGCTTTCAGTGGAGCATGTTGGACTGTGTTGCATCTGCGAGTGTCAGCCAATCTCTGCTGCTCTTATGCCTCTAAGGAAAACAATACCCCAGTCACTCTAAATAAGCTGTACAATACAGAACTTCCCAAATTTTGGCCAACAGAAAAATGTTGCCCCCGCCTGTTTTAAAGTTGCCAAACAGTGAGGATACCTTTTGAATTTTCTTCCCTATCTACTTACATTTCTATTTTACTTGCATTTGCAGACAACAGCAAAAAGGTTTCCATTTTGAAGCTTTACTTCTGAAAACTGTAAGTTTCATTTTGATCTACCTTCAGCCAAAAGGAAGTATCTGTTTTTGTTACACTGTTAAATGTCTGAGTCTCTGTCTCACCTCATTTTTCTCACTTAGATCCAAATCTAACACTCTCAATTTCTTCAAAAACACCTACTTAAAGATTTCTAAAAAATCCCATTTCACCTTTTTATAGACCACTGTTCCCTTCACATGCATGCAACGGATTGCTACAAGTATCATGCTGTTACTGAACAGTGAAAAACTACAGCATAAGATTATATATATATAATATATAATAAAGGAAGGAGGAAAAGAAAAATGAACTTCTTAAAAATGATAGCATCTCCCAGCTTGTATTCTTCCATACAAAATACACTGCATTTTCATCCTTTGACTATTGAGCACCTCACAAATGCTGCAGTAGACGGAAAAGGTCTCTGGACAGAAATGAAATTCTTCACTTTAAATTGCCTTTGTTCAACCATACAGAAAAGTCACTACAGCAAGTATGGGAAAGGCTCAGTGAGGAAAAGTGGCTGAATATTTCCTATAGCTTCTTCCTAGACCTCACACTTACCAAAGGCTCTAGTTCTTTGCGGTCTATCAGGTTGAGCTCTGTCACGAAGTAATAAAAATGCTTGTAGCAGGTATTGACGTGGGCCTCAGCCCCAATGAGGATGATACGGTCAAAATGATGAATGTAGACGTGAACAAACACCCGAAAAAGCCTGCAAAGTATCTTCTTGCAGATCTGAAGGAAGTTCTTTGGAAAAGGAACACCTGTGAATAGAGAAGGTAGAGTTGTCACACCAGCTTATCACCCTGCCAACATAGTGACTTCAGAGTAAAGATGTTTGTAACTATAAAGCTTCTTATGAAGACTTTGGCCTCCCTTCCACTCCAAAAGGCTGTGCAACATATGAGTGCCAAATTTTTTGGCTTGCCTGGTCTACAGTGAGTGAAGAATTGTTCAGGATGTCCTCTATGAAGATTACTCCCACAGTAAAAAAAACTCCCTCTATCACTGTTGCCACTGCTGAAATGTACTAGCCACTCTTCACTGTGTGCACATCCTCTGGTGTCCCATATATGTTCACAAGCATCACTGAATGTCAATGGGTGCCATTTTTTCTGCTCAGAAGAATTCAGTTCTATCCCTTTGTTCCATATGCAGCTCATACCACTGACACCACCCTGTCCAAGTGCCTCCCTGCTGCCTCCCATCATGCAGCAATAAAATGGAACTGAATACTGGTGAGATAGTTCTACGTCTACTGCCATAACACCAACATCCACCTCTGTGGGTCAACATAAAAACAGGAGGCAATACTTTCAGAGTAGCCCTCATAAAATATATAATACAGCTAATGTACATATGTGACAAAACATTTTAACTTTCAATGTTTTTTATTAAAAAACATAAAGGAGAACAACAAAGCAATAAAAGTAGTGAGATACTTGAGGTTGCTTTTGTGTAAGTAATGCATCAGGTTGGTTTGACAGAAGTAGCTGGAATTCTTAGTAAGGTCAGATTTAGCTCACTGTAGCAGCATACATAGCCAAGTACTTAATCATTTTAGTAGATCAAGACTACTAGGTACTTGTCCTTGTTCCCTTACTAGTTTAATGGAGAAACAGCTAGTGCTGGAATACTCAGAAATGTGATTTTCACTTCATTGCACACTACCTCAAGTAACATCAATGGCTTTGCATCCTGAGGTGGCTGTTTCACATACTGTTATAGGCAGTTTGTCCTAGATGAGCCCATCTTATTCAATAGTTTAACTAAGACATTTATTGTTTAATGCTTCTCTTTATATTCATATCTGGACAAGAAGGATGGCAGAAATGCAGTCTCAAAGAAACGAATATCACAACAGAAGAGATTCTAAACACAGTTACAGAATGAATTTAAAGGGATGTCATCAAAATTTGAAAAATCAGAATGAACTGGTTCCAGGTTTATACTATGAGGTCAGAATTTGCCCTAATGTCTTCTTCCCACTGCAACTGTTACCATTACAAATAAATCCGGCACAGAATGCAATCATTAACAGTGACCCCTGGGTAATAACTAGCTTAGATTTAGATGCTCGACCTGTTGAAGACTTTAGTCAAGCCTTATCCTTCCAAGCTCTTTTTAACATGCAGTCCAAATTTAATAATTCCTTTCCTGGAAATCTGAAAAAGGAAAAAAAATTCCAAGTATTTATTTGAACTTTAGACTCCTTCTGCGATTAAGACAATTTCCAATGAAGTTGACTGTATCAGTATCTGCAAGGTGATACTGTAAAGAGACAGAATGTAAAACCACCAAATTATATTGCTAAGCTATAATAAAAGGCAAAGAAATACAAAGATGACAATGGATTTTTTAAGCTAGCTGCTTCTTGCTGAAAAAATGCTTCTTTGCGCACAAACTGGCAGCTCTGACCTGCCTGCAGGCTGGGACTCACTGCTGCTGTATGAAAAGAATGTAATGGAAGGATTCCCTTGGTTAACCTGGAGTTCCAAACCCCAGAGGTCCTAATTATGTCCTAGGTAAGTGTCATGTTGCTCTCAAACATACCAGTCACACTATGCAAGCTCCTTTACTTCAGGGCTGTATATGCATCTGAGAAACAATTCAGTAGGGGAATGACGGGTATAGCATAGACAGCACCTAATGACAGCCTCCTCCTGCAGCACAGCAGCACTGACACACCAGAACAGCAGTAAACAGCCACCACATCCTTCTTGCTCACACCTCCCTACATGTCCTATGCTCTTCTGCTTCATCCAACAACACTAGCTTCTACACCTGGATCAAAGAAAAAAAGACAAAAAAAACCCAGCCCCATGCAGCAGCTTAGGTCTGTGAAAGAGTGGTTAGCAGCAGCTTAGGTCTGTGAAAGAGTAGTTAGAAAGCTGCATAGCAGAAAAGGATCTGGAGTTGTTAGTCATCATCTGAAGTAACCTGAGTGAGCAGCATGCCCAGGAAGCCAAGAAGGTCTACTGCACCCTGGCCTGCATCAGATGTAATGTGCCCAGAAGGATGAGGGAGGTGATCTTCCACATGGTGAGACCACATCTCTAATACTGTGTTCTTGCACATGGTGAGACCACATCTCTAATACTGTGTTCATTTCTGGGCCACTTGCTACAAGAAGGATTTGAGTTTGCAAAACATATTCAGTGACAAGCGAAGAAGCTGATGAAGGGACTACAAAACAAGAGTTATGAGGGATGACTGAGGGAACAGGGGTTAGTTAGTCTGGAGAAAAAGATAAGGGAGACCTCATCACCTTCTACAACCATCTGAAAGGAGGTTGTAGCGAGGAAGAGTTGGTCTCTTTTCTCAGGTGGCAAGTGGTAGGACACAAGCAAATAGCCTCAAGTTGCAGTAGGGCTGGATAAGGCTGGATATCAGGAATTATTTCTTCACAGAGAGGCTGGTCAGGCCCAGGGAAGTAAAGAAGTCCCCATCCCTTCAGGTACCCGACAGACAAATGGATGTGTTTCTTAAGGACAAGGTTTAGCACTGAACCTGTAGTGTTAGGTGGGTGGATGGACTTGATCTCGCAGGTTTTTCTAACCTAAATCCTTCAATGATTGTATGATTGTCTTTACTTGCTAGAAAAGGCTACAACTGACTCTGGCAGGACGCTGTAAAACTTCCAAAACCCAATTCACTTAATGTTAACAAGTTTCAGTACTTTATTTTCCACTGGAAAACTGAGATTTTCCCCTTCTTTTAAAATCAATCTTACTTTCACAGCTCTCCACTGACTTTATTCCATAAGCTATCTTTCTTAATTCGCTACCAGCTGATTTTCTCCTGTAGCTGGCTGCACTTCTAGATCTAATTCCTTACCACAAAGTTGTCAGTGAACATGATACTGATGCTGATGACCTATGATCTTATTTCTTTGAGTATTTCACATACATGGTAACAACAGGCAATGCTGAGGTCCACCTCTCAAGAAACTCACTTTACAAAAGCAGTATTATTACTACTATCTGGTATCTGGTACCTCTTGCTCCCTCAGTGTTCTCTTTCTTCCTTCTGTCCCCAATACAAAAATTTGCAAAAGATGCCCTCAGCAATTGCTGGAAACTTCACTGCAAAACACCTGTCCAAGCAGATGTTTAATGTTACCTCAGCCTGTTACTTAAGGAAATGTCTGTCTCAAGTGCCAATGAAAACAACATTCGTTTCGTAGAACTTTGTTCCTCACTGAAATAAGCTGGCAGCTGCAAAGGCAGTGATAAACTAGACTACCATGCACCTACATCATCCTGATTCTGCCCCACTTTCTGCTCTCACATGAGACAGAACAGAACTAAGGAAAATATACTAAAGATCACATGATGTCATTTATTTTTTTAAGTGGTGCTGCCACTAATGAAAGGTATTTATGTTCAAGGGGAAGAGAGTAAAGATCAGAGAACACTTTGAGGTGTTACACTGCTTGAACATCCATAAACAAATGGATGAAGGCACTAAATTCTGCCACTTGCTAATAGAGAAGACACTTCTTAGAAGCATGCAGATACCTAGGGATGCAACACTTGAACAGGTGGAGGACACCTGAAGTGACTCTCCCTCAAATAAGAGGATGGAAGGACCTGAATCCTTGGCCCAAATAAGCCACGTCCCTTGCACTTTAGGCACAATGACAGTGGCTTGTTCCTGCCTATAACCTGACCTCTTCTGAACCTGACTTGTCACTTTATACTTTTGATTCCACTGCTGCAGAGGTGCAGAAGTGCAGCATTGCAGAGCAGAATGTTCTGCTGCCTGTACCAAGCAAGGGCAGCCTTGCCCCAGCCAAAAATCAGGCTAATAAACCCATTAGGATAGATCTGGAGTTTACAAGGTGATACGGAAATTTAGTGCCTTAAAAAGCAGCAGAATCATTTTTCTGTTGCTCTGGAACTCATCAAACACATTCATCCATTCTGGAAGATCAACATTCATCATAGAAACCAAATGAGATTTGCTGGAATTCTGTATTTACACAGCTTTATATGGCATTAACACATTGACAGGCTTGGAAATCTGAATAATATATAGCTCTCTCTGCCTTAGCAGTGCGATGTTACAAGTCAGCAATAGGTGGCCACTTCTGGAACAGAAAACGCAAACTAATGTATCACAAAATCCCAGAATTGTAGGGGTTGGAAGGGACCTCTACAGATCATCTATTCCAACCCCCCTGCCAAAGCAGCTCCCTAGCCCAGGTTGCACAGGTAGGCGTCCAGGCGGGTCTGGAACGTCTCCAGAGAAAGAGACTCCACCACCTCTCTGTGCAGCTGTGCCACTGCTCCGTCACTGCACTGGGAAGAAGTTCCCATGTGCATTTGTGTGGAACTTCCTATGCTTCAGTTTGTGGCCATTTCCCTCATCCTATCGCCACAGACTGCTGAGAAGAGTCCGGCCTTGTCTCTTTGCCTCCTGCTTCTTAGATACTAACAGATGTGGATCAGATCCCCTCTGAGTATCCTTTTTTTGAGGCTGAACAGACCCAGGACTCTCAGCCATTCCACCTAAGAGGTCCTTCAGGCCCTTTATTGTCTTTGTGGCCCTCCACTGGATACTTTCAAGGTGATCCCTGATTTTATTTGTACCAGGGAGCCCAGAACTGGCACAGTACTTCGGGTGAGGCCTCACCAGGGCAGAGTAGAGGGGGAGGATCACCTCCCTCAACCTGCTGGCTACGCTCTTTTTAATGTACCCCAAGATCCCATTGGCCTTCTTGGCCTCCAGGGCGCACTGCTGGCTCATGGCCAACCTCATCCACCAGGACACCCAGGTCCCTCTCTACAGCGCTCCTCTCCAGCAGCTCATCCCCCAGCCTGTACTGGTGCATGTGGTTATTCCTCCCTAGTTGCAAGACTCTACACTGGCTCTTGTTAAACCTCATCTGGTTCCTTTTTGCCCAACTCTCCAGCCTGTGCAGGTCAGCCATTCCAGCTTCCTATCACCATGTAGGCTCACTTTGCATTATAACAGGTGACAGCTTAGGGAGGGAACAAGAGACTGGTAATCTGCTGAGTCAATGCAAGAAAAAAGAATGTACATAAACCAGAGTCTGACTGAGGCATTGGAGAAAACTTTGACTCCTCAGCTGGCACACACCTGCTAACAGCTTTGTCTCTAGAGCACTCGCTGTGGCCTGACAGTTCCTTGGTAATGACTCGGCATCCCACGCTGAGTACAGCACTGCCAGTATGGTTTTTATTATCATTATTTGCATCTGGCATTTTCAGAAAGTAAGCATCCTCCTCCCCCATTTATTTTATAAGAACATTGGAAATAACATGCTGTTCTTAGGGCCCCTCTTAGGCTCACTGCTGCAGTAAGAAGCAGCAACGTGAAACATTAGAAGTAAGCAGCCTGGTCTCAGGAGACTGACACAGAGAACCAGACAAAACAGCCAAGGACACTTTACTTTTTGACCCTAACTGAAAAACAAAACCCACAGTACAACATTAACTAGAAATTCGAAGATCTGAAAGGATGGCATAGTTAGTATCACAAAAGCAATATTTGTTCTCCAGGTGGCTGCTGTGCTTAATCCCTTTGAGAGGGCCACTAAGGGAAATACTCAGTACTAACAGCTCTCCCAGTGCATGCCATGTTCAGACCATCTGACATCTGCTCTGACTTAGGAATCTATTATGTGTACATAGATAGCTGTTCAGAAAGATTTAGAAGTTTTAGAGAAGTTATTTTCCCCTTCCAGTAAAACGCAGCTTTCCCATATGCAGATCTCCCATGAGACTGGGAAAGACAAATAACCAGCAGCATGCAGTGGAAGGTTTATGGAAGTCAGAGTTAAGCTCCAGAAGCACAGGTGAAAGCAGGAAAGGAGCCCAGGGACACTGCTGGAGTTAACCTTGCCTTGGAGCGGTACTGCCTCCAGCCAAGCCCAGCATCTAGGAGAGACATATAGAAGCTGACAAGCAAGAGCCTCTCAGGGCTTCCTGAACTGCGTTCAACTAAACTGTGCCTTTATAATAATGCATCTGGGGATAACCAACAGGTGTTTTTTACTGGTCTGCTATTACACCTGTTAAAAGAGTTCTAAATTCCAGTGGATCCCACCAGTGGGAGGAGTCAGCCCCTCCCAGCACACTGAAGCACCCACAAACATCATGGTGCTAAGCCAGAGTTGCTCTTCAGTCCGCAGTTGCAGCCCAAGGAACTTTGTCCCAGCTGCCACTGATCCCTTTCCCTTCTCAACCAGGAGTATTTTGATTGCATGTGTCCTGATATGACTAACTCTACTCTTAAAGCACGAGACCCTTGGATTTACAAGGTACTCAAAACCTACTACTGCCCATACAAAGAAGACCAAAGGTTGTAAATATGTAAGAGCTCTCTCTTCAAATACCTAAGGGTGCATCTGGTACCTGGAAATCGCGAGAAGATTTACAACTCTTGATCCTGAAAATGGGTCTGGAAAGTCAGTGGAGTATCCTACTCCTTACAAAGCACCACAAAGCTAAGCAGCATAATGTTATTGTAATGCCACTAGCAAAGCATAGTTACAGCATCAGTTTCAAAAGTAGCATTCACTTGAGCTTAACAAAATATTTTTGCAAGACGTATGCAGTAGTCAAAGTTTTTAATGAAAATATGTCCATAAAAATCAAATCCTCTACAGGAATGAGAACTCCTCCAACATAACAAATGTAACAAATATTTTAAAAGATATCTGGCCAAAAGTATATCCACTTTCTGTACTACCAAATTCAACTGTGAAATCAAAGCACCCTTATTTTACCACAGTAAAAATTCCTCTTTAAAAGATCTTTCACAGGGTTAACACACTCTCCTTCTTTCCCTCACTCATCCTTCTTCATCCAATTGCCACTCATCACTGCCTGGAATAATACTGATTTTTGACAGCCTTGAATATTACCTTTAGCAGAAACACCTCAGACTCAATTAGTTATGGGCAGTATCAGAACAGGAGTAATCAACAGAACTTGTATTTGTTAGATACAGAGTATTTCTACGCTGGAATGGTTTCACTTGGATGAACTCTTTCTCGAGTCTTGTAAAATGCCTATAAACATTTTCTGCTATTCCATTTAATGCCAACTGAATGTCCCAGAACTGAATGGAAAATAAAACAAAGATTGCTTTTGCTTCATTTCTATTCCTTGAAGCTATTTATTTCATGTAAAAGAAAACGAGTCAATAGACCATTATTTTCACAACTGAAAATCCTAAAGAAGAGCAAAATCAAAACCAGGAAGTATATTTAAGGTATCTGCTTTCCATATAAATTACATCTTTGTGTATGTGTAAACAGTGTTTATCTCCATTCCACTTCCCAGACACACAACAGATACAGCTCACACTTCTGCCTTTCCTTTCACCTCACATCTAAAACTGACTGTTCAAATCTCCCCACTGCTTTTATTATGCAGTAACAAGCAGTATTTATAGGGTGGTTTTTTTTGTTCTTTCTAGCACAATTTTAGAAATCTACAGGAAGAGTAAATGTACTTATCATAGAATCACAGAATGTTTTGGGTTGGAAGGGACCTTTAATATCACCAAAAGGACCAACTCTCCTGCTATATGCAGGGACACCACTCTCTAGACCAGGTTGCTCACAGCCTTGTCCAGCCTGGCCTTGAGGGCTCCTAGGGAGGGGCATTCACAGCCCCTCTGGGCATCCTGTTGCAGTGTCTCATCACCCTCACAGTAAAGAATTTCTTCCTAATACTTAATCTAAATCTACTCTCTTCCAGTTTAAAGCCATTTCCCCTTATCCTGTCACTATCTGCCATTACAAAAAGTCCTTCCTCAACTTTCCTGTAAGCTCCCATCAGGTACTGGAAGGCCACTATGAAGTGTCCCAGACAGCTCTTTCAGCCTGTCCTTGTAGAGGAGCTGCAACAACCCTCTGAAAATCTTCATGGCCCTCTGATAATTTTCATGGCCCTCTTCTGGACCTACTCCAACAGCTCTATGTCCTTCTTGTGTTGAGGCCCCAGAACTGGACACAGTACTCCAGGTGGGTTAGAGAAGAGTAGAAGGGCAGAATCACCACCCTTGACCTGATGGTCTCACGTATCTTAATGCGAACCAGAATACGGTTGGCCTTCTGGGCTGCAAGCACACAATGCTGGCTCATGTCGTGCCTCTTAACAGCTGAAACCCCCAGACACTTCTCCTAAAAGCTCACAATCCATTCTCTGCCACTCTACTTAGGCTAGCAAGAGTGATTACTACAGTTCAGAGGCACAGCAAATCACATTTTTCAGTTTATTGCTAAGAGACTGATTTATCTGTATGTTTAACATTAATCATCTGAGGACGAGACATTCATTCCTCCTTGTGTTTCATGTCTTAATCTCTTTATGTCTGCATATTTTTATCTCTATGTTTAATTAAGTTTACATGATCTCTGCCACTGTTCACGAGGTGTTTAACATCAATTACCTTTTAGGCTTATGGAGATTTATATTGTCATGCTGCAACTAACACAGCCGGAAAGCAGACCAAGATCTTGAACTGATAAAATTTGGTGTAAGACCTGACAAGTGTTGGCAGCCTTATTTATCTGGATATCTAAAGCTTTCTGTCCATAAAGAAAGACCATAAGGAGTATGGAGTGCATCTTTGCCAGCAATGGCATGACAGCAGGAAAAAGGGGAGAAAGCATCAAAGATGGGGAAGCGACAACCACCGTGCTGTTAGCAATGCCAACACATGTCTTTTTGCAGTCATTCTTTCGACTTTATTTCCATGATGCAATTGGACAGTGATGATGAGGGTCCATTGGGGCTGGTGTGTGTCCCAGCAGCTGCCTGGCCCTGGTCTCATGGGCTCCGCCACTGTTCTATTCCTGCCGGCGGGGTGGCCTCTTCTTTGTCGATGTGGAGGCCTGGGAGTCTCTGGCCTTCCTCTTTGGGGCCTGCCGGGTTCGCTGAGCTAGGCTGGTGCCAGAGGGCACTTCCCCAGGCACTTCTGGCTCCTGGCAAGGATCTGCTGCCTGCTCTGTGGTGGAATGCGAGTGGCTGGGATGCCCATCAAGCTCGTCTCCTGCCCTGCCCAGAATTTCATTCCTCTTGGAGAGTGTTGGGCCAGAGACAGGAGCCTCCTCACGTGGGGCAGCTCTGGGCTCTGATGCAGAGTTGGCCTCCTCTGCCCCAGCAGCAGGGAGGACGTTGAGGCCCAGCAAGCGGTGAGCCTCCCTGCTGCACCTCTGTACGGCAAAGGCAATGAATTGCCGTATGAAGCTCCCCGCGTGGCCCGGCAGGTTGAGATCCAGGCTTTCTCTCAGGGTCTCCTTCTCCAGGCCACTTGGAGACATCACTGACCATTCATTCCACAGCGATGTCACAGTCCATGGCTGGATCATTACCATGAACCGTCCTCATCTGCAGCACAGGCTCCAGCACAAGCTTCTGGGCTTTTCCCACTGCCACTGCGCTCTCCGTTCCCCACATCTCTTGTGCTTAGCACCAGTGTTTCACACCAGTAACCAGGGCCTTGGCCACACCTACCCACGGGCCCCAGCATCTCACTGTGCGCATGGCACGCAGCCCCAGGCAGGTACAACAAAGAAGGTTTGTTCAATAAAAGTTGACGCATCTCTCTGGTAGTTGGACTTGATGATCTTAAGAGGTCTTTTTTTTTGCCACGGAAGAAACAGGTGACTCCATTTGGACATAACAGAATTATACCTCAGTAAGCTGTATACCAATATTTAGGACTCAGAAATTCAGTCGTTAATTGCTCTATCAAGTCATACTTTCTACTTACAGGATAGCTTGGAATCCACTCATTTCCAGAAATACTGCTTTTTGTATAAGAGAAAAATTAGTTAATATAAAAAATTCAGTACATATATTTATGTATATATTGTGCATTCTAATTGATGTTAGAAATCCAATTTTTTTCCACATTTACTTTGAATCTGTGCATACAACTATCCAAGAACTGCTGAATTGATGACTTTATATATGTACATACACACTACAACTTTTAATATATCTCCCAAAATAAACTTCAAGGTTTGAGCCTCCTCAATTCTGCAGAGAAGCTTGAAGCAAAATCTAAAGACAGGATAAGGATAATAAACAAATCTGCTTTAAAACCTCTCTGTTACTGTTATTAAGGCAGAAAGCTCAAACAAAAAATGCCTTTTAATTTGTATGTGAGTTATCATACATAACACTGGTCCCCACTTGTTTAGAATTTGCTGCAGATCTTCCTTTACAAAATACTTTGCCATGGTTTCACATATTGCTCCTTGAGACCCTCAGTAAGTCAGAGTAAGTCCCAAAAAACTGTTGCCACTGTTACCGAGCATATCACTTAACTATCGAGCTACATAAATAAGAGAAAGCTCTCCCTGTGTACAGATCATGAAGCAGCACGTATATTTTGTCACACTTCCACTTCTCAGCAGGAAATTTAGTGGTAGAATAAAAGCTGCATCAATCCCTGAATCTGAGATGTTCATGGCATCTTGCCACTGTCAAAAATCCCTTTATAGCACAGATGTTTCTGCTATGCACTACTAAGTACAAAAAGCAGCTGTAGCAAATCTGTTGAACTTTCTCATGCAAAAAGGTGAGCATGTAGCAGGCTCTAAAAATATTAAAGAAAGAAATCCAAGTGCAAAACGTAGCCACAGTGGTTTGCATAGAAATCAACCTCTTGGATCCACTTTAATTATTGTTTCCATTTAAATTTAAGCTGTAACAACTGAGATCTCTCAATTAAAAGTTTCTCTTTAATTTTTCTGACAGGCTTCTGTGTGACAGAAATGAGTGATCTCTGTCATTCTGATCTGTAATCGTTTTAGAAACCCCATAGTCTGGGGGGAAGAGGAGGAGATAATGCAGACTCCAAAGGTAAATTCCCTAAACTGTTCTTTGGGTTTCTGATTACAGTAATGCATCACACTCCTGCTGTCAGAAAGCTCTGGGCACTAGTAAAATAAAAATTGCATAACACAAAGACAGTTGATGGTAAGATTCCTGACTATTCTATGTCTTTGCTTAATGATGTTATCTGAAGGAGGGTAGATGTAAGCTCAGGCCTAATATTAAGCACAGAAAGTAGGGCTTTTGTGGAATAATGGTGATGTCACAGCTTTTTTGCTCTTTGTCCTTTGCATTGCTTCATTTACCCTCTTCTCACATTAACTCCAAAATATTTCTCCCTGCAGGTGGCAGATTGCAGAGCTCTCCTAAGTTCTGCCATGCCCAACAGTCTGGCCTTTCTCCCACTCTGGCCATCTTTTATAAAAGTAAACTGTGCAGAGACAAATTGTCTGTCAGTTAACCGTTTGATTTAGTTTTGATACCTTACAAATTTCTCCATTAGCTCATGTTCATTAGCTTCTGCATTATTTTAAGCCTTGAGTTTCGCATTTTTATTTATCCAAAATTGATATTCTATGTTGAGAAAACTGTGAACATCTCAGTATGACAAAGGACAGAATAAAACTAATCAACATTTACTTCTCTAAGCACTTCTGGGTCTAGCTGGCATCCTTTGAACATGAGGATTGGCAAAACTGTAAATGATACCATGAATTGATCCATATCAGTCTATCTCCTGAAGTTAGATAGAAATGAGCAGTGCACATTGAAATTGCCATGAGGTTTAACTGCTTCCACTAGAAATAAAATGTTTCTGATTTCTGTGTGACCCATATGGATAAATGCACCTTGCTCAGAACTAGGAAGAAAAAAATGAAGCTGCTTCATCACAAAAAAGAAAAGTAGCTCACTATAAAAATGCAAGACCAGGAAGGATCAGAAAGATTGTTCTGTGTTGTGACTTTCTGAATGAAGCTTTTACAATGATTCTTTGAAGCTGCCACTGGGATACTGCACAAATGCCAGAGGACAGCTCTTCCTCCAGCAGTGACAAAATTAGAATGCACAGAAGCACAGGATGATTATAGCCAAAATTCCCTATTGCTCCTGGGATGTCTCCAAGCACCAAAAAGGAACAACCACCCCTAGCCCCAACAAACAAACAAATTTCTTACATTCTGCTTCCTTGAAAATCTAGAAATTTTAATAGTGACACAAACAATGCTGTCAGACAACAACAACAACAACAAAAAAGCTGTTGTACTCAGTGCTCAATGTACCACTATGTTAATAACTTAAAAGATCTATTACATTGCCAAAGGTAGCAGAGATTTTCAGATTACCATCCACCACTATGTCTGACTTCCTGAAACTGAGAATTCAGGAAGATCCAGCTCCCATACAACAAAAAGCTGTTGTACTCAGTGCTCAATGTACCACTATGTTAATAACTTAAAAGATCTATTACATTGCCAAAGGTAGCAGAGATTTTCAGATTACCATCCACCACTATGTCTGACTTCCTGAAACTGAGAATTCAGGAAGATCCAGCTCCCATGCTGGAAGAGTGGCCAGCTGCTGCTCTCCATGCCTGCATTGCACCCCTCAGCAAGCTCCAGTCATGTGGAGATGAACCTAAGCCAGTTCCTCTGCTCCCAGATCAGAGGTGTTTCCATACCTTTGCTCCATACTGGTCTCAGAAATTTCCTAACAAGACCTTCTCTGTGATGAAGAGACCACAGCTACAAAATCCAGGTATTTACACAACAGCAAAATTACAGTTTCTGTTTGGACGATGCTGCACGGTTCCTCTTAATATGAATGGTAAGAATCACCCAGACACAAACATTTCACACAGAAACTAGGCTTTTTTTCCTTCACACTTAACCTACATCAACATATATCTGCTTTTTTACTGCAGTTATTGTCCCATGGGATCTGCAGCTCTTCTACATCAGCCTGTCCTGCTACTTTGAACACCTTCCTATCACCAGCAAAGATCTGTCACCTCACTGCTCACACTCTTCTTGCCCCTCACTTATGACCATACGAAGGAATCCACTAATGATTTTGTAAACAGCTCCTTCCCACTCTACAGCTCAAAGAAAATCTTTTACAGCCTTCCAGCTCCTTCTCACTCTTTCAGTACGGAAGATAATGCCTTAAATTAGAATGACCAGTCCTCCCAGGCACATTTAGGCACAGCTGGAATGGCTGGCTCTGACTATAACACACCATTACCATAAGCTGTTCTGTGCCCAGTAATGTGACTCTCTAATTTTGACCTTCCATATTTTTTTCCCACTAGAAGATTCATGGACTGCCCATTTCCCTTTACAATGCGCTGCCTCCTGTGCACTCCAAGCATCCAGAAGGCAAGGACTTTTCAAAAGATCTCAAAAGTCTGCCATTTATGCACTTATATGCTGAAATTATTGATTTCTAAGAATTCTGGCAGTGGTAAATAATGCACTGGGATTTTAAAAGTTTCTCCATGGTCTTATTTTTTTTCCCTTTGAGATCATCAAAACTAGAAGTCAGTGTAACGAAGTTTTGTGCTTCTGCATTACTTTAAATACTCTTCAAGCAGAAAGACAAATAAAAATCTGATCATGAACATCAGATGATGTTCATAAATACATGAAATATAAACTGGATCCTTTGTGGCTGTCTATCTCTCGGGATAACCATGTGAGCTACAAGACAATGCGTGCAGCTCAAATGTGGTACGCAGATGGAAAGTTTAATAGGTATCTTTAAGTACCATTAGATGATTTTACAGCTGTTGCTCGTCTCTGGCCAACAAGGGGAAGTAGGCCATTAAAGATGTTATGCTAAAAAAGAAACCATCTGCCAAAACCAGCAAAGGATGGTTGGGTGAATTAGCAGCTGGAGTCTACAGCTGAGAGGACTTACCCTACTTTTTTCTGTCTGTCGCCAGACATGAGAAATTAACAAAAGAAAGTTTGAAAAGAAAGGACTGTCCATTTTGGTTAGCAGTGTGTATTGGAAGTTTACACGGAAGATAAATTTGATGTTTTGGGTTCCTATTCTGACAAACAAGTCAAAATGTCAGTTCAAAGAGAACCAAGCAGGTGGTAGAAGTGCACATACTTTTTAACTTCGGTCTGGTCTAGATCTAGATCACATGAAAGTACATGTTACAAAAAAAAAAAAAAAAATGCCATGGACACACAGCAGCCAGACAGAGACAAAATATAAACATGAGAACAATATTACTCCCTGCTGTTTTATTCAAGGAGAAAATATGAAAATAAAAATATTTTTTAAATCAATTTTCATTATACTCGGTAAAATGAAAAGAAAAAGAAAGGCAAATTAATCTGTATAAGTTTGATCTTCAATATGCTTCAATATACAATACTTCTTGTAATCAGTTACACTACTGTGAAGGCAATTCTCATTTTTAATTCATTATGACTTGATGTGTCATTTGATTCATGGTCTGTGTTTCCATTCTGCTTTTTTCTGTTTGTCTATACAACATGCGTCTCTCATCCAAGAATAACAAGAGCCAAAGAGCATGTAACTAGTTGCATTATGGCAAGTTTTCTACATGTCAGCACTGATTGCTACACCTTCTGTTATTACTCACAAGAGACATCTGCCTCTGTCTCCCAGCATAGCTTCCAGCACTGACATCAGCTACAGCTTTGGATTGGGTTTGAAAGAGAGGGATTGCCATCCATCATTTAAGACAAGGCACATTTCAGCAGCATATTTCTTTCAAGCCAGTTTCTATCCGTGATTACATCAAAATGTTGAGAAAATTCCAGTTGAAAGGTAGTTATAATCACATTGAGGAATTTAAGACTTGTTCTAAACAACCACATTGAATCTCTCTGGTATCCGCTGGAAGGAAAGTCAAGCAGAGCTCAAGCAACCTAAGACACTTAGATTGGCAACCTGGTAATGGAAGAGCCAACAAAGAGAAATGCTCTGCTGGTCGTGGTACTCCCAAAGAAGGAAGAGATGATGGGGAACAGGAAAGTCACATAGGAGTCTTGGCTGCAATAACCTCACGACAGTGGAGTTCAGAATCCTAAAGGGAAACAGCAGGTGAGAAAGCCAAAGCTCCCCAAGCATAGATATAATAGAGCTGATACTAGCAAGGCCTGTGAAGAGCAACACGAGTGAATTTCTCACATCCATCAGCAACACAGTTAAGGTCCAGGAAAACAAAGGTCTATCTGTGAACAGGGCAGGGAACCTGTTGAGAAAGAACAGAGAAAAGATCAAGGTGCTCAGTAACTTCTTTGACTCTGTCCTTACTACTGAAACTGTCCTTCAGGATTGCATGCTACTGAGAGCAGAGAGAAAACCTAGAAGAAACCAGCAATAAAGAAGATGTGGGGAACTAGGCTAGGCAGTCTCCCTCATTCCCTGAGAAGGTGATGGATAAAATCCTTATAGCAAGCATTTTCAAACACACGAAGGACAAGAAGCTGACTGGGAGTAGTTAGCAGTGTAGACAAGGGGAAATTACCTCTTCCAAGCTGACTTACAGGTCTTTACAATGAGTTGACTGGCTTGGTGGATAAGACAGAAGCAGTAAACATAGCTCACCTAGACTTTAGCGAAGTCTTTGACACTTGTATCCGATAATGTCACCTCAGACAAGCTGGTGGAATATCCAATAGGTATGTGGAGAGTGAGGTGGATTGAAAATTGACTGAATAGCTGAGCTCAAAGGATTGAGATCAGTGACAGAAAGACCCCCAAATACATCACCTAGAAGCTCACAATCCATTCTCTGCCACTCTACTTAGGCTAGCAAGAGTGATTACTACAGTTCAGAGGCACAGCAAATCACATTTTTCAGTTTATTGCTAAGAGACTGATTTATCTGTATGTTTAACATTAATCATCTGAGGACGAGACATTCATTCCTCATGTTTCATGTCTTAATCTCTTTATGTCTGCATATTTTTATCTCTATGTTTAATTAAGTTTACATGATCTCTGCCACTGTTCACGAGGTGTTTAACATCAATTACCTTTTAGGCTTATGGAGATTTATATGGTCATGCTGCAACTAACACAGCCGGAAAGCAGACCAAGATCTTGAACTGATAAAATTTGGTGTAAGACCTGACAAGTGTTGGCAGCCTTATTTATCTGGATATCTAAAGCTTTCTGTCCATAAAGAAAGGCATAAGGAGTATGGAGTGCATCTTTGCCAGCAATGGCATGACAGCAGGAAAAAGGGGAGAAAGCATCAAAGATGGGGAAGCGACAACCACCGTGCTGTTAGCAATGCCAACACATGTCTTTTTGCAGTCATTCTTTCGACTTTATTTCCATGATGCAATTGGACAGTGATGATGAGGGTCCATTGGGGCTGGTGTGTGTCCCAGCAGCTGCCTGGCCCTGGTCTCATGGGCTCCGCCACTGTTCTATTCCTGCCGGCGGGGTGGCCTCTTCTTTGTCGATGTGGAGGCCTGGGAGTCTCTGGCCTTCCTCTTTGGGGCCTGCCGGGTTCGCTGAGCTAGGCTGGTGCCAGAGGGCACTTCCCCAGGCACTTCTGGCTCCTGGCAAGGATCTGCTGCCTGCTCTGTGGTGGAATGCGAGTGGCTGGGATGCCCATCAAGCTCGTCTCCTGCCCTGCCCAGAATTTCATTCCTCTTGGAGAGTGTTGGGCCAGAGACAGGAGCCTCCTCACGTGGGGCAGCTCTGGGCTCTGATGCAGAGTTGGCCTCCTCTGCCCCAGCAGCAGGGAGGACGTTGAGGCCCAGCAAGCGGTGAGCCTCCCTGCTGCACCTCTGTACGGCAAAGGCAATGAATTGCCGTATAAAGCTCCCCGCGTGGCCCGGCAGGTTGAGATCCAGGCTTTCTCTCAGAGTCTCCTCCTCCAAGCCAATGAGGCACAGGGCTGAGATGACACTATTTACCAGCCTGCGTGCACATGGCTCCTTGGTGCCCAGGGTACGGAAGAGCTTCCATTGCAGCCAGGAGCGCAGAGGCTGCAGCAGTGCCGGGTGCTCCCTGAAGACTAAAGCCCAGGTGGCAGGGGAGAGGCCTCCCAGAGGACGCCTGGGCACTGCAGGCCATGGCCGGGCTGTCTGGGGGCCTGCAGGGCTCTGTGTGGCGATGGGTGCCACTGGAGCTGGTCTGAGGAACAGCTCCTCATAACTGTTGTCTGCTTGCACTGAGTGGATGATGGACTGCATACCCTGCTTGCAAAGCGGACACTGGGGCCTGGTGCTAGTCCACTGCTGGATGCAGTGGAAGCAGAACTGGTGGCAGCACGGCATGGTGTATGCCGCACTGTCCCAGTTCTCCAGGCATATGGGGCAGCGGGTGTCTAAATCTGCCTCCATTTGCGGTGGGCTAGGGGGAGTGGGAGATGGCAACATGCTCCCCTGTGATGACATTACAGCAGCAGATGTGACACTGGAAGGGGACAAGAGACATTAGTCACATGGCGGCCTGGGAAGGTTCCTTCATGATGCCCCCCCCAGCCGCCAGTCTTTGTGCCACCTACCTATGCTGCTGCACGTGCCTCTCTAGGATGTCCCAGCTGCCTGCTCCGTAGTAGGGTCGGGGTGAAGAAACAGGGGCTCTGAGACGGCCGCTGAGAGCTGCAATAGCAGCACTCAGAGCACGTTCCAGTACCAAAGCTCGCCCTGTGCACACTCCAGTCCTCGCAAACTCGCTCGGTCAGAGGCCAGGCACAAACTCCTGAGCTGAGCCACTCTACCCGCGTTAAAGCAGCACGGGATGTGGAGTCACAGTCTGTTGCCTGGTGATGCCACAAACCATCACTTGGCCGAGCTGCTGGGCGTCACCTTCATTCAACCTTCACTTGGAGACAACACTGACCATTCCACAGCGATGTCACACTCCATGGCTGGATCGTTACCATGAACCGTCCTCATCTGCAGCACAGGCTCCAGCACAAGCTTCTGGGCTTTTCCCACTGCCACTGCGCTTTCCGTTCCCCACATCTCTTGTGCTTAGCACCAGTGTTTCACACCAGTAACCAGGGCCTTGGCCACACCTCCCCATGGGCTCCAGCATCTCACTGTGCGCATGGCACGCAGCCCCAGGCAGGTACAACAAAGAAGGTTTGTTCAATAAAAGTTGACGCATCTCTCTGGTAGTTGGACTTGATGATCTTAAGAGATCTTCTTTTTGGCATGGAAGAAACAGGTGACTCCATTTGGTCAAAGTATTGAGATCAGTGACAGAAACCAGCTTGAGGCAAAGTGTACCTCAGGGCTCAACACTAACGATGTGGATGTTGGAGTAATGTGCCACAGATTTGCAGATAATTCAAAAATGTTTTAAAGCTGGAATGGCTGATAAACCAGACAGTTTGGTACTGGACCAAGGGCTCTCAACAGGCTGGAGGCTAGTGTCATTAAGTTCACCATGGGCAAATGCAAAGTCCTGTCTCAAGGGATGAACAGTCACACACTAGTACGTTCCTGAGGCTGCGTGGCTAGAAAGTAGCTTTTCTGAAGTCCGTGGTGTAGAAGAAACTGATCATGAACCAGTAAAGTGCTCTCATGGCAAAAGAAGCCAACAGTATCCTGGACTGCTATTGGAAAAGCACTGGTTGAAGTTCAAAGAAGGTGATCCTTCCCTCTCCAAATTACTAACAAAAATGGGAAAAAAATTCTCAGAGGGAATAAATTTTAATCAGACCTGTAATGCCATGTGTGGCCTCTATTTATACATCTCTACTTGTACTATGCTGAAAGTAAGGCAAAGTTCATCATCTGTTTCTATTACAAATTAGGTTTTGTGGGTTTGAGTGGAGGACACAGCTTTAATGTTTTGCATGGTTTCTGGCTACCCAACACAGAACACCTGACAGAAAACAGTTTTGTTTGTCCCATACTGTATCAAGTTAAAATATGTTCTCTGTGTTACAATATTACTGGCTTATCTCTGAGGACATCCATGTGTTGGAGAACTACTCCTAGACTTCTAGCACACCTGTGGTTTTGTATGGGAACTGCTGAATCACGGCCTGAACCACTGATTGGTCACCTGGGGTGAGCACCGAGTCAGCCATGGGGGCACAGGTGAAGGTGATATACCTGTGTGATTGGAAGGGGTGGAGCCTGGCCCCACCTCTCCCAAACCCCCATTTAAGGGCTGACCACCACCAGGGAAGGATCTTTTCTCAGAGATCCCTCCTATGTGGAGTCCCCTGCGAGCCTTGATATCTTGAAGGTGAGCCATCTTCTCTTTTGTATTATTTGTATCCCATCTATATAGAACTACCCAAAATATACTACCATCTATACTATTTTGTTGTGAAGTACCATCCTTGGGAGTTATTTACCCCACACTTGGCGAGCCAGGCAGCTCTAGTAATAATAATCCATACTTACTCAGCATGTCCTTTACTTGGAATATGCTTAAATGGGCCGGGGGGGAGAACGTTACCCCCCTAGAACAAACAATCCCTGGTCTAATTCCAGGGTTCATGGGGTCACCCTACTATGGGTTGGCATCCATTATTGAGAAATGGGGACCCATGCGGGTTCCAGGGACTGCCTCTCCCTCCCCATCTTATTTGACTGACTACCTTTTAGGATTAGATAAGGACATACTCATTACCAAGGAGCGGCGGCTAGCCGCCTCTGCAGTAGCCTGGCCTTTAGTAATGGCCATACTTAAATTAGATACTGCAAATGTTAACATGGAAACTGAAAACCAATTATTAAGAGAGCGTATTGAGAAACTTGAGCAACAGCTGGGTACATTAACAACCAAAAGGCCTGGCCTAAATGTCCCCACAAGACAAATACGGAGTATATCGGTAGAGGACATCCAAAAATCAGAGGAGGCAGACTCAGATATGACAGGAAAAAAGATCTCTAAGGCAGATCTCGAAACTCCATCTATGATGGACCCATTCGAGATTCAGCCTATTATAACGCAAAAAACAAAAGGTACAGGATAGACCAGCAGGGGTGCCTCCTGACCAATGGCCCCCTGCTGAAACCTGCCTCCATGTGACAGCTCGTCCATATACAGCTAATGAGTTGATGGACCTAGTACAACGGTTCCATCAAAAACCAAGGGAAAGCATACCATCATGGCTCCTAAGGTTATGGGATGCAGGAGCTGAAAAGTGTTTTAGTGAATGGGACAGAAATGTCAAAATTAGCGTCCATAACAATAAACCTGGCCTTGAGACAAAGGTTATATGCAGCCATCCACTACAATGATGAAAACTATTCTATTATAGATTGGTTGATGGCAGTATGCCGACTAACACGGCTTAATAAAACTGATATTCCTCTCAATACTGGTTTGTGGTCCTCTATGGAGGACCTCCAGACATACATCAGAGAACTAGGTATGAGGGAGGCTATGTATGCAGATGCTTTTGAAAGCCCCGATACAGAGAAATTTACAGCGGGCATGAGAGATCTGATACTGCAGCAGGCCCCCTCCCACCTATACGGGATGCTAGTTTCCATACTAAATCTGCTGGTCCCATCAGAGGCCATCATACAGCAGGCAGCCCAGTTAGTGGCAGACATAGGGGAGACAAAGCGCATAAGAACCAGGCGCAATGTTCGTGTAGTGGAAGACGCTGAGGCCTTCCCTATTAAAACTAAAAAGCCTGCTCCACAGATACCCTGATCAGGCCCCGTACGGGTATCCTGGAAGACTATGTTCAATTACCTCATATGGGCTGGGGTTGCGTTTACCAAAATTGATGGGCAACCCAACCATGTTTTGTTACAGTTGTGGAAACAGCTTAAGAATGATCAAAAATTTCAGAGTGCTCCCAGAAAATCAGGAGTACAAATTATACAAGAAACAATGACAACAACCTGGAATCTGGCCGACTTTATAATACCAAACAGAAGGAAAAAGCATCCGCAGGTGGTGCGGGCGACAGTGCCTGAGCCAGCTGTGCCAAAAGATTTGGATCTGGCAAAGTTCATGGATTAACAAAAAACAATGGTCCCCATAGGGCCTCCAGATGTGACTGGAGGCCTTATGTAGAATTAACAATATTCTGGTCTAGGACAAATGTGCAGAAGGTGATGGCTCTAGTGGATACCGGCGCAGAAACGTCAATTATATATGGAGACCCAACAAAATTTAAGGGTAATAGAGTGATGATTGGTGGGTTTGGGGGATAGACTATTCCAGTCACCCAAACGTGGTTGAAACTGGGGGTTGGGCGTCTCCTGCCCCGGGAGTATAAGGTGTCGATTGCCCCAATTCCAGAATATATCCTGGGCATAGACATTCTATGGGGTCTGGCTCTCCAGACGACTGTGGGAGAGTTCAGACTACGGCAGAGGTACATTAGTATCCGGGCAATACAGACAATATTGAAGGGCCATGCGAAACATGAGCCCATTTGTTTGCCGAAACCACGCCGGATTACTAATGTAAGACAGTGCAGACGGGGGGGGGGGCAAGAAGAAATATCAAAGACGGTGCAGGAATTAGAGAAAGTAGGTATTATAAGACCTGCACACAGCCCATATAATTCCCCCATATGGCCATTATGGAAGTCGGATGGAACATGGAGAATGATGGTGGATTAACAGGGAACTGAATAAGGTCATGCCGCCCATCCATGTGGCCGTACCCAATATTGCCTCCTTAATGGACACTCTTAGTAGGGAAATTAAAACCTACCATTGTGTCCTGGATTTAGCAAATGCGTTTTTTAGCATACCTGTTGCTAAAGAATCACAAGATCAATTTGCATTTACGTGGGGAGGCAGGCAGTGGACCTTTCAGGTCTTGCCACAGGGGTACGTGCACTCACCAACATACTGTCATAATTTGGTGGCATGTGACCTGGGTGATTGGAGAAAACCAAACAATGTGAACCTATACCACTATATTGATGATCTCCTGTTAACATCTGACTCACTGGAAGCAGTAGGGGAGGCAGCAGATTCATTAACTCACTACCTAAGTGAAAGAGGATGGGCTATCAATCCTCAAAAAGTGCAAGGTCCAGGACTGTCCGTAAAATTTCTAGGGGTAGTCTGGTCAGGAAAGACCAAAGTGTTACCTAATGCCATCATAGATAAGGTTCAGGCATTTCCAGTCCCTACAACACCGAAGCAGCTGCAGGAATTCCTAGGTATACTGGGATATTGGCATTCCTTTATACCTCATTTGGCGCAGCTGCTGAGACCTTTATATAGACTTACCAAAAAGGGCCAATTGTGGGATTGGGGAAGAACAGAACAGGATGCTTTCCAACAGGTGAAACAGGCGGTTAAACAAGCCCAGGCACTGGGTATATTTGATCCTACCCTCCCAGCTGAGCTAGATGTTCACATAACTCAAGATGGCTTTGGCTGGGGCCTGTGGCAATGTCAGAGTTCTGTTTGGATCCCCCATTGGATTTTGGTCTCAGGTGTGGCATGGAGCAGAGGAAAGATATAGTATGATTGAAAAACAGTTATTGGCTGCCTATTCCGCATTACAAGCGGTAGAGCCAATAACCCAAATGGCCGAAGTTATAGTCAAGACTACATTGCCAATCCAGGGGTGGGTAAGAGATCTGACCCACCTTCCTAAGACAGGGGTGGCCCAGGCACAGACGGTGGCACGATGGGTCGCCTATCTCAGTCAGAGGAGTAGTCTGTCTTCCTCACCGTTGAAAGAAGAGCTCCAGAAGATTCTTGGCCCAGTAACGTATCATAGTGATGCACCAAAACAAACCTTGGTTGCTCCACCACGGAAGAGTCCCATCCAGGAAGGAAAATATCCTGTCCCTGAAGATGCCTGGTACACGGATGGGTCCAGCAAGGGCAACCCAAGTAAGTGGAGAGCAGTAGCGTACCATCCTGCCACAGACACAGTATGGTTCGAAGAGGGGGATGGTCAAAGCAGCCAGTGGGCAGAGCTGCGGGCGGTGTGGATGGTTATAACCAAAGAACCTGGTGATGGTATCCTGAATATTGTCACAGATAGTTGGGCTGTGTATCGGAGGCTCACTCTTTGGATCGCACAGTGGGCCACCCAGGATTGGACTATCCACTCCCAACCGATCTGGGGCAAAGATATGTGGTTAGACATATGGAATGCAGTCAAACACAGAACTGTACGTGTCTACCATGTTTCTGGTCATCAACCCCTACAGTCACCAGGAAATGATGAAGCTGACACACTGGCCCGAGTTAGATGGGTTGAGAACTCGCCATCTGAGAATATCGCTTACTGGCTACATCAAAAGCTGCGGCATGCTGGGCAGAAGACCATGTGGGCAGCCTGAATGAAAGACCTAGAGATGGCAGACCCAGTGCCTTGAAAATGTTACAGACAACATGGGCCTCCCCACTTAGGATGCAAATTACGGGCACCGATAATGAGGTGAGACCTCAGATTGGCCGTGAGAACAATCTTCTGCTCCCTGCCCCTGAGGACCTAAAACCAGGTACCAATAAAATAAAATGGCCCTGGAAGGTGCAGGTAGGACCATGATAGTGTAGCCTACTTGCACCCTGGGGGAGATTATTGGAGGTGGGGGGTTCGGTAGCCCCTCCGGTAATGGGTACATGGCCTATTGAAATAATGGTTAACACTCCAGCCTTTATTGCTAAGGGGCCCCCTATCATGTCTCTGTGGCAGATCAGGACACCTCCTTTGGTGCCTGATATAGTCGTACAGCCACAGATATAGGGTCAAAGAGTTTGGTACAGGCATACAGGTACAAGCTGAAGTGTTGACTCAAGACAGGAATACAGTCTGTATCTTACCCTGGAGAGCGGATCTTCCCCTCTTGGTACCTCTAAAACACTTATATTACTCCCCATAAGTCTATGAGTCGCCAGAAGGAACCAAACAATGCTGAAGTGTTCCAGAGTTGCAGCATCTGGTGATGGTCTAACCGGGACTGATGACACATAAGATGGACCTGTACTGTGTGATTGCATGCTTCCAGTAGATACCACTGAGCACTGGCCCAAAGAAGAGTTCGACTGATATGCCAATCATCACCCTTCTCAGATTACATCAACATGCAATGCGATGTATTGGGTCTCTGTATCAAGGGGAGCTCACCTTATGGTTACTTGATCAGTGGTTCACGTTGTGAAGTGTATGGGAACTGCTGAATCACGGCCTGAACCACTGATTGGTCACCTGGGGTGAGCACCAAGTCAGCCATGGAGGCACAGGTGAAGGTGATATACCTGTGTGATTGGAAGGGGTGGAGCCTGGCCCCACCTCTCCCAAACCCCATTTAAGGGCTGACCACCACCAGGGAAGGATCTCTTCTCGGAGATCCCTCCTACGTGGAGTCCCCTGCGAGCCTTGATATCTTGAAGGTGAGCCATCTTCTCTTTTGTATTATTTGTATCCCATCTATATAGAACTACCCAAAATATACTACCATCTATACTATTTTGTTGTGAAGTACCATCCTTGGGAGTTATTTACCCCACAGGTTTAGTACAGAATAGACTGCAGCTAGGAAAAAGAACTGGACTTTTTCTTTTTTTGCTTGTGCATTTTGGCCTCCACAATCTGCACTACTTTCAGTTACAGAAAACCTTAGCTTAATTCTCCTAGTTATGCAATATAAAATCATTTTTTCTTTCTAGAAGTTTTATGGGAGACTTAGATTTAAGGTTTAGAAATCTCACTGGAATTTAAAGACATTTCTTAAAGCCTGACTCTATTCCCTTCATATTTATATATACCCACTGCAAAACCCAACCTGATAATTAAAAAATAAAAATAAAAAATCATGGAAAATTACAGTACCAGCAAAACAAAAATTCTAGTAAAACAGATATATTTTGTAAATTATAAATTAAATGCTCACTCGAAGAAAATACTACTCAAAAGATCAAGGAAGACATTGTGGTCATCAGCATTTACGATAAGAATGGAAAGATTTTTTAATGCTATTGAAAG
Source organism: Cyrtonyx montezumae (assembly GCF_038088225.1). Classification (NCBI taxonomy): domain Eukaryota; kingdom Metazoa; phylum Chordata; class Aves; order Galliformes; family Odontophoridae; genus Cyrtonyx; species Cyrtonyx montezumae. The sequence continues at coordinate 4,537,327 of NW_027072033.1, forward strand.
AACTGTTAAGAAATATTTTGAAACTTACACTTTGAATATTTACATAATCACTTGTTTTACTGTTAAGTTCCTCACTCCTGTGCAAGCACCTGCAGCTTCCAAGGGATGTCCTCAGCACTCTCCAATCCAATATGCAAAGCTAAACTTTATCACAGCTGTGGCAGTAAAAGTCCCTAAGTGAAAACTTAGTGTCAACAACCCTCAAGTGCTTTTTTTTTCATAAAGCAGGTATATACCATTCTTTCACACATACTGTTAACTGATAATAACAGTGCAAAGTGAAATATAAAATGAACACTGATTCTCCTCGCAAAATTTTTGCCCTTCGAGTGTGACAGCTACTGTAATGTAAGGAGTTTTAAAAACATGCTCAGCCAAAGACAATCTATGAAGCACTAAAAGGAACTGGCATATCTAGGTGTAGATTCCTTATTTTCACTTCAAAGGATAACAAAAGGATGTATCTTTTTTTCTACCTCAAATCTTCCAGCCACTCTTTTCTTAACCAGTAAAATTTTGGTTGGAGAAATTCATACCTTCAGAAAGCCCTAACTATCAGAAAATTAAAATGAGCATGAAGATAACAAAGTAGGACTGATGTTTGTGAGATGCAGATTCTCAGAAGAATTCCCCAGTTCAAAGTGTATTCTAACACCTCCAAGGGAATCACTAAAATGCAAGTAGTTGGAGATTTGGTAAACAGCACCCTTCACTTTTCCCATATTCATTTTCCAAAGATACCCAAAGACAGACGAAGTAGCATGGATTCTTTCTCTACATTTGTGCAACCATTCTTCTGCAAATTATGTGCTCAGAATCTATCAATATGGAAAAAATTATTTCAAAATCTGTCATCTTGTATCATTTGCTCTGTTAAAATTTGCAAGGGAATCAAAATTGAAAGCTTTCTCCTTGAATGGGAAGGCTAAAAACGTATGGCATTGGTGTTTGAAGACTGCAGTTTTTATTCCCTTTATTCCAAAATCATACACAAAAAGCTAACACTTTAGGAACAGACAGAATATTTTTAGAATCAGTGACACCTGTTTCTGGATTCATGAAAGAGGCACTACCATATAATAGAAGAAAAATCGCTTATGAAGCTTACTTTGACTACCTGAGCTTTAGTCTCTTACTTGATGAATGAAATAGCAAAATTTAACTTGTTTAACAGACCTCTTCAAAATTATAATATTACTATTTTTAATTAAAAAAAAAATTCCAAAACCTAAAAAAAAAAAAAAGGGAGTCGTACTATGCAACTAGTTTTATAGCAAAAATTCTAAAATCTACATTCTGAACAGATACATTGCTTTAGTATCCATGGGGACTTTTCTAAAAGGTCTGATCTCATCCAGCACATGGTTTGGAAGTGTCTCTGTTGTTGAATATTATAGCTCCAAGCTTTCAGGATTTATCTGTTATAAAGGGCTGAGCTCTTTCTATTGTGGCTCATTAATACTGACACTGTATGAACAGCAATTACCATTAATTTACCACTCTAATGTTGATAAAGCACATTCACTGATAAACTGTTATGTTTCTCAGTTCAGACAAACATCTGCGTCTTAAAAGCAAAGGGTTTTTTTGTTTTGTTTTGTATTTTTCTTTTTCCATACCCAGGAAAGAGTTTTGTCTTTCAAGGACAATCTGTTCATCATCTTTCCTTTTCCCTTCCAACTATTAATATACTTTTGACTATTCCTCTCTTGAGCATCTCTTATTCCAGATGGCTTGGTAACCTTCCTTTTGTTTTCGCTAAGTCAAAGTGCACTGATTCTTATTATGAGGAGGAAATAAAATTTTCCACCATACATTTTTAGGCTTATGAATGGGTGTAGCCCCTCGGCTGTGCTTTAGATGTGTGCCTCTCTGTAGGATGGAAAGAGAAAAAAAAAACGATCTGTGCCAGCACTGGGTAAAGCCTGTGCCACTCAATGCTGGGTTGCTGAGATGCTCAGAACATTGGTTGGGTCTTAATCTTCAACTCTGCTGTAGCTGGATTTTTCTTTTAAATCATACAGAGCAATCATTCATCAATCACCATGGCCTGCACTTACACACAGTCCTGAGGAGCTTATGCACAGCCCAGAAGGCTTTCCAAATTAAAGTAAACTTTTGAAAAGTAACACAAATGAAACATTACAGATATCAGTATTTTAAGAAATTCCTATTGCTATCTGCATGCAAAAGCACCAGCCGTGCACCTGTGGTGCGTCTTTTGTTGGAAAGTGTTTTATATCAGTCTTCGAGGAAAACAAAACCATTTCAACCTTGGCTTCACGATTTTCCCCACCTAAAAATTCTTTGAAGCTGGACATGTTAGCACGTGGATCTCATTTGAACAGTGTCAAACACTGAAAACAATTCAGTATTTCCAGAGTCCTGCAGCACAGGTAAGTTTTGTGGCACATGGCCTACTGAAGCAAACCATTTATTTTCTGTAACAGCTCTCTGTGATAGAGGTGACAGCCCAGCCTAGCAACAACTGTCAAAATGCAGAGCCTTTCTCTGGACACCCCATGTTAGTGTGAGCCGCAGTGTTAACAGGAGTTGTCTGGCATCTCAGCGTGCTGTTCAGGCACATAGAAGTAGCACTAATCAGCAACAAAGGAGAAGTCTGCTGATAGCATTAAGACAGTTGTGTCTTATGAGGTTCTGTCCACACAATTGGCAGACGGCAAGAATGAAGATAATTGTTTCACATCACTTCTGTGACTCATTAGGTCTCTTCTTTGCAGGACAAAAGCTTGTCCCCTCACATAAAGAAGTGTAGCCTTCATCTTTTGCTTTCAAACACCAGAAGGTGCATGCAGGACACAGAGTCCATCTCCTCTTTCACTGCAAGCAGGTTTTGCTACATGTCAGCAGCAGCTACATGTCATGAGAACATTCAAGGAGCAAAAGAACATCAATGAAATCCAAGTTGCCATTGTACTCCTGTGCAATCCTAACAGACAGCCAACATGCAGAATCTAGTGGGGTTAACAGTTTTTTGAGGACAGCAACATTGAATGGAGCTCCACAGATCTGAACACAATGAATGTTTAAGACTGTACGTGTCACACATATAGCTTGATGGCAGCTGTTACAGGAGCAAGGGAAGCTGCATAGAAAGGCAAGCTTGGATATAGCAGTAGACTGGAAAATACAGCTCACAGTTATCAAGAAACCCCTCTGCTCACCGCCTAAGGAAAGCATGCTGTTGAACATACATACAGAATTATTTCCTTTACAGCCATGGAAAGACAGCAGCCAGTATTAATTCTGCTTGCTTTGCTAAAACACATTGACAAAACTAGATGGAAGCCTTTTTTCTCTGCTATGGTAGACCCACTGAAGCACAGAGCTTCCCTGATGTCTCCTGACACATAGCCATTGTCTGCATGCTAATCGGAGCACACACACACTCCACTGAAGCAAGGCACATAAGCTTGATAAACATCCATGTTAGTTCTGTTGTTCCAAGTGTTTCCTGTTACTTTGTTTTCTGCCACCCTGCAAGGACCAATACGCACACAAATGCACTTCCTTGCCATCTCAACAGCCTTAAGAATTAAATCAGTAGAAGAAATACAGCTATTTTCTTTCAGATGACATCACACACCAAATTTCAAGTTCCTTTTTTTCAAGTGTTCAACAGCTAAGTCAGAAATTTAGAGTCCTCAGTGTGAAGAAATACTGTGGACAACGTGCCAGTGAAACCAACAACCACAAGGAGAGAAGACCCATTCTCAGGCTCAGATGCTAGGCTTCTTTAAAAACCGATACCACTACTGCTCCCTTTCATTTGGCAAAGGCCTGGCCTTCGTAGAAGTGCATACAATTGCACTAATGGAGAAAAGATGAAGTGTGATGCAGTGAATCAAATAATAAACATACATCTTTGAAGAGAAAACAAAAGATGATGTCACGACACATGCAGTGCCACCAGGAAGTGGTCAGATGAAGACAGTGTTCCAGGCAATCTGCAGCAGCAAAACCAGCTTCAGCAGAAGCCATGCCTAACAGCTTTTTCTCTGGAAGTCTTTTTTCTCACAATCCCCTACCAACATGTGCTTAGCCAAGCATTTAAGCTCCTCGAGGGAGAGACTGCCACGTAACTCTGCACAGAAAAGTACTACTACATTTGCCTGTAATGGGAAACACACAAGTGGCAATCATACCTCAAAACAGTTCTGATAATCGAATTGATTTTGTTTTTGTTTGTTGGTTGTTTGTTTTTTTTTTTATATGCAGCATTTAGAGGACCAAACAGTGCGTACAAATGTTTCAAATTATCTGCATGTCATTCTTGTTTTTGTTTTTAAAGAATACAGGCTCACACATGGCTCTTATCAACACAAGGGGTTTCTAACCACATACTTTTTAAGTACGTATTTGACTTTCCTCCAAAAATTATCTAGAAAAGACACAAGGGCTTTGTTTAAAAGAAACTAACGAGTTTCCTCTTGTTCAGATTTTGTATCTTGCTCTATTTGGACACTACTGAAACTAGAGGGCCAAATCAGTATTTGATAGAAAAAGGAAAACATAAAGGCAGTACCAGTGGATGTTTCTCTGTCCAAAGCAAAGATCATGCCCTCACTCTAGGCCTTTCAGAAGTCCCTGAGAACCATACTACCACAGCACTCCAGCTGTTCTACAATGAAGTTAAACCGTGATTATGCTTTAAACAGGACTAAACTAATTTCAAACTTCTACGACCACATTTTATTCTGATCACTGTTATCACATGGCTGGGGTAGCTGAAGATTGCATTAACAGTTCTTCCCCCTTGGCCAGATACATGCCCAAAAGTACAGATGTTGTGCTCAAAAAAGTCACCTTAACAATGAATATATTCCGTGGGAATGTCATGAATTTTCTACACTCTTTCTGAGCTTAAATAACAGCTTAGATTTGACAAAATAGACATAGGTAAAAAGTAACAAATAGAAAAGCTGGTAGTTGTGAAACTTATTTCGTTTGGATTCTAAGAAATGAAGCAGCAAAGCCATTATGAACTATAAATACCACTCCTACATACACTGCTTTGTAGCATAACAGACAAAGTCTGTTTTATAAGGGTTTGTATAAGGAGCTGTTTTCCCTGTTCATCAAGGAAAGGAATGCACACAAGGCTGTGGAATGCAGACGGAACTCAGTTCTAGAAAACCCACTTTCCCCGGCAAAGCACATTCAAATATATCAAATTTCCCACACTTGGAGTTCAGCACAAGCTCAGTCCCAGTATCACAGACCAAACAGACATCAGCCATGCTGTGAAGGCTGCTAAAGAGATCAGGTCACAAGTTCAGGTAGGAGAGAAACTGCAGTGGTAAAGGTGCAGACCCTGCAGGAGTAATTCAATTCAAGTAATGTGACACAGCATGCGCCATCTCAGTTTGGCGGAGTGTCAAGCTCCTTAAGGTTGTTGGGATGATGCACGTGACTCCTTACTATTACTCTGACTAATTTGCAATGACAGGGATTGAGGATTGTCCAAACTACTTCTGGATTCATCCCTTATTCCTGTAAGGGCATGTAACACGGGCTAATCAAGTCATTTTAGATACCAAACAAAAACTGAGAGTGAAATTGCTTGAAAATAAAATTAGTCAGCAAAAATGCAATATTTAAAAGGCCAGATATTTATTTATCTAGCAGATGGTAAGATTCACCATACAGATGGAGAGAACACAATGATATCAGCTGCTTTTGTTAGTACTCTTGAAATGGCATATTCATATGCCAGTTTAGTTTACAGAGAAACACCTGCTAGGTTATGAATCACTGGAAGAGCTAAAAGGGAAGAGGGGGAAGAGGTTCAGGCATATGAACACTTCATAAACATATATACATGTTATTTTCCTGGCACATATATTTCCAAACACAAAACTTTCTAAAAACAAGTGTTACTGATCAATCTTTGCTACAGCATACCAATAAGCACAGAATTTACACACTTCAGTGACTGGAGAAAACTATAGCAGGGCAAAACCTGTCTTGCTGAATTTTCTTCATTTACTCATCGAAAACTCAGGAAGAAAACTCTCTAATGTGGTGCCAGAAAGCAGCATTCCTTTACTCCTCATGATGTGCATTGAGCAACTTGACAAGCAAGCGGACCCTCTCAGTGTTCAGGTTCCACATTTATACAGTTAAGACATATATGTACGCATTCCATTGGCATACATTTCTTTCTCAAGGACTCATAGATATGTGCTAATGTCCCTTTGGGCATTCACAGTGGTATTTAGGGTGGCTGTGTACCCACCTACTTCTTCCTCTTTTTTCACCATCAGCTTCATCACTGAAACCTTTGACTCACTTTCATCCAAATTTCCCCAGTCTGGAAGATCCCATTGCTTGTTAGGCCACGGTGAGCCACCTTTTAAAAACAACGTCTGTGGAAACTGAGGAAAATATCTTTGCACATTTGGAGGCAAAAGATTCTATTGTGACTCTAGTACTTCTTGTGAGGCAAAATCATTGAAGCAGACGATAAAAGTGTTCTATTATATCCCCAGGGCAAAATTCTTGAGGAAAAACAAGAGTGTTCACCCACTAAAGCTTAAATGGAAAGTTTTAGAACTATAATGTATGGATTCCTTTTGCTAAACTAATACATTGCTTCTTAAACTAATGCACTAATCCCTACTGCTAAGCAAGCCAACATATATCACACAACAGATGTAGTTGTGTAGTTGTTCAGATATGCTGAAGAAGGGACCATCGATGGCAGCAGCAGCAGAAAGGAAAAAAAAGCTTTACAACACAAATGTTTTCTTTAGCCCAAATACAGCACTAATCAAAGTGGTGTAAAAATCAGCAAGAAAGGAGTGTCTGGAATTTACAACTGCCTTCAGCTGGCGGCCTGCAGCTTTACCTATCCACCAGTGATGACTGAACAACCAGCTAACAGCCAGGCTTCTGACCCCTCCTGTCAGCCCTTGGCAAAGCCTGACTTAAAGAGAAGGAAAAAAACAAAAAGCTGTAGCATTTACACTTTTTTTTTTTTTTTTAATTGCAGTGACCACAGGCTGAAGGCAATGTCAGACCCTACAAAACTAGTAAATGGCAGTTAACACCATGCTTCTCAAATACCAAGCACCTCTGCACTCCTTGGGAAAGTAAAAGCAAGAGTAGTCTTTGTTCATAGCCACCAGTCACCTGCAACCCTTTTTCTGGAAAAGGGCTAGAAGGCCCCACAGTCTTGGTCTGCTTTTATAGATGAGAAGCCCTGTGGGGACATATGGGGGTTCTTCTTTGGGAAAGAGTTACACATGTGCTCCATGCATACACTCTGGAACTGTCAGCTACTAAAACCATGCGTTCACAAGTGTGGAGATGGCAATGCATTTCTAAAGATGAATTAAGTTTTCAGCTGAAGTCCCAGGCTTTAAACACTTTAAGAATATGTTGTCCTTTTGACCAGCCATAACTAGGCTGTTCAATTACAGTAATTTAATACTTTTAAATTGCACACACTCTCATAGCTTAGAAGTGATTTTGTACTTCAACTAAATGCCAAATTGCACCTTCTTAAGCTGCTTCATCAGTCTGTAATCAGTTTAGCTCGTTCCTTGAGCAGCGTGTCAGCACTGAGATCAGAATTACATATCGCAGGACAGTTCAGGCTAGCAGGGCCTCTGGGAGGCCTACAGCCCAGTTTCCTGCTTGACATAGCCATGAGATAAGATGAGGACACTTGGGGCTTTACACAGTTTGGCCTTGAGAATTCCCAAGGATGGAAACAGCATAATGTATGTGGGACCCCTCTCTCCACTGTTTGCTTGTCTTCAAGGAGTAGAACTTTATTACATTAAGTCAGAAAAGATTGTGTTCTGGTTTATTTCAGCAGAAGCCTCTGTCTCCCGTTCCGCCTTTGTATTTCAAGCCATGGACCTGTAACTGGTACCCGAAACCCCAACACACTCTAAGAAGCCATGTTAGAAACTAGCATCAGTAGTTTCATCAGTGTGGCCTAAGCAGGCACACAGAGCTAACTCTACTGTGTTCTTCCTCTCCCAGCGAGGTCTCACACTGCTCACAATATATGGATGGTTACATGTAGAACAAGTTAGCAGAACTATTAGCCTCTAACATGCATTAAGTCCACTTAAAAATAGATTAAATAAATGGGTAATAATTGACATAAGAACAAGGCCATAACCACTGAACTAATTCCTCTACAGGCTGTGACTGTTTTTCCAATACAGTCTTTAAAGCTTCACCTTAAAAAGAAGTGCTCCTAATACTCAGGCACCTGTTCTTGTCAGTTTCAGTTCCCAAACCAGCTTCCTTTTCTCCTGCATGTCAGTTCAGTATTAGCAGGAGGGTAGCTGGAGGAAGAAGCTCTTTACCAGTAAGTGAACAGACTCAGGATGACCACAGAAAGCAGAGAGGAGCCAGACCCCAGGAAGCACTCAGACTGGGAAGCAGTCATAGGTTAGAGGTTACAGTGTGGATGTAAACACCAAGAGGTATTTGCATTAAATGTATTATACAGTTTATTAACTCAACTCACCTTCTTTTGTTTGTCTTCTACAAAAACTCACCAAACTGGGCTATCCCTATCCCTTTTTAAAAGTAGTTTGCATGAAGTATGTCAAAAGAGGGCAACATTAATAGGATTAAGCTTAGAAAATATGGAAGTTTTTACAAACAGCTCCTATCAATCTCCTTGACCTCTTAAGCAAACTCATCCACTAATCCTATCCTCTGGACACTTTTTCAAGAGGAATTCTCTGCATATGTTACAAAGATTTAACACAGTAAATTAATCTCCATGTTACATCCAGATACTATGCCTTAATGTTGCTATACTACTAGTAATGGTATACTTAAGCCTGGTCTGTTTTGGCATTTGAATAATTATTTTTCAAGATCTATTTCAACTACATTAAAGAATGAACAATCTTAATTTTTAACTGCTATCGATCTGTTAGAATGAAAACAGAGATCTGCATTAATACTGAACATAACAGAGACCCTATGGTTAAATAACCAAAGCCTGCTGCAAAACAGGCTGGACAAACAATATCCAACATAAAAACAAAGCTTCACTCTCTGATCAACTGTGAAAAGCAAATCATGGAACAATATACATGCTGAGCTACCACATTTCATTCAGCTGCTTCATATGCAGCACTTTTGTGGGCTGGTAGTGCCATCTCCATGTTACAGACAGAGAACTGATTTGCAAAGAAATTAGAAAGATGCCCCCGAAAGAAAAGCTGCTTATCCAGGAATGGGCCCCAAAGGCTCCAGGGACTTTTCCTAGCTGCTAAGGCTAAAGAACACTGTCTCTGTTGGAGATACTCAGAGAATTCCCTTGGACTGTGCTAGGTGCCTCCTCAGGGACTTTCTGAGAACACAGAACTCCAAATTCAATGCAATGTGCATCAACTTCTGAATCACAAGATGCAGGTTTCAAACCACCAACAGTTTTAAATCACAAATGGGTGAATCAAGAAGATAATGAGAAAACTATATGTAGGTAGGCACCATGGTATCTGAAACAAAAGCCCAAGAAGAGAGGGAAGCGGAACACAGAGCAAGTACTGTCTTTATGCCCATAAAGTCTCTTTATGAATCTGCTCAGTCTCTTTACTTATAATGCAACTTGATGCACAACTCCATGTAGGCTCAGTCTTTTCCACTTCCTCAGAGTCAACTCAGAGGGAAACAAATATTTTTCACAGATAACAAGAATTCCTGCTCTGACTTGTACCAGGCTCTAACACCATAAGAGACCACAGTCTTTTTCCTTTCCACAGTTTCTTGAGTTTTTATTCAATTCACAACAGCAAAAACTGCTTGGAGGAGAAAAACAGAAGAGGGCGTTCAATGATTTTTTCTTAGTCTTATAACAGGTAAACCTTCACTATAAACGTCCCCCTGGACATATCTTAATAAAAACATAAACATAATCACTATATCCACGTTCAGGCCATAAATATTTTTTGCATATACAAAGTGCGGTGGCAGAAAACTGGAAGATGGAAACTTGGTGTAACAAAAGCATGGACAAAATACCAATGGAAGCAAAAACACATACTTAACTGCACACCTAAGCCACCTTCAATTCCAAAAATCTTTCACAGCATATTAAAAAAAACAAAAAACAAAACACAAGTGCTTTAAGAAATCAGACCTATTCTTCACTATACAAAATGTACTGCTTCCTTTGAAATCCTGCTTCTTGCTAAACTGGCAAAGTACAGCCTAAAAGACACAGTTGTTGTCTTCTTACTACCTGCTAGTGCAGAAAGGAGATAAGGATTGGGAAACAAATCACAAGTCTGTCCAAACAAAAAGCAGACAAGCTCAAGGACTGGCTGTTTCAAAGCTTACCAATACATGCAGCCTCTTGATGTACCATCTCCTACCTATTAGCCAGAGGCTGTAACTGTATAAATTGCAAAATACTCTGCTGAGCTAATTTTAACATATAAGCATTATTGTTTGTTACTCATCCACATATTTACATAACATCTCACATTTCTAACAAGAAGCTCCAGCTTTCCTACTTGCAAGAAGTGAATCATGACTCATTAAATAAAACTGAAGTTTACATTGTTCAGGTACAGCATCCTGTCCTTCTCATTAGCTGCAGCTGAGGTGAAAGATTTAGGCGCTCTACACTATACAACAGCATTCCTCCAAAGTCCTCCTCATTCAGAGGAAACTATTCCATCTATTTGGGCAATCTTCAGGAAAGCTAACTACAGTATCAAAAGAAAAACTGTGCTCTCTTTAGCAGCACCCTCCTCTAGCCTGTTTGGCTAAATTAGAGTAATTTGGGGAACAAGTCACTTTCTGATTCATCAGTTTTGTGCTGGAAGTGAAAAGAGGGTTGGAAAGAAGAGTCCACTACATTCCTGAGTGCCCATGGCCTTGTACTGCATAGCACTGTACATTTTCCAAAGGGAAACACCACTTTGCTTTCCATCCATTCTGCATCTGCTTAAGTGGCCAGGTAAAGTGTTAAGCAATTCAAACTTGATTAAGATTCAACAAGCTAAAATGAAATGCTGACCACCGTTAGTGATTAACTTGAGAATCAGAAGCTTACCAGGAACACACGGGTCAAATAAAAACATTTTATGCTAACAAACCCCACCAGATGTAGCAGACAATTAACATTTCATACATTTTAGAATATTCCTGCAAAACACCCTCCTTCTCCACTTGTTCTTATAAGGGCTTGGACTCCACAGCCTCTGTAAGTGAGGTCAGGAAGGGATCATGCTTAGTACACAGAAAGAAAGGCAGTTTATAATTCCCGCTCGCACTTACCTACACTTGTAGGAAATATATCCTCGTTGTTGATTTGCATCTCAATCCAGTCCATGAGGAGATTCATGTACTGCGGTGCTGGCAGTGCTGTAGGCTTCTTGTATTTCATGTCATCCTGCCACCGGTACTCATACTTAGGGCCTCCGGACATCACTGGGCAGGTCCTCTCCGTGCAGAACTCACAGATAGTTCCATAAATGAGGTTGATCCTGTTGAAGAAGTCAACAACATGGACAGCTACCCAGTCATTTTGATCTTCTCCCTTGGGCAACTGTACAGCTGCTTTCAAGTCCACACCTGAGTGCAGGGTGGCCTGTGCTCTTTTATGTAGCTCAAACCTCTGGGTTCCAGGTTCAAACTTGCGTTTTGGACGAAAAGTTTTATCCTTATTAAAGACTTGCTTCAGTGCTATTGACATGTCTGATAATCTTCTGCTCTGCAGCAGATGGCAGAAAAGCACTGCTGATATTTAATTCAGGTATCTGAGAACACTTGCTCCCTATCACACGTCCTTCAAGTTCTTTTTGTCACAGAAGTTTGTGTTGAATTCAGAGCAGTCTACTAGCTCTTCCACTTGAAAACCTTCCGAAAAGGCTTCATGTTCCTAAGGATATGGAAATGATTTACATTAGTGGCAAATTCAAGTTCAGCCCCATCAGTTTGTTACTATTTTACCATCATTTTATATTAATTATAAGCTGAAAAGCAAATTCAAAATATTTAATAAGACAGATTTTAAAAATGCTAATCTGTAACTTGTTGAAAACATAAAACATGAAAAGCTTTTTTAAGGAATTAGTGTCTCTATCTTTTATCATTATTGTTCCACCCTGAGGAATTCAATAGTGATGTTAATTTTCCGCTGGTCTGTGTAAAACAATTAAAAAAAATGATGAAGTTGACACTTTCTTAATAGCTCTATTCATCTTCTCTTCAGCTGAACACCCAGCCCAGTGGATCTATGCCACTTCACAGTATTGCCACCAAGAGAGGGAAGGGATTGCTCTGTGCTGTGCAGCCTCACCTTGACAACTAGGTGCAGGTTTGGAAACCACAATATAAGAATGATATAAAGCTATTAGGGAGTGTTCAAAGAAGGACTACAATGATGGAGAAGGGTCTGGAGGACAAGAGGTGTGAGAAGCAGCTATGGCCCCTTGGTTTTAACTTCTCAGAGCACTACAAACAGTTCTACCCTATCAGTGTCCAACAAACACTCTTCTACTATTTTACCTAAGCTGTGTGTGGAAAAGCACTAAATTCCTCTGAAGACAGTTGTAAAGATTTCAAGAGAGGCACAAAAGTCTTGAAAAAGACTTTTTTTTTTTTTTTTGAGAACCAGAAGAAAGTAACAGATACTTAGGCAAGGAGAAATGTGGTGTGTTAGACCCCATCTTCATGTAGTAGAATGTAAGCACTATGGAAAATCCTCTCACAAATAGCTGGAAGATTAGTGTCTGCTCAATTTACCAGCAAGCTAAATGAAACTAGTTTCTTTTTGCTGACGGTACACCTTTACATCACCCTGCAGAGATACTCCAATCATGATTTTATAAGCAGCCATTCTTCCTCTGTCAGCAAAACATTAGTTGTGCAGGGATGGACCCCAGGGAAGCCACTGTCATACCTGACATGGCCCCTGAAGGGCCTGCACAGCTCAGAAACTGTGTTCCTGCACAGTTCAGAAATACTGAAGTATGATGAAGGCTGGGAAAGCCTGTCTTTTAATAGTCAAATTAAGTGTCACTAGCAGGAAATGAGGGTGCTTTAAGAGACAGCCTTGACCTACAGTTTGTTGCAAAGACCATAATTTCCAGCTTTCAGATGATGTGTGGCAGCAGGCTGTTTATTTAAAAGCCTTTTGAAGGACTAGTGATTGCTGCTCAGACTGAGCTGGTGACTGGCACACTTTGAGATGGCATGGAGCTAATGTCCCAGTTTGCAATAAGGACCTCAGACCAGGGGTTTCACAACTCAGGTCGCTACTTCTTTCCAGTCTAATACACCTGGCACTCTGACATGGCTACTTCCTCACCTGTAAATATTCACCATAACAAACAGTAGTTTTTATTTAAAATAACTAGCTGGGTAGCAAATAAAACACATCTTGAAAATATACATTTTGAAGCACAGTACTCCCTGCTCTTAAACTTTCTTCAAGAAAAGCAGAAGACACCATATTTTGTAAGCTGTTTTCTACTGAATATACAACAATTAAATATTATGTTCTCCCTCCATGTTTTCAGTAACTTTGCAGAAAAGAAAATGATTAACACAGAGAATAAAAGGAATGAAAACAAACAAGATTTTCCTGTGAATTCCCTGCATAAAGAATCCTGTTTTCAGCATCTTGTAGTAAAAGGTAAGGCCTCCTCCCTTATTTCTCTGCAAATTTGCCTGATATAAAATCACAGTCTTTAAAAATCGGGACTGTACAAGTCAAACTCATACTGTAATGACTGCTATGAGTTGATTTTTTTTCCTCTCCCTTAAAATGTTCTTGAAAACCTGTACAAACTGCGTACATATGTACTTGCTTTCTAATTTTTTTCACCTACAAGAATAGAAGATAAAAATGAGTATGGTGAAGGTAACAGACATCAGTGAATCAGCTCTCTGAAATCACTTTTTTTACAGTTTTGTGAGGGTATCTGCTATCTAATTAACTCTGTTCTTCACTCAAAAGCTTACTGAAATGAATGAAGAAAAACGTGAATTTTGACACCCCCCTTTTCACTTCTGAAATGGATGGGGAATTCTCCATATTACACTGTGTTCTTACTGCTCCCACTAAAGCAACCAGGCATTTCTAAACAGTTACAAATAGCATCACCACTACTTTCCTGAAATAAATAAGCTCCCATGTTACTTACAAGGGACAAAAGAACAGGCTGAGCTTCAGCAGAGATTCAGTCACTTTAGGCTTGGATCCTTCGAAGGTTTATGCTAATGAAAAATCTTTAGCCACAGTCTACAGGCTCTAAAAGCATCTTTACTGCTTAGGCAATAAAGTGGTACTTAATGGCAGGATGGCCACTCCTCTGCTTTGGGCTGAATCATTGAGGCACTGCAGAAACTCACGTATCATGGACTTCCAGCATGTTGAAGCACTGTGTTTTACTAAGAAAGTGATAAGAGGTCTGCCATTCCATTGTGGATCACACACTGTCAATTAAAACCTTGTAGTGTTAGACATAGAAAATAAACTGCTTCAAAATCATATGGCATTATTAAAAGGAAACTCATCCGATAACCTCAACAACAAATGATGAACAAAACTTCAAGATTTTTAAAGCACTGATGATGGAATCTGGCTTGCCTACCATCACTTTCATGACAATTTTGATCTGCAGAGAATGAGAAATGCTCACAGTTTCGTTATCTGAAGTGGCCTTGCAAGGGTAATCTCAGTGACTAAATGCTGTAAATACTGCTGTTGTATTCACGATAATGGATTATAACTCATTGAAATCAGTACAGTAGCACCACCCTTGCATATTAAACTTGACTACTGATTACATATTTGGCATTGTTTGTATCTAAAAGTCCTCATATCCCAGTAAACCCAGCAGAATTTGTCCTTATATACACTGGCGTCAAAGGCCATAGAAACTGACTTCTGACACATGCTAGATTCACTTCTGAATTTGACCACTAATCAACAGCTGTCCTTATATGTGCAACCCAAATGGACAATTCCTTCAAACAATTCAGTGCATTTCCACACAGGCAGTCACCAACAGTTTTTCTTGCGAGAGTATTCTATGACTTGAATGATACAGTTTGGTGCACAGGTACACCAAATCAGCACATAAACCAGTCCTGCTCGTGCAGATTCCACCCACTCACCCACAGAAATAAACAAAACATCATCACCACCCTGTCTGAGTCACTGCTGAATTAAAAAAACAGTGTATCATTTCTTCATACACTCTTTGTTAAATCACAGGTAAAAGAATGTTAGATGACACTGTTTACAATTGCATGCCTTTCATCAGAGCACTCCAGTAAGCTTAACACAAGCCTTATGCAGAAAGGTAGTTGGTACAATTCCTATTTCATTTGTCAAAGAAGTGAAGAGACATCTTCAGCACTAAAGACATGGTAAACTGTCTATCCTGCAAGACACTGTCTGAAAATAAACTCTGCATCTTTTTTTTTTATATATTTTTCTTTCCAAAATATAAGATTTCATTCTGAGCTCTCGTATGGTCTGATTCAAAGTCATCTGCAGCCTCTAGAAATGCATACATTTGATCCAAATCCCATTAAGTACTAACACTATGTAGACTTCACGTGTTTGGCTTTGTTCTTGACTATATATTTTAACACAGGGCACAAAATTCTTTAAATTAAGAGGACCAGACATACTATTTCTTTTGAGTATTCAAACACATCCTTTTTCTACTTTCAGGCTCCTGACTGAGAGCAAGTATTATACTATATTACAAGCAGCTCTTGTAACACTGCAAAGTACAAAGAACTACTGAGTGACCAGTGACCTGCCCTGAAGTCTTAAAACACCTTTCCTATTTACACAGCAAAACCCATCAAAATAAGTAGGAATATTTCACATATCTTACACAAATTTGTGCAATTCAGGTAAGTTTAATCTTCAATCACAAGCAAAAATAAAGTGCTGTATAATCATGCCGTGCAAATTCCTGGTAGAAAATTCATAAGTGGAGGGTTTTTTTGGCCAAAAATACCAACACAACAAACGAAACAAAACAAATAAAAAAATCACAACAAACAAAAACAACAACAACCCTTACTAACCTGTAATGTAGACTTGTATTATGGTTTTACTAGAGTTGAAAGAGAAAGGAAAAAGGATCAAAGCAAATCTGTGTTACTGAGGAAGTGTCTCTAAAAAGCAGTGTGTACGGGCACAGGAACTAGGTCTTAAAAGTTATTATATCCTTTTCTACATGCCATCCTATTCTCAACAATCTTTTAAGATCATAAAAAGTGAGCTCCCATGGACTCTAAGTCTTAGAAGAAATACCAAGAAATGTATAAACAATGACTGTTCTCCAGGTGCTGGCTTGCATAGTTTCTCTGTGGTTTCTACAGTGAATGTTTTTGGGAAAAGTCAACATTATTAACAAAAAAAAAAAATGTCCTGCTTCAGCAATTGTCCATGATTTGTACGTTATTTAACTGAAAACTTAGAGCATTTTACTTAATGTGCAAAATAACAATAGTAAGTGGCAGCATCCAGTAAATGGAAGCTAACTGATGCCTGAGGACAAGAATTTGCTATTTCTTGTGGTGGTAAAAGTCCCAGCAACTCTAGAAAAATATGGAATTTGGCTTAAAGTCCTTCTCACAGAAGGACTCCTGGGTTTCTTTAAGTTCTTCATTTTTCTCTACCAGGATTACCTTACATTAATCCATAAACAATAACAAGGAAAACAACAGTGTGGCTTCAAGGTCCTCAGTGGAAAGTGCTGACTGCAAAGAAGTCTTCCTATAGTCAGAAACACCTCCTACATGTACAGCAACATCCATTTGACATGTAATAGCTAGCTTTTGTCTTGCTCATTCAAGAGGAAGAAAAAAGATCAAGTGGTTTCCTGGATTCCTGTGGATTAATAAAAACCACAGTGGTAAGAGATCACAAGAATACAGTACAAAGAGTATTTTAATAATCAAGGTGTCAGTGTTCAGTGGAATAAATACAAAGGATTTTTACTTGATTCTTATGTGATTTAGAGCTGTAACTGCTTCCCCTTTCTCTACTGCCCTATTTCTAAGCTTAATACTTCAAGAAGGAGAACAAAATATAATGGATAACTGTCTATAAAGTTGGGTATCTCAAAATGAACATACTCCTGCAACATTTGACAAACAATTTAATTGGATCAGCTGCTGCTTAAAAACCTCTATACAAGTGTCATTGCAATGTCTAACAAAAAGAAAAAAAAAAAAAAAACAGAATCATATTTAATGACTCTACCAAACAACAGAGATATTCATAGGGATTAAACTGGAAAGCAATAAACAGGACTTCAGAGGCAGTCCCTCTGTTGTGGCTGAGAAGCAATGGCAGGGGTGACAGAGAATAAGTCTTAGGTGTAAAACTCATTATACAAATCAAGCATGCTTTTCACCATAGGAATAAACTTTCTGTCTTAACGGAGGACTCGTTTCAGTGTCATTCTAGTGGCTTTTGGAAGTATTACAGGAGCTGACATGTCATCAGATCAGAAGTTCTGGAGGGGTATTAGAATACCCTCATACTTGCTCAATGGAAGTCTATGTTGTAACAGCATTCATAGTAATCCCATCAGGAACACGTCCCTGCTGTAGCAGATAGCTTCACGTCAGCTGAAAAAGGCATTCCTCGGAATTACAGTAAAGATATCACAAAATATTCAGGGTTGTAGTTTACACTGAAGTTCAGCCCTTACTCCTCTGTTGTCAACTTAAGGTTTTGACCCTCTGCAGACTGATGTTCATGAAGAGTTAAGTACGGCTGTAATTTATTCCTGGAAAGTTCTGTTTCACTCCAACTCTTTCCCTTTCATGTTCTTGTCATCTTACCCTGTCCTCTATGATATGTGGCCCAGGCGGATATAATCCCTTTCAGGGAGCTGTATAAGACTGAGAACTAAACTAAGTAATTAAGGAGACCACTGATTTTTCACCCCAATATATTTATTTGATCCCTTGCACGGGTACACAGCACAGAGAAGAGGACAGCATAAACCACTGTCTGTGGAGAGTAGAGGATGGGGCAGATGAAACATGGAGTGCCTTTTTAGCCACAGTCCCTTCAGTGAATCAGTATTTGTCATTATGTCAGACTTTCCAAGTCCTTAAAGCAGATGGGGAACTCCCTTTGTCTCTCACAGCTACTGAGGCTGAATTCCGATGGAGTGACAGGATCATGTAGTGAAACACATTTAGTTGTGACAGTCCCTTTGAATGATGGTTGTTGTTTTTTGGCTAAACACACAGCTCTTACAGTTCTCTTCTTGGTTCACAGGCTTCAATTGGTCTGAGCTGTAGCTAGCATGCTTTCAAGCACAGTCATGAAGCCATATTCTTTCTAAGTACGCCAACAGTGTTTGCCTTTAGTTATCAAATCCTTGTGATCTGCTGCTTTCCAATATTAATAAAACAAAGCCTTTACAAATGTACGTGCATAGCTTGGCCAGCTGGTCTTGCAATCTTTGTACTTGCAAACACCACAATGGTGGACTGAGTGGCTGGGCTGACCTACACTCTGGTAGGAGTAGCAACAAAACCAGCTCAAAAGCCCTTCTTTGGCCAAAATCTTGCTGTCTCTGTGGATGGTGTCCTCACTGAAATTATTGCAGCAAGAAACTGGTATTGTCATTCATTCCTTTAAAAATATAAACAGGATGGTTGAATGAAATAAATAAATTCTAACAGCTTTGAGAAAAAGAGATACAAAGTAAACTACACAATGATTCTCTATAATACACATTTTTCTCCACCAGTTCATTTCATTTCTGACTTCAATAGAGGTAAAACATTACTTTTATCCTCTGAATACTCTCCTTTGAAAAGAGAATAAGAATGAATTAAACCATGGTTAAACCTCATAAATCTCTTTGTTCTATTCAGTTTAACTTGCTCCTTAATCTGCATTCTAGCTTTCAAAAGTGCTGGCACAACTGAATAGATGGCACTAAAATATGATTTCCTGCTCACCCCTACACTCAAAGAACATCCACACAATTCTCAAAAGACAGAATCCTAAAGCTGAGATTTAACATGAATCCTCAGAAGTACTTTTTTAAAATGTCCATACCAGGTCATGTGAGTGGTAAAAAAAACCAAAATGTACACACATCGCAGTGCTACAGTGGTCTCAGATCTAAACTCAGGGCCTTACTCTTATGTGTGTACAGATTCACTGGAGGGCAGGTCTGTGTCTGTCAGTAGTCTATCCCCTGGAGCAACGATCCCTGCTCTGCACATAGTGGCCAAGGTTTCCATTTTCAGACTAAGCCTTAGTTTTAGGAAACCCACATATGTGTTCAAGAACAAACATCTAAATCATACGTTCCATCATATTGTATCATTTTGATTCAAACTACTCATTTTAACATTGAGAAACGAAACTACAAAGGCAGTCATTCTACATACAATATGCTGGCAAACACTAAGATTCTGCTCAGAAAACCACATATGCTCAGAAAACCAGATAAAGGTTAGCCTAAATCTAGCTTCTTCCACCAAAGCTCAGGCTGGCTGTTCCAGGGGGAAACGAGGAGAAGCAGGTTGGTGACACAGAGCTTCAGCTATAAGCAGCTCCAGGTTTCAGAGCAAAAGACCTAGTTCTTAAGGGGGACTTCAGTTATCCAGATATTTGTTGGAAAAGCAACATGGCCAGGCACGCGCGCTCCGGGCAGTTCCTGCAATGTGTTGAAGATAACTTTCTGACTCAGGTGGTGGAGGAGCTGATGAGGAGAGGGGTGTTATTGCACCTTGTTCTTACTAATAAGGAAGAGCTGGTAAGGGAAGTGAAGGTCGGGGGCAGCATGGAATGTAGCACTCACAAGATGGCAGAGTTCAAGATCTCAAGTGAAAGAAGCAAACCATAAAGTAAGACTGCTATTCTGGGACTTCAGGAGAGCCAACCTGGATCTCATCCAGAGTCTTCTTGGAGCTATCCTGTGGGCTAAGGTGTTAGAAGCTTAAGGGGGCCTGTGAGAGCTGGTCAACATTTAAACAGCTCTTCTTCCAAGCTCAGGATCAGTGCATCCCTGTGAGCAAGAAATCAGGCAAGGGGCGCAGGAAACCTGCGTGGATGAGCAAGGAGTTTGTGCATAAACCCAAAGGGAAGAGAAAGGTGCACAAAACGTGGAAAAAGGGTCTGACCACTTGGGAAGAACATGGGAAATGTTGTCAGGACCTGCAGGGATGAGACAAGGAAGGCCAAAGCCGACCTGGAATTGAACCTGATGGAGAGGAGTTCTAAGGAGAGGAACCTAGTGTTCTGGTGGATGACAGGTTGGCCATGAGCCAGCAGTGTGCCCTGGTGGCCAAGAAGGCCAATGGGATCCTGGGGTGCATTAAAAAGAGCATGGCCAGCAGGTCAAAGGAGGTGATCCTCCCCCTCTACTCTGCCCTGTTCAGGCCTAACCCGAAGTACTGTGTTCAGTTCTGGGCTCCCTGGTACAAAAAAGACAGGAATCTCTTGGAAAGAGTACACCGAAGGGTTACAGATATGATAAAGGGTTACACCTCCCTTATGAGGAATGGCTGAGAGAGCTGGGTCTGTTCAGCCTTGAAAAGAGAAGACTAAGAGAGGATCTGGTCCACGTCTATAAATACCTAAGGTGTGGGAGGCAAACAGACGAGGCCAGACTCTTCTCAGCACTGTGTGGTGATAGGATGAGGGGAGATGGACACAAACTGAAGCATAGGAAGCTCTGCACAAAAGTGTGTGGGAACTTCTTCCCAGTGCAGTGACGGAGCAGTGGCACAGCTGCACAGAGATGTGGTGGAGTCTCCTTCCCTGGAGACGTTCCAGACCCGCCTGGACGCCTACCTGTGCAACCTGGGCTAGGGAGCTGCTTTGGCAGGAGGATTAGATGATCTGTAGAGGTCCCTTCCAACCCCTACACTTCTGTGATTCTGTGACCTGCAGGGAGGCTACAGCATCATCAGGTGGTGTGCTGCACCTTTCATTACAAACAGTCCTCAACCTGGTATGGTGATTTTGCATTACAAAGAATTACCCTTAGTTCAATGCTGCTGCGTGACAAGATCCACCTAAAATCATCTGGGAGTTGAGGTTATGCCTGATCCAGGCAGCCCCACGAAGGGACCTCTGGTAACATGTAACTGAGTGGGACTGTTATGGGCCCTAAAGCAGGTAGACACTGAAGGTAAGTCCACTACTAACCACGTGGAACTGGATTTGTGTTTGCAAAGCAGTGATGAACAAGACAAAATGCACACTTCCTCACAAATGAAGGAATATTAATTAAAAAAAAGTTATATAATAACTACAAATATCTTTAAATTATTCATTCCATAAATTTTGTCCTGAATTGATTAAATTTAACCCACTGTTCTGCACAAGTACTAGAAAAGCTAAGTGATCTTAAGATCAACAAAGAACATCTAAAGAGCTAAAGATCACAAGAAATCTTTGTTTCCATCAAACTTCCCAGGGTGTATGTAACAAATAGTGAGTGGCAGCAACTACAGTTAATTATGGACATTTTCAGACTCAGACCAGAGACTTAATATCAAGGTATTTCTACCTGCATCTTGAAAACTACAAAAGTCTCACAAATCTGACCAGGGATGATACTGTATGCCAGGGGTCTGGTGGTTCTGCAACTTTGCAAGACACACTGCCCTTCAGCAGCACTCAGTCAGAAGGCACGGCCTTTGGAGTTGCAGAAGCCTCGTTGTGTCCCCTCTACTTGTAAAATTTAAAGAAATAAATCAGCCATTGCTTAGTTATGAGCTGTTCTGAACTTGGACGACTAAATTGGATTAAAGGCTGAAGAGATTTTTGTCCAGAGAACAGTTCTGACTACCACCCTGTAATTTTATTGTGTTTGACCTTATCATTTGATCAAAATGACCTACTATTTTGTGCAGGGGAAAAACAGAGGATCAGTTAATCATATGCATCCCCATAAGCCAGACTAGAAACAGAATACCTGGGGTAATGTATACCCATCTACACTGCAAAGCTCTAAATGAGCAGCTTGTACCAAAATTTCTTTACCATCTGTGAGACCAGAAATATAATGCAAGTAAGTAAATGAACTCAAGAGTCAAGATCTAAAAAACATATGCTATTGCAAAGAACACTGATAACAATTAACGTCCTCTGAGGACAGCTTGCCTCTTCTCCAGTTTACACCAATACGGCTAGTTTTTGATAAAGGATTGTTCACGGAGACAAAAAAAAATACACTTCAATACAGCTTAGTAGCAAAAAACATATTATCTACAAGAACCATCAGAGAAAAAAGGATAGAACAGTAACACCAGAGGTGCCCTGCACTAGGAGTAAGTTGTAGGGACAGCTATGGAATTGCACTCTTCTCCACACATACCCATTGAGTTTATGATGCAACTTTCCAGCAAACTAAGCTGTTTAAGATTTTAAAGCCTCTTCTCTGCCACTATATACTGTATGCACAATAAATGTTGTGCTCAAAAAGCCACTTCAGCACAGCAAACAAAACATCCACCCACCAGCTGATCTGGAAAGGAGGTTTGCGTGTTTTTTTTTAATTAGCCCCCATGGTAAGCAGTTCATATGCAGAAGCACAGGATTTAATCATTCTCTACAGTCCTTAAGACCTTAAGGAACCAAAATAAGACTCACAACTAATTAACAACATTACGTCTTAACAGCTTTACAAGATACACAGCTTTTAAGCCAAAATAGGTCTTGCAATTATTTAACAAATTTACAAGAGAAAAAGAACAAAAAGAGAAAACAGAGGAAAACAGAAAGAATGAGAGTCAGAAAAGCAGTCAGGAAAAAAGGCCAGTCTACTCACCAGTCTATTTTGGAGGCCTGCTTTGAAGAGTTCTAGTGACAGCCTGGGGAAGGGATTACAGCACTCACCCAGAGGTCATAGACTCAAACCAGCAAACAGCAACAGTGACCACCAATATGATGAAGATGACAGTAATGACTCTGGGTCCCTCTCAGGCACTCTTTTATGCCTGTGAGGTTTGCAGGTGCACTGTCTCAAGGCTGTGAACAAGTGAATTCACCATAATAAGTTTGTCAAAAATAAGTTTGCAGCCAAAACTTAGGTTTGTCAGCAAAGCAAGATTATACTATAGGGAGGAGAGGGTATCATATCTGCTGATACCAGCCATCAGCTGGCTGTGGCCTTGCACTGTAAGTATTTGAGACATATCAAGCACACCCTAGAAAATCAGAAAGTTTTATTGTTGGTCCTTTGCAACCACAAAAGAACTCGCTGTGAGACCCACAGGATCAGGTTCTCCACAAGTGTAATAGGAAGAAACCTTTCTTTGCTATAAGCTAAGGATTTGGCTTCTGAAGCCAATTTGCCCACTAAATACTACAGATGGAATGAAACAAAAATCATTTACTTACACAACAAGTAAAAGTGATCAGCAAGGGTGCATTAAGATGGATTCTTTCCTGACCATTAAAACAAGCAGTTACTCTGAAGCAAAATAATTGATTATTCACTATGCTCTGTGACCAGAGCAGACATCAAGCAGGGAAAGCACAGCTGGTGGTCTTTGGAAGGCAATGCAGCCCTTCCCCACTGCTTGGCAAAACTCAGTTTACCTCCAACAAAAATCCAATTGCTGATTTAATTAAAAATTCACTGTAGAGCTGGCACAATTTAAAAGTGGGAGTTGTCAAGGTATCTTAAGTTTAATCCTACAGAACTAGTTTATGCAGCATGTTTCCCACACCATAATTTCAGTACCTCCCACAAAATTTCTGACCAAGAATAAAGAAAGCTTCATATTTCTATATGTACATTTACAAGCAGTACATGCTGTTGTTCAAAAGCAAGTTTCCATCTGCCGTAGGCCCCAATCACATCAACATCATTACAAAGATTTATTTGCTGGTATAACTATAAAATTTTGGTAGGGAAGTTCTGTGGTCATGCTTCTTAATGAACCAACAGAATTTTATGAAGGCTTTCTACCATAAAGCAGAGGGAGCTTTATGAGCTCAGAAAGAACCACTGTAAGGGAAAAGTGCCACTTAAATGCTTAAAGGAACGTAGATGCTAGGCATCCTATATTACAGGAGATGATGTCCTACCAAACACACATCCAAACCAGTGAGTGGTTACGGTGGTCACAGTAGTAGAGGAATTCACAGCACCTCTAATAAAACAGTGAGAGCATACATACAACGTGCACACCTGTAACAGTTTCATTCCATCTAAACAAAATTTAGTACAGTTCACACACGCAGAGACATTCAAGCTCAGACTGGACAGCAGTCTGAGCACCTCGATCAAGCTTTAAATACCCCTGCTTACCACAGGAGTTAGACCAGATTACTGTTTAGGTTCCTTTTCAATTCGATTCTATGAATCTATATTACCCTTAAGATGTCAAAGGCTGGTGCGAAGTAATTGCAGCAAAATAATCTCAGCAATTATCTGCAGAGAAAAAAACAAAGCACCAAACTATGTGCTAAAAAGCCACGCTTTACTCATACAGCTACTCTGACAAGGGGTCTTCTATCTTTGTTCTCTTAACAGCTCGCTTCCAATCTGGATACATGGCACTTCATTATCCACTGATATTCTGCAGCTGGAAAACTAATTTAATAAAGTATTCCTTGGCACTGTCTTGGGAAGATTGCAGATAAAATTTTTGCAGATAATTCAGAGAACCTTATATAAAACATAAGTAGTACATTCAAGTTCATAGCATTTAACTGAAGAAAAGCAACACTAGAGAAAATTCTTCTGGAAGATGATTCATTGCTTGGTCTTATAAAGGCTGATTACTATCTGAGGTTTCTCCTCCACCGCAGCCCTCCCCTCACTTTAGTACAGTCTTCCAAATGGGAAGCACTTGAAACAGCAACAGGTTTTTCATTTATTTATCCAGCTCATGATCTGGTTATCACATCCTGGCTCATACCACAGTATAAACTCTGCTGTATTGCTGAATGTGCCCATGCCCAGGTTCTGCATTTCCCTCTTTCACCCACTTCCCGCCAGACACACACATCCTGCAACACCCAGAAAATAATGGCACTGAAATCTTTTACCAATAGTTATTTAGCCTTTACGTGGCTTTACTATATTTAACATTTTAACTGATTCATTAACATTTTATAATGTTTAGCATTTCTGTGAACACTGCTTATGTCCACAAAAATTTCAGTACTGATAATTTATTTCTGAACTGGCATTAAGCCAAAACAACCTTAGACCAACTGCCCTTCTTTTGCCATTATGGTTGCTACATGAATAAGTGGTTAGGAAACTGGATTGCTACCTCGTTATGCTTTATCCCACTTCAGTCACGTCCTTTGCCATCCACACATTATATATATTATTATTTAGACCTCATACCAAATTATTTGAGTAAACCCAGCTGTATCACACACAGTATCTGCTATTAGGTAGGAGGATGCCATTGTGATTTTTAAGGCAGCAATCACCACAGATCCCAAAAGTAATTTTCAAAGATAATATCTCTGCTCTCTGAACAGCATGCCACTCAGGTGACTGACCAAGACAGAATCCCTGACATACCACAGATGGAATAGAAGCCCAAGTTGCTCTTAATGAAAAGTGTAAGAATTCAGGATGGCTAGCCACACAAACAAATTCTGAGCAAACAAGGTTTTTTTAGGAAGCCAGTATCCTGGAGACTACTGCTGTGACTCCAGTTAAGACTTAATACTTAGGCTACAGATACTTGTTTAGGAAACTCTGATAATAACTGAAGAGTATTAAAAGAAAATTACTGGAACCCTATCTGCAGGTGCTGCAATGACAGTGACTTAGTAGTTAACAGACAGGTTCTCTCATGCTGCTGCACAGCCTGAAAACACACATTTCAGTAATGCTGTAAAAACAACCAAATATTCAGAAATGCTTTCCTCTGTTTCTCTTTCTATGTTAGGAATTTATTCCTCTTCTATTCCTCTCTTTATTCCAAAGTATCTGCTTCATTTTCCTTGTGCATTTTTTTCCTTCTTCCCTTCTCCACACCTTTACAAAGTGTTTCTTGTAGTCATGTTCAGCACTGCAACAGGCTCCGGCTGAAGTGTTAACTAAAAAGCAATTGAGAAGGCTGACACAAGGCATGAAAACAAACGATGCTGGTTACATCTTTCATTGTTCCTAACCCCTTTATCTCTACTAAGTTCCTAACCCAAGGTTCAACTACGGAAAACAATTGGGGAAATACATGAAGAAAGTGCAAACTACCTACAGTCACTGCTTTTGGAAACATCATGTTCAGACAGGCTTAAGTATTACCTTGTTGCTTGTATGTGGAAGGAGGTACAGTTACGGAAGTATTCTTCTTGCACACTTCCCATTTTAAGAATAGGACATCACATCACAAATCCTACAGCCTTTAAGACTAGAATCTGTCACACAGTGACATGAATCCCAATCAGTTCCAATCAAACCAGGTGAGCTCCATTTATGTTAAAGCCAGACTGATAAGGCACTACTCTGTGATCTGTTCTTTAGCAAACACACTGAAGATGGCACGAAAAAATGTGGTATAAGCAATACACGAATGTAGAGAGTATGATCACTATAAAGAAACATTACAAAAGGAGAAAACTTAAAAGTTTTGAGTACAACAGTTATAATTAAAATGGAATAATTTGCTACTGACAGGAAACAAGGATTTTCCAGGTTCTGGTATGCATCATCACTCCTCTGTTTCTTTCAAATCCAACTTCTTATCTAGAACAAATATGAACCACAGTAGTATATTTTCCACTACTTAGTGAAAGAAAGAAAATGAGCCTAAACAACAGGCAAAACTAAAATGTTCTGAAAACTAAAAAGTAGCTAGTTTGAAAAACATACATCCAAATTCAAATATTTTTCATCAATTTTGGATTACACACAGGAAGAGTTAAAATCAAGCTCACAACAATAAAATGGCCAGACTAGTATATTTCAATACCAGATGACAGGTGCACAATGTGACCTCTCTAAAGGCATGAGAATTACCTTATTATAAACATAACTGATACATTTTGAGAATATAATAAACTAGCAAGAATGCTTCTGAAATTGTGAAAGCTCTTGCCATCTCTAATATTAAAAATCCAGTGTAATTTAGTGAAGCAGATAACATTTACAGAGTTACAGATGTAACGTGCAGCTGCTCTGGGCTACAGAGATGTAAACAGGTTCCCTTTATGCCCCATAGATTTTCATCAAAACTTGCACACTTGATGTAACCACAAGCTTCTCACAAGAAACATCACTGGAGGCATAACAGAATTCATGATTTCAAATATGCAGCTAGCTACCCAGTGCCATCTAAGACAAATGAAACAATAACTCACAGAATTTCACACAACAGTTGTCACCTGTGTAAGTCTGGACACACACAACTTTGGCTTGCTGACAACACTCTGGGTATCCTGACTTATATCTCACTGCCCTGCAGAGACACTGTATCCAGACTGTGAAATGGCATCCTCCACATCTGAACTGCACCTCGCACAGGAGATTTCATCACACAGATGCTAAAAGGTAGAGGGCAATATTATACACTCGCTTCTGATCTGCCACATCCTTTTGTCATTGGAACAGTCAAATAAACTGCACCGTTTCTTCCAGTATTAAACTGATGCTATAGAACAGCTTCATTGAAGAAAAAAAAATAAAAAGGCAGGAAACATTACATCAAGCACTACACTTTCTGTCAGCTTAGGACTTGAGAATGTTTCTGTTTCAAAAGCACGGTCAGATAAACACTATCAGATGGTGCAGTACCACACCAGCATCCCCAGCTGGGAGAGGTGCCATTGGTGCAGACCCTGGGCAGCTGTACTGCTCGGCCAACTTGGTGTGTGTCTCCACAGGCAAATGTGCAGGGACAATGGGATGAAGCCCAAAAAGGAGGCATCTATGGAGAACGCAATGGAAACACTACTTGTCTGGAGACACCAAACAGCTCCTACTGTCACAATACTCCTTGCCTTGAGCTGTAACATCAGCCTGCATGGGGAAGACCCTCGGGAATAAACATGAAGTAAACACACTCATTTTCACATAAGCTACAGATGCTCTAAACAGAGCCTAAGAACTGATGTACGCCTTGCTTCCCTAAGATGGACGCAAAAAGTAGTGCAGAATAGCACAAAACTGTCCTGGAAATGCTCAGGTTTATCTCACAACCAAATTAACACCTTACTTCCAGCAAAGCAGCAACCATTCCGTGGGTAAACACATTTCCACTGAACTCTGAATTTCAAATCCAGTTTCTATGCCAGTTTTTGCAGACCAAGAATCAGCCCTTCTTCGCTGTCATACTCATGTATTCACTGATGTTCACAGACATGAATTCCTGCCAGCAGTGCAATACATTATTCCAGAGGAACACTGTAATGACAATCCTGTAAAAGATAAGTGGTAACCATCACTTCTTGCTATTTCTGCTATGGGGAGAATCTACCCTCAAAATGCTATATACTTGTCACAAGATACAATGGCATGTTAGGGATCTCCTAATGGCAGTGTATTCTGAGCCTTTTCTTCATGAGGATTTAACATTTCAGAAATGCACTTGAAATTACTCCCTTCCACAGACAGGATTAAGCTGGATGCTGATAATAATTTCACCTCCTTTCTACCCAACATAAAATGCAAAAAAGAGCAGTATGAGACGACACAAGAAGTCATGGCAAAAAATACACTTCTAATGGATTTGGATTTGTTTTCATTTCAATTCATTGAAATGCTTCCAGTGCATTTGAAAAATAAATCTTACGAAATTCAGAGTTCTAAAAAGGCTTGAAAAATGTTTTTACAATAGATAAAGTGCATCAGACCATTGTATCTTGCTTTCTTTAGTTTAACTAATGAAACAAGACTAACCTGTCTAAAAGATGCTTACGTTCTATCACTACGAACAGCATAAACAGAATTGAATTTAATACTAACGCTTCACAGTATTACTACAGACATGTAAACACAGTGAACAGGACATAATTAAACCATGCAATTTACAAGTGATGGAGCAATGCGAACAATACAATAATAGAGATAATAGAGTATCTATCAGCTTAACTGAGTGCAGTACTGAGCACAATCCTCTATCAAGGGCAACTAATGGCCCAGCCTTAGAAACCTAATTGTAACAAATAAGAGCTCAGCAATTCCACCTTTCTGGACCAAATATCACATTATATGGTATAATAAACAATCACATACATTAAATAAGCACATGAATAAAAATTCCTGATAAGCAACTCCAGCAGTTCCTAGTTAACAGCTGGGTATTAGCAGCTCTCTGGGTTGGAAACCTGGGGAAGGGACAGTAAGCCTACAACCTTCAACTTGCACTGCCTAAACCTGACTATCATGACAGCAATTAGGACTGAATAAATTCAGACTGTACATTTTACAAAGGCTACAGAACATCCTCCAGAGAGACAAGCACAACCTGATCAGCTGTGCCCTGCTTACATCAATACTTTACTGCTGTACACCTGTCCCCAGGAACCATGCTGGCTGCATTGCTAACTGCCTAGCCCAAAATGCAGCTTCATCATCTTCCTGGCAGCACTGCAGCTTGGGGGTGCTTCTGCCAAGCAGGCTGTTCCAGCAGCATCCTCACCCTCATCAACACCCTATGAAGAACACTGGTGAGCCCAGCATGAATAAAGTAGCCCAGAAGGGGACAGCTGTCACTGCCATAACAAAGGGCTTTAGCTTTCAGAAAACACACGCCATTGCAAAGTGCATAAAGAAATTTGTTTCTGGTGGAATGTGTTGTATGGAAGTGGGAAGTCAAAAAGTAGTGGCAATTTCAACTCACAGCATGATTTTCACCTGCACAAATGCAGGTATTTCTTGCATAGACATAAGACACACTGGTGTCCAAACTTCCATTACAGTTAATAGTGCAAAGCTAATGTTTACAACTTAACGCATCTCACACTGAACATCTAAACTCTGTCAGATGCATCAAACCAGGAGGGAGCACTGATCTGCCTAAGGGTAGAAAGGGACTACAGAGGGATGTGGACAGACTGGACCGATGGGCCAAGGTAAACTGTATGAATTTCAGCAGGGCTGAGTGCTGGGTCCTGCACTTTGGTCACAACGACTCCAGACAAATCTATAGGCTTGGGGACGAGTTGCTGGAAAGCAGCTTGATGGAAAAGGACCTTGGTGTTCAGATGGACTTTGGGCTGAATATGAGACAGTAGTATGCCCAGGTAGCCAAGAACACCAATGACATCCCTCCTGTATCAGGAATGGTGTGGTGAGCAGGACTAGGGAAGTAATTCTCTCCCTGTACTCAGCACCAGTGAGACCCCAGCTCAAGTATTGAGTTCAGTTTTGGGCACCTCGATACAGGAAGGACACTGAGGTGCTGGAGCAGGTCCAAAGAAGAGCAACAAGGCTTGTGAAGGGCTTGGAGAATATGCCCTATGAGGAAAGGCTGAAGGAACCAGGACTGTTTAGTCTGAGGAAGAGAAGGCTGAAGGGAGACCTTATTGCTCTCTCCACATACCTGAAAGGTGACTGCAGTGAGGGTGGGGGTGGTCTCTTATCACAGTGACAGGACAAGGGGAAATGGTCTCAAGTTGCAGCATGGGAGGTATAGCTTGGATATCAGGAAAAACTTCTATACAGAAAGCACTGTTAAGCACTGGAATAGGCTCCCCAGGTAGGTGGTTGAGTCACTATCCCTGAATACATTTAAAATCCAATGGATGTGGTGCTCAGGGACATGATTTAGTGGTGGGTTGTTAAGAGTTAGGGTGGTATGGTTAGGTTGAGGTTGGACTCAATGATCCTGAAGGTCTGAAGGCCTTTTCCAACCTGAGCAATCCTATGAAACCAAACATTGTGCACTTGATTTCCCTTATAGAAAAGGAATCCTACTCCTATCAGATGTGTAAATCTTACAGTGTAAACTGGAAGTTGCAGATTCCAGCATTACCATCCCTTCACACCCTCATCCCTAGCATAATGCATTGTGGTTATGGTTTTATTGTCCATTCCTCTTCTAAAGTCAAGCACAGTGATACTTACATGTATTACAAAATTACATTAACATATCTACAGATTGTGTTATTCTCTGATGCAAAGTATTTTTAGAAATGAACAATTATTGTGTTACCTCTTTATGAAAATTAATGAGTAGTATTTATCTACCATTTTCAACATAGAGTAGAAGTGCCTCCTAAAGCAGATGATACTGCTGTAACAGACTACAAGACACGAGATTGCCATGCTGCATTGGGTTTATGTGGTAAGGTTCTGGTAGTGGGGGATTGCAGTAGAGGCCTCTGTGAGCAGAGACCAGGACTGTCCTGTGTCAGGGCCAAGCAGCTCCAGCCAGCTGCTTTTTAATTGTATTTTCTTACTCTCTTCTGATGCAGGGGAGTGAGTGAGCAGTGTGAGGGTGCTGTGCTACCTACCTACCTGCAATCATCACGCTTTCTCACACGACAATCTACAGATAAAGAAAAGAAAACCAGACACAACTGAATCTCACCCAGGAAGTTAAGTCATCAAGGCCGACAGCGGTATCTTCACACACACTGCAAGGAAACTTCAAGGTTACTCTTTCCAGACCTTCTCTTAAGCAGAAGGCAACTCCCCTGATATAATACATAGAGATACAATAAAGCTAAGTGCTCAGAAATTGAAACAGGTTAACTCCTAACACTTTTAACACAGAAAATCCTCCTGGACTTCACTGAAGTAACTTTATTGCCAAAGGTTTAACACCTGAAATTCCACGGTGAACTTTCTTTTTTCTTACAAGGCCCCGTGCACTCACAAATCCAATTTCCTTCCAGCAGCCTGAATCTGATTGTATTAAACAGGTTTCCATAAGGACTAGGCATGCCCTTAAAAAACTGCTGTCAATAGAACTCAGACTCCCAGAGCTAAATTCACTGCCCAATATATCACGTGCACTCCCTGCTACTGTGTGAAACCTTCTACTGTAACATAAATTAGCCCATTGTAGACCTACTCTCAGAAGATCCCAAGCTATGATCATCTTTTAATCCAGTTCATTTCCTAGAAGAGAACAGCATAATACCTGACTCAAGAAAACAGAAGCTGTCTTGGTGGTGACCGGCACAGCTCCCCTTTATATATATAATGAGGTTAGTTCTGTAGTCATGACAATTCACAGAGTGAAGCAGAAGACAATCCTGCTACCTCATTAACAGACATTCTCATTTCCAGGTACTCTCATTCATCACTGCATTTGAATTATGCAGGCTGTCTCAATGGAAAGTAGCTCTGAGAATTTTAGAAAACAGCTCTGCAGCAAACCCAAGTGTTTGAGAGCAAAGACCAGCTAACACAAGCACCTCCCTCCTCATACTCCAGTTTTCAGTAGTAGCAGCTGAGTCTTTAATAATATTACTTGTACTTCCACGTTAAAAAAAGTGAGCTGGCACTTGCATTTGGTTGAAGGTATTTTGTAAAGCAGGGCACTGCAGGACTTAAGACTGCCTAATAGGAAAGGCAGAAGTAAACCTGTGCATCCTCCAAAGCCCTTAGAAAGAAAGAGAAAAAAGCTGCCTAGATACAAACTTAGGAAGAAATGCAAAATTCCTAAGGACTTTGCATATGAAGATTTATTATTGCAAATTTTTCTGCCATCAGGACAACAGGCAAATTAAACTGTGCTGTGCATAGTGGAAATTAGTCATGTTTTTTAGCAGTTCATTCTATTAGTCCTTCTCCTCCATCACTAAAGAGAAGACTTGAACAGAAATCTTTTCAGCCTAAGCATTTCTATTGTATTCATTTATTTTTAAACATTTCAAGAGAAGGTCTCCTAAAGAACATGCCAAATGAAGTTTCCTTTAGGGTTTACAGTTGATTGCCAACAGTATTTTACACGTTTTAGAACTTCTTCATCCTGTATCCACTGGAGGCACACACCCACTGCAATCAGCCACATTCCACTGCACCACAGAACACAGCAAACTGCAAGCACAAAGCGCTAGAAAAAGGTAGGAGAGAAGTGAACACCTGCAAACAGAATTAACTCTATGACCTAACAAGAGTTCTCCCTCTTTATCTGTCAAGAAGAGCCATTAATGGAGTTAAGTTGTGTTTGATACTTCATATACCAGCAAGAAATCAAATTATAAAAGCTATGCTAGTATAAAATACTTGGTTTTCAGATGGCCTCCAATAGTACACCTGTAGTAACTGCAACTATCTGCCTATGAATACTCAGGAAAGCACAGTGGGCAGTCCTGTTCCAAGGTCAGTTACATAGCCACCAATGTATAAACAGAGACTTTTGTAAGCACACACCATTTTACAAGGCCTCAGAAAACAGTGTCTCAAAGAACTTCAACTAATCGAATACGTAGTAATCAGTTGTTTATTTAAGGTAGGCTCTGCTGTGAGATGTAACCACAAAATTCTTATCACAACCAATCCCACTGTCCTTTGTATAGTCTGTTTCCTCAAGGACTTTGAGAGCAGTAAATGAAAGAAAAGAACCATGAGAGTAAGTAAACAAATGGCCTGAGGTCACAATGCAGGCCAACAGCAGTCCAAAGTATAAGACTATAGAAGTCTCATTCACAGGGTACCCATCTGCTCATAAAAAGGACTTGAAACACATTCTTGAAGCAGACCTTGGCACCTCTATTTAGCTTGGTTTGAACCTGTTCAACAACAACAACAAAAGTGAAGTCTCATTTTCTATTGGATAACGGAGTCCTGTGGATCTAGCAAATTCACACTGAAAATGCAGTAAGTTTGTACTTGAAAGAAAAATGTGTAGTACAGACTTTTCATTTTCTTTTCCCTCAAGAAGTTTTACCTCTAACTTGTTATGAAATTGCACTTCTCTTGAAGTCTCAATGTCATTAAACTAGAATAGATATGGACTATAGCTCCAAATTAGCATTTTTGACCTGCAAGCAGAGTCGAAAACAGTAGAAGTGAGAGAATATGCCACCTCAAGTTTCTAGGGAAGTACGAACACAACTCATTAGACTTTCTTGGACAGACAAAAGAAGAAAGGGAGGATTTGATCTATACTATGAGCTCAGCTTTGTCTCCTGCACCTACTCTACTCTTCATTTAACTGGTTGGTTGTTACTGCTCTTTCACTGCTATTGTTCCCTAGCTCTGGAAACTCTTACGACTTTTCAAATAAACAGCAGGATTTCAGAATGAGGAGATTCAAAGTACCTCCTCTGAAATCACTGTCCAAAATCACAAATTACTGAGGAGGAAAAAGACAAATGGTTTAAAGAGGATAACTTTGTATATGAGAGAAAAATGCAAAAGGCTGCCTCATGAGGTTCCAAAGCCTAGCATCTTCTCTCCCTTACCTACACCTCCTTTCAGCACAGCACACCTCTCTCCACTAGCTGTGACTGACAACACAGAACAACTACTCATTCACTGGAGAGCACCTAGAAGAAAGGTCTCCATATGCTTGAACTTATGTAAAAGGTTCTCAAACTGATTTTAAGTTTGTATTCTATTACAGTGAATGGTTTTCTGATACAACAGTTCTCTAGATAAGTTTAAAAAAAAAATAAAAGAAAGAAAAAGCATTTCTTCCAAGATGAATTACTCCGCTGAACAAAGATACTAGCTCTCCATTTGATAATAACACATATCCGAAGCTTACAACCGCAACAAAAATAAGGGAAAAATATTTAGTTCAGGAAAGTACTTTGTTCACAGGCCCCATGATTAATATCAGATATTGTTACTTATAAAGATATACCTTATAAGAATACATATTACTTATAAAGATACTCCTTATGGGAAATTATTTCCCTTGGAAATAGCTTACCTTTGATATTCTCTGTTCAAAACCCAAAGGCTTATGCACATATCCCATCCCAATTCTCTTTACAGAGATGCAAAATTAGTTCTTCCACCCAAATTCTATCTAGAATAAAGAAATTCGGTGCTGATCACTCAGTGCTGGGAGTTCCTCTCCCTTCTTACCCAATGCTGGGAGAGGACAGGTGCATCATGTAATTATTATTTGCATCGTGTAATTATTATTTGCAGGTAACCACAGTTGTTAACACCCTTCCTGTGGAGCACTTCAAATGAACATCAAAAAGAGCCCTCAGCAAGTTAATGAATGGACTGAAATAACATCTTTATGAAGTACAGGAAGCCTAAAACAAAAAGATGAGATGTGTAGGAAAAAAAATGTAAAATCACAATGGCACTATCTCTCTGCTTAGCAAAATATTCTTTAACTTGAAGTAGGAAGAATGGCAGAAAATCCTTACCTCTTTTAGTATCAGAGAAATGTGATATAGGTTTCCCCCAAAGTTACTTTCTTTGTGACCTCACCAAGACAGAAAATGTAATGAGAGTCCTGCAAGTGCTTACTGTCCTCTGAAATAGGGAGAGGAGGGCTTAAATCTGCTTGCAAGTGAAGGACTTGGAACCAGCTGCAATGGTCAAACTGGTCAGTCCAGCCCACAGCTGTTCTGGTTGCTTGGAAACAAAATGCTGGTCAAAATGGAGGGCAACTTTCTGGTAGCCACAGTGAAGTAAGAAGTGAGTATAGGAGAGAAGAGGTAAAAACAAACTCTGCTTTCTTACTGCAAACAACTCACTGGTTGAGCAAAACTGGTCCTCCAAACTCAGTTTTACTCTGAAGAGTGACCTGGGAAGGAAACCCAGTTCCACACAGATGCTACACATGAAAATGACCTATCTGCGGTACAAAGTTAACTGTAGTGTTTACCCCAGGGTCATTCCAGCCTGAAATTAGCACCTACCATGCTCTTGTTACGAAAGCACTTCTTGAGGAATACTGTAAACAGCAGAATCTAAAGAGTGCTCTGAGCTCAGACAGATGTTAAAATGGTCAAAATGTCTATTTCACAAAATTGATTTACATTCCATTTCACCTCTTCTTCT
This sequence comes from Cyrtonyx montezumae, assembly GCF_038088225.1. Lineage (NCBI taxonomy): Eukaryota > Metazoa > Chordata > Aves > Galliformes > Odontophoridae > Cyrtonyx > Cyrtonyx montezumae. Next base: position 4,573,203 of record NW_027072033.1, read on the forward strand.
ACTGTCTGAACTATGAACAGAAAGATTAGCACCATAGAAGTGTACGTCTGAGATAAACAATGCATGACAATCAGAATAGTTTTCATATTTTAAGCAATGCCAACACCACAAAGGAGTGTACTGTGAATTCCTCCCACTTTTCTGTATCAGAAAGTCTCTTACTTTCTCAGCTGTATTGACTGGATGAAAGTAATTCTCCTTTATCTTTAAACTACTACAGTGTAAGGAAAGATGCTACTGTTGTATAAGTGCTTACAGAACACTTTAGTTTATTGTGTTAACATGAGGTATCATCAGAGGTAATCAAAACAGCCAAAGCAGCAGTGAATCACAAGGGTTCTCCTTGTACCACCTTGTAGTTTGGGACCTGAAGGAGGAACTTCAGTTGCTTTACCCATTTCATACAACGATGCTGCAAGGTGGATAAATCCTGCTGCATAAAAAACAGAATAGGACAACTCTCATAATTAAAAACTTCTAGCCCTCTAAATATGGTGTGCACTTTGTAAATTTCACAGTAAAATGCTATTATCTATACATTTAAATTCTCCTCTCATTACTAGTGCTAATCTTCTGTTATAAACCTCTACAAAAGCATCAGTGGAATTTAGAGACTGTTAGAAATGAAGCTTTAGGAAGGAATGCAATTCACTGAGTCTCCAGGTCAGGTTAGTTTTAGCCAAAAGGAGTACTGGACTAAAAGGGATCTCATTCACTGAGCCCAGTTTTAGTCCCCCCAAGAAATCAACAACCCCTACACACACGTGCTGACTTCACCATTAGAAACAGTTCCAGGTTTTGTGCACACAGCTGATTTCTGCTTGCAGCCTTCAGTATTCATTCCAACAGCAGTACTGGTATGCATCCACTCAGATAATCCAAATCTGAATCACAGTTCACAGGGGGTGACCACTAGGTTATTGGCTTAAAAAATTTCTTTTCCATAATCACACTCTTACATGTGTTACAGGGGTATATCTTCAGATCTGCTAGGAAAGGTAATGTCTTGTTTCTTCTGCACAGACAATGATCTTCAGAGAGTATCAGTATTTCAAGCAGTTGTTCAGATAGTTCATGAATGGTTGCAAAAGCTAAAAAATTGCCACAAAAGGATATCACATCTTTTTCAACAGGATCTATGCAGAGAGCTAATAAATACATACATTTCTGTATGTACTACATTTCTGTACTTGATCATTTCTTAACACAGCAAAAAGGTTACGAAACCAAGACCTCTGGAATGCAAGGGTAGCACTCCATGTATGGTCAGTGCCTATCACTATGCAACTGGGACTAGTTGATAGCACCACAGCCTGCTGTGGCAGTTTGCCATAGTATCTCTGCTTGCCTAACATGCAGGAACCCAGACGGAAACCCAGCCACCTACTGCTCTTTATTCTGTCAAGGACTTCAGAGCTGCCTTTCCTGTATCCTTTGAAATAAGATTTACAGTGAACTTGTGTACACTTTTGGCACAGCAAAAATCCCATGCTTGGATGCCATCCAAAAGGCTGATCTGTCATGTGCTAACCCACTCAGTTGACTGTTGTGTGCTGAGCCATTTCAGAATATGCACTGTTGCAAAAAGCCAACTGCTCAGTAGCTGGACTGTGTTAAATGCACATGTCCCACTAACTAGTTCCAGTAGCAATCTCCTCTTGCATAGACCAAACAATCTCCTAATAAACAAGACTGAAAAAGGCTTAGGAAGTCCACCTAACTCTTTTACAGATAAGTCTTGAACAAAATCCCAAGTAGCAAAACACAAAGTATCAATAGCTGTTCACTCTGGAGTGAAGAAAACTTCACCAGCTTGACTGAAAGTCATTGGTTTTATTCAAGAATTTCTAGGAGGTCTGAACTATTTCTTATGCAGCATGAGGTGTGAGAATGGATGGACCCCAAATATTACTACCTACAAGGTAGATGGGAGAGATACAGACATATTTATATGCAGCCATATGAGCTGTTCCCAGCTTGGGAGCAGCCCTGCAATCCAGAATCCTGCTGGGCTATGAGAGCCCTCAGCAGCTGTTACTTGACAACTGATCAGACACAGAGAGAACAGAATCTTCATGATCATTTCACATTCAGTCCTTCAGTCAAGATCACTACTATCAAGACAGGCTATCGGAGCTGTGGGTAACAACCATTTCATAGTATGACCATCTCCACAGGGAAAACAGCAAATCTGAAAGATTAACATTTTCCTTGCTTGCCTGGTTTGAAGAAAAATAAAGCAGGAGCAGGAATCAATCACTCACCACACAGAGTTGAAAATTAGTTTCAAGTATGTCTTCTGTCCTACCTTCTGAATGCTTTCACAGAACTACAAGGAGTTGAGGAGCTAAATGAAAGCAGGTAATGAATTGCCTTCAGCAGCTAATTAAATAAATTTCTAAAAATTGTAAATACACTTGGCACATATATCTACGTCTTCACCTTACCATGCTTGTGCAATTCTGCATCACTGCTGAATTAGCAGCCTTCCTACAATCATGCCACACTGTTAAAGACACTTCTCACCAGCCAATGCCATGCTAAAATAAATATATCAGAAGTATAAAGAAATTATTACATCAGAACAGCAGTTGCCCTTCACTCAAGATAAATGACAAGAAATAGCCTACTTCTATTTTTTATTATGAAAATGATACTGCACAACCCAAATAATCATTGTACATATATACTGCACATCACTGGAATACATCAATGCCTCTTTGTAGCCGTCATAGCCTCCAATTCTCACACAGGCTAACTAACATGCAACAATGATGTGTAACTCAAACTTTGTTAACAAACTTTGTAGGAAAAAGGACAGTAACACACATTTCACAGGAAAATCAGATTACACTTAGTAAGGCTCTCATTCTTTAACTGGTTTGATTTGAAACAGTTTTGAAATGTCCTATATTCTGCAGCTAGTTAGGCCAAAGTACTTGAAATGAGGAACTGTGATATTTTACCATACAGCTAAAGCTTCCCTCTCCCATAAAAGTGGGACTTTTGGATGTCATGGTGACACAAGGTCACACAACTCCAGGTTGCTTTCTATGCAGCACAAGCTCCTCAGTTTAAGATAACATCCTCTTAGTGTCTCATCTCCTTTGAAAAAGGTCTGAAGGCAAAGAAATCTGATCAAAATTGCAAGCATCACACCGAAAGATAAGAAAATGCAGCATTTCCCTTGGAGGTGATACCATGGGAAATTAACAAGATCAGATTTTCCAACCCAAACATACCATCTCTGGCATCCTGAATGGTGCCAGCTGATGAAATCATGTCATATACGTCAGCTAACGGCCATGCCTTTCTAATCCTCCCTATGTGCCTGCACCAGTTCTATTTTAATTAGCCTCACCAATTGGCAAGAACAAGATTTACTTTTTTTTTTTTCCTCTGCAGTGAGAGGAAAAGGGTTTGGCTTTTCAGACAGGTTAGTTTTGGGGCTAAAAAAGCCCTAAGGCCAGACAGGAAAGAGACAGGATTAGAACTCCAGGTACAAAATAACTATTACAACTGTTTGGCTGTGTGTGTGGTAAAACATCACCTTAATCTCCACATCATCAGTGCCCTGTTAGAGGCTTACTTCACAAAGTAATTTAACTGACAACGATCTCTAAAAAACATGCAGCATGAAACACTTTCTCTGCAGTTGGGAGTAAACAAGATGACTAGGTAGAGCTTTTCCTGTCATACCTACTGGATTCAGTGATTCAGGCCCAAGGGTTTTTTCACATCTCAGACAAGATACACAGTGTCTTGCAGTCTTCCCAGAAATAAAGGAATGGAAACACCAAGTGAGTCTGTCTCCCGGACCTGTCAGGCATCCTGGTTTCTTATCCACTATAGCAACATTCTACCACACAAACATATAAATTTTGGAAGATTAGTGCCAAGTACTGCAAGTGAGAAAGGAACTGTATGCTTCCTATCTTTGCAGAGATGCTTTTGAGCATGCTATTCTACTAGTTGCCAAGATGGATGAACAATCATGTTAGACTGTTTATTACAACTGATAGCAAGCAGATGAGAACAGCAGAGTCACAGACATCTAACACAACCAGTTTAACAGAGCAGCCAGATGGAAATTCCCTCAGAAAACCAGAAAGTCTCTGTAAGGCATTCCATCTCTGTTTTTTCTAGTAGGTTATGACCTCTTTATTTTCTCAATGGCAGACATGCCACTAAAGATCAATCTTCTCCTCCTATCCCTGCAAGTGCTCCTCTGCTTTTACAGCCCTCAGTAACTTACATACAGGATGAGGTAGGTACTTTCTAAGCACTTAGATGAGACTGTGGCTTTCCTGTTGGAACTGCTGGTCCCTGGCTAAGAAAAAATGACCATAATTTGTTTGTTATGTGACAACAGAATGTGGCAACCCAGAAGAGGTGAGAGTGCTGCAGCCCTGTGCCTCCAGGTTCAACCAGCAGCTAGGAATAGCATGGGTTCCCAGCAGGCACATACATGCAAATACAGTTGGTACATACACCACACAGCACATGTGGTACATACATGTGACCACATCAATCGACAGCAGACACACAGAGCACTGCACAAACACAGATTACTCCAAGAGCTTCATCCTGTTCTTCTCTGTAGCTTAGTAGGACAGAGGTCTGCTAGTGGAGAGTGCAGATGTACACACATGTACAAGGGGAATTCCCTCAGCAGCTAGACTCAGACACTGCTGGCCCCCAGCTGTCTTTGGTTCCTGGCACCTGGACAGCCGGCCTCTTTTATCCCCTCATCTCTCTACTTTGAGGAGTTTGTTCCTCCTCAAAACACAGAGGTGCATTCCTTTCCTTACCTCCTGTTTCTCTCCCTAAACATCCCATAATAAGAACCACACAAACTCAAAATATTTATGTTTTTCATTCCACCACGTGTCCCATATCTCCAGCCAGCAGACTCCAGCAACACTGCATCTGGACAGGTTTCATTCCCAGTCTATAGCGCTGAGGACACTGCAGGACAGTATAGGAACTGGCCTTTCTGCAGCCCTTCCTTCTAACTGTATAAAGGAAAACAAAATGGCAATTATCTAGGTGAATTCAGATCTGGGATCTCAGTTCTTTCCAGTTCTTTGTTCTAAACCTGTTGCTTCAGCTCCCACCTAGCCACTAAAGTTTCACATCTTCAGCTCCTGTGACACAAAATGAGATCCACAGTGCAAAAGTTCTTTGGCCATTGATGAACCACAACATAGTGTGAGAACAGCCACTGGACACTCAGCTCACACTTCTCCCAAACTTACAAATTCTATAACAAATCTTGGTTTTGACAACACCAAAAATATTTCCTCATCAGAGAAAAGCAAGTTCTTCCAGGTTCCCTTGACCAAACTCCAGAAAACTGCTTGAGGGGACAGGATTTGATGCGAAGCTTAGGAAAACATGAAGCCCTGAATGAAACACAGAGATCTCCCCTTGAACTGCTTTTCACAACAGCCAAGTAAGTCACGGATCATCCATGAAGTCACAATGATAAGATAGACAGATGTCTGAGGATGTGATTATTCTCTACAGTGTGTTAAACAGAATGCAAAAAAAAAAAAAAAGTTCAGATCCAACTCTGCCTTGAAACACTAAGCTGTTTTTCTGTGTTGCTTTTGAAGATGAAAGGACAGGTCCTCACCTGTCACTCTTATACCATTTAGTGCAAGAGAGCCATGTATATGCAAAATGAACTAAAATTCTGTCCTGAGATTTTTAAAGCAGATAGTGAAACAATTTGAAGGTGAAATGAATGGCATGTAATTCTCGACTGAATTATTAAAACCAGGGCCAAACATTAAAACTGCATCAGACTGATTTATCCTGTATTACTGTACAGACTCTCCAAATGTACTTAATCTAGCTGTAAGCTGCAGCTGAATCCAATTTATTATTTTAGTCTCATACAATGACTTGTAAGTGCACAATTACTATAACTTATCTAAACTATCTCTATACGCCCACAACTTACTGTTGCATTGCCCAGTCAAATCAGCCAAGGCCAGAATCTTCTCAAATTCCAGTTCCAGTTGCAAAAGACATCCTCTGCTGCCTTGGTAACTCTCCTTCAAGTCAACATCAAAAAGTCAGAGAAACATATACTTGCTATTGCAGTAGACTGCATCTAGTGATTAGTGGGTACACTGTGTCCTTGCAGTCTTCTGTGATAGATGTAATTTCAGGAGAACCCATAGTCATCCTCTAGTAAAAGTTTCAGTAATCCTGCATGACAACACATTTCAATTTGATATTCTGATCCTCCTAACACCACATGCTCATTACAGTTTAGTTTAAATCATTCTGATATGGGCACAAACTTCAAGAAAATATAAAAAAACACAGTGAAGGAAATGAGTTCAACTAAGTTTAGATCCCTTATATCTAGAAGCCATGTATATTTGTACTACGCAATACAAACACAGAAAAGAGCTGAAGAAATTTAATAATCATTAAAACAAACAAAAAGCAAAAGACAACAAAAAAACCTTAGCATAGAAAGACAAAGTATTGGAAGGTCTCACTGATGGACTTCTGTGACAAAACCATGCATGTCCTTCTTCATTCTCCATCCAGAAATTCAATCAAAACCCAATCCTTCCTACACTTTTATTCATAAATTAACTTCTGTGAAGACCTCTAGTGGTAAATAATTCATGAAAATGCCACAACACTACTATTGGTAGTAGCAAAAACAAAAATAACCTCAGGAGCATTACCATGTTAGTAGGGTCCTACTATATAATTGCTGAAGCCAACATGTGGCTTGCTGGAGAAACTGCTAATCCATAGCAGTCTCTCAACCTGTCACATCATAATAGGTCCTCCCAAGCATTAACAGGATAACGTTAGCAAAATATTTTCTAACCTCAAGAGCTACGCAGAGTTCCTTTGCTGTTCACATCAAACATTCTTGAACTTCCATCATTTTCCATATTTTCTCTGAAGTTACCCTGTAATTATGCAGGATGAATTACACAAGGACACATCCTCTGGCTCTGTAAACCCCGTACATTTCAGTTAGTTCATGCGAAGATTTAGCAATCCTTAAAAATTCCCACAAGAGGCAAATCTGCCTACTAAATGCTTTGTAACATTTTCTCATCTGAAAATCCAATGCTGACTCCGACTGACACTGACAGAAAGTTTTTGCTTTGCAATTACAGGAGCCAGAAAAGTGGGCTGATACCCGCAGTGGAAGAAGCCAGCAATCCATAGAAATAAAGCACTTTGCTAATGCATGCTCAGGAGCTGCCATAACAGCTAAGGACTTGCAATTCAACCTGTAATGCTTGTGCAGCTCTATGTTGGACTTGTAAATACTGCAGGCTGTGAGACTGTTAGTGAAATTTTCACTAGCCTGGGTACTAGCAATCCTACAAACTTAATTCTCACAGACTTGTTGCCCTGGTTCTAGGATATATGCTCCAGCATCACAGTGGCTAGGGTGGCCCCAAGAATAGGACATTTTGCTACCAACAAAAGTGAGTACAGCCTCCCTGAGAGCCTGCCTTCACAGGAGGAGAACAGGAGCTGTCTTACTCTAAATGTAAGCAAATCCTCATCTATAATCTTACAGCATGGTTGACAGCTGTCAAATACAAGGCTGAGTCATCAGGTTATGAAGTAGAAGGAAGCCTCTCTGAGCAGCAGATTATTGCAGATAACAGATAAAAAGGATCTGTCCTCATAACTGTGTGTATTTTTTTTCCAACACAGTGATTGCAACAAATGCCCTAGTGAATCAGTGCTTGGTGTCAACAAAAGGGTTCTTTTGCTAATAAAACATTAGCTACTTCCCAAACAAAACAATTTGTCCTACAAGGCATTAGTTTTTAAAATCAATGAAATTACATCTTGCTTAGAATGGATATCTGTTATCCACATCTGTTATCTTTTTTCATACTCTTTGCCAACTTGAGCATAAAAGTAAGACTTCTCAGTATAAAGCAAGACTGCCTGTTCAAGTATAGATAAGATGAAGTATTTTTACTAGATGCTAATCTGTCTGTGTTCACTGACAAATCATTGATTCTTCTTTTACTGAAAAAACAAGTAAGACTTTGCAACTTTAGGAAATTGAAACGAATAATAAACTGGCAGAATAATTGTTAATAAAAACCCAGATCTTACAAAATGAGTAATACCTAACATCACACAAGAAAATAAAATCAGAGTAATGAAAGAGCAGCATTATGTATGCAGAAAAAACAACAAGAAATGACAGGCTTACAGACAAGCACAACAAGAAAGATAGAACTGACAGCTTCATCAGCATGACCATCTTGGTTCAGAATAGTTTACTGCAAGTTTGCAATGCCTTGGCATTGTATATCAAAATTTCACACATCTGCCTTTTCCAAAGAATCAAAAAGACCTACCAGACTGTTAAGTTTCTGCACAAAATGGGTGGATATTTTTCCTCAGCACTGCCTCAGTGAAACTACTCAATTCAGATTTCCCAGGGAGATCATGAAGATCATACAAAAGAATACAACAGCGGTCATCCGTGAGTTCCTCCAACAGACTTTCCAGCTGTTTAGCAAAAATCTTCCCAAAGGTGCTTGGAATACAAGCAATATTGAGAAATTTCAAAACGGAATTCATCAATAAATTGAAGAATTAGAGATGCATTTGCTGGAAGAGCGACCAAAAACAAGGAATGGCTTTCAGATGTGGATGCTAAAGAGTCTCAGTATGAAGAAATACTTCCAAATAATAACCAGCTTCCTTAAAGATAGGCAATACAGACACTGTTACATCCTGGGATGCTGTGCAAACAGAAGTGAGATCATGCCTCATAATTTTTGATAGCCTTATGAAAACCACACATCATAAAAAGGTAAAATCTTTTGTATTTGTGTTCTGAATCAGACACAGGTAAATTTCCCCTTTTTGGAAGGTTTTAAACTTCTACATTTCAAATATTTTCAGATTGGTACTTCGGACTGTTTTTTTATAAAAGACACTTGGTGCTCTGAATTAAGCACACAGAGTACTTCAGTGAAAGGACAGTTGGTAACACCAGCTACTGTTGAAAATGAATTTTTAAAACTGTATTATCATCCTGCTCCAAACATATTCCTCCTCTACACTAGAAGTGTATTCTCTGGTCATAGGTTCATAGGTTCATAGATACATTAGGTTGGAAAGGACCTACAAGATCATCTAGTCCAACCATCCTCCTGTCACTATCCCTACCCAACTACTAAATCAAATCCCTTAGCACCTCATCTAAACGCTTCTTGAACAGTGCTAGGGACGGTGCCTCAACCACCTCCCTAGGCAGGCCATTCCAGTGCCTGACCACTCTTTCAAAGAAAAAATGTTTCCTCAAATCTAATCTAAATCTTCCCTGGCGCAACTTGTGGCCATTCCCTCTCGTCCTGTCATTATTTATCAGGGAGAAGAGGCCCACCCCCTCCTCACCACAACCCCCCTTCAGGAAGTGGTAGAGTGCAATAAGGTCTCCTCTGAGCCTCCTTTTCTCCAGACCAAACAATCCCAGCTCCCTCAGCCGCTTCCCATAAGACTTGTGCTCCAGACCCCTCACCAGTTTTGTTGCCCTTCTCTGAACACGCTCCAGGGCCTCAATGTCCTTCTTGTAGTGAGGGGCCCAAAACTGAACACAGTACTCGAGGTGCGGCCGCACCAGAGCTGAGTACAGGGGGATGATCACCTCCCTGCTCCTGCTGGCTACACTATTTCTAATACAGGCCAGGATGCTGTTGGCCTTCTTGGCCACCTGGGCACACTGCCGGCTCATGTTAAGCCGAGCATCAACCAACACCCCCAGGTCCTTTTCTTCTCTACATTCTTCAAGCCATTATATATATATATATATATATACGTAAGAATGTATAGCCTCTCTACATTCTTCAAGTCTTCCCACAGAATACACCTGTTGATTTACAGCCCAAGGCTCCTGCATGACAACACTGTACTGATTTTACTCTTGCATTATTTCATTTATACAGAAAGAAGACCAAGATGCAGAGATGTGCGGAGAAGGCAAATCCTCCTCAAGTCCTGTATGCAACGTGGATCTTAATTTACAAGACAGATGAGAAGACAGCACAAAATATAGCAAAACTATTTAAACTCTAAAATAATGATGGGTAGAACTTCTGAGCTAGAAGTCAATTTCCAGCTTTGATTCTTATTTTGCAAATAGACTCATGCCTCTAAAATAGAAAAACCATCTTTCTACATAGCATATGCAGTAACTACATGGCTGTTTAGGTGAATTTGGTTCACAACATCATAGAAAATATCCATCTGTTCTATTTGTTTTGAGTTCATAACCAGATAAGACTAACCAGAAAACATCTACCGTATGGACACAGATGCAAACAAGTTTATCCACTCCTCTATCATCTTAGCTTCTCTCATACAGGCAGAGCCAAGAAGTGCTTCAAATCATTGTCCCTCTTCATCAGTTTAAATGCTTCCCAAAAGACCTTGAAAACCCTTGGGCTTTGGTACCACTTCTTATGTATTACAACCCTGGACAGTTTTCAGGGTGGGCTTTTTTATGCTTCAGATTTCTAAGGATATCTGACTTCTCAAGTATGTTCACCACAAACAGTACGTGTTCAACTGAAATGCAAGAGGAAGAGTTTAAAAATATATCTGCAGTTATAGGGGAGTGCAGAGGAAAAGAGTGAATATTCTAAGATAAAAAGTCAAATTCACTGCTACTGTTACCTAAGCATAGAAGCTCAGCATTTTTCCAGAGAAATGTGAAGGCTGACAGCAACTTTACCCACATCTTTCCCTTTTTAAAATGGGAGATGTTTATCAAAATCCATTCCCTCTTAAAAATATGTATTTATATATAAATAACAGAATAGCTGCAACTGCCTAATTTTTGACATTTAAATATTGAGCTAAGTAGATAAAGCCTACGCCCCCCATTCAGATGCACTCCTTTTTGACAGAAATTAGGGGAGAGGGAACAGATTTCAGACTCCCTCATCTACATCTGCTCTCAATCACCAAGGTAAGAGTTCAACTCTTTCACTGGTTGTACAGGGAACCTAAGACCAATTAGGAACGCTTAACACATAGTTAATGTTTAGTTTGCAACAGCCACATTAATCAACCTCAGAAGTGGAATCTTTGTTCTCTTAATTTAAGGACTTTGCAACTAAAATGAGATCACAGCGAGGTTTCATGGCAATAAATAAGTACGCTCAAATACATTATGAGTTTTTCATAATTTTTGCTATTTACTGTAGGCAATTCCAATTGCTTGATTTTGGATAATCAAACAACTTGATGAACTGCAGCCCATGAATTTAAGGTTTCTCTATGCATGTATTATGCACAGAGAAATACATAAGACGATGCTATCCAAATCTGCATTTAGATTTCAGTCCAAGAAAAAAATAAAGAGTCAGAACAAGTTACAGAAGATATCACTGGCCACAACCTTATGCATTCCACTTATAATTCTTAGAATTCTTATAATTCTTCATGGGATAAAAAGATATTTTTTTTAATCTCATGACAGCTGGCGAGCAAAAGCCCATCCCTGGGCAATTTGGAAATACTAGCTTCTTTCATCTGCTCTTCCAACGGAAGTGCTTTCATTAATCTTAAACAGATATGCTTATTAACTTGTGCACATTACTATCAGTTGCGACTGATACTTCCAGATGCTGCTTTACTTTGAAAAGGGTAAATGAGATTGTAAAGCCAAATACTCTATACGACATCCAGGTAAGCTTAACTCACTGGTGCCCGCTACACAACTGTAGGGAACAGGTGTCTGAGAAGTGTCCATGCTAACTTTCTGCAAACGTCTTTGCTTTTTCAAGTTAATTTTATCTTACAGAGGAAGAAAGAAGCTATTGTAGCCAATATTATTTTTACATTTCCTATCTGTACTTCAGTGCTAACCCTCAATGACCATATGTGAAAAAAGCAAAAACGGTGTTCTAAGTCTCTCAGAATCAGTACAGAAATTCAAGATCACTTGAAATTTCTTTGAAGGAAATCTATACTACACACTCAGGTCTGGAAGCTGGATAGCTTCTTGACCACTCTCTTCAGTAAAAGAAGATAAAGGAGGATTCTGTATTTTGCAAAGAAGCACAGTCTGAAAACGCTGAGTGCTAGCTTTTGTACCATGCTGTACTAGTCAGTGAATGATTCAATCACTTTGACAGATGCAATGACAAACTGCAGCACACCCAAAATTTACAGGACTATGTTTTGTATGACTGAAAGGTGAGAAAACGGAACTTCGATTCTTACAGCCCTCAGCCATGTATCTTTGCTTTCAGCACACTAACAGTGCTGTTGGGCAAGGGGATAGGGTCAAGCCTCCCTAAGCATTTTAAATGTCTGTTCAGCACTAACTCCAATAAAATTTACAGAATAGATTTAATTATCTGCTTGTATTTGTTTGAAAATATCAGTGCTGTATAATCATTATATATTTTTTGTTGGTTTTTTTTGTACTCTCAAATGGTAATAAGAAATGGTAGAAAGAAAAAATCAAAAAGCAATCTTCACTACAGAGGGGAAAGACTCATTTTGAAGCCCAAAGGGGTCATGTGCTACCAAGCAGCTGGATTTACTAACTTTACTAGCCATGCAATTTGCTACAGCCTGTCTGAATTAAACCCCTGTGCCTTTTAGTAACGTGAACGTAAGTTCAATCTTCACACAATAACAGAAAATGCATTTTTTCTGACCATAAAGGCATAATAAGGAAACACCATGGAGAGCCAAAGATGTAGATTTTTTTATACCTGAACAAAAATTTCTTGGCTCAAATGTATCTTGAAAAATCTCAAATAATCAGTCTGAAGAGCCACCTGCTCTTAAAAAGCATGTTCTCATGAAGATATTTGATTACATTAAGTATCTCCTTAACTCTTTTTTTTCTTTTTAACATTAAATCAGACTAAAGCTATGCTTACAAGTAATAATGACCCAATTTAGTATCATTCTTCCTTCCCCAATTTCTTTCAGTTTCACATTCTTGTCCTATTCTAACATGTATTTAACCTTTTCCTCAGTTCAGCAGAAAAGAGAAAGTAGAATGTGGCAGCAAGACTTCTTAACAACTACAAGGAAAGTGCAGTTACTGTCTAATCTGTTACTGTCTAATCCAAACTCCTGTAAAAAACAGCCTCTCCGTCTCACTTTCTGTAAGCCATCCTCAGCCATTCTGTCCTTCATTTGTAAGTGCTTTTCCTTTTCTTTCCTAGTAATGAGCTAATTACCCATCAGCAAATACTGCACTAATAAGCTGCTAAATTTACTGAAAGTAAATTTAACTGCTCAGTAGTTAGAATTAAAATTCCAGTTATATCCTACCCACCTCAGCTTTCTGTCTGCATCTCACTTCACTTGCACAGCTCAGAAGAGGCTCAGAGGACTCATGCCTGTCAGAGGTACCACCAAAATGTTGATAATGTCCTAAAAAAGAAAAACAAAAATAACAGTGTTTAATATATAAACCATTCCATCTGAGATCTCAGTATGCCTGACTCAGAGGAAAAATTAAATATTTAATGAAGAACTATGTCACATGTGTCACATTTTCTGTAACACTTTTAAACAATTATTATTCTGAAACAACTCTAAGGTCCATGTTTCCAGAACGCTCAGCCCTCTTCACTTTTCTGATTCACTACACAAGTACCTTCTTCTGGGATCTTGAATGGTGCTGAGTACTTTGCTGGCAGCTGAGGAAGAAACATTTACTGTGATGGAAGCATCAGAAAAGGAGGTGAAGTGATTTGGTCCAGCCCCAAGTTTCGCAACACTCACTCTCGTGCTCTCAGCAGACCAGGTTACCCCGCCAGCACTGTGCCAAACAGCACTAAATCATAACTCCTAGTTGCCTGATGCCAAACAATGCCACACTAATGATACATCTACCACCATTTACTTTTTTAGCACTCTTCTGTCAGCGCTGCTTAATGGCAGCCTGCCTACCTTGCCATCTCTCTTCTTTCTGTCTTAACTCCTCTGAGATGTGTACACTGTTTCTGCTACAAAATAACAGTTTCTTTCTCTTTTGCGCCTGGAAAACCCTTCTCTCCCTCTTTGAATGGACAATAGAAAGCTGTCACAAATGCTTGTCCATCCAGAATACAGACCATAGGCAAGTTGCTTGGCTGTAGTGGGATGCAGGGGAACAGTTTATCCACCTACGTGCTAAGACAGCATCCCAGCCACAGACTGTTTGAGGACAACGTCCAGGTGATTTTCTCCTTGTGTTCTGCCCTTTATAAGCAGTGACATTATACCTTATAATACAGAAATGATATCACTGCGTAAAAATGCAATTAAACAGCTTAAAGAACAGAAATAACCCGTTTTCTATGAGATGCATCACTGCAATCTGAGCACAGGCAGGAAGGATCCTCAGTGACCCGTTATCTCTCTGATAAGTAGAGGCAACTTGTTCTTGCACTGGCTTGCTTTAGGACACAGCCCAGCACTGCCTGGAACACCTTGTTTATTAAGAACTGCACATGGCCAGCCTCAGAACAGGCTGAGCTGACCAGTGAGTTGCGGCAAGGTTTTTGCATCTCTGAACGCCACATGGCAGCACTCTTGCCCAAGGGCAGCCCGACAGACGGCCTGCGGGATCAGCCAGCGGCACGCAGGTCTTCCCAGGCAGGGAGCAGGGCCATCTCGTGCTGGTACTGCTGCTGTCCCCTCCTCCTAAGGCAGCGGTGGTACCCCAGGGTTCCCTGGTTCCTCAGCCCCCCAGGGCTCGGTGGTCCACGCAGCAGCAGTCGCTCACGACTCCATAGCCAGTCCTGAACCAGCCTGAGAAGCTGCCAGGCCATCACACCGGGGTGATGTAAAGCCAGGCACTGATTTCAGACCCGCATTCCTCCAGCGAGTGACGAAGTTTAGCACGTCGCTCAAGCAGCAGCCATCCCCGCCAAGTAACAGCAAGGCATGCTCAGCCCGTCCCAAACAGCCGGCAGACCAGCTCCGACACGAAGGCGATCCCTGACACGACAGAAGGGCAGTACAAGGGCCGTGTCTCACACGACAAGCAGGTGACCGAGGGAGCTCGAAGGGAGGGCCCGGAGCTGGCCCTCAGCCACCAGGGCCCGAGATGCGTCCGGCGGGCACAGCTCCCAGCCCCGCTCCTGGCTGCCGAGCCCTCGGGGGAACGCGCGCGGACACCCAGCCCCGGGGGAGGGGAAACCGAGCGGCCAAGCGCCAGAGCCAGCCCGCCCGAACGGAGGCCCGGCTGCAGGGGGCTCGCTCCGGTGGAAGTTGGTGGCAGCGGCGCGCGGGGCTTACCGCCTTCCCTCCTCCTCTGCGGCCGCCTGCCCCGCAGCACTCCACGGCGGAGGCGGGACGTGACGCCTCAGCGCGGCTCCCCGCGGCCGCCGCCGCCTCCGCTGCCCCGCACACTGCCCGGCCTGGCTCCCGCCGCGCGGCCCCACACGCTCGGCTGGGCGCCTGCCGGAGCCCGCCCTCTGTCGGGCGCGGGGCGGCCGCGCGGGTGCTGAAATGGCGGCGTCCCAGCGCGGGGTGCCCCGCGGCGCGGCTCCGGTCCCGCGAAACTTCGTGGCAGATTTACCTCAGCTCGGGCACAGCAGTGGGGTGGGTGACGAGGCGGGGAGCTCTGAGCGCCCAGAGCTTTCCCGCGGGCTCCTGGTGACGCCGGAGAGGGTGTTTTGAGCTGCGGGGTGGTGTGGGTTTGACTGCAGCAGACCGCAGTCTCCTCCCTTGAGGCTGCAGGATAAGATGAAGCATGGTACACCTCCGGACGAAGGCGCTTCTGGCTTATCTGATGCCTGAGTGTTATGGGGGCGGCGGATCCGCTGCTAAACCCACCTTCGCGGTCACAGCGATGATCGTCTCCGCTGGGAAGCGCAACCCCATCTCTTCTGCTGCTGGGAGAGAAGTCGGCGGCCACCCATCAGTCGGCTTGCTCCAGCAGAGGCTATCCAGCAGTCAGCTGGGTCATAAATGCCACGTTGCACTAAGTACATGCACCAAAGATGCTGAAGCCAAAGCCTTTCCTCTTCCCGCCGCACCAAATGCACAACTCAATGAAACGATCAGGTCTTCTGATTGTTCTCAGTATGAGCAAACAGAAATGCGATTTAATTCAGCATCAAATGATTGAGAACTGCTAATTATCTTCCACTGCTAGGAAACCAGAGTGGAAGGAAATGCAGGTGCTACAGTAATAACTCCTTTCAAAGTTAATTTCTGCCTTATTTTTCCACTATTCTCTTCTTTAAAAGACATGCACTTTGAAAAAACAGCACTTTGTCTGCAAAGACATAATGTGATGAGAAGAGATAACATTGGGATGAGGAGCTCCTCTTTCTTTTCACATCACAACAACAGAGGTCACACAAGACAATTGCCTAGAGTCAGCTGGATGGGAGATGACTGGCAAGTCTCCTGCAAACTGCTTTCTTCTGCAGGAGGACTTCAACAGGTGACCACATTGGAGGTGAGGTCCAAAAACAGACTAAGTGTTCCTACAACTTGTAATTGGCTGCAGACATGGCTTGTTTCGACACAATTGTGCTGTGTTGAATACCTTGTGTGACTAAATTTGTGCTACTATCCTTGGTGGACCTCAAGTTTGTGCACATAACTTTCTCTACCCTATGTGCATTTGCACAGAAGTTGCTGGAACAACTTTGGTTTTCAGATTTGTAACCCTTAATCAATCTCATGAAACCACCTAGCAAAAGAGAAATTGACTTGGAAACAAAGAGAAGAGTAGAAGTATAAATGCAATCAAAACTTTTTTAAGACAACTGTTCAATTGGGAAAGCAGTGTACGATTAGGGCTTGCTTAACGTCCCTTCTCCTGTCAAGTGTAGTTTTGATTTTAGTTTACAGTAGACTTCCACAGCCTTGTTAAACCTGATTTTATCAGTTAGGTCATTTTTGTCCCTTTCTATATCAAAGTTATTTAGTTCTAGATCAAGGCCCAGAGGTGAATGAAGGCATCACTAGATACTGACTGGCAGAATCAACTGTGATTGCTTAAGAAGTTACTGTCCACATCAGCTGGATGCCTCAATTTGGTGATGTTTTAACACCTCAAAACTGACTCCATTCTGATGGAAAATAAAGTGTCTTCATTTAGGTCAACCACCACCAACGTCAGTTCAGTCAGGCTGATTTTGGACTGAAGTAGGTTACAGCAGGCTCTTATGCCAGGTGCTGTGGGCGTGTGAAGCTTCAAAACAGTGTAATGAAATGAAAATCTTAGAATTGCAACTTCAACAATTCAATCTGCTTTTGAAGTGTGTGTTTGCATTTACCAACACCCTGCCCTTATTACTAATTATACATCACAAAGCTTTTCTGAAAACAAAACCATGCTGTCCTATACCTGCTGAGCCTATGTCCAGTTACAAGCAACTTAGCTGTTATCTGATGTATTGTGTTTATATGTTGTCTTATAAGTTAAGCTAAAAAAAAATATGTTTTCAGTCCTCTCTTTTTTCAATATTTAAAATGGCATCCAGTGTACTAAGGATGCTTTGTGGAATGGCAAAGGCAGGGACATAAATTACACAAAGTTCCTTTTAAAAACATGCCTACTGGACACCTACCTATGCAATCTGGTCTAGGGAGCCTGCTTTGGCAGGAGGCTGAACTGATGATGACAGAACTGATTACAACAGCTCTTGTTGCTCACAGCGCGAACATCCCCCACATGGTACCCATCACTAAATTCTCACTTAGCCCCAGATTAATGCACAATAAATGCTAGCTGCTGTAA
This sequence comes from Cyrtonyx montezumae, assembly GCF_038088225.1. Classification (NCBI taxonomy): domain Eukaryota; kingdom Metazoa; phylum Chordata; class Aves; order Galliformes; family Odontophoridae; genus Cyrtonyx; species Cyrtonyx montezumae. The sequence goes on from NW_027072033.1 coordinate 4,590,946, forward strand.
AGAAAAATTCACCAGTTATGCTCTTGCCTAGGATACTACTGCCTTTAAAATCCTGTGCATGGCACAGATGTAGCATGGTTCCTTCTCCAGCAGTTATCTGGGTGAGCACAGTAAGGGCTCACACAGGTACACTGGGATGGGATAGGGAAAGGAATGCCAGAGAAATTCATGCAGCTCTCTTGAGAAACAATTGTTCCAGTAGGTTTTATATCCTCCTCTCCAAATAAGAGCTACTGAAATGCCTTCAGCATACCTCCACCCCAACTTATGTGAGACAAATACACTATTTATCCTCCCCCACCATATACATTTGCACCTGTGATTAAAAATTTCCCATGTAGAATTGGATGTAGTGTTTCTATTTTTTTTTATATGGAAATGAATCTAATAGGCTTCCAGATGCTGTAAATGTTTTTAGTAGAAATTCTAAATAATTTACTCAAAAATCCCCGCACTCAGATGTTGCTGCATTTTTTTTTCTTAAATATGGTGATTTGAAATTGTAAGCATTATTCAGAAATGTTACGTTAGTGAATGTCCCGCTTATATTTAGGAATTAAACCACTAGGCCTGATTTCCACTAAAGCATCACAGCCTGGAAATCTCCTGCTGAAATACCATGGTTTGGATGGGGGAGTTTCAAACTGTCCTCATGTTAGGAGTGGGCATGGAATGAACTTTTCCACCCATTGACTGACTTCACATATATGTAATTTAAGAAGTCATTCATCAGTTTGGGGCTGTTCCAACACATGTGCTGTGGTAGCAAGTAGTGAGTGTAGTCAGGCAAAAACAACTTTGACACTCTTGGAGGTGGCTCATAGGGCATCTACAGCCAGATCCAGTGCAATGGCTCCTGCCTGCATCACAGCTCCTGGTTCTCATGTCAGGTCAGAGTGATGACTCAAACAGGGGCAATGAAAGAACTCTGAAAATAGTGTCTGGATAGGTGCACAGAAGCTTCATTAGGACAAGAAATTCTTTTTGTTGCTGTTGACTGCAGATGATGTCAAAAGCACATCTTCTGGTTCAATTACTCAGAAAAACAGTTTTTCCTTCCACAGACCCTTCAGGTAATTTTTGTTACCTGCATAGCAGTTTGTTTCCAGCAGCTTAATGTCACCATCAGGAATGTTTGGTGGACTCCTCATGGTGCCACGTTTTGGTTCATACAAGACATTTTTTGCTTGCCGCTGCTCCAGGTCTGTTGCTGACAACAGGTAGGAGAGCAGAGCTACGAGTGTTTCTTCCCCTTTGGTGTTATCTAAGGAGTGTGAGTGATTCTACAATTAAGCAAGAAGCAGTACCTCAAGGGAAAAGGCAGCACATGACCAAATCAATCTCCTTGCCTCTGCATTAGGAAAATCTTTCTGCAACTCTCAGAGCAAAATGCAATCTTTGTGCTAGTACCTACTTTCAGATTTTATCTTGAAGTACATGGAAACAAATTTTTCCCAATCTTTCCTTTACACCAAGAAAATCTTTCACTGCTAGCTATGAAGAGGTTATAAACTCATACAGAGCTGACCAAGAGTGGAACTCAGTGCCCTTTGTCCCTTTGAGATTATTGTTTGCTGTTCCTACCCAGGGAAAAGTAAACAGCAAAATCCAATTACCGTATCCTCTGACTCGAACACTTCTCGAGCCTCCCCTCAGGACAATGCTTGTATTCAAGCTACTCTCTGAGCTGAGTTCTGTTCTTAAAATTGCAGTCTCTGTAAGATTGATTTGCCAGAAATGTGTGGATGAAAAAGCGCAATAATCTCACTGCATTTTTACAAAACAGAAGTCCTCTCTTGTTGTTATTATTATTTTTTTAAATCTTTACTGTCTCTCCTTTTCCTTTATGACAGGATACACAGTTTCATCCTAGGAGTAAACAGTCAAGCTTGTACCAGAGGCTGATGGAGGACACAGAAGTTATCTTTCAAATGACAAGGCTTTTCAGGTAATGTGACCACCTAAATTGTTAAGTTTGTTTGATGGTTAACAGCAGAGATAGTTAATTCCCCTGGAACAAGTGGCAAAATTCTATCTCCTAAGATTGCTGTAACACAACTTGAAGGCACTCTGACAGATCCATGAGTACACACTGGTTCTGTTTCCTGCTCCTTTAAGAACTGTTTGATAGAAGATTTTGGTTTCAACCACTCAAGTGAAGTTACAGACAATGTCATGGCAAAAAGCATCTTTCAGCAATGATCTCATGTTGAGGGACCCTAGAATAGTTGTCTCTCAAACAGTGACTGAGGCTGTCAGCTGAGCTAAGACCCCAACCCTGGGAAGCTGACCCATCAGCTGGCTGCTGATGCAGCCTTTGCTGGCAGCTCTGTGCGAGAAGATATAATGCACAACAGCCTTTTTTGGGAGAGGAGGAAAGGAGACCTCCAGATAATATCTGCCAAGCTGATATTCTCACCTATGCTCAGGCTAGCCACCAGCATTTGCTATGATAGGAAATGGTAAAGAGAAGTGTCCTTCTTAAGATACAGAGGGGAAAGACGGAGCCATAGTAATATGGAAAGCCAGGAAAAGGAACATAATTCATCATTAGAATCCAGCCTAGGTCTCTGCTGGTGTACAGGAGCCACTTAAATTACTCTCCTAAGTGTGGCTGCTAGTAGGTCTTTCTCTTAGTTTTCTCCTCATTTGTTTCCTCCTGTCCTTAGAGGTTTCTTTCCACTCCTTCCCAGAGCTACAATGATTCCTCCTCCACTTTATAGCCAACTGTCAAAGAACTATATGCAAAATCCTGCATATTTCCCCCTATGCTTGTGTTCCTGGTAATCACAGCATTTAACAGAGGTTATAACCTTTTCCAAATACACCATGAACTGTTTCATGCAAAACCCAGTAACTCCATCCTGTATAATCCTGGTATGCCATTATGGAGCAAATACCTTAGAAAAGAAAGAAAAGAATGAAAATTGTTCAGATTTTCAGTATTCTGAATATTTTAACCACATTTTGAATGAAGGCTGTCAGTGAACCAATGCCTATCTTGCTTTGTATACAGACATGTGTCAATAGCTTGCACATATGTGGAATGCAGAAGAGTTTGTGGTATGTTTTAGATGTGTTATAATGCATCAGTACAGTCCTTACATACACTTTGTAATACACTTTGAAAGACTCACATACACGCAGTGATAAATACTACTGCTTGGCATTAAATCTCATCTGTTGAGTGTTGCAGTGATCAGAAAGATGTACAGGCAACCAGAAAATATGTCCGTTAATGTTATTTCAGTTTCAGTCTGGCCTATTCCTGGTCTGGCCCTGATCTCTTCTTCTGCTTAATGACAGCACTTGGATTCCAAAACTAATTTGGAACATAGCAGCCTACTTATTAAGTGGGACTTTATGACAGGAGAGCATTATGGTGCTGCTCAGGCAGCTGCACTGGTTGCTAGAGAGCCTATGGGGAAAATACAGAGCTTTCAAGGCTCTAATTGTTTTGGATCTAGGTTATTTTGTCAGGAAAAGTGGTACTCCACTTTAAGAAGCCTTTATATAAATGAGAGGTGGTAGACAATTACACTTGGATATTCAGGTCTGTTTATCCTGAGATTAAACTCCCAGATGTGCTATTAAGGCCTATTTTCCAGACTGAGAATTGGAAGATAAATACTTATAGAAGCTCTTTGCAGCATGCAGTTAGTTTATGTGCTGAGTGCTGCAGCATCAGCTGGTACAATAGTTACAGGAAGAAATTCTGTTATTTTGAATGTTATTATAAATTAGGAAGACCATTCTATCTTTGGAAAGACACTTTTGGCATGTATGTCTTATAAAATGTATCTAGATGCAATATACTCTTAGAAATTGTTCTCTGAGAGCTCAAGAAAACCAGAACACAAAGTGGCTTGCATTGCAATTCAGAACACTATAGGAAGACGGATCACAGAGTCTTTCAATTAAAAAAAAAAAAAAAAAGCAAAACAAAGGAACAACAAAGAAGTAGCACTTCCCTTTTAAAACACGAAGTTAACAGACCTTTAATTAATAGTTTTATCTAAAGGTGACACAGCCGCCTGCCTTCCACATGAGCCTGTATGAGCTGAAGCATGGGTTGAGTGCCAGGCTGTTGAGGGACCCTTGCTTGAACATCGAGTAGCAAGAAGGGTGGGCTGATACACCAAAGGACTCAGACCATGGATAGGAGGTGCTCCCTCACTGTGTACTTGGGAACTGCACTGGAGTCTCACAAGTTTTGCAGCTCTTCCTACTGCAGCAGTTAAGGATAGACAAGGGACCTGTACCACCTTCAGAAGGGTACTACAAGATGGTCCCTTGATAGCTAAAGGAAACCAGCAAATGCAGATCCCAAATACAGTTATGCCACAAGACTTATATTTTCCAAGGTGACTGTCTCCTTCAGGCAACAGCAAGGACTCACTTGATAATAGTGGCAGCACTCTTTGTCTGAATTCTCATCTTAAAGCACAAGACTTCCTTTTTTTTAGTGGAGTTGCTAGCTTAATAACAGTCCTGTCTTTCAGAGTGCCAGTTTAGTTCCTGTAGATAAAATATGAGGCAGTTATTCATTAAAGAGCAGGTAGCAGCACACCCCATCATCTCCCTGAGTGAAGTGTGGGCCAATCCATCACAAGATAAGAGCTTGCATTCCAGCTGGTGGAAGGGAGTAGTGGATAGGGATTGCGAATGCATTTCCAAACACAGATCTAGTCTAGTCATCCCTATGGATTGTCTGCAGTGGTGCAGTTTATTCAGCACACGCAATTAGTTCAGGAAAAGCAGAGAGGTTTGAATAGCTGAAATGAATTGTGCCTAAGTGGCCCTATCTGCACTCAGAAATCTTGTTGCCATAACTCTAGCAATATAGTATAGGTCTGGGTGTGAAGCCCTGACCAGATACTTTCATTTGGTTTCAGGGTGACTAAGTTACCAATGTTATCCATACCCAGATAGAGAAATAAACTTTTAATGAGTTTAATCTTTGCAACATATTCCTGTGCATGTCATCATCATAGCTTGAGCCTATAGGAAGTTAACAGGGGACCACTGTTTCTTCTGACCAAGTTCCACCGTGTTTTTCAGATTCATGCATCCCCCAAGGCTCCCTGAATCTGCTGAGACCACTGAGAAGTGCATTTCAGTTTAGTAAATTCAGTGAGGTCCTCATTGCATTACGAAAACACAACCCTAACGTGAGACGACACTCAGGACACAACCAAACATTCTTAACAGGTATCTTCAAAATTAAGAGGCTGAAGAGATATTTGAAACACCCCAGAAGTGATGTCTGCTCACCTGAGTCAAACCTGGATCCAGACTATGAAATCCCAAATCCACTGCTCATGGAGGTGAAGAGATCAAAAGAAAACCTGAATCCTCATGTGAAAATACTACAGTTCATTCATTTTACTTCAGAGTTTTCTTGGTATATTTTTCCAGGTATGTGGTTCTGATTTCAGATCTATTACATAGCCTTCATGGATTACTTGATATGGGAAATGATTCCATTAGGACTGCTGTAGCCCAGCTAGTTCTGTGAGCATTGTTATCTTGATGAGGTCCAAGAGTACAGCAAATGATGTGCAGCAGCATGCAAGGGCTCAGTCGGAATGCCTGAGATTAAAAACCAGAGAAATTTCACTTCACTGTTCTGTCTTTTCACCAGGTAAGACTGCCTGATGGCTGATGCCTGATTCCCTGAAGAATGCCTACAGGCCATAATCCTCCTTGTCCGAAGCCAGATAACACAGAGACTCAAAATGTCTTTGTGAGCTTTGAAATGACACTGCAAGAAGCCTAGAGAAGATAATTCCATTACAGTTTTTATAGCTGAGCACGTCCAGTAGAGTCAGTGAGGGAGACAGACAGTAATCTCAATTGAAATTGCTTTTGAAAAGATTTATCTACTTTTGCTTAGTTGCATATCCAGGCAACAGAATCACTCAAAAACAAAAATCAGAATTCTGCTGTATTTCTTACTTTTTTTTTTCATGTTTTCTTCTCCTTTTTTTTTTTTTCCTAACAATTTCTTCACACACACTGTTATATTGCTTTACAGTTTCTTGATGCCCTAAAGAGCACTAGCTAAATGGCAGACCTCCAGGAAGATAAGAGCCTTGTTCACTTTTTGCTTTACCTCCTCTCCTTCCTGAAAACCACTACAGCCACGAACTGGAGCAGGGAATCTGGGTATTGGAAACATACACTTTGCGTTGGTGAGTTTGAAGGAGGGCTCTGTGAGCTCTGTGGCACTGCACCCAGAGAGACTCTGAGCCTGATGGAGGGTTTGACTGCAAGGGCTGCAAGGGCAAGGGACAAGAGGGCACTGTCTCCTCTTGAGGCTGGTCTGTCAGCCTTAGCAGATGAATAAATATCAGCATCACAAAAATATTTCAAGGCTTCTTTGTTTTGTCTTTTCAAGTGATCGGTGCTGACACTGGTTGAACTAGGAGAAATTATTAAACTGTCCCAAGAAAAGTTAACAGCATCTGAAATGCCTCCTTCAGAGAATTTACTAAAGCAACACATCAGAATTTGAATAATGCCTGACTTGCATCATCTCTAGCTGACTTCAAGCAGCTGGCCACATTCACTTAACACTAACCAAGGAGGAACTAATCTCATCAGTTTTGTCTCTGCAGCCACCTGCTTATAGAGTCATTTGTACTCATCAGAGCAATCTCTTAAGTAAAGCAAAGCTAACAACTCAGCGTATCAGAGGAGCAGTCTGAAGCTGGTGCTACCCAGATCCCTGGCAATGACTTTTCAGATATGTTTATTACACCAAACAGGAACCTCAGCCTGCTGACGTGGTGTGAGGAGAATCCACTCAGTTTGTGGTAGAGGGAGCATATAGGTCTCTTATGACTCAGAGACGGTGGAAATACATAGATCTTGTCATTGATTCTCTTCTCCCCACTTGCTTACAGCTTCCCCCCATTCCCAAGCCAAGCAGATTTCAAATGCTGGAAGTATCCTGGTTCTGAAGCCTGTGTTCTGAAGGCAGCAAAGAAAGTGTCTACCTTCTGCAGGGCTCAACCTCATAGACACACTCAAACAGTATGAAAAACAGATGGGTCTTACTTCTGTTGGGAAAAAAATAGCAGTGCTGCTTATAATAATGACTTTTTTTTTCTCCATTGGAGAGATTTGAAATGCAGAATAGTCAGCATTCCACAATTTCTGCCCACAAGCAAGTGTGAGATGGCTCCAAGATGCCTTGCTTCCTTGGAGCTTTCTAATGAGAAGACAAACTTCTGAAAACTGGAGATACTGCAGCATACACAGCCCTTGGAGAAAAATCCTATAAAGCCAAGTGGAAGATGAATTAAATCAGGCTGCACTGGAAACTGATGGGAACCTGATAGCTATGAACAGAGTGTTTGTTTCAAACGAATAGTTAAAAATACTAAGTTTTTCCAGGGGTTCATCTTGTAACTGACATTAGTAGATGTTTTTGAGCCTCTGATTAAGCTATATGCCTTCACAGGCATTTGGACACACTACAGTCATTTTAAAAATTCTTCTCATGATCAGGCATGTGCAGAAATATTTGCTGAGGCATGTTTCTGCTACTTTTTTCTACTGTAAGTAAAAGTATAGCCTGCATTTAGTGATTAGCTGTCAGGGAGGGGAAGGAAGGGAAGGAGCTGCACAAGTGCATTTCAGCAAACTGCTACCACTAGGGACCTAAGTACAGTAATCCAAACCAGATGTAGGGTAAAATAAATGCGATCATTTGAATGCCTGTTTGATTTTGCATGTTTGTATGTGCTTTAATGATGAAAATTCAAGTTTGTTCATGAGGCAGAGATCTCTGTTCACATTCATTTCTGCCCCACTCCTTGGTACCTTTGAACATAAATGTCTGCTTGTGTTCCTTTCTCTTCTTTGAGAGCTTCATGGAGAGCTTGCCCTTTCTTCTATCACTGTTTATTTTCCCATAAAAGGGAGGGTACTCAAGAAGGGTAATAACCCTTTACTTGGTGTAGGGAACCTGCTTTGGCAGGGGGGTTGGACTCGATGATCTTTTGAGGTCCCTTCCAACCCCTATGATTCTATGATTCTATGATTCTATGATTCTTCCCTTTTAGTTTCTTCTGCACATCTGTGCACGTTGCTTTGTGCTCAGGTGCCTGCTCAGAGGTGCACTGTAGCAGTGTTTAAGCCCACACCAGGACTACTGCTCTAAAATGATCCATCTCATCATCCATTCCTCCTCACCTTGATTTGCTTTGCCTAAAGAACAGCATAAAATTGACTGAATCCCCCTATGCTGAGTGGGAGGATGCATTCCAGCCACTAGTGAGCAGTTGATGTTTGGGGTCTAACCAAACTTCACTCGAGGTGAAATGGCTGAAGCACACACACTGCGGTCTTCACCACATTTTGTTTTGAGGAACCACTCCCAGAGCACTTCAACATGCATAGCAAACACCAGGCATGCCCATACTCTAAGGCCACTCTGTGCTCTATGATTGCATCCCCAGCCTCATACCCTCACTCTTTCACTTTGCTATTCCTTCCTACTTCTTCGTCAAAACATTCCCTCTGCACAGAGAGAGCAGCTCGGCTAATGGGCTCCCCTGCTCACAGCTGCCTGCTGAGAACAGGAGGTGTCTGTGAACTGCCAGGGAGGGGATGGCACGGGGTCCCCAGGATCCCTGGCCACTGAGGGCTCCCTTTCACAGGCTGAATAATTGATCCTTCATGGTGCAGCACAGAAACACTGGTTTGTGCTTCAGCGAAGCACAGCGTTGCTGTTTTGATCTGAAAGAAATGTTTTCAGTCTCTGCACAGTCAGGCTCTTAGGATTTCAGACAAATGGACTTGTGAAAAATACTTAATTCTTCACTCAAACTGCTGCAAAGCCCTCAGGATCCTGACTCCTGCAGGAGGACCTCTCAGCCCCCACCAAACTCCATCTCTGTGGCATCTCAGGCCTTTAAGACTCAATCACCTTTTATACCCAACTCATCTTCTGTCTTTGCCAGGAGCAAACACTGGTACAGGAGGCTCAGAGAACACCAGCAGCTCCTGCAGGGAAAGGGACTGCGCTGTGGCTCTTCAAAACCAGCAATGAGCTCTACTTCAAAATCTTTGCTATCAAGTTTCTATGATTTAAGCCCGCGGCTTCTGCAGCACACTGGTAGCTTTTGGCAGCCCGAGGCAAGCCTCAGCTTTGCTGCAGCTCACAAATATTATCTTCTGGAGAAGAGCCATGCTTCTGGCCTCTGTCCCAGTGCGCTTGTTTTGTAATATGCATCATGACTAAGCATCAGAAATTAGCAAAACAGTGGGAACAAAAAATGAAAGTTTTGAGCCAAACGAAAGGCACTTCTGGTATTCAGTTTGTGCACTCTCAAACAAAATCAGCAGTGCAGGGGGCAGAATGAAGCTGAAGTGTGGGAGCTTGTTAACGCAGACTCTGCCAACACAGCCTTCCATTTGGAGCTCTGCACAGCTTTTTATGTGCACACATTCTGAATTCAAAAAGCAAGTCATGTACATTTGTCTATCTCTTTCTGTATTAAGCACATTAATAAGCTGACATTTCTCTGAGATTGGTTAAACACAAGACTGTGCCATCACATCCAGAAGTCCAAACAAGCATTTCTATTCACACATGGCAGAGTAGGTTTGTTCAAAGATGGACAAAGAAATACACAGAAAAATGAACAGATGGGGATGAAAACAGCGAGATTTGTTTGAAAACAGTCACTCCAAAATGTAATGGTGTCTATTAGGTGTTGAGTGGGGATTTTTTTCTGTTAACACATTAACAGAAAGGTGACTAGAATACTTCATTATATCCTTGTCATCTTAGTAGTAGCTTGAGTTTTATTTGTATCTTTCATATCTATGTGAAAACTTTGCCTGAGGTGCAGATAGCTGCAAATACAGCTCAGCTGTGTTCCACTGTCTCTTGGGCAGTGACAATCATTAAAATCACTCAGAAACATATCTGCCCTTTCATCGGCAAGAGAGAATGCGAGGGTGATGAAAGCTGCTGAGATCCAGCTCGCCCTGCACTGAGCCATTGTGGCGCAATACGAGCTGCAAAGCTCGTGTGCCAAGTGGCTTTGGTTGTTATCAGCCACCAGGTCCATGTGTCCATCAGGGCTGGGAGGGAGGAAACAGATTTGCACCTCCCTACTAATGGGTGTATAATGCAGGTGTGACTACAGGTGGTTATGTATTTCACCGGACTTCAAACCTGTAATCCACAGCTTTGTAGTGACACCGAATGCTACGCACTGTAACATAATTGCAAGCTGGTACATCTGATTGCGAAGATCATTGCTAATATTGCTGTTCTACTGATTTCTTTCTAGAGTGATTGCTTATTAATAAACTTCTTAATCAGTTTGCATCAAGCTTGCTTCAGTTTGCATCTCAAGTCTCCAGCCTGCTGGGGAAGTGTCAAACCTTGGCAGTAACTGTGTTAACAGCAGACTGAACCCAACATTTTCCTCAGCTTGCCAGTGCCCAATGGTCTGCCAGAACATGATATGAAGGTAATCAGTCATTACTTATTGCCCAGGTCCTTGATGATCTGCATAGCTTCCCTTGGCTAATAAAGAAACCGTAAAGGCCAGAAAGCCCTTCCTCCAGAATCCAGGTTATCAGAAATTATTTCCTGTTGCAGCTGACCTCAGAGTGGTGTGGGATTAACCTCTGGCAAATAGGCAGCCAGAAAACAGACACAAGTCTCAGCAAGGGCAAACTCCCATAGATCCCTACAGATGAACGAGGAAGGCTCATACAGCTCATGGCTCAGACACAAACTTGGCTGAAATAAGTGAATTACTGTATATGTAGTCTGCTGTACCAAATTTCAGTATTCCCTGACCTGTAATTTCTTATGTTTCTGCTTCTACTAAAAATAAGTTTGGCAACTGCTAGCCATGTTTAATTGAGGTTAGAAAAGACACCTTCTCTTACTACGATGAGACAATTTTCTAAATAAAAGAGGAACTGGCACTGAATTCCAAATTTCACAAGTGAGCTTTTGGACTTTGTGCATTCTCAAACATTTTGGCTTATGATTGGATACATGAGATGAAGCTCCAGACATTTTCCTTTAACATATCAAGGCATTAAGCTTTACTCTGAAACTTAGCCATGCTAGAACATCTTCATGACTTTACCTCATTGTCTACACTTTACATTTATCTAACCTTGTTTACATGTTTACATTCCCCTCCCGTAAATACCTTTCTTCTTTTGCTGCTTTCTTTTGAAACCACCAGCCTCCAGTGGCTGCCCACATCAGTCGTCCTAGTTGACTGTCGCTGTTCTGTAGGACCACAGGAGCAGCAGTGCCATCCAGAAGCCTCCAATCCAGCCTGTTCATGTCCACAGCAAGTTCAAATGTAGGTCAGGGCTTTACGCCCTCATAGGATCAGAAAGCTGTTCCAGGAGGACACATACCATAATTTTCACAGATACCCGAGCACAACTGACCAACCTACAACTGACCCAGAATAGCTGTCCCTTTGCAGGTGTCACAGTCCTCCCTCCATCCATACAACATCCATACATTGTTGCCATTTCATGCTGATTTCCCTTACAAAAAATCTTGGTAGAAATATATCTTTCCACTGTTCTTTTTCTTTGAAAAGCAGCCCTCTTTTTTAACCAAATATAAATGTTCCTTGTGCAATTGCACTTAGAATTGAAGTCATACTTAGTCGGTGGTCATTATTAGGGTTATGCTCTGTTTTCATCGTACTTTTTCGATTAAGTCTTCTGTGTTTGAAACCTCTGGACATCACTACGAACAGCATGTGCTGTGGCAAGTAAGAGAATTACTGAAGAAGAAAACTAATATTGTGACTTACTGATACATAGAAGACCACAGGAGAAGCTGAGACGCTAAAACGCCTTTGGCTCAGTACAGCACCTCTCAGCAGCAACTAGAACATTGGTGTGTTATCAACACTGCTTTAATCCTGAAGTCAAAGAACAGTGTCATACCAGACACTGTGAAGAAAAATGACTGTCACAGCTGAAACCAGGACAAGCAGGTTTGAAGAGCACAATACTGTGCTCCTGTTTTTAACAGGAATAGGGATCAGGGAAAATGTAACAGGAAAGGTTCTCTAAAACTTGATTCCATTGGAAATCCAACAGGAACCACAAAAGTTGCTGTAGGCTGTAGGGAATCAGACCACTGATTGAAGATATTCACTGATTCCTGTATACAAGTGAACTAAAAGCACATAAATGTTAAGATAAGGGATTAAAACTTTACTGAACATTGAGAATAAATTCTTACTAAGGACCTCAGGCCCAATAAATCACGCTGGTCTCAGCTGGAAACTAATGACTCTGTAACAGAAACAAAGAAACTAAATTTGGAGACTTTTATAAGCTCGTGATTTTATAATGAGTATAGTCAGACACAGATTTAGCCATATATGACTGACCATCAGTGACAGCCTGTTTCTCATCATCTCAGAATACAGGTATTTTTATTTTAACAAGAAAAAGGGTTCTTTTTTTTATTTCAAATGATCCTACCAGACAAGACATTCTATGAAAACAAAACAAAACAAAACAGAAGAAATTAAAATAAAAAACTTGGCAGAAATTTTATTAGAATATTACTTCTCCTGAGCAGGGCTTACAATACAGCATGCAGATGTGCTTAATAACTTACTTCACGATACATTCTGCTCTAGTGACAGTTGTGCAATGAAGGTAGCAACTGATATGCTTCCGGCTTTTAGTCGTTTCAAAGTGACAGCATATTCCATAATCAGGAGAAGTTTTACCATTAGTAGTGTTGGTGTGAAGTTTCCAATGCCTGCGAAGCTGATGTGATTAAATTCAGCAGCACAGCTGAAGCTCTTTAGCCCACACACACAACTTCTATATTAGAATTTTTTAGAAGAGTTTATTACACTATTTTTCACAACGTTACGCATCGGAGTAAAAACTTATCAATCAGCTTCTTTTCTAATGGATAAATTGACTGAAAATGCAAAGGGAAAGTATAATGTTAGCAAGGCAAACATAACATCGGCAGAAATAAACTAAGTCACCACATTTCTGACAAGTCCTTTGGGTGAAATGCTGAGCTCACATCGCAGGAGTCCAACATAAATGTACAGCACAGAGAAGGCCCACATGCTGTAACCAACAGACACAGCAGAGCTGATGTTTATTCACAGACAAGGGCACCATGCTGGGGTTGAATCCCACTTCTTTTCAAAGCTTTAAGTACGTAGTTGTAAATTTTTCTGTTTCAGGAAATAAAGAGAAACTCTGGACGTGTTAAAAAATGTGTGTTCCTTTCAAGAAACGAATATTGGATATTTCAGGAAAAATTAAAAGCCTGAGTTACTAACTTACTCACTGCATAGAAGAGATGCTGAAGAGCTATCCTGAAAACAGAAACCTATCCTTGATACTGTGAAGGAGCATTATAATCCTAAGTAACAAGGCAGCAGCACCTTCTCTAATCATACATGTAGCTCCTTTACAATAAACAAATACATTCCTGCTATTGTCCAAAATAGATACATCACCACGCAGTGTGGATGAATCACTGCTCTCAATGTAACACGGCAAACTTGCCCAAACTGTCAAAGAATAGGTCTGGTTAACTTGACACTGCAGCTTTCACTGTTACTGGAGTTTTATACCTTTTATTTTCAAGCAAAACAAAGTTGAATATCTGCTAACTATGAACTAAGAAGACTGGCAAGATTATAGGCTCAAACGCTAAGCACGTTAGCTTAAAGCTGTGCTGATCTCTTTATCAGGATTAATAAATATATTAATCGCAGTATAAAAAGAATTAGTTTTATCTTTCAGTGTGGCTATCACTCTAGTGTTTTTTGGAAAGGCCTAATATTTTAATCTGAACCTTATTCTAACTGCCAATAGACAAAGCAAGCACAGCAGTTTATACACAAAGACTGACAACTGCTGTTAAATGACACAAGTTTCATGCTTTGTGCTTTGAAAGAGATCAATTATGCTGGATCACTGAACACTTAACCGCTGGATGGTTCTACAATGTGTGACAGAATATCTTGGTTGGCATTCACATGCAGAAAGCTGCTTAAATAAAAACCCAATTCCAACGTGCAGAGTGCTACTATTTATGTTGCTAACAGCCAACACATCGCTGGCAGGAACAGCAATGTAGAGTGCATTTAAAAAAAATGAACAACAAACCAAAAAAACAAACAACCAAAACCAGAAAACCAAGTTTAAAATTCTACTGATGCAGCCAGCAGTTTTAAATTTCGTGGAAGGAGTCCAGCAGAGGACTACAAAGATGGTAAAGCACTTGGAACACCTCTATGATGAGGAAAGGCTGAGAGATTGGGTCTGCTCAGCCTTGAGAAAAGAAGAACGCTCAGAGGGGATCTGATCCATGTCTATAAATATCTAAGGTATGGGAGGCAAAGGGACGAGGCTGGACTCTTCTCAGCAGTGTGTGGTGACAGGACAGGGGAAATGGCCACAAACTGAAGCATAGGAAGTTCTGCACAAATGTGCATGGGAACTTCTTCCCAGTGCAGTGACGGAGCAGTGGCACAGCTGCACAGAGAGGTGGTGGAGTCTCCTTCTCTGGAGACGTTCCAGACCCACCTGGACGCCTACCTGTGCAACCTGGGCTAGGGAGCTGCTTTGGCAGGGGGGTGGACCAGATGATCTCTGGAGGTCCCCTCCAACCCCTACAGGTCTGTGATTTCGTGAAATGGCAATAAGGGAAGGCATATTATATATTTCATATAAAAAAGAATGCTTTAAAAAACTCTTTGGAACTCCTGAACCTCCCCGATTACAGAGGCCATATGCATTGTCTTTTTCATGGAAACACCAAAATAATGACACAGTAGAATGGATGCAAACTGATACACCTGAAACAAATTCATGGGGAAAGAAAATGACAATGCCTTACTTCATCACACACCAAAACATGTTCAAATTTACCTAGTAAGCCCATACAGTAATGCAACTTCTGATCATGTCTCCTTTTACTATTGCAAAAGCACACAGAAGAGATGGATTCATTTAAATCACGCTTACCTAGCTATGCTGATATTCCTTTTAACAAGACTGCTTCAGACAGACAGTAGTGTTTATTTCTACTAACCCATTCTAAGTCAGGTCAATGACTGTCACAAGCGTGGTGTTCACACTGACAGATTTCTCTAAGTGCCATGCAATATTACACATTAACAGTTGAGAATTTTAAAACGTCATTAGCATATCACGCTCTTGTACACTGATGTAGAAAGGCCTCCCAAAGATGAAGGAATGTAGTCCTGGTTTAATCTTCTCAGCCAAAGCCATTATTATGTTAAGATCGCCCTCTGCTGTTAGGTCGAGATCTATCTTTAAGCTACGAAGAGATTTAAAAGGTTTTTTTCCTTTCTGCCTGCAAGAAAATAAAAAGGTTTGTGCAAAAGAACGAAGTAAGTTTCTGAAAGCACGCTTTCTATTATATGCTCACTTACGTGTCATCCTCTATGTATTTTATTAAAGTTAAAGCTTTTCTGTGAAGGACTAGGAGAAACTGTGCAAGGAACGTACTCCTTAGAGACAAGCCAGGTTTCAGATGAAAGATCTGTTAAAAAGTATAGAAGAAAATTAGCTAGATGTAGAAATTCAAGAATCATTTTAAGAATGTAGAATATAAAGAAGCACTGCATACACATACAACACATTCATAATTACACTACAGCAAGCACATTAGCAGCAGATTTGTAGACACACTGAAGATTCATTCTTTTCTCATTGTTCAGATGCAATAAATTAAACTGCTTTATAATTCTATTCGGATGAAGCATTATTTTCATTTCAAAAATGGTCTGGAATGAACCTCAGTCTGGTAGGTTTTGACTTTTTCAAGAGTGTTACACAATAGTAGAAAATATGCGTTGGTTTTCATACATAATAAGGAGTTTTAGTATTATACTAATAATACAAATTACACAAAAGCATTTTGTTTTAAAATCATTTGTATTACCAGACATACATTTTAAATGGTCAGTTCTTGCTGCCTCTGTAGTAGGAAGAAAACCACCGCAGTGCTGAGATAACAATTGCACTTGTTTGAAGAAAGGGACCAGCACAAGTTAAACCAACACCATGATAAATTGTTACCAGACGTCAAACTACTGTTCTCTAGCCCTTGTTCTTTTTGGAAAGGCAACTGTTACCTGATCCAGGAAGGCTTTGACTAATGTGTCTTGATGTAGGATATCTTGAAAAACGTTTCTAAAGGAAAAGAAAAGGCAAACGAACACCTGGTAATGTCATGAAAAGACAGTAAATGTGCAGCAATTGCGCACAGTGATACCATGATAACTTAAAAGGTGGCAGAAACTGAAAGTGCATTTAAAATTTCACTGAATTATAAACCCATTACAGAAAAGTAGCAAGGAATTTTTAAGAACTTTAAAGAGAAATAAGCTAAACCCAGAAAAGCCATTGAGTTTTATCAAATAAACTTAGTGCTGGTACATCCCCATTTAAAAAGGGCAGTAAGATTAACATAATACTGTCAAAAACATCACAGAATTTCAGCAACACTTAATAAAACAAAACAAGTGACAGAACTGGTAAGTTCTGCAAAAGGAATTCAATTACCAAGTGCTTCTTAGAAGCAAAAAATTCTCCTGTAATGTGTTAGAAAGTACACTTTACACTTTAGCACCTCAGCTCAAATCATGCAATTTTAAGAAGTGTGGGAGCAGAGTACATACAAATCAGGTGTGAAACTCTCATCTGTGTGGATAATAGGATCTTGAGACATTTCTTCATCTGAATTAGCTCTCCAAAATGCTGTCAGCTCCGACCTCATATACCGTCGTTGGTTGTAGATGTGCTCATGACAAGGGGGCATCTGCTTCACTGTATTGACATCTACATCTATATGTGTAGTAGGGTATGGAGCATACATTACTTGACGGAAGGGCAACACAAAACTTCCTGTTGCATCCTGTTTTTTTGAGGAAAAAAAAGCATTTTTTTAAATTTTTTTCTTTTAAAGCTGATTGGAACAAAACAAGATGAAAGCATTGAGCCAGTCTTCTAAATTTCTTCTCGTTACATAAATTTTGCTTGAGAAAAACAGTGATTGTAGTCAGTAAAATATCCTTTACACTGCATGATTACAGTGAAAGTAAGTCTTGAGGTAACCTGTATATTACACTGCATCACCTGGTTCCTGAACTCATTAACATGACAGCATTATACTTATTTATCAAGTTTATACGGTCAAAAGAGCAAGGAGCGTTATTTTTCTGTTTACCCTCAATAACTGCTATTGCTGTTTTAAAATACTTGGAAACGGATGTAGGACAGCTCTGGTTCTGTATCCTTTTTGGGATTCTACTCCCAAGTAGGCAAAAGATTGTTACTATTGTACCTTGAAGAATAGGAATGATTCTAAATGATACACTACAGAAGAAACCATAAAAAAGACTGGCTTGGAATTTTAACATCAAACAGCCATAAGCATAAACTCTAGCACGAGGAAGAACTCACGGGAAGATGACAAATTTCTTCTAACATGAATGTGTGTACAAATTCGCATATATATCACATGTGCATGCACACACAGAAGAATGTCCTTAAATCACAGAGGAATAGAACTCTCCTAAGTGTACTTACTTTGAGTAGGCCCTGAACAAAAAGCCCCGACTCATACTTGAAAGAAGTCTCGCTTCTACAGAGCCTGGAACACCTCCGCTCTGATGGTGTAAGGAACAGGCACAATGTTCTTACAATCTGCATTGCAAAGAACAATTTTGAAAAACAAGAAAATTCCAAGATGAACTCATTTTCACATGCAATTTCTGACTTAATCCTGATGATTAGAAAAGACAAAACTTGAGTGACAGCAGAGAACAGTTATATGTTAAAACAATTAAGTTTCAAGCCATGCAAATCCAGCTTCCTGTCAAATGAAGAAGAAAATCTAAAGTTTCGGCAGCGTTTTTTAGCCAGCTACACAGAACAAATAGCTTTTGTCTTCTGATGCTTCTTTCTATTACAAAAACTGTGATTATTCCCTGCCTTTTAAGCCACTTCTTTTATTCATTCCACATTGGAATGTCAGCTATTGTCTCCAATAAGGCACATTCAATTTTATAAGCATCCACGCTTATTTCCTCATTAATTTCTCCATACACTCTATTAAAAGCAACAAAGACACTTAATTATTTCAATCTTGTATACTACAGCAGCTGCAAGCAATCATATCTGAACACAAACATGTATTTCTGACATAGTCAAACATACATGATGAATGCAAGAAGCACTAGGTGTTTTTTTGTTTTTTTTGTTTTACTTTAAGGACAGCTAAGGTATACCATTAAGAAAACAATTATTTTGGAACACAGCACCCTAACACAGTGAGCACACTATCAACAGGGGTATCAGCACACTATCAATAGGGATAGGAATTTGCCCTGCATAGATCGTGGACTCTCCAGCTTATCAATAAACTCACTAAGAACCATTCAGATCCTTAAGCCTCCTTATTAATTATGCTACCTCAGCAACGCGCAAATCTTACATCTCTGAAAAAAATGTGTTAACAATTGTTAGCTGACTTTAGATAAGAACTGAGAATTTTCTTTTCTCTGGTTCTCTTCTTGCTCAGTTATTTTTTATTAATCATCAGCACGTATTGTTCATTTGATCAGAGGTGCTTAATCACCACTACCAAAAGCACATCAAAACAATGCATAATATCTCTAGATTTCTATAAAGCATCACAAGCTGCTTATCTTCAAATCAAAAGATTACTAAAGAACTTGAACTAAAGATCTTTAGATTACTAAAGAACTAAAGATTACTTTGGAATCTTTTAGTAAGGCACATTTTACTGCAACAAAGAACAACAGATACTGCAGAATGTACAATATGCTATCATATATATTATATAATGGATGTATATTTTACAGGCTTAATGTTCTTACGTTTTCATTTGACACTGAAACAATACAAATATCAAAAAAGCACAGATTCCAAAAACAAGAAAATATTTTTTTTTCTCAAAAAAAGTTTTGAGTCTCACTAAATGAACTAGAAATCAATTACTGTTGTATCACAGTTAGAAGCAAAATCAGACAGAAAAGTCCAATACACAAAAAGATTTCCTTTCAAAAAACAAAGCTACTTGAACATACTACTTCTCCACATTCAGTAGATTTGTTATGGTCTCTGAATATGGAACTATTGTTGTCACATTGCCCAGAGGTCTCTGTGCAAATTGAAAACTTACCAGGCTACTTAACTAGAAAGAACCTTACTCTCACAGCACTACTGGTATACTTACTATTTGCAGTGGTGCCTAATACCTGAAGGCTCATTTTTTATAAAATCCTTTTTCTCACTCACTGTTGCAGGGGCATTCTGAATCAAAAGAGTTTTATTAAGGAACTCAGCTATGAGCAAAGACAGGGAATCGATTTTGTGAAGTACATTCTCTAAGAAACTAACAATTTCTTAACAGAAGTTTGTCTCTGGATATCCTAACTGAAAACCGACTTCAGAAGTTTTACTAGAGGAGATGGTTATCTTACAGCCTAACTAAATGCAAGGCAAATGCAAATCTTTCTGAACAAAACACATACACATTACAGTAACCTATAAAGAAACATGCTTTAGAAAATATTTCAATGAACTGTAAACACAAGAGTATCTCCTCCAGGAATTCATTTCAATTTATCTGAAACTATCAATTTGGAAAAAGCTGTGTACAAAAAAGCAAGTGAAGAATTCTATGTATGGGAAACATCTTCATTTGTTTTTCCCCTTCACATACTTAGTAAGTTTAAAGTAAACACCAAGAAACTCTCCACAAACACAAGAACATTAGAGAAAAAGCAGAGCAGGTTATAGTTTCAAAGTGGTTCAAATTAAATACTTGATAACAGGCTTAGAAAGAGAGTTAAGAATAATAGCAACATAGGAAAAAGCATGTCTACCAGAAAAATGTAATTATTTTCATGTTCTGGAATGACGCTTCCAAGAGTAATCTTTTTTTTCCCCACACAGGTCATAGTGACATTTATTCATTTCACTCTTCTCCATTTAGAGGTACAGCTAATGCTTCTTTATTGTCTCTAGTCTTGAAATCTCCTGTGTATCATCCCTATTAATGAATTCTACATGTGTTTCAGCAAGTTTATTCTCTCTTTATTGTCCTCAGTTTTAAGGGTTGGTGTCTGTACTCTCATTTCTCTGGCAAGTCCTATGAGTCAAACCTAATCTACCATCTATGAGATAAACTGTACAGTTATTTACCAATTAAGATTTAAACAGGCTACAAATGAAGAGCCAACACACATGCAAACATGAGGGTAAAAATGCTTTCATGCATTTTTTTCAAGCAAAAAGGAACTGACAGTAGTGGTTTAAGATCCCAGAAAGCTTGCCTGTTTTAATGTGTGTACGACTACAGACACCACAGTTCTGAAGTCCCATGAAGCTCGAGCAGTTCATTATGACAAAGTACATTTATTCCCCAGAACAAGCAAAATTATGCAGATAATTACTTCTTGGACAATACCCAGTGACTCTGCTATACTGAGCGAATCAGCTGCTACCTGTTCAGATCGTACATTTTAGGTAGCAAAATTATTTTAGAAGTTCAGACTCATTTATTAATCATCTATGTACATCATCAATTAGATTCACTTATTCTCTTATGGTTGTCAGAATACAACTGACAAGGCAATTTTTAGGCACAATTATCAACAGTAAGATAACCAAACAAAAACATGCTCTCTTTCTAACTCAAGTATGCTTATACACATAACCTTGTTTCAAATAACATGCTAATACTATTGATAGTCAGCATTTAAGATTTATTTGTTACAAAGTACATTACCTTATTAACTTTTTCAGCACTGCTTCCTACAACTACAGAACAACCACAGGTCTGCAAATGTGAACTAATTGCACTGGAAATAAAAATAAATTTAATCAGACTTTTCAAATAAAGCCATTAACGTTTTAACAAGAATAAGTAATCCTACTAGCATAATTGTAGGCCCATACTCTGGCCCTCATGCAAGCTGAAATCCAGAAATTCAGCAGAATCCATATATTCGTTTTGGTGAATAAAGACTGCCAGCCAGAAAAACCCAAAGCTACTTATAGAGCTAACAAAAACTGTCCACTGCTTCTGTGTTTCAGAATCCAAAATCTATATACAGTTAGAAAGCTTTCTCCAGTACCTGTAAATATGGGGAATCTATCTTATTAAAGGAGGCTTCTTGAGGCGATTAACTTGTTCTAATAAACATCGCTAATTTATAAGGACTCTGACAGCTACATTTGGACTCTGAAATCCTAGAGGCAGACTTTATACAGGACCCAATACTGTTTTTCTCACCAATTCTATTTTAAAGGATTAGATTTAAGGCTATCTTTCTTAGGGGTAGAAACAGGTGTTTAGTTTCATTTGGAGGTTACTAAGAAAGCATTACAAGTATAATTTAATAATAAGTGTGTGCTCCACATGCCATACCATATGATTAATTAAAGACAATTTTTTTTTTTTGGTATTTTATAAAGACCTAAGACTATGACTTATACACTCACAGACTTCAAACTAAGTATCAAGGAAAAAGTGTATTTCATATGGATTCTATTATCAAGCAAATGACTCCGTGACAACGTTAAGACAGCTGCAGCT
Organism: Cyrtonyx montezumae; assembly: GCF_038088225.1. Taxonomy (NCBI): domain Eukaryota; kingdom Metazoa; phylum Chordata; class Aves; order Galliformes; family Odontophoridae; genus Cyrtonyx; species Cyrtonyx montezumae. Next base: position 4,612,607 of record NW_027072033.1, read on the forward strand.
GTTAGCCCAGAGCCATTCTTTTGGGAAGAAAATAACTTCTACATCATTTCATAGTCTAGAATCCCAAAGAGTCAAACACCTAATACATGTTCGTATGTCAATACAGACTCATATATACACATACACATAAGTTTAATCCATTTCACTACAGCATAAATCAAAACTGAAATTCATACTTGAGGAGAAAGCCTTCATGACAACTATCCCCAATGTCATCATCGTTTAGTACTGTGTCACTAATCTGAAAACCAGATAAATAAAAACAAAGGTTAGAAAAAGATGTACAAAATCTCAGATTAAGTGATTTGATTCTGATAGGAGTAGACTGTTTGCAATCTACTTATGCTAAGTTGTACGTGACAGAAAAGCACAATTTTAAAATGACCTTCTGACTTCGGCCAAAGCACTTTGAAAACAATGAACTATTAAACATTTTTTTACCAATTACACAGATTCCTCACAGTGTTTTTTTTTCCTAAAGCCTTGTCTAGAATATTTTATCCTAGCAGATTATTAGAAATATTAATTAATAATTATTAATTCTATTAATAATTATTAATTCTATTAATATTATTAATATTAATAGAAATAGATCATTTCTATTTCTTCCATGTGAACACTAAACCACACTGATACAGCAATAGTAACAAATTATATTGGCTGTCATTTTCTAATTCTGAATCTAAAGAGAATAGAGACTTACATCTATTTCTTCAGGAACACTGTGTGATTTCATAGATGAAAGGAGCTCCATTACAGGAATAACTTCTCCCGTTAGCATTGGAATGATGCTCTGGCCCTGTGCAGTAAATAAAACACTTAAAAGTGTATTATAAAAAGTTATTAACAACCTAAACATGCAAAACTTATTTAACTTCCTATTGTCTGAAAGTGTAGTTATCGATGTCAATTGATACAGACTTCTTTGGCAATGCTCACCATCAAATATGAATGGAAAACATGCATTTTACCTTTCAACATCATGTCTAAAATACATTCCTAGGGTGTTTTGCTGATCAGTTTGTTTGGCCTACACGGGACATATCTGGAATAAGATAATCTGAGCATAACCTATTACATGCAATTATTGTTAAACATTATAGATCCAAACTCTTGCAGTAACAATGGAAGGAAACAAAAAAAGGCTATTTGTTAAAACATACAAAATTATGTCATCATTCACAAGAAAAGTGAAGCCACAATTTCATATTCAGTTTCAGAAACAAAATCTCATATACTAAGCCTACTACAACATTCCAACATTACATACTGTATACACCACTGTAACTTGAAAAGTAACAACCTTCACACGAGGAGAGGTTACACCTATGGAAGCTACTAGCTTTACAAAGCTTCAAGTTCAAATAAATGACTTCCCCTTCTGAAAGATAACATTCTTCATAGATTTCCGCTTCACCCACAAAGTGATGAAAACATATACTCCTTCAATTTTTTCACAGCTTCCATCATCCTGTCTTCAAAAAGGATGTCTTTTGTGCTTGTCAAGTCACCAGCCAGTCCAAAGTATCTTCCTGGATCTCGAAAATAAGAAGCACCAACTTCTACAGTCACCAGGTCCAGTCAAATAGTTCTGAGGCGTGTCATATGCATCTACTAGACGGTCTTACCTGATCCTCCATTCTCTCCGTGCCTTCCAAGACAATCTTCTGGAAATGCTCTTGCCTCTCCTGAGCAAGAGAAGCAGTTAAATATAAATGCTCTGGTACTTGTTTATATACGTATGCACACAACAGTCATATGGTACAGTTTCTTCCCTGTGGAGCAATGCTTTCCATGTTCGAGTCTTTTTCTTTTACAGAGCTGACATTAGTAGGAAGTGACGTCAGTTTTAACACATCAATGTTCTCTGCTCCAACCCCTACCAAACCTCTCACGTGCTGGGGCAGGAGTAGCAGAAAAAGGAGGGTGTGATGACAATGGTTAAAGATTAACATTTTCTTCATTAAAGATCAAGAAAATGCCAAATGATCAGAATTTGGTGCAGAACTCCATGAATTTCTGTGTCAAATGAGTCAGGTACAGACTGATGGATCCTGATGCAGTAAGAGAAAAATGAGATTCCCCAAATAAGGAAAATTATGTTTGGGGAAGGAAGTAACACCAAGATTTTATTTCCACATCTTGAGACACTGAAAACACAATCTTGAAAACATTGTCTTATGACCAAGTACAGGAGACATGAAACCTCAAAATACACAAAATACACTGTACAAAAGACTGGACAAAATTCTCAAAACAGTCTCATAGGCAGCTGAGCCTCAACCATTGGCACAACCAATAAATACATCATACAAAAAAAAAATCTTTTGCTATATTTTGGGACACTGTTGCTTTTTTAGTGGTAACTTTTAGTTTCCTGGGACTGATCTGCTAGGAGTTGGATCCAACTCAGGTGGGAAAAGGGTCACAATGCTTTTTGAACAGATGAACAAGTGACAATCTGCAGCAAATTATCCTAAAACAGTTGTAAAACTTGTCTGACCATCTAAAAGAAGTATTTGTGAAAAGTAACACTGGAACTAAGCAGATTCCTTTGGGTAGTGTGACATTCACTTTGATTTCAGTTGCTGTGAAATATGGCATATTCAGTAATGACGATGGTTTGCTTCAAAAGAAGTCTTCATGAAGTGCAGGCTGAACAAGTATTAGCCACTTCCTTCTAGGGATGTAACTGCTATAAGCATTAGACAGACATCCAGAACACAGAATTCAGGTCAATGTACATTTTCTATTCCCAAAGACTTGCTTGAAGTCGCTTGTCTTTGCCAGTATGAATGTTGTTCCATGGTTACCCTGGTCTTTGAGTTCAGAAGGTTTCTTCTCTTGTATAAATCTGGCTGGAACTGTTTCATGTCTCTACAGAGAGCTGGTGAGAACTGAAAAATCACCACATCTATTAGAAATGCCAGAGCAGATACATAGCGCCTTTTGGATACCAAGTTTTTTGAGTAGCCCTATTTGCTGAGCTCCCTCAAAACAAGGAACTGCAGTAATTAGGTATGTTTTCATTACATACTGTAGTTCTACAATGCATGCCTAAATTTTAACCTGCTACTTTTGTCTTCCAGTTAGATTCATGTGCAGATGTCTGCAGGTTTACTCGTCATCTCCAAAAAAGGAAAAAAAAAAAAAAACAGGAAAAGGAAATAGAAGAGACACAAGTGCCTTTTTTTAGAATCCTTTTCTGTCTTTGATGACCTAATTGGCTAGCTATTTCCAGATCATCTGAAAAAGAATAAAAAACATTAGGACTAACTTCAGAGAAAACTAGTAGAAAACATTTTGTCATTCCCAATGCCACCTGAGGCCATTCCTACTGTGGAAATACATCAATATGTATCAATGTCCAAAAACAGGGAAGATGCAGTAGCTAAGAATGACCAACAATTCTTATCTGACCATTCACATTATAAATCAGTAGGGAAAACACTAAACAAGACAAGGAATGTAGATAGTACTTTTGATACAAGCTGAAGTCCAGCAAAAAAGTGGCTTTTAGGAATGAAATATTCGTGTTTCTACTCTACTGAAAATGAAGGTTTGTATCCTAATCTTCCTCTGAAAAATAAACCTCACATTATCAAGAATAGATGTGAAGGAAGGTACTGCCAGCCACCATCAGGCAATACAGCAAGAAGTAATGGAATTTGTTAGTGTAAAAAAAAGGAAATGACAATGCAGAATTTAATGTCAGCTTCTTATTTTTGGACTCTTAATTGGTTCAGATTAGAGCATTTAAAAAGGAAGTTTAAAATATGTTTATCAGAGGCCTCAAAACAGAATAGAAACAAACATTACTGGACAACTGTGCATCACCACACACATTACAACTGACATACAACATACTGCCCTTAGACAACTTGTACTCCATGAAGACAACAGAGATTCTTCTACTTTCTTTTTTTTTTTTTCTTAGTTTTTATTATTAGAACGTTATTTATTTTTAACAAAAATACTTAACAATTTTTACTTAACAACCATTATCCACCTAAAGGTAAGAGCTGCAACTCATAAAAGAAAAAAAAAAACAAACTCAATTTTTCCCTTTTTCAGATTTCAAAAGCAGTAATACTTGGGATAAAGTAAAAATATTCGTTTTGCACAATTTAAAACCTGCTGAACTCCTTCTTGATATCCTTTTCATGAAAATGAAATGAATACAGCACACAGAATGACATTAATTCTATCAGTTCTCCTCTTTGTATCTCCAAGGTGAAAAAAACCAAAGATCTGAAATAGTAAATTTATAATTCTACCTGGTTTAAATACAGCAATTAACACAGTTAAAAGCAGTGATTTAAATCAAATTCAGAGAGATGACAAATTGCGCAAGATGGCCAATTTAACTATACGCTTAAATAATACTGTGTGACTATAAAGGACAAATCACAAAGCTAAAATTCCTATTCTCAGATTTGGTGCCATATGGATAACATTTTACCTTCAAAATTCTGTATTTATAAAGAAGTCAGCATTCTCTGAACTTTTGTGTACGGACTGCCACGTACCAGGTGTAACAAAACAGTTTTGTTCAAGACAACTAGGACAACTGCTTTTAGTAATGAACAATGAACCTACCTTATGCATCCATATTCTTCCTTTCCTTATAATATGTGTTAACCTATCCACGCATACTCTGTGAAGAGGTAGGTAGAAGGCAAGTTCACTTTGTGGAAGTATAATTGACAATCCATATGTGCTTCTGTCTCCATTCCAGTTTCCATCAAAGATTAAAGACACAATAATAACCCTTTTTTCTGCCAGGACAAAGAACTTCACATCTATTGCACCACTTTCTGCATTCCGAAGTATTTCTCCATTCAGGGTGTGGTTAGCAAGAAAAGTTATTTCGCCATCACTGAGAAGTACCTGATCTGTCTTTGGGGCCCAGATGTGCCGTACTCGAGGGCCAAGGATATTGTCCCAGTAAGCAAAAGTGGCAGCTAATAAAGGTGACTCGCCATTCATAGAGATCTCTGTTTTAGCAACTGCAGGAGATGGAGGTGGACAAAGAGCTGACATGGTTGCTTCTTCTCTTGCAAATCATATTATCTAAAATACAAAGATTTTCAGAGAAAAAGAAAGGGGTAGTGATCATCATCATAACACTTGGGTTTGTTTCCAAATAAAATTTTAAGAGACAGCTCTGACTTCTACACCTGAGATTCCACTACAGACATTATTCATGAATGAAGCTCATATGCATATCTTCCTCATAACGCCATGGCGTGCTTATAGATGCTAGTCAAAAAGACCTCAAAGAGCCTTTACTAACTATACAAGTACGATGAGGCTAGTAACATTCAACTGCTGTAAGAATTCTGATGCACGGCAAGCACACGGTTCACAAAACAGGGGCACACCAACTTGTTGGGGTATGAGGTGAACCCTCAAGCACCAAACAGAACGCAGTGACGGAAAGTGCTCTGCATTCCCTGTACACAAACCCCTGGACACGCACCCCAGAAGCTCTCATCAACACCGGGGCTGTGGTGACACCAGAGAGCCACCTTCCTTACAAGTCACACCACGATCACAGCAACACGCAGAATGCAAATCAGCACGGGGATGAGTGGCTGTAAAAGCCAAAACGCGCCCGTACGTGCACGAAGGCCCAGGGCGAGATCCAGGCGCTGCGCTCGGCGGGCCCCGCCGCCACTCCGCCTTCCCACAGCCACGCGCTGCCGAGACCCCACACCGCCCGCCGCTGTTTTTCACTTCGGAACAGCCCTACACCCTGCGCTAGGCGAGCTCCCACGTCCAGCTCGTCCACCTGCCCTCCTTCCCCGAGAGGAAAGCCATAACTACCGCTCGCCGACACCACCTCACCTGCGCACCCAACACCCGGACTCACCACGCCGCGCATGCGCCCGAGCCGCCCGCTCGCCCGCTCAGCCTCTGTCACTGCGCCGCGCATGCGCAGCACCGCCCCTCGCTGTGTAGGCGCAGCGGGGTTGCGGAGTAAGATGGGGGTGCGTGGGTTTTAGTGGTCCTATGCGGTTGTTGTGAGGGGCACTTCACGTGCAGTGTTTTAGGCTTCATTTCGTTGTATAGGAATACAGCAAGTGCCCATGCAAGATGTTGTTTTCACAGCATATCTGGAAGACAGGTGCTGCAGATGTTTAGTTTCAAGAGTGTCACCCTAAAGAGGAATAAAAAACCACAGATTCCTAGCTCTAGTTCTTGAAGTTCCTTTGCCTTTGCTGTATTTGGATGGCTCAAGTCTTAGGCAGCTTCCTCATACAGGTTTTGACAGGGTGTGGCAACCTGGAATTGTGCTTTCTGCGTCATGCCCTCCCAACTTAGTCACAAGCATCACCCTTCTCAGAGTGCTTGAATGCTGAGGTGTGTTAGCTTTACATTTGGGGGCAAGAAGTTTCTTCTCATACCATGCAAAGAAATGTATGTCAAGCTCTGAAGGATATAAGCTCTGTGGTATGAAAGGTGCAGTGATACTGGGTAGGCAGTGGTGCTGGAAACGGGCTTCAGGGTTAGTTTTGTCAACACACTGTCATGGAGCCGCGCATTAGATACGTGGTGCAATTGCATCAGTTTCCCACTAGAAGCTCCTGTAAGGATTATAGGTGTTAAACCAAGTCACTGTGTTATATATGAAGAAACGCTGGCATAAAGTACAAATTGTTTATTTTCTTTTGAAGTTAATAGATGTGTCTCTGTAACTGCCTGAATGCTCCTAATGGCAGTCTGTATGCATGCCAGTTGTAGCAATATTGACCTTTATTTCATTTTCCTTCAGTTTTTAATGTTTTCTCCAGTCAGAGAGAGAGTAGCAATCCCATTATACTATGATCTGAGGAGTCTAATAATAATTCTGCAGGTGCATTTTGTAGACACATCAGAGAAGTGATGACAGACTGCAGTGTAAGCAGGATTTTTTTTCCCCAGACATCTGATTACAAAGCCTAATGCTATACATCTGCAGATAAATTAATTAGAATGTGGTGTCTTGAAACGCCACATGATGATAACGAGCTCAGGCTCTGAGCACAAGAAAAAACACATTTCAATGTTATTTGTGTTTTCAGTAGGGCATCCTGAATCATTATCATGTCTGATACCATATTTTAAGATAAGGGAGTATGTTGGCAAAAAGGAAAAGTGATGAAACAAAACACAGAAGAATTCGGTTGCTCAGCCTGGTGAAGATCTTAAGAACACAGAAATGGAAGGATCATAAGGTATTACTTTGCTGCCACTTGCCACACTGGAATCACACATGCACTCAGGACAGTACAAGTCTGTACTGCTGCAAAAGACTTGGTCTTGACAAAAGCAAATAGCACAGTAATAATGGTAATGATTTCCAGCCAGATCAGACTGCTATAAAACTGATAAACAAGGCAGTGCAAAAAGGGAATGGTTGGCTGGAGTAGTTGGGGTTGTGAGGAATAGGAATGCTTGCTTTTGGAGCAGAAATCAGCGATAAGATTACACTTTACGCACGTATAAGCTATATAAAGCTGAATTTCAGTATAGAAACACGTAAAAAACATAGACCATAAGAAACAGAACCAAAAAGCCCCAGATCTTGCATTCCCCATCCCCAGCTAATCATTCCTACAGAAGAGGGAAGTGGGGAATTTCCACACTGTTTGTTAGTGGTTAAAGGCTGTAGTTTCACATCCATGTTTAAACAGTGAAGTACACTCTACAGTCTCTATTATGTTTACGAAGTCTCTTTCTTTACTGGTTTTAACTTCTTAGAGAAAACAGCTTTATTAAGAGCTGGAGCCCATGCAAATTTGAGTTTGACCTGTAAATATGAATTAATTCCACACAAATCCTCACAGTGGTTCTAGCTGCATCTTAATAGTTGTTTGAGTGGTGCTTTCATAATCACGTTAATTCTTTACAGTTCACTACATGCACAGAGTTGGCAGAGTAAAGATCCATTAATTAGTGTGATAGAAAACAGCTTGCAATTCTTGAGCTGTTCAATGTGCATTAACAATATTGAAGTGGAACTTCAGGGTCCAGAATTTTGGAGAGGCCAAGTATTTTGTCCCAGGGAGACTCCTATGCCTTTTTATCACTATCATTTTAAATCACCTGCAAAGGGTGATTTAATGTCTGAAAGAGAAATGTTGTGTATCTTCAGTCCCATGAGCAAATGGTAGTGTTATCTGCAGAAAACCTATGCAAACAACTGGTGCCTGGTGAAACATGCATAGCTGAAGAGCCTTCATATGAAACACTGGCTGTTCTGTGTCTGGAAAGATGGCTTGGAGTTTTATACAAGAACAATTCAACTTGTATGGGTTGGATAGATGAATGTATTTAGGCAGCAAAGAAAATTAACTCCTGCTTGGCTGCTGAAACCACATTGCAATTCCTCTTAAGCTAACACATATTTTAGAAACAGAGAACCAAATTTAGTGTCTTTATATTGACTGTAAATAATTAAAATAACAAATTCCAGAGGTGATACAGTTTCTTGTATGACAGCACAGTGATCGTGTGAAATTTGTGATGTTTTTGTTGATTCAAGGTTGTTTTCCAAATGCAGCAAGTCAGTATCTGTCACAATAAGCACCAGAGTAGCTTTATCATGACTTGTCCACTTTCTTCTTTCTGCTTCTATTAACATCTGAGTGATGATGCAACTTTATCTGTACTCCAGATCAGCTTCATCTATCTGAAAACCTATTGCTTCTGAATAGAGGCAGCCTAACCTAATTTTGAAAATGATGAACAGAAGCAACCATATACTGTTATGTCATATTAAACTTCAGAATGACAAGACTGGACATGTTCCAGAACATTTTAAAATAAGAGATGAATACTTTGGGAAATTGTCAAATTTGAAGTAACAGAAAGTTTCTTCTGTGCATGTCATAAACAAAAAGACAGGATAAATTATAATCACACTTCTTCTTAGCTTTGCATAAACTGCTTCTTCTTCAGGTTCACTTCTTCTCTTAGGTTTTACTTCTGTTCTCATGGAAAACTGAGTCACGTATTGATGAAAATTTGTGGCAGTGTGCTGTTTTTAAAAGCTGTAGATAGCTCCCGTGATGTGTGGAGTCAAACCATATAACCTATGTGAGGTTATAATGCAGGTGTGTTTGTTATGGCGGTAAGTGCAAGGGGTATTTCTCATCCTGTCTCACACACAGAGAACAGAAATGTTTACATATTTAAAGACACAACACATGCATATTTACATTCCAAGAAAATGGAATTCTAAGAATTTATTAGCATATTGTCAGAATTCTAAGAAGTTATTAGCATATTGTCCCACCCTCTTGAGCATACATCCTAAAAAGGTGGTGTGGGTCTCTAGTGATTGTTGGCTGAAGGATAATAGTCTTTCTTGCTGTGTACTTTCAACCTCTTAGGTGGAGGGTAGCCTGAACATGCTCATACTGGTGTTGTGTTGAGCTGAGGTATCTGTTCCAGTGTCCTCTCTATCTTTAACAACAAGACGTCTGTTCTTCTTATTGTTGTTTGGTAGCAAGTTTCCATGAACTCTGCATTCTTTTCTTGAGCTTACATGTACGGAAGCATCTTGTCCTTCAGCCAGTATCCACTTAAGTTACGTGTAAAGGCTGTGCTCATTATTCACCTGCAGTTTGCCATGGCCATGCTTGCTGCTGGCAATCAAGATAGCTTAAAGGAATTTTGAACAAAGGAAATCTCATCTATTCCTCCATGACTTACATAAAAGACCAGTGCTACTCTATTAGGACAGGCAGATATGGAAAAAAAAATCACATTTTCTGTATGAGTGCATTAGCTTTATATCTACTAAAGAGCAGAAGAATGCAAAGTCCTCTCATGGACCTTTCACCTGCCCTGAAAGGTCATCTTGAACTTTAGGTAGTAAAACGGAGCAGAATTCATTATGAGGGACTGCATTCCCTTTATGATACAGAGCAGTTGAACAGGCTTAATCAGGAAGTCTAATTTTCAGTGTACACTTCTGTACCCTACAGTTTGTTTGCATAGTGGTAGTTTTATTTATTGGAAAACAGATATCAAGAAGCTGACAAAGGCAATATAAAATTATTTTGCTTTTTTGTTTGTTTGTTTAAGTTGGAAGATTTTCATATTAAAACTGTAAATGGCCTGTGAGAGATATGATATTACTGTGCTTCAAGGTCTTTCTCATTCCAATTGTAACAGAAAATTATTTCTCATTCCTTGTCCCACTTGCACTTGAAAAATGGTCACTAATTTTAAAGATATCTGCTCCACTGCTGTTGGAATTGTTACTATTCCATTCTACTCATTCATCCACTCTACATTCATCTGCTCTGAAAGTAATGCCTCCCGCTTTTTTCCACAGAAACTACAACAAATACAAAGAATACATTAATTCAATTTGTTGTGGTTCATTCTCAGCTATAAAACATTGGTTTTCAACACAGTGAGGACAGGTAGCTGTTCATTCTTGCCAGCAATGAACAAGAGCCTGCATGCTGCACTTTTTAACAATCTACAGTAGTGGAGGTCACCCACTGTCACCACAGCTGAAACTCAGCACCCACTGCCTCACTGTGCTCACTGTTTGGTCTCTGTAAAATGTTCAGCAAGTGATTGTGAATGTCGGTGGGTGCCATTTTTTCCTCATGGAGGAATGCAGTTCCACACTTTTGCTTCATATGCACTTCCATGTCAGTTGCTGTTTTGTCAGTCTGCCCCTCTGCTGCCATCTGTCACATGGCAAAAAAATGTAATGGAATATTGTCCAAGGTTCATCCTCTATTGCCACATTACCAACATGCACCTCTGGTGTCATGGGCCAACATCATAAAATAGGAGGCATTACTTTTGGAGCAGCCCTCATTCATATGGGGAGTGTTTTTCTCTGAAAGAGTGGTCAGGTGCTGGAACAGGCTGCCCAGGGAGGTGGTGGAGTCACCAACCCTGGAGGTATTTAAAGAACATTTAGACATTGTGTTGAGGCATATGGTTTAGAGGGAGCTATTGGTGATAGGTGTATGGTTGGACTGGATGATCTTGTAGGTCTTTTCCAACCTTGTTGAATCTATGATTCTATGATTCTACGCTTACTGTTCCTGAAGGAAAAATGCATTGCCATATTGTCCTAAGATACATTGATGTACACTCTTAGAAAGAATGGCAACATTCCATTTCAAATATTGCTTTGGGTCAGAGACTTGCTGTGGAGTCATTGGAAGCCATCTTCTGACAAAGGCTGATAATGGGTTCTCTCATATAGTATCTAAGGACATTGCTCATAGGTTTGGTGCAAGCTTTTCCAGTGTAAACGGTGGAAGGGTTCTACTGTCAAGGAAAACAGTGGAATAATTCTGCAAGCATTATCTTTTGGCCCAGTCTTACCAGGTCTGCTGTGTCGTCAAAGAACAGTGGTCTAAAAGCAGAAGCAGTTTATGTAAGAGCTTATGTAAACTGAAGGTATATAAGGTGACAAGGAAGTTTCCTTAGGAGTTATCCAAGGTCAGACTCAAACCCCAAAGCAGCCAGAAAGTTCCTCCTATTGTTGTCCAGTCTGAGGTCTGGAGCTAAACACCAGAAGCATAAATCTTCCTGATGAATTTTCTGCAGATGCAGTTTAATGTAGTTAGTTTGACTGTACATTAATTGTAATATATCTGATTGTTAATCTGTTAATATGTAAGAAACTATTTGATTTTCACTTGCCACCTTGACTACATCTATCTATTCTTAGTGCCACAACTAAGTTATATTCAAAGCCAGTGTGATACTTTGGTAATACAGTATGTGCATTACACTAGATGAGTCATGAATTAATAAACCCTAGGTAGCAGCTTTACCTGAAAGAGCGAAAATAAGGCTGGAGACCAGAGGTAATATCAGCTATATCAAAACCGCTTTTGACTGATTTCTGCCTAACCTGTTCAGCCTTTAAAATGTGGTGCAGGTTCCTTGTCCATCATTGAAGGATTGCAGAGAGAAACTAGAGTATGTTTGGAGGGCTTGGAAATGTGACAGAAGGCAGACGTCTATAGGTCTCGGAAACCTAACACAGATGTGTCTAATCCTCACTTACATGAGTAATGCCATGTTTCAGGTTTAAACACAGTATTTCACTATGCTTCAAGTGTAGGTTGCTAGACTTCTTTTGCTGTCATTTCCAGCTCTAGAGCTGTAGAAGTGTTGAAACCATCATTAAATCACGATCCAAGTGTTTGCAGATTCATTAGTGATATAAAATTAATCAGCAGTCAATGAACGATGCATTCAGAATCAGTGTCAGAAGCTTAACTTGTAAACCACTATTAAAGTCTTGCAAAACGTTAGTATATACTTAAATATATTTATATGCCCTTCTGTGATTCTAGAAGGTTAAATGACTTGCACAGATGCTGCCCCCCAGTTGAATGTGTGACAGTGGGGAGTGGGTCACAAGCTCATGCCCCCTTTCCTGTGTTCTGCTGTGAGTGAGGGAGTGCTAGAGTTGTCCCTCAAGCCTGCTGACCCACGTGGTACTGAGGAAACCCCATTCAAAACACATCCCAAAGAATTATTGAGCTATTCCAACAAACTAGATCATGTGCTTTTTGGTGCTTTGATTGTACTTAGAACATGCAATCCATCATCTGTTCAGATATATGAAAAGAATCTGAGTGACATTATTTTCACTACATTCATTTCAGTGCCTGAAATAGCACTGGCTGAAGTGTGGTCACAGGTCTACGGAGCTGTGAATGTTGAGCTAGTCTACAGCCAAGCTGTTTAATTTAGCTTATCTCACTGCCAGCTCATTGTAATCTCCACATGAAAATTCTATTGCTTTTATTAAAATATTTACAGGTAATAATCTGATTTCTTTCTACTGACAAAAATATTGTAGAACATAAAAATCGCAAGTTGTTAGAGCAGCATACTCTTCTCTTTCCTGTTTATCCGCCTATGTGAGACAGAAGACATCCCAGCTGGATTTTATGAAGAGCTTTAAATACTTTCTTATGGGCTCATAGGTGTGTACTCTTCTTTAGTTCTCTGCTTGTTCCAAATAAAATTACTACAGCATTTTCCTACAGATCCTAGTCTAAAGAAATGTATTCCACTTCACATAGCCAGGACAGACCAATGGTATATATTCAGGTATTGCTGGACACATAGCACTTATCCCCAAGGAAAGACCGGGGGAATAATTAGCAAACAGAAGATGACAGTAGTTCTTCTTCTTGTTATTGACCAAGGCAGAGAAGTGGCAGCTTAGGCTTGCTTGATCACATGTCGAAAGATTTAGTTATCCAGCAGCCCTGTCCTCATATTGCTTTGGCTGAAGCTTCAGATGCAGAAATGTTGTACCTGAACTTTTAAGAGCTGTATGTTAACCAAGAGCTAGTCTTGCAAAGAACTGGACTGGGCAGCCAAGAGAAACAATTTCTCAGGGTCACAGGAGTTGCCAATTCCATATCCTTTCCATATGGGAAAGTACTTAAAATGCAAATGCAGCTCAGCACTTAATCATTAGCTAGAAGTAGCTGCATGCAGGAGTGTCTTTCAGCATGGATGAGTTTAAGCCAATTGTGGAATTGTGAAGAAAAAGCTGCTGGCTGCATAGATTTCAAGTCTGTTGAAGATGACCAGGTTTCTTCAAGCAACCATACGTCTGGATAGCAGCTGTACCAAACACAATTAACAGGCTCTCTAAACTATGTGCAAAAAAATCTGATTAGTATATGTCAGTTTAATAATACAAGGAGGATCTCATTATGCTTGAAATGATTACAGATACACTTGTTCATCTCTTACAGCTTAGCCAAACACTGACGTGTTACGTAGGAAAATATTGTGCAGTCTATAGTATCAGCAGGAGCTGTAGGAATTGAATGAATCTTTGTTGAAGATAATTCTTCTCATTTTTTCTCTGCCTTTTTTACTTTCTTTGCATTTGAGTTTACTCCCACTGGAATCAGTGGCAAAAGTTTCCTTTTGATTTCCAGGAGAGGAAAACTAAGCCTTGGGGCAGAGCAAGACATTATTTACTGCAGCAGTCAATGACAGCTTTATCTTAGAACAACAGTGTGGTCACAGTTCAACACGGCCTCATTATGTGCATTATTATTTTCACTGGAAAAAAGATTTGTTAGCTTTCTGAACCTCCTTCATTTGATCAGGCTCTGCAGCGTTGGGAACAGAATTATGCTTCATGTCTGTGGCATTCTGCCTTGATTTCAGTATTTATTTTCTCTGTCTTTATCTTTCAGGCTTGATTATCTTGTTTGTTGTGTTCAGATATTAGAGAGCAGGTCTTTTCGAGTGATTCTGAAAGAATGAGTTGTAATTCATGAAATATTTGTTTTAGTGTAGTGTTCAACTGAACTTACAGAAGTTTATGGTAAGTTTATGTCTTACAAAAGCTTAGTAATGCATTTTTATTAGATATTTTATATCTCACTTATTTTTACCTCTCACTATTGAGAGCATGACAGATAAAACATGGTGTTTTTGGGTACTGGAGCTTTGAGAACTAGTGTTGTTGTCACTATTCTCCTCACCAAATATTTTGAACACACAGTCCCACGTTCACTTCCCAGAGTCAGTTACATTCACTAACCCTCAACTTGCTTCCCTACCCACTGGGGCAGATTGGAGTTGGTCCTGGAGAGCTGTAAGAAAGGTGTTGATGTTGTGCTTTCTGTCTGTCTGTGGATATTGATCTTGGGTGCCACTGCCCAGGTCCCCAGACGTTTCAAGGTTTCCCTAGATTTCCCAAGGTTTCGCAAACCTCTTTGTATTAAAGCACTAGCATGTGCTTAATGTATCTGAAGGGATAGCATAAAAATGCTCTATTGATTGCCTTGTGTCCTCACCTCATTACAAAAAAGCAATTGTCCTTTTAGGTGATTCAGAAAATAATCAGCATTTTTAGAGAAGGTTGTGAATATCTGAGGGCTGGTTATATCAGCAAAGTACCACATGCAATGTGAGAATACTTGTAGTCAGGAAATAAAATATTCAGACAGAGGCAAGGGAGAGCATACTTTAGCCACTTTCCTGTTCACAAGAGAGAAGCACAACTGAAAAATCAGGTGTCTTGTCATGCTTTCTGCTTTGTCAGAGCTATAGAACTTCAGGAGGATCTTTGCCTGATTGAATAGCATGGATAATATCTGAAGACAGCATGAAGCCAGGGAACAAAAAAAAATGGTAGCTTAGAAACACACAACTAACTGTTTTTCTTTGTGATGAGTTTATAATTTCTCTGAATCTTAACATCACAGAAAGTTGTCTAATAAGTCCCTAAAATTTTAAAGCAGACTATAGGCTCTTTGCACTCACTGTGTTTTGTTTCCTGGTTGCAGGTCAAAGCTGCTACTATGCTGGCCAGGCATAAGAACTAGATAGAGTCTCATATTTATTGGATCTTGGGAAATTAAAGTTGAGGTGCTAATGTAGAAACTCATTCCAGAGAAGTAATGAGTCTACATGGAGTCACTGTTATCATCATAATGTTAGAATCATTAAGCTTGGAAAAGAGCTCTAAGGTCAAGCCCAACCATCAACACCTCCCCACCATGCCCACTAACCATGTCCCTCTGAGCCACATCTCCATGGTTCTTGACCACCCACTTCCCTGAACAGCTTGTTGGACAATCACATTCACTTTGTTCCCTCAAAATATCCCAGTGAGAAGTTTTTTGACAAAACATATCCCTTCCAAGGGTTGGTTATACCCCCTAACAAACAAAGCCCCTACAAATCTCCTATCTCACTGAGGCTCTACTTAATAGAGCAAGGTGGAAATTTGTGTGCTTTCCTTAGAATGCGTTTCTTTGCACTGAGACATCTGAGCCACTTGCAATGTGACCTAGGAGAGTGTGCCCACCAGAGCTGTTAATTCAGCACCACCATGAGTGGGAGAGCAGCCAACAATGCCATTCCAGGCCCTTGGCTCTGTGCAGCCACTGGGCAGGACCAGCAGCTGCCAGCAGAGGCATGGGTGCTGATAGTGACTGCAGGCCTAGTGCTGGTGGTGCCAGAGCACAGCGCTGCAGCAATCCTCCAGGACTGCTTTATCACCCTTTGAGGGAAGGCTGAAACAGTTCTCTTCTTTGGTTGTTCACTGGGACTGGGCAAACACATTATCACTTGAAGCATTTTCAGAATGATTTCTACACACAGCTGAGCAGTGTGCCCTGCAGGCCACATGTGCTGCAGAAGAGCAAGGTGGCAGCAGCCTTTAGCAGTAGAGCTAAACCATGGTTCCTGCTACAGCCAGCTGAAGCCACCAACATCAGATGCGCTGTGGGGTCTGAACACCTTTACTTCCTAAATGCCCTGGAAGGAATGTTGATCAGGGACAGTAAACACTGATATTACTACCCCTGTTTCATTTATTTTAAGATTTACTAATGGCAGGGGCATATTGGAACTTCCATTATATTGGAAACAAAGATTAAATGGATGTCATTTCCATCTGTTACACAGCCAACTTGTAAGATCAGAAATTCTGCTTTTAAAAATAAATAGTTTTGAGCTTGGAAGCTACCTAGCTGTTCACAAGCATTAGGTGTATGCCATTCATCAGTCATCCAAGCTGTTGAGGCAAGGCAAGAGTATTGCCCTGGGTTTTTCCCTGTTCCAATAATGCGTTTTACATGAAGCTTAATATGATGCAGATTAATAAATCTGCAATTCTCATACTAGCCAAATACTTGAGAAAGACGCCTTCTCATATGTTTGCTTTCTTCTATTGCAAATGTAACGAAAGCATCAAGGAACAAGTCTGTCTCTTATTAAAATAAATATTTGAGATCAGAATCTATAGCAGGTGTTAACAGCCTTAGCAAGCAATATGCCTTTTTCTAACAAGTGCAATGCAGCTCTGCTGCTAAGAGATGCACCAGGCAGACAGGTAAGTGACAGCTCCTTATGGCAGCTCATACCTGGCACGTGGGAGCTGGTTTCAGAGCTGGAGAAATTAGTCTGCTACTGCTCAGGCTGCAGTGCAGCCAGAGGATCGGGGAGTGGGCTTTTTGACCTGTTGGTTACAGTATGCTTTTCACCTGGTAAGAACAAAAAACCCACACAGAGCACTTCTGGGAGCTTGCATCTTTTCTTCCTGTCTGGAAACACATATAATGTGCACACAGTTCTTAATTGCAGTGTTTTTTTTTGAGTATGCAGAAACCAAGTACTTGTCTGGATAAAGTTGTGTTCAGCCAGTATCAGTTGTTTGGAGCTGTATTTATAGTTAGAATGCAGGTGCCATGGGACGGATTTTCTGTGCTGCACAGTCATATGCAGCAAAGAATTAGCACCTCTACTACAGCAGTTAATGTGAATTAAATGCTTGGCTTGCTCTGAAGTCCTTATATAAAGGGCACTTCTTTTTAATAGCTTCTACATGCTGGAAATGTGTATAGTAGGAGGGTCACTTAAAGGAAACATACTCATACTCACTTTGCTGTGCAAGAGACTTAGAACAAGATGCGCTGTGATGTGATGTCATCTCCCACCTCTAGAGGTGTAGAGTTTTGCTGAGCTTCGAGTGCTCAGCAAAGAGTTCAAGTGTGATCAATCTGCTGTCATCTGCTTCCCTGCTGTAGTACCATGCTGAGCTAGCAGAATGTTGGAATGACTTGGAGCTGAACAGCAGCACTCACTGCCACTGAACATTGTCAGCCAACCTCAAGGTGCTTGATGACAGTGTCCAAATCACATGCTTTCATTGTGAGATGCCATTTCACAGAATTTTAGATGTTGGAAGAGATCACTGTAGATCATCCGGTCCAACTTCCTGCTTTAGCAGTTTCCCTACAGTAGGTTGCCCAGGAAAGCATCCAGCATTTTGAATGTCCCCAGAGAAGGAGAACTCAGCAGCTAATGGGTTGGCTGACTACCACCTCCATGTATAACTGAGCTTTGTGTGCTGCTGCTGTGGCAGTTGTTGTATTTGGTGCATTACATCATGTGACTAGCATCCTTGGCCATCCTGACTCTGATCCATAATTACCATATAGCCATACTACAAGGGGTTGACCAGGTATTTTCATGTAAATTAATCTTTAAATATTTGAGAAAACTTTCTTGTACAAATGAGGCCACATGTAAAAGTCAATTAAGTTATTTTATTGATAGAAGAAACAATAGAAATAGTAAACAGTGCTAAAGCTACAGAACACATATGGCAAAGGCAGGAATCAGCACCATATTGTTATCTACATTTTGTAATTGCTGTGCTCTCTCCAAGATTGCAGAGGAGGTCAGTCACATTAAGCTTAATGTCATCCTGCAGTGATTAATTGCGGTCATGTCTAATCTCAGTCAAGAGCCGGTAATGAGCCACTTGCATTTTCCCATTCAAATATTTCTGTTGAGCATTTTGTCAGTGTGCAAATTAAACTCAGTGTTATGCTTAACAGATGAAAGCACTTCATTGTGCAAAAGCAGTGTCCTGAGTCAGCCAGGTGGGAGGAAGAAGTCTTACATTTCATCAGGGAGTCAAGAAGGTGAAACAGAAGAGTAGAGGCCATGTGGGCCTGGCTGTGGGATGCTCCGACACCCAGGGAAGTCAGCAGAGTGCACTGTGAAGAGAAAGCTGGTCCATCATAGACAGTGGGACTGAGTGCACCCTCTGCAAATTTGCAGATGGCACCGAGTGGCGCAGTTTATAGAATGGAAGGATGATATGTTATCCAGGGGGACCTGGACAAGCTTGAAAAGTTTGGCCATGTGCAGTGTGTTACAGTTGGGTCTGAACAGCCCCAGGTATGTCTATAGACTGGGAGAAGAAATCATTGAGAACAGTGGAGAAGGACCTGTGGCTTCAGATCACATCCCTAGAGGTATTCAAACCCAGGCTGGATGAGACTTCAGACAGCTTGGTTGGCACACCTGCCCACAGCAGGGCACTTGGAATGGGGTGATTTTCACTGTTCCTCCCAACCTAACCCATTCTTTGATTCTATAATTTATCCAAAAGTTTTCTGTGATGAATGCAGTGTGAGGCAAAGAACCTGAGTACTATTGTGGTGCAGTTACATCCAGTAATACTCCAAGTGAGTACTCCAAATTCCTCCTACCCTGTCTCTTTATTTTATTATTTTATTACTAACATTTGTAATGATGCTGCAGTAGGAGTTACAGCTCTAGTTTGTTTTTTACTTCGAATTGGCTTGTTTTATGCATGATTTTAAATCAATTATGTAACAAGTGAAGCATTATACAGGGCAGTGTGCTAGGATCCCCAGCATATGCATGTCTCTATTGCATGTCACATTACACACGACTGTAGGAAAGAAACGTAGAATCCTGGAATGGCTTGGGTTGGAAGGGACCACTAAGCTACCCAGCTCCAACCTTTAGCTGTGGGCTAGTTGCCACCCACTGGGTTAGTCTGCTGAGGGCCCTGTCCAACCTGTCCTTCAATGCACAGGAAGTTTTAACAGGCCTGTGGGAAGGAAGCTGGTCATCCCGTAGCTCCAAGGAGTACTGCACAAAATGCAACTTGTTTTGCAAGGTCACGAGCTTTATTCCACAAACACCTAGCAGGTTTCCCAAAATTCTGATTAATGCATGCTGAGAGAATCTAAGTATGTCCCCAGTGGCATTAGACATGCTGATGTGTATTTTAGAAATAGAAAAGTATCTGCAGTACCAGTGATGTCTGTGGTGGAATGACCAAGGTCCTTGAGTCAGAGCAAAGGAACAATGTGATCTGCTGATAAACACAAATGGATGCTCCTTTGCCAAGTACTGCAGAGCTTGTAGACAGGTTCCAGTCTCCATGGAGACATAATTTTATGTCAGTTTTCTATTTCAAAGTTTGCAAAGTCACAGGGGTACTTTCAGTTGAACTTGGAACACATTATTACGTTTGTCATGATGCTACCAATTTCTTAGGAATTCCTAGAGGAATACCATTTTAATTTTTATTCATTTTTTAAATGGAAGAGACAGCATAAATTGTATGCAGTGTTCCAGGTATGCTTGAGCAGTATTTCAGACAAACGAAAATACAGCAAAGAGTTCTAATAGAGGACTTTCAGTTATGGTGTTAGCTGCAGAGGTACAATAGCAATGGCATCTGACAGAGCAGTAAGGTATCATTCTGACAAGATGAAGATATGGCACCCAAGGAAGGGTATGCAAAACAAAGTCTTTAGGCAAATGTGCAGCCCTGCTGTAATTCAGCTGCTACTGTTCGTATTTGAAATGTATTTATAAACAGAATTTAAATGAAAAAAAAAACACAAAACAAAACAAAACAATCACCAGATAAATCACCGTGAAACAAGAAGAGGATTTAATGTCCTCGTTGTATCTATGTGAAGCTGACTGCAAGATGCATGATTTTCCAGTGAAACTATAGGGCTGCAAAGAGCACACTTTTGCAAAATTACGTGTGATTAAAAATGTGGTACATCATTTTTGTCAGCAGCAGAAGATTCCATACCGGATACATAAGCAGTAGCACCTTATAAATAGCGTGAGAATCAGGTGATGAGTTGTTCCAGCTTCCAGTAAATGAACACTGTTTCCTAAAGAGAATCTGAAAGGAAGTCAAATTGTAAAGCGTTGGATTTCATGTGTGCAACTGGTGTCTCAGCTGAGTCAGATGCACTGCTGTAAAGCTTGGCCGCCTTACACCAGAGAAGGACACATTCAGCAAACAAGTGGTCAAACTAGACTGAAAAGTTACCTGCTTCTTTATCCACAGTAGTTACAGATGTCATCTTGGCATTTTGAGGTTGTTGAGATGCTCCCACTACTCTGTGAAACAGCTATATTTGACTATTGTCACTGAAAGAGGCACACATCTTCTTCAGGGTTCAGATGCAGAACCCCCAGGGCAAGGATGAGTTAAAGTTTATAATCAAGGACACCAATAAAAGATAATTGTTCGCATTTGTATTTTGTGAACATCAAAGGTAATAAGTGTGTAATCTCACAACTAAATAGTTGTTATATATATATCAGGGAATTGGAGATTGTTGCAATAGAAATTTTTAGAAGACTGATAAAGCAGGTTAATTTTTAAATCAAAAGCCTTTATTAAATTCATTCATTAACAACTCATTTTGGGCTAATGTGCCCTTATACACCATTAACCATTTCTACTGCACGTATCGAACAAAAACATGGTGGGATTGCTTCCACAACTGGAGTGCTGCAATGGATAGCTACAAGCTTTTCAGAAGGGACACTCAAGGAAGGAGGAGGGATGGTGGTATGGCTGTCTATGTTAGACAGCGTTTTGATGTTGCTGAACTTGGATCTGGGAATGATAAAGTCGAACCTGTATAGGTAAGGACCAGGAGGAGGGCCAGCAAGGTGGACATCCTGGTGGGGGTCTGTCATAGACCATCTAACCAGGATTAAGAGACAAATGAGGAGTTCTATGAGCAGCTGACAGAAGTTGTACAATCACAAGCTCTTGTTCATGGGGGAATTCCCTGATATATACTGGAAATACAGCGCAGCACCAAAGAAGCAGTCTGGAAGGTTTCTAGAGTGCCAGGAAGACAACTTCCTCATGCAGCTGGTTAGAGAGCCTACAAGTGGAGGTGCCCCACTAGACCTGCTTTTCACAAACAGAAAAAGACTGGTGGGAAATGTTGAGGTCAGGAGCTGTCTTGGGCAGAGTGACCATGAAATGGTAGAGCTCTTGATTCTTGATGAAACTGCTGCTTTGGACATCTGGAGGTCGGACTTTAAACTTTTCAGAATGGTGACAGGGAGTATCCCTTGGGATTCAGTCCTGAAAGTTAAAGGGGTCCAGGAAGGCTGGTTGCTCCTCAAGAAGGCGAAGGAGCAGGCAGCCCCTCTGTGCTGGACAAAACTGGCATGGACCAGGGAGCTTTTCCTGAAGCTCCAAGAGAAAAAGAGGATCTACCTCCTGTTGAAGAAGGGAAGGGCAACTCAGAAAGAGTACAAAGAGGTTGTTAATATATGCAAAGAGAAAATGAGAAAGGCAAAAGCCTACCTTGAACTTGACATGGATGAGAGCTTTGAGTGCACCCTCATTAAATCTGCACATGACACCAAGTTAGGAAGAGATATCCGTCTGTCTGGGGGTAGAAGAGCACTACAGGTGGATCTTGACAGGCTGGATTGCTGAGCTGCAGCTAATGGGATGTCGTTCAACAAGACCAAGTGCCAGGTCCTGTACATTACAACCCCAGGTGATGCTACAGGCTTGGGACAGAGTGGCTGGAAGACTGTGCAGAGGAAACAGATCTAGAAGTATTGGTTCACATTTGGCTGAACATGAGCCAGCAATGTGCCCAGGTGGACACAGAGAACAGCTGCACCCTGGCTTGTATCAGAAACAGTGCAGCCAGCAGGAGCAGGGAAGTCATTGCCTCTTTTGTACTGAGCTCTGGTGAGGTTGCACCTTGAGTACTGTGTTCAGTTTTGGGTCCCTTGCTACAAGAAAAACATAGGGGCCTTGGAGCATGTACAGGGAAGGGTAACAAAACTGGTGAATGGTCTGGAGCACAAGTCTTATGGGGAGCAGCTGAAGGAACTGGGATTATTTAGTCTGGATAAGAGGAGGTTCAGTGGTATCCTTCCTGATACCTGAAAGGAAGTTGTGATGAGGTGGGGGTGGGCCTCTTCTCCCATGAAACTAGCAATAGAACAAGAGGGATTAGCCTCAATTTGTATGACTGGAAATTCTGTTTGAACATTAGTAAATACTTCTTCAAGAGAGAGTGATCATGCACTGGAATGGGCTGCCTAGTGATGGAGTTACCATCCCTAGAAGTGTTCAGGAAATGTTTAGCTGTTGTACTGAAGGATGTGGTGTAGTGAAAACTATTGGTTGTAGGTGAATGATTGGACTGGATGATGTTAGAGGTCTTTTCCAACCTTGGTGATTCTATGAAAACTGTCCTCAACACTTGTATGCTTGGTGTGACTAAGTTGATTTAAGAATTACCATTTGGTAACACTCTTCTATATTGCAGACACATTTGTGATGCAGACTTACATATAGCAGTGAAACACACATTCTCTCAGGAAGCTCTGAAGGACTTCTCAGTACTTGTGCATCTGGAAAGTGGTGGTCACAGTGCTTGTGATTCACAGTTCAAATGACTCACAGTGACTTGGTCTTGTTATAAGTAGTTCTGAAAAAATGAGCATTACTCCTCTGATGCCAGTTGAAAGTACTTGAAACAGGGAACCTTCCTGAGTATCTAAGTGAGCATAAGTAGACTGGATTACAAACATCTGAAACTAAACATCACCTTAAATAAAGTATAGAACTTTTAACTCCTTGCATTTTAATACAAAAGAGAAAAGACATATAGGAGCTCTCCAGCATGATGTGACTGAACAAAGTCTCATGGCATGACGCAGGGAAAGAAACTTCCTCAGAACAGCAGTAAAAATATATATGTTTTGCTTTTTCAGAGACTAAACAAAGGTATTTTCAATAGTGCTGACTGTGGGGCTGCCAGCATTAACCGTTTCTCAGGTATTGTAAGGAAAGATATGAATGTTTTATGTATTTTTTTTTGGAAAGTCCCTAGAGAAAACAATCATGAAGGAAATCAAATTACTCATTGGCATATCAACAAGCAAAATTAAAGCAGATGCAATAGCATGTAATTAGGGGAGACTTTTTAAAGACAATGATAGTTCATTGCTCAAGTTACAACAAAAATCTCCCCTCTAAAGGCCTTTACAGCTGCTGCAATAACTCTTTTCCTCCTCTTGTTCAAAGGGAGAAAGAGTTCTACAGGACAAATCCCTTTTTTCTGGTTAAGATTATTGTTTGTGTTGAACAACTAAAGTTTGGCCAAGTGGTCTGTGAAAGACAGCTCAGTTCCAGGTGAACTCCAGTGGGATTATTATGGGCTTGGTCATACTGTTTGGGATTATTGTTTGAGAACTGTTGCTTACATTTAAAAATGTAAAGGAGAGTTTTCCATAGGTGGATGAAACTAATATTCAGATTTACATTGAGATTATCAAGATGGAAAAAAAAAAGCAACCCATTACCTAGCTATCATGTGGATGTCTGAGAATACAGATACCTGAGAAAAGGAAAGACTTTGGAAGAACTGTGAAGAATCAAGTTGCAGCTTAAACATTTACTTGTTTGTTGAAGAAAAAAGTCTAACCTGAGATCTGTCCAGATTTGTGCATTTTTCCTTTACGTTTCCTCACTCATATATTGCCTTCCTGTACATATAACATCCATCAAATTCTGCAAGATAAAGTAAGAGGATGTAATGAAACTGCAATCACTGAGAGTGAAGCTTAGAAAAAATTAAAGCTTGTGACCTTGCTTTTGAAATCTAAGGGATCAGAGAACCAAGAAAAATTACTGCAGCAAAAAATGGTGATTTCTACAGGGAATCATTCATTTCAAAAATTCATCCACTGCCTGTCTCACAACTTATCCATTGCCAATGGTCTTAAAAAATTAAAATATGTATTTTGCAATGAACACAGAAGTGGTGAACGCTTTATAGTTGTTAAAAAGAAGGTTATTCTGTGGGAGAATGTTAATTAAACTATTAGGCCTTGCACATATCTTTATGACACAACTTCAGGTTTTGGTATTGTACTGAAGGGGCAAGGTGCAATTTTTCAATGAGGGGTGCTCCGAAAGTAGTGCCTCCTATTCTGTGATGCTGGCTCACAATGTCAAAGGAGTAAGTTGGTGGCA
The DNA here is from genome assembly GCF_038088225.1 of Cyrtonyx montezumae. NCBI lineage: Eukaryota > Metazoa > Chordata > Aves > Galliformes > Odontophoridae > Cyrtonyx > Cyrtonyx montezumae. The sequence goes on from NW_027072033.1 coordinate 4,637,238, forward strand.
TGGCAGTAGAGATCGAATGTGTCTGCCAGTATTCTGTTACATTTTGCCACTGATGGGCAGATGAGAGCAGAGGGTAAATGGTGCCTGACATAGAAGTGCTTCTGAAACGAAGGTGTGTCACTGAATTTTTTCATGTGGAAAAAATGGCACAAAGACATTAATTGACATTTGCTGAGCAATGGATGTGAGCACAGTGAGGTGGTAGGTGGTATGTTTCAGCAGTGGTGACAGTGGGTCACCTCCACTGGTGCAGATTGTTACAAGCGCAGCATGCAGGCTCTTTTTTATCACTGGTGAAAATACACGGCTAATATTGTGAACACGTTGGAAAACAGTGAGAATTTGCTCTATCAGATGGTGTTATTGTTTATTTTTTCTTATCTGTTGTAGTTTTCATGGAAATAAATAGGAGGCATTACTTTCAGAGCAACCATCAATTTTACAGAGAAGAAGGAAAAATGTGCAAGACGTACTTGACCCCTCCTTTTTGTACACACTATCTTTTGTGTTAGAACCTTTTTTTTCTCCAATATCTGTGAACTCTAACCACCTGCAGCAGCCATCTTTTTTTACTGGGAACAGTTTGGTGCCTCTCCCCCTCCTGGGGTGCTGTGGTGGCTTGTGCAGCCTGGGTCAGGAGCCACCATTTGTTCACCCAGCAAGGTGACCAGGGCTCAAAACTGGTTCAGCAGTGGGCAGAGCCTTCAGAGTAAGGAGGAGTCCAGCCATGCTGCTATTACTTCTGCTGCTTCTGCTTCCCAGTGTAGAGATCCCACTTTAGGCTGCCCAGTAATAGCAAGTGAGCTCTAAGTGGAGAGTTTGGAGAGCTCACTTGGGAGTTTGGAGATGCCTTTAAAGAGTCCACTCATGCTAGTGATGTGCTTTTTCATACCCTCTTTCTCCTTATTTGATTTAGTCCCAGGGTTGGAATAGTGCAGCTGTAGGTGATGTGCTCCAAACAAGAGTAAGCACAAGCGCTTCCAGCTTCCAGTCAGTGCTGTGCCCTACACTAACCTTGACAAACACTGGAGGACCCTTGTGAAATGGGCACTCCTGTCAAGGATGACCAACTTTAAGGCTGCTTTTTCCTGACATCTTAGGTTGAGTCTCATTTTTAACACAATACTAAACACTCATCAGTATGTCCAGTTTTTTCACCCAGTGAAACACAGTCTTGCTGGGCAGGAGTTAAGCTATGGGTTCTCAGGCAAGGTCAGAGGGCTATGCAATCAGATAGGCCAGTGTCTGCAACTTGAGTGTTTCGTGAAGTATGAGTGCCTTTTTTTCACTCCAAAGCCACTGTGATCTAGACCTGCTCCCTGACATCCTTTAGGCTCTTGGAATATACTGACACAGGCCAAATTAAAGGTCTGTTTTGCATGATTCTCCAGAAAGGGTAGGTATGCTTCATCCTCTCCTAAATAAAGGACAAGTTTAATAATGAACATAGGAAACTAAGGAAAAAAGGAAGATGATTCATTTCCATCGCTGACAGTTATTTTTCAGTCTCTAGTAATTATTTTCTATTCAGAGGCACCACTGAAGACACTGATAGCTGGGTGTTCAACCATAGGGGAAAAAAGGATATGTTCACCATCGTTACTGATTGGCACAGGGAGGCTGGGCACTGGGAGACTGGCGCTGCAGCTTCAAGGTAGTTATTATTCAATATGTAAATTACATACTATTACATAATATGTAGCAAGAATCAGCAAACACATAAAAACTGGGGGCATTTGCAGAGGAACAGTAGAAAAGGAAGACAAGTTCTTGTCCAACAATTATTTAGGCATTGGCAGAGTTTTGTTTTAAGAACTGGACAAGCTGGAGAAGTGGGACTGTGTGAAACTATATGAGGTTAAACAAGGCCAAGTGCAAGGTGTTGCACTTAGGCTGGGGCAGTCCCAGGTATTTATACAGACTGCGGGAAGAACTCTTGGAGAGCAGCCCTGTAGAGAAGGAGTTGGGGTTCCTGGTGGACAAGAAGCTGGACATGAGCCAGCAGTGCGTGCTTGCAGCCTAGATGGCCAACTGTACCCTGAGTTGCACTAAAAAAGGAGTGGCCAGCAGGGAGAGGGAGGTGATTGTCCCTGTCTACTCAGCTCTTGTGAGGCTTCATCAGAAGTACTGCATCCAGACCTGGAGCCCCCAGCACAGGAAAGAGCAGAGCTCTTGGAATAGGTCCAGAGGAGGGACACTAAAATGGTCAGAGGGCAGAAGCATCTCTTCTATGATGAAATATTGATGAAATAATATTCTTTAGCTTGGCGAGGAGAAGACTCCAGGGAGACCTCATTGTGGCCTTCCAGTACTTGAAGGGAGTGTAATAACAGGAGGGAGAATGTCTGTTTAAATGGGTTGATAATGATAGGACAAGGGGGAATGGTTTTCAACTAAGGGGATATCAAGTTTAGATGTTAGGAGGAAGTTTTCCACTTAGAGGGTGGTGGCACACTGGAACAGATTGCTCAGAGAGGTTGTGGATGCCCCATCTCCAGAGGCATTCAAGGCAAGGCTGGATGTGGCTCTGTGCAGTCTGTTCTAGTGGTTGGTGACCCTGCCCATAGCAGGGGTGTTGAAACTTGATGATCTCTGAGGTCCTCTTCAATGCAAGCCATTCTGTGATTCTATGATTCTACAATTCTATGACTGTTCCAATAAACTTGTTATTAGTTCAGTGGTTCTTTATTTTCTGGAATTAGTGTTCTCAGTTATCAGCAGGGTATCATTTCTCTTCCCTGAGATACCTATATGCCTAAGTCCATTTCCACTTTCATTCCTAATTGTAGCCAGCAGGAGCTGGGAGGTGGACATTGCCCTGTACCCAGCACTGGTAAGGCCACACCTTGAATGCTGTGTTCAGTTTTGGGCCACTCTGTAAGAAAGGCACTGAGGAAAAAGAGCATGTCCGAAAAGTGGAAACAAAGCTGCAGAATGATCTGAAGTACAAGATTTATGGAAAGTGGCTGAGGGGACTGGGACTTTTTACTCTGGAGATGAGGAGGCACAGGGGAAACCTTACTGCTCTCTACAGATCCCTAAAAAGAGATCCCTAGTGAGGTGGGCGTGTGTCTCTTCTCCCAGGTAATAGTGATAGGGCAGGAGATAATAGCCCCAGGTTGTGCCAGGGTTTGGATATAAGGAAGTCAAGTTTGGATATAAGGAAGGATTTATTCTCAGAAGGAGTGATCTAATGTTGGAACAGGTTGCCCAGGGAGGTGGTGGAATCCATGTCCCTGGAGGTGTTCAAGAAACAAGGAGATGTGGCACTTCAGGATGTGGCTTAGTGGGCATGGTGGGAATAGGCTGATGGTTGGACTTGATCATCTCAGAAGTATTTTCCAACCTCAATGATTCTATGATTCTTATGTTGTCTACTGTACACAATGTCATTAAAAAGGCAGACCCAGGAGCCACTCTTACCATTGTCTCTTAAAGCATGAACAGGGCACAGAGGTATCAGCTCCACAGTTTGCTGGGAAGTAGTTCTCTTCCCAGCTCTGCATCAGGGTTGACCCGCTTTGTTGGACTGTAGGACCCCTCCCTGACACTATGAATCAGAGCTGTAGTGCTATGTATGGCACTCCTTCTGATAGGATGGCTGCTCAGTTTAGTTATAAAAGAAACATTGTCTGCCTTAAGATGCTGAAAGATATTCTGCACTTTTAAAAGGACTTGGAGATCTCTGATTGGCTTGATACTGTAGGGGTAGGTTCTGTTACATGAGTGACATGGACTCTTTTAAAGCCTTTAATTGTCTGGGGAGACATGTGGTGTCCATGCTGGAAGAATGCATGCAGAAAGGGAACTGTGGTGGCAGAAGGGCAGCAGAGTAACCTCAATCCTTGGCCTCAACCTCAACCAGGGAGACAATCAGGAGGCTGTCACCCAGCTCCTTCAGAGAATCCCTTCCCGTCCAGCTCAGTCCTGTCATACAGTGGGTCAATAGGATCCACAACAAACAGCTGTCATCTCCTGGCTGAGAGTTTCTCTGCAGACCATTTGCCTCTGAGATATGTGGCTGATAGCTGTCAGTCATACAAACAGTTTGGTATGAAGCTTAAGGTCAGTACGGATGACCTCCCCAGAGTCACTGCAGCAGTAGGACTGTGTGCACTGGAGACACACTGGAATGTAGTATGAAATTTAATGGGTTAAAACAATCCTTGCTGTACTTTATTTCACCATACATTAGGTATGATTCACAGAATGACTTAATAGCAGGATACTTGGATTAATTATTCTCTTAATTCCTCAGTTGTTCCATTTTCTGCATTGACCACCTGCTGCATAATTACATAGAAGACTGAAATCTTTCATGTGAGGGAGAAGAAAAGGAGGGGGGATGATTTCTAACCTCATGCTGACAGAGAAATCTTTCCAAAAGTGAAGGGAATATGAAGATCTATAGGGATGTTTTTCCAGAAGTCTTCAAACAGACTGCCATTATAGCTCGCAACATCATCCATTAACTTCAATAGTACTTATCCTCCCTCAGTGCTTACCCTGATGTATTTACAGAAGATTGCATCTTTGCTTGAAGCACTTCTGTTGGTTTAAACATGCAGAGCTCCTTTGGTGGTCCTGCATACAATTCTCCATCACCGAGCTCAGAAAAGGTTAACAGAGCTATGAAGATGAAGCTGCAAGGCCAATGTTATACAAGAAAGCTGTGGCTTCTGAAGTGCTGGGTTTGATAGCAGCCTTTCAGACTTCAGGGGAAGAGCAGATTTCTCCCCTGAAGGACTCCACATGACTTCCAGTCTATGTCAAAGAGCAGCATTGTCTCCCTTTACACGTTCTGGCATAGTCCTTTCCAATTGTTTTTTGTTTTTATACAGGCAGGCAGGTGGCCTCAGTCTTATTTATGTATGAAAAAGAAATCCAAAGTCATCCTCAAGGAATTATTCTGTCAGCTCAAACTGCAACCCCTGCTCATCTACTGAAGGTGATGGGAGTGGAGCTGGCAAGGATGCATCAGGATGCAGATGCAGGCCCACAGGGACCTTACCTCTGTGCACTTTGGAGTACTAGTTGGGCAGGTGTGGGCAGCGAGGGCTTTTCTGTCTGGAGAACACTTAGAAGGATGTCTGCAGGAGTGTAAGATGGAAATGCACAGTGGAAATGATAACTGTCGTATTAATAGAGGATAAAGAAATGAGTGATTTTGCCACAGCAAACTCTTTAAACACCTATAGAAGACATGTATTTGGGAAGAGGGCAGCTTGCAAACAGGATCCTTAAGCATCAACTCATTTGGTTGTCAGTTAAGAATATGAAAAACTTAAAAAAGATTTCCATGCTGCTGTGACTTAGATGATCCCCAATTCCCATTGCATATGAGTACACACTTAAACCTCATTCATCAGAGCACTTCAGTAACTTACTTCTTGTTCACTGATTTTCCCCACTGACCTGAATTACTATGCTCTTATGAACTTAAGAATAGCATGAGAAGCTATAATATATCCTTTTCCTGCAAGGCTCCACGGGTTCCTTCTTCACCTCGGGTAACTTGATTAAATAGATTCATTAGTGAAACTGCTGGCTTTCAGTGACCAGTCAGTCAGATATAAGTGTTCTTTACAGGCTCAGTAGGTTCCACCTCAGACTGATGTAGGAAAAGGAATCAAAAAACAAGAAAGTACAGCAAATCTGAAAACAGGCAGGGGGAAAATAGGAGAAAGGAGAAAATGTCATAACTTGTTTTTTTTTGTTTTTTTTTTTTTAAGCAGAAACACCTATAAACTTGTTCACTGCATAACAGTTTAAATATTTTTTTGCACAAAAAAGAGAGACAGTGTTGGTGAACTGAAGTTTTATCATGTCATCCATTTTTCATCTCTCATTTGTCCATATTCGTAGCACTGGGCATTAGAAGTTTCAGGGTCAGTACTGTTAAGAAACATTTTTTCAAGTTACAGTTCACCTTAACGTGTTAATTAACAAACATTGCTGGAAACACCTGGGTGCCTCATACTGCTGGACTGTGAAACTGCAGTGTAGCAGTAGAAAAAATCTGTACAGAATTAATGCTGCTTGCTTTCGATATATGTATGTAACTATACAAACATAAAAATAATATATATTTATTACATTTATGGTATATATATTTATATATATTTTACTGTCAAAGATTCCAAAGAAAAAGATTTTGAAAGCTAACTCTGGAGACAAATTTGTGTGGTTGTCTTTGCCCCTTTTTCCATTTCATTTGTGAGAAAACAGCAGTAAAACATTCTCTGGTGGTGGTTGCTCTCTTGAGATTTTCCTTTAAAGGCTTTTATGCTCCAAAGTCTAATGCAATTACTGTAAGAAGCAAAGAGAACAAGGAATCTTCATATATTTAGCAATAAATCCCGGAAAAAAATATGACAACAAACATCATATCCAGTTCTGATCAGCTCTGACTTTTGTCTGTTTCAAACATCTTACTTCTCTTTCTTTTTTCTGCCTTCTTTCTTGTCTTTTTTTTTTTTTCCTAAGTAAAGCATTTTGCTGTCCTTTTGAAGTAGAACAGAGAAAAGAATGAGATCCTTAACACAGTAGCCCATGGACTTCAGAAGCAGGGAAGTACACTTTAAGAGAGATACTCTAAGCGCTGTCACTAATGCTCCAAGGAGTGCTGGCATCTATTTTGAGTGTCAGCAAACTTTTCTATTTGGGAAAGTTGTATCCGAGGTACATGGCCAAATATGAATGAATATGCATCAGGAGCACAGGCCGGTATTTTACACATGTACCATTCCATAAGTCTTTTGTCAGTGGAGGGTCAAGTGTTCAGGAAGGTCTCTCATGCATAAGCAAGCTACATAATAGCCTTTGTCAGCAACTTAAAGGTATCTTCAGGAGATTCTTCTCCTTCCTATTTTCCAGCAGTGGAATTAAATTCTAAGAGTCTTGGAAAAAGCTAATCCTGTAGTAACTGAGAAATGGGTAACAAATCTTTCTCCTCTTTATGAGAGTGAATCTAGTCTTATGAGCAATCTTTCTAGTAGCAGAATTCCAAGACAAAAATGAAGCTTTCTCCCCCTGACTTTAGTAAAGTTGCTCGGCTATTTCAAGAGTATATTTCAGGCTATTCTGTACCAGTCATAACTTCTGAGTCTCAGCAAGAGTAACAGCTTCCATTGAAGTTCTTACACAATATTCCCCATTAGCTTCTTCCTCCCTAGGCTCTGTTAAAAGGTGCTTCCATGTGATGTGCTCAGTACTTCCCTAACTGTCCTGGCAACTGACAAAGGTGTGATACCTTTTGCCTCTCCCTGGAAACACTTGGCTCTGCTTTTAGACTTTGATTGGAGCTATCTCAGAAGAACAACCTTCTACAGATACAGGAACTGGCATCCACAGTAGGAAGGAGAAGAAAAACAAACAAGAAAACTTTCCACTCTTTCCCTGATTTGCTGTAACAACTCAAGACAGGTAAACAGAAATATGAAAAGATCAGAGTTCAAGAACAGTAAGGAACTTTAATCCTTTGTGTGAGAAGTATCATCTCAAAATTAAAATTTGGTAAAAACCATCCCACTTTGTTTAAGAAAGATGACATCTCCAGTCATGCCACCAGCACGGTGTTTGGTGTGTCCATGGTGCACAGCTGGCTGGCTCTCTCCTCTTGCAGCCATGTGGCTGTAGTACTCACTTCACAAAGTTTGCTAAGGCAGCTTGTGCAGGAAGCGGTCACACACAGCCTCACTCCAGAGACTGAGTCTGAGATGCAGTGGTGACTATAAGAAGGCTGAAATCAGCTGAGGTGAGTGAGCCAAAGTCAGTGTAGGTCTTACCATGAAGTGGCTGTTCTCTGCATCCAGGAATAGCAGAGCAAGAAAGTGGGAACTTTAAGCAGTAGTGAGGTAGTGGAACTTGGATATCAGGAGTAAATTCTGGTGTATTCCAAGCCCTAGAATGAGCCGCTGAAGGAGAGTACAATCCACCCTTGGGGTGTGCTGGACAGGTGGGATGACCACTGGCAAGAAAAAATGAAGTGATGTGATGTTTCTTCACCATTGGAGCAAAGGAGGGGGTTAAACAGATCCCAGCTCCTGCTAAGTTAGATGATTTTACAAGTGTATTCCAGTGTGGAGAAGAAAAAGAGTCTCTGCAATATTACAGACTATAAGGTGTTACCACCAGAACCACATCTAATTAGATCACCTCCACCCCTGCCCGCAAAACACCCAGCAAAACCTGGAATGAAATGCTAGAAGAGTACTGAGGAAACAAAGCTGTACTAATGAAAGAATGCTGTCACTTTTCAAAGGAATGTAACAGAATGTCTCATGCCACCACAGAAGAAACTATGAATTTTTCATCTAATAAGGCACAAATTTTAAAGGCTTATTAAGTGAAATAAAATGGTGTCATTCCTGGAAGAGAACTTAGCAGTCTGCAAAAATGAAAACTATGGCAACAATTAATCTACTCAGGATTTTAATTTCTGGCTCGTTGCATATTGTGTTTGTTTGAAAATCCATTGCAATACTGGGAGTATAACCACTCTGCTTTAAAAGTGCAGGCCCTTGCCTGTGAAATTAATGAAGAATATTGCAGGGCAGGAGCAGAAAATGAATTCTCTTTATCCCAGATCATTACAAACAAAAGTCTAGTAAGGACCCAATAAACTTTTAAATGGCATTAGGATTCTTAATTCAGAAAGAAAGAAGCGAAAGTGAGAATCGGAGGAATGAACTGGTGAGAATGGGAATTTCAGTATTTCACCTTTAGGAAGAAATAACGAGCTGTTTGGCAGGTGTTATTGCTAAAGACCCCTACTTCTAGAGTTTTCTATATTTAGTGCAGGACTGAACATCGATTCATATTCTATACATAATACAGCTCTGCTAAGAGGCATTCATCTTGGTTAAATGACATTCAGTGTTTAAAAGCTCAAGAGTTCTCAGAGATGTCTTAATAAAGCAAGGTCAGGAAGGAAGCCAGGCCATTGTGGCAGAATCCTTTTTTCACGTGCACTCCTCAGATCATGGCTGAAAAGTAATAATTTTTATAGGCAAAGTATTTCGTATTAGAAATAACAGTTCTGTACGACGCCTTCAGGATGGGCGACCTACCCACACGTACCAGAAGGGGTCACTGTTGAAAGCTAAATTGTTTTCACAAAACGCATCAAGACAGTACAAATAGCTTGAGCCTAAACGTACAGCATAATAAAAATGTGCATAACTGCTTTTCTCCATCTTGCTAATGCATAATGCCTTGTCATAAAATAACTCTAACATGTCCAGTCTTAACTAAAACTTACGCCACCAATTGTAAGAGGAATAAGTGTGTGTTAAAAGATTCAAGATGAAAAAAATAACAAAAAAAAACAAAACAAAAAAAGCCAGCAAACAGCTTTGCCCAGATCTGGAGTAATTGATTAATAGAAGATATTTGTTCAGAGCTTAGGAATGATGAAACTATAGAAATACTCAGTGCTAAGGTTCTGAAACCTGCAGCAGTCTTTTAGCCCTTTGTAAATGCATGTGTAGATGATTCTAGGTTGCAAATCTGTTGGACAATTTAAAGAGGTACTTCACCTACCCCAATAAGAACAAAGCTTTCATACCTGGGAACACCTGTTGAATCTATATGACAAATGGTTCTGCAAGAGTTTGCAAGTTAAAATCCTTCGACAGATGTACCATATTAAATGTATTTTCTTGGAAATACTGTGCTTTCCATATTTTATTTCCTTTAAGTTACCATAGCTATTTTGTCATCAAAAATAGATGAGAATCACCAGCACAACAAATAGCATAGTCAAATAGAATTCTAAGGAAACACTGAGGAATTTCATCAGGGATTAAGTGCTTCAAATCCTGGATTATTTTTCTATCGAACAGAGCATACCTGGAAGGAGAAAAGACTTTAAAACTTCTAAAATTCCTGTGATTGAAAGTCCATGTAGGTCATTCTTCTATGAGCACTGAGGAAAATATGGAGGTTTTTATGAAATTTCAGTCTTATGGGATGAGAAGCTTTATGCACTGATGGACCAGGGCTTTTTGATGGATTTGCTCTGGGCTCTTCCCACCTGAACCGGACAAAGGTGTGAAACATGGCAAGGAAAATGCGTGTGGGCTCTGGCTGGAGGAAGAGTGCATTCAAGAGAGGCTTTTTCCTTACTAGAGGCAGGGGAATGGGATGTTTTTAATGAAAGAGTATCCATTTGAAATAATAGAGAGGTAGAAATGAGAAAAGAGAGGTTTAGAGCAAGTGAATTTGAGAGAAAGAGGGATGAGTGCTTTTAGTGAGGAAGGATGATAGTGAGGTTTTCCTCATCTTGTATCTCTTTCTGAGAAGACAGACTCAAGTCCTGCCATGCAAACTGTTTATCCCTCCAAACAAAAAAAAACACACCAATACAGCCCTATAGCTTCCTTATTTAGCACTCTCATGGGTTGTTTAAAGAATATGTAAGATATTACTCACATCCTCTGCTTCATCAGGAGTTGGTTTACAATTTGCCCATTTTGATTGCATTTTAATTAGCAGTTTTGTCAATTCTGAATATCAGGGGAGTTGCCTTGTTTTGCATGTGTTACAGTTTTAGAGAGTGGTCCTTGCATAAAGAGTCCACCCTTCAGATTTTTTTCTGTCATCAGCATTTACCACAGTTAAGATAAATAAGCAAATAGCGATGCTGAAGTAAACAGAAACCACAAACTGCTATTAAATAAAAAGGGTTCATATTTAAGCTTCCAGTTAGTATTGTTGAGTAATCTTCTGTATGCCTAGTTTTGTGCTTATGTGTTGGTGCTGGTTCCTTCATCTTGGCACATTTTAAATTTGTACAGCACCATGTGCTGCTTGCCTCATTACACAGGAGTGATCTACGACAAGCAGCCGTGTTTATACATGCAGCCATCTCTTGGACCTTGGAACTGGCAGCAAAAAATAGCATCTTGAGCACAGTCTGTTTCTTCAGTTCTTGTGTGCTAGCCTGATCAATCCAGTTGTTTTCCTTTGGCTTTTCAGATGCAGAAATAGAATACCACAATATGTTCAGCTGAGGCTAAGATATGCCGAGTTCCCTACTTAAAAGAACAGGGTTCATTTTGTAATTTATGTCATACCCTTGGAGGTGCTCAGCAAAAAAGTGCATATTTTCTGACATTTTTGAAGTCAGTGTTGTCTTGCTGAGAGAGAAACAAGGATTATGAGTATGGTACAGAAGTTACTAGGTGAAGGACTGAGATCTAGTTGGGCATAAAAGCACACTATGTGCGCCATTACTTTAAAACCTAATTCTAAGTTATCTCCAAAAGGCCCTACAAGTTTAGTAGAGAAAAGGTTGAATTGTTAGAGCATAACAGACAGCAAACCGTTTTTACAGCAGTAGAAGTCCTGTGGTTCTCTGGTAGCCCTCTAAAGCTACTGTGGCTGTGGACTATGAGGTATCTCCCTTCTTCAGAGCACTGTGTCCTAACTGCAACCTGAAGTCAAGGTGGTACTTTCAGAATGAACACACATTAAAAACACAACTGAATATTCTCAAATGAGAAGCCTGTCACTTGATACTCAGCACGTCTTGCTAAAGAAATGAAAAAGACTCTGCTTATTTCAGTATATGTACAGTAGCATAGCTGCACTGTAATAGCTGTGACTGGCTAAGAGACTTTTTTCTTTGTTTGTTTGCCTTAATTTGTGCTTGCAATATTGTCTTTTGCAAAGCTGGCCAGTTCTGTAAACTGACCCAATGTATGCATTTCTGTCCTCTCTCAGAGTCTATCTGTTGTTGACATACAGAATAACATTAAATAAAACAAAATGTCAAGATTACAAGAAATGCATTTTCATTATGATGTATTAGGTATACTTTGTCAGTATTCATCTGTAAGTAATTGTATATTTTTTATTCATAGCATGCTTATGTAAATATATGTGTGCATGCAAAGGTATTAAATGAGCTGCCTCAGATCATCCAACAAAGCTGCAGAACCTAAAACAGAGATCTCCAAACAAACGCAGCTCCTGAGCTGCCAGATTATCCTTTCTTTCTATGGTCAAGGACACAAATGACACTTAGGCACAGATGCAAATACAGCGCCATGTATCCCTGCATGGAATTCATATGTGTTAAGAACACTGTGCAATTGTACAGTCTGTATCTTTTCTCAGAGATAGAATTTAACCGATATTTTAGATGATGCTTTGATCTTTCTTATTTATTTATTTTTTTCCTATCAAAAAATACTGAGCACCCATGAAAGAAACTTCCACATGCAGGGTAGCCATGCCTGCCTGAGGGCAGAAAGATATTAAGTTTCCATTTTCACTGGAGACTTCAAGTTAGCAAAGGCAAACAGTAAATTTTTCCTTATCCACCAAAGAGGCGTATGAGGAAATATACAGATGTACTCTCTGAAATCACTCTTCTACCATGTTTATGTTTTATTTCCATTCTCAAAAGTGAGTCATTGCTTTAGCAAGTTTAATTCATTTTCTATGTGTATTACTGAGTACGCAAATACTTGGAGTCATCTTTTCAAATGGCTACATGGTATTGGTGCATCTGACACTGGCAACTTAATGCTGCTTCTCAGCTTCATGGAGACAGGTACAGAGAGGAATTCTTTCAAAATTAATAACAACTTGAGGTCTAAAAATGTCTCTTCTCCCAGTCAGGGTGTTTATTCCTGAATTTTCAGGCTTGTAACAAAGGTGGTAATGGGACAAGGTCCCAGAACAAACAAAAGGCAAAACTTTTTGATGTGTTCTGCCATTTCTGTGCTTTATGCTATGCTATACATCTGAAATTCAGGCGGTCTCATGCACACTTCAGATGTTACTGAAGAGCTAAGTATCAGCCAGTCCTGTACTTAGAACAACCAAGAATGTCTTGTCAAAGAACAGACAAACATCTGCTCACTAAAAGTACATAGGTAATTTGTTTTTGTTCTAGGTAATGACCAGCTGAGGAATTCCAAGGTAAAGAATTAGTACTTGTTCTACCAGAATACAGTGTAATTATCTATAATTATCTATGCAAGCCATCAGGTGTGCATGAGGAGTTTTAGGCAGTGCTTAGTATCTGTGGCTTTTATGATTAAATCAGGGCTGTAACTGTTGCTTTATTCTTTCTTCCCTAGTTATTTCAACAAAGGACTTTAACAAAGCATAGAGGACTTGTAAAAATGAACCTCACTCACACAAAACTCTTCTTAATACATTCCATATGAAACTCAAGTTGAAAAATTTTAGGCAAGTTTATGAGACACTTAAGTGACAATCTATACTCGTGATCCAAACCCATGAATACAAAGAGGATAGAGGCTGCAGTAGACCAGAGTTCACAGTGAAAAGAGCTGCCAAAAGCTATTTTATTCCTTCCAGCAAGCCCACATGTTTGTAGAACCAGTCTCTTGGCAGTTAATAAGGAAGTGTAAATAACTCTGGTTTTCCATGTTCTCTACCAGTGTGAAATGGAGCACAGCCCATAAATCCCAATGTGTTGTGTTCAGCAACAACACAGTCCTCTCAGCTGATGTCTGTGTGAGGTGCTCAGTGGTCTTGCAAGTTTTTGAGAATGGAAATAAATTCCCTGTGTCTTCCTTCCACTAAAGATAAAACAAGAGGTTGGGGCTGATGAATGGATGTACTGTCCTCTTACTCCATAGCAGTGGTGTTAACCTTCCTCATCTACCAGGTGGCAGGAAAGCAAAGACATTAAGGAGTGCCATGTGAAATCAAGGGTACAGTTCACTCCTTTGTAGATACCACATGTCTCCAAAGAGGCTTTTCTAAAAAGGCTAAGGGAGAACAGTGCATTTGGAAGTTAAGGACAACGGACCAATAGAACCTAGTAAGAGAGGTGTGGAAAAACAGGACGTTAGAAATTTACTGAGGAAAGGCCAGTGGGAGACGTACAATAAAACAGAGTTAGACAGTACAGGTTCAGTGCCTGTGTCAGTTCTAGAAAGTGTTTAGGGGCTTATCATGCTGTGAATAATATAAATTCTTCTCAGAAAGGGTCATTGGGCACTGCCCAGAGAGGTGCTGAAGTTACCATCCCTGGAAGTGTTCAAGAAATGTGTGGATATGGCACTGAGGAACATGGTTAGTGGGCATGGTGAGGATGGGTTGGGATTGGACTAGATGATCTGAGAGGTCTTTTCTGACCATAATGATTCTGTGATTCTATGATAAACATTCAACACCTTTGGGGAGACAAGCCTCTGATAGTACAACAGCAGTACAGGAAGAATTAGGAAGATCTGAATGACAGAAAATGAGCAAAGCTGCTTTCAAATTAAAAGGACACGTCGAGCTCCGTATGCTCCTGTCACCCCTATTGGGCTGAGTCTAGAAAATACAATTCTGTGTGGTCAGCTGACACAGACCTGATGTGACAGAAGGAAATCCATCCAGAATAACTAGCTTTTATTGAACACTGAATGTTTTCCAGAGGGTCATAGAACCATATGATCATAGAAACCTTAGAATTGGAAGAAATTTCTGAAGGCCATCTGGTCCAACTCCCCTGCAATGAGTAGGGACACCACAGCTAGATCAGGTTACCCAGGGCCTCACCTTGGAAGTCTGCAGGGATGGGTCACCTCACTGAAACAGCTCACTTTGCAATTGCATGGTTGGGAGAAACAGTGAAAGGATGTGAAAAAATCTGTGACTTGAGGGCTTGGACTGCATTACTTACAGTTATTTTGGTCTGTATTTAAAAATAAAACAAAAAATAGGCCAGTGACAGGCTGCCACAGTTAATTGGACACAGGGGACCACCAGCATTTACCAGACATTCTGATCCAGTGTGAATGCTCTTGTTGCTTAGGGTTTTGTGCTACCTTTTCCTGAACTGTTCCTACTACCAAGGAGGGAGGTATATCATAGTTTCATGTTCTTCATGGCATCATTTTTTTTTAATCAGATATGCTTTCTTTATTTTTTTAGTCTGTATCATGATTTCTGCTATTGCTACTAAATAAAAACATATGTCCACATGCACATATGGACATTATTTTCTCATCTACCTCATTAGCTACAGCAATAAGAGCAAATTGGGCATATCTGCAGATGCAGTGTAACAATCATCTACCATAATTGGTTTCAGGAGTTATCAACATTGTATTTCCTCTATCTCACAGTCACAGTACTGGTTCAAAAGTATAAAAAGCATGATGATTGTTTATTCATTGATTCATTAAACAAGCTATACATGTGCTACACGGAGCTCTACACAACTTCCCATCTTACATGCAGTTTCCCTCCCCCCCCCACCCAAGGAACTCTGAAAGCAATGTACAAAAGCATTACTTGTGCTGTCCAAAGGTATTTTTATGCTTTAGACACACAATCTGTTCACTTAGAGATCTTCTTCATTGACTTCATGTATTGCCATATGATAATTAGTTTGGAAGAAACCTTGGTAGATCTCTAGTCCAGCCCATCACTCAGAGCAAAGACAGCTTAAAAGACAGACTGGTCCTGTTTAATCTTTATTAGTGTTCTTGATAAAGAGATTGCATCATTCATCTCAGCTTCCACAAACACAGATTTTCACAGCGCAGAAAACACTGATGGAGCTCAATGGGACTTCAGGATTCTAAGCCTAGGCCAAAGAATGGTGCAAACCATGGGTGTGTTGTGCTTGCCTCCACCAGCTGTGTGTGAGAATGGCTGTGCTGCAGGAAAGCCCTCCCTGCACCGGAAGACCCTGCTGCTGCCCTCCCTGGGAGCACTCCCTGGCTACCATGCCCTGTTGTGCTGCCCTGCCTTCCTTCTCAGTGCTTGTCCAGAGCTTGTATGCTGCAATCCAGTATTTCTGATGGGCATGTTAATAAAAGAACATTTAATGGAAGAGTACTTTGAAACAATCATATCTAGGATTCTTCTTACACTGAGTAGGCAGATCATTGCTTTACATGGGCCTTTTCAGCAGAGGCTTTCTGTTGAAGTTAATTTCACAAATTCACTTTCTTACAACACATCTTCAAGTCCTATTCATTTAATTCTGTACTTGCTGACAGACTCTTGGGCCCTCATTTCAGCACTACTCTTCAGAAATACAATTGTCTTAAGTACTACTCTGTTCTACAGGTCATTTAATTGCGGTGAATTGAGCTCTTCTGAAGGTGACAGTTCTGCAAATTCAGAGTTCTGATCACTTCAGAAAAATTGCTTTCAAACCTAACTTCTTCTGACATTACAAAACCTTCTGTAAAAACTTTTTCCATTTCCCACACTATTCATTTTGTTTCTGAATGTAGATTTCTTTCCTTTGTGTTCCAGTTATAGTTTTCAACTTGCCTTTTTTTTTTCTTCCACTTTGTCTCTCCTTGCAAACTGCTCTACTACATTTCAGTCTATTATAACCATTCTTTTCTTCCTTCCTCCTCAGTTCAACCCTGCTCAGTAGTAATTCCTCTTAAAGATGCTAGCACCATCAGGGAGAGATGCAATGCTCTGTCCCTTCTGGGTGCTGCCTCTCTTCTTACTGAGAACATTACTGACTACGTTGCATTTCCTTCTATATTTCATCCAGCAGAGGTGATTGCTGAACCGCTCACTATCATCTTCGAGAGGTCTTCAAGAATGGGAGAGGTACCTGAAGACTGGAAGATAGCCATTGTCACTCCAATCTTCAAAAAGGGTAAGAAAGAGGATCTGGGAACTACAGGCCAGTCAGCCTCACCTCTGTCCCTGGAAAAGTGATAGAACAGCTTGTTCTGGATGCTGTCTCCAGGCAATTGAAAGAGGGTTATCAGGAGGAGTCAGCATGGATTCAAGAGGAGGAGGTTGTGCTCAACCAGCCTGGTGGCCTTCTGTGGTGTCATTACTGGCTGGGTGGATGAAGGGAAAGAAGTGGATGTAGTCTACCTTGATTTCAGCAGGGCATTTGACACTGTCTTCCACAACATCCTTATAACAAAGCTGAGGAAGTGTGGGATTGATGAGTAGACAGTGATGTGGGCTGACTGGCAGAGCTCAGAGAGTGGTGACTGGTGGCACAGAGTGCAGTTGTAGGCCTGTACTTAGCGGTGTTCCCCAGGGGTTGGTGCTGGGTCTGGTCCTGTTCAACATCTTCATCGGTGACCTTGAGGGGATAGAGTTTCAGCAAGTTTCCTGATGATACAAAAGTGGGAGGAATGGCTGACATGCTGGAAGACTGTGCTGCCGTTCAGCAAGACCTAGACAGGCTGGAGAGTTGGGCATAGAGAAACCATATGAGGTTCAACAAGAGCCAGTGTAGAGTCTTGCCCCCAGTGAGGAATAACTGCATGCTGGAGAGGAGCTCTGAGGAGAAGGACCTGAAGGTCCTGCTGGACTACAGGTTGGTCATGAGCCAGCAGTGTGCCCTGGTGGCCAAAAAAGCCAATGGATCCTGAATTGCAATAATAAGAGCATGGCCAGCAGGTCGAGGGAGGTGATTCTCCTCCTCTACTCTGCCCTGGCCAGGGCTTGCCTGGAGCATTGTGCTTCCCAGTATAAAAAAGACAGGGATCTCATGGAAAGAGTCCAGCAAAGGGCTACAAAGATGATGAAGGGCCTGGAACACCTCTCTTACGAGGAAAGGCTGAGAGAGCTGGGTCTGTTCAGCCTTGAAAAAAGAAGACTCGGAGGGGATCTGTTCCACATCTATAACTATCTACGGAGCGGGAGGTAAAGGGAAAAGGGCTGGACTTTTCTCAGCAGTGTGCGGTGATAGTTTCACAAACTGAAACATAGGAAGTTCTGCACAAATGGTGCGTGGGAACTTCTTCACAATGAAGTGATGGAGCACTGGCATAGGCTGCACAGAGAGGTGGTGGAGTGTCCTTTGGAGATGTTCAAGACCCACCTGGACACCTACCTGTGCAACCTGGGCTAGGGAGCTGCTTTGGCAGGAGGCTGGAACCCAGTAATCTCCAGAGGTCAACCCCTACAATTCAGCGATTCTGTGATTCAGAATTTTGTGTGGAGGAAAGCTCCAAATGTAATTCATCAGGAAAGCATAAGGAGAACAAACTGGCTGAGTGCAAGGCCTGCGTGCCTGTGATAGAGGCTCAGAGTGAGGGCTTGTGCCACATGGTTCAGTGGTCCTGAGCTGCTGGCTGACCCTGAAGAAGGATAGTAGCCCAGCTGCTCTGCCTTTCTGGCCTCTACCTTCAAAGACAACAGACCCATAAGCCAACAGTAGACTGAAGAGTGGGAGGTGTAGTGGCAAAGTGGCAGTTGCTATGTGTGTGGAGAACTGGAAAACAGGATATTTTGTTGTGAAAGATGGTATGAACTTTACCTTGTTTTACTATTTCTCCATTTTTTATTTCAGACTTCCTTCTACTTCAAGCTCCTCATGGTGAGTCAAAATAAACAGCACAGAATAAAAATGATGGATCCAAACTGTGGCAGCAACTGCAATTTGTAGATCAGTAAACTGGCAAAGAGCATCACAAAAGATATATGCATGAAAGGTAATGCAATAACAGCAATGGCGAGCTAGCAAGGTGAACAATTTGTTTGGTCCTATCATGACTTCCTATCCCCTTGTATACTATTTTGGATCTTTATGTTTGCTCTCAGACTTTTATCCTTTCCAATATTTACTAGCAGTTGCATGGGTTTTTTCCTCTGGTGGTGGATGATGATAGGAAGTGGAATGCTTTCAGGCAGAAATCACGACTAGCAAACCAGTCTGCATGAAGCCAGGCTTATCCCTCTATGTGCAAGATCTGAGGCATACATCGGGAGGGCCTTGGGGCACTGTGACTCACACAGCATGCTTTTACAATTCTGTTGCCTTAGAAGAACTGTGGTTGAAGTAGGAAATTCCCAGTACCACCAGGGAACCAAATTGCAAATCATTTCTGAAAGGTAGGTCATCTTTGACTCTTTTCTCAAATCACACTCCCAGCTGTTTCCTACCCTCCACTGGCAGCCCCTGCCATCTTGGGTACTTCTGCCCCTTCATCTCTGCTTTTACAGCTTGTAATCACAGTCAGTATCACTCCTCCTTCAGTATGCAGTAAAAAAAAATACACCCCAGAAAAGAGTTTGCAAACCAGTGACATTATCAACAATATAAGCAATGCCTCTGAAAGGGTTACTGAAGTTAATGTGTTTCAAAAGCTCTGGAAAAACAATAAATCAAAGCACAGCATTGTTGGGGAATTAGCAAAGGTGCCAAGCTAACTTGCTAAGCATTCTTCAGCATTAGACGTAACTGAAATGGGAAGAAACGGAAAGGAACACTAATTAATAATTATGGAGCACTGCTGGGATCCAAAATCAGGAGGGACACTCTGCAGCAGAGCAGGGGAGAACTAACTAATGGTTTCATTACAGAACCTGGTGTTTATTCAGGCAGCTGAATCCAAGAATGATGTGTAAAAATGGAAGAGCAATGGAAAGCTGCTCTGTCCTGCATTTCTGTATTTTTTTTTTTATTATTTGAAATGAATAATAGATGCTACCATTCTATAAATATATGTACCAAGCAGCAGTGAGTACCAGAGCACTGACTGGCTCAGTAACTGTATCTCCAGCTTTTTGGGCTGATGATCAGAAATGCTGAGCACAGCTCCTGTTGATGCCTCATGAATTTGCATGTGCTTGGCTTAAGTTAAAGAGGAAAAAAATCCATCAGAATAATTCATATTGTCTTATCAGAGTCTCTAAAATGATTGCTACAAACATGTGATTTTGTATAATAAAATAAAAGCTGTATTAACGTAAACCAGTAATTTTAGTTTTTCTTTTGCTATGAAGTCTAGGCTAAACTGTAAAGAGAGTTAGCAGATTTGCAACTGAAAATATAGAAGAGATTCACTGGGGGATATTAGACAGACTACCCCCTTCTAGCTCATTTACACACGCAAGTGTCAGATTGGCAAACATGGTACTTGCATATGCTGACTGCAATGGGGCACACAACTTTACCAAAATGGAATCAGTATGGCAACAATTAAGGTAATCACATATCTATGATCTCCAGCTTCTTTGGAGTGTCCTGGGCATGATTTTATTCATTTTGTGGGAGATATGCCCCATATAGGTTGTGGTAGCCAATTATGGGGAGCAATCATGCAATTTCAGTAATAATCTACAGCATTTGAATCAGTATTTTTTTTTCTTCCATTTGTCATGTTCTGCACATGTCAAACCTGGCTTGTGAACAATGTTACTGCCTAAAACCACATCTTAAGCAAAACCAAGTGCATACACAGTTGCTCAAATGAAAAATAGTTACCAGATGAGCACCTACAGTCTGAGATGCCTGCATTTGTGAAGTGAAAGATGACTCACAGAAGGGGTCACTGTAAAGCAATATTATTTGTGGTTCTTATGAGAACCTGGTGCTCTAATGCTGTGCAGCAGCATCATTCACAAGGGAATAAGAGCTTGTGGGCATATGAATAGGGAGTGTTGTACAATTACAGAGACACCTGTGCTAAATAACCTTGTGCTCATCCCCTAGGAAAATCTGCATGCTCAACAGCCCTGAAATTTCTCATGTGTATATTAAGCTGCAGTATGAAAGCATGGTGTGTAACATAGGCTGAAAACATTCTTCAAGGGCATATATATAAAACCTGTGGTTTTAGTTCTCTCTCTCTCTCTCTCTCTTTTTTTTTTTTTTCTTCTTAAAAGCAATTTGCAGTTTTAAGGTCTATTTTACTTTTTCAGAGCTTACTCAAAACATTCAGAGATGTCTCTCCACATGAAGAAGTATTGTCTTTCATCGTACCCCAGTGAAAAGGCAAGCCTTATACTAGCAAGGATCTCTTAATGTGAGCCACCACATCTGCATTTGTAACAAGTCAAAATCAACTGAATTTCAACAGCTGAGGGTTTTCTGCACTTATAGGTTTAGCCTGTGCAGAGTATGTCAGAACTGTGGGGATCCTGGTACTGCACCTTTTGTCTTTGGATAAAAGAGGTATTTTTTCCTCTCCTAATTTTTCAGTCTCCTGCAGCTGTGCACTTCTGCAAAGCTACCTGACAGAATGAGTAATGCTGCAGAGTGGTTACTGGCAGCCTCCAAGGCAAAAGGCATTTGATTAGGGATCTGACATCTTTCAGACACTCATGTATCATCACAGAGACGCAGGTATTTCAGTCTCAAGACGCTTAGCCCTAGCAATTAGCTCAGCATGTGCTCGCACAAATTCCAGCACACACACAAAGCCTGGGTTGCAGATTTCTCTCTAACGGTGCAGATGTAGCTTGGTCTGGTGCCAAATTAAAGCAATACAGAGCATCCTTCATGGGTCACTGTTTGGTCTAGAGTATCTCATGGATCTCCCACTGGCTATGAGTTGTTCTATTTAAGCACAGGATATTGCTTATAAAGGATAATCATTTATAAAGGCAGGGCTTCCTAAAAACTGTTGACCTGTGTCTATCCTGTTGCAACCAAAGAATAGGCATCCCAAAATGTGCAGAAAGTGCAGAAGCAGATTTGCTGTCCTAACTAAAACAGATCAGCTTAACAGCTGTCACCTGTATTCACTTCCATGCAACATCTTCCTCTTCTTCCTCTAAGATGGTGTATCTTGAAATTTGTTCTTGCATCTGTTATACAGAAAGGACACAAAGGGAAGGGACTTACAAATCCATAATGAAAACACAGGACATCAGAGAACATCAGCTATATAGTCCTTAGCACTGGATCAGATAAGTTAGTGAGAAGAAGATTAGATCTGAAAGCCCACCCTGCTGGCAGGGCAGGCTGTGATCTTTTGACTGCTGGAAACCTTTATACAGAGGTTTCCAAGCATTATTTTGCCAGACTTTCTGAGTGCTGGAAACACAGTAAGGATTTTCAAGCTGATCCATGTGCGTGGCTGTAGAAGGTCTGAATTTTCAATGTCACAGAATGGGCACTTGGTCTGAAGTACAGTGTGGTCCTATAAGCTGCCCCTATAATGCTGCCCTGTGGCTATTTGCAGTTTATAACTTCAAGTAGGGTTCTTGGTCTTTATCTTGGTACCTCAGTTTCTTCACTCTATGTGTCACTGCTATCCATGATGATACATTAATTACCAGATACATTAATTACCAGAAGCAACCTGGATACTATGGTTTCATTGACATGCTGTGTGCAATAAATGCTCAGAGTCCAATCAAAAGGTGAAAAGCAATAAGCCAGCCGCGCTGGGTGTGCCGGGGAGTCTCCACTCCATCAATGATGCACTCTAAGAAGATGGTTCCCTTTTCTTTTATACAGTATCTTATTTAACATTCCCTGAAGTCCCCTCCTCCTTTCGGTTAATCATTTTATTCTTCTATGCTTGCCTGGCCAGTCGCTAGGGAGGTCGCACATTCCTTCAGGTGGTCTTTGGGATGAAGTCTGTTTATCTTCCTTAGTGCCCTCTGATTCATCCCTCCGGGCTCAGCCTTGCAAGGTTTGTGTTTGAGATGCTTATCTCTGCTACCCCTTGGTTTGAGTAATGCCACTCCAGCTCCATCTTGCAAGGTTTTGTGTCTGAAATGCAGATAGAGTTCTGTTCTGTTTATCCTTCCATGCCTTATAAGGAAATTTTACTCCTTTAAGCAAATTTCTCTGTCAATTGTGGTTAAAGCTAGTTTACAGTTATTGTTTCAGCATCCTTGACACTGTCTTTTGACACGAATCACATCCACATGTTTTACACTGTGGATCATGAGAAATGATGATTCTATGGGGATAACTGTGAAAAGTTATCATTGGTCTATTGGGATGACTGCTGGAGCAACTATTTTACTCACTTTGGATAATGAGTTGTTGCACAAACAACCTGAATTCTCCCTATGCTGCTTTCAGTAGCCCGGGCAGACCCCTAACCACTACTTTTCAGTATTATAGTCAGAAACGCCATGGCACTTAGAGGGTGAACAAAGCTTAAGCAGCCACCTTTACCAGTACTGAATGCTGTTAAAAATATTCTGAAAGTAATTAGCATCTTTGAAGCAAATTCTCAATCTAAAAATGGAGCAGGGCCAATTTGATAGATAGGCAGATACCTATTTTCTGAGAACTTTATGAATGTTCCTGCTACTATCTGAAGTCAAAAATTCCGAGAAGGCTATCACCTTCCACAGGGAATCAGAAGAGAACTACAATTTAGATTTTCACTTTTCAACGGGCATAGACCAAGGGAATGCTTGAATAGTTCATCCACTATCACAGCAGTTTGGCTTGCCTGTACAGAAAATATACCCTGTAAAAGCACCTCTTTTACTTCCCTCTCTCCCACAGTGTAAGTCAAATACACAGCTTTTACAAGGAACAGAAAGGCAACATATTGCTGAGATAACAGGAAAACTATAATGACTTTGCACTTACAGCAAACTAAGGGGAGGACAACATAGCTTATTTGGCAGTTTTTCCACCTTCACTTCCATTAAAAAGGACTGTGGGAGGAGAAATTTGAAATGTAGGATCAAATAACCAATCCATATTCTGCTTGAAAAGTAAGAGTAGATAAGTTTTGTTTTTGTTGTTTTTCTTATCTCTCTGTGTGTAAGATTTCTAAGAAGGAAAAACTGTACATCTCTTCTTGTTCTAACAAACAGCCTCCTTACTGTGCTACACTAGCAAGAAAAAAAATCAAAAACTTGGCACAAAAAGAAAGGATGAGAAAACCTATGTTCACACCACATTCTCAGTTAGACTCTCAATCTTGTAATTTCCATCTCACAGACAGCACATGTCATGATGTGGATCTGCACATGTGGTCTGCACAGCTGAGGTCTTTAGGGCTCAAAAAACCTCATTTGCCAGTCTTTCCTATGTCCTGTGCCTCAGTGGATCCTAGTCATAGAATCATAGAATCACCAAGACTGGAAAAGATCTCCAAGACCATCCAGTCCGACCGTTCACCTACCACCAATATTTCCCCATTAAACCATGTCCATTAATATCACATTTATGTATGGAGCTACTCTTCTATCTGTGTCTTTTCTATGGAGTAGTACCACAGTTGCTTCTTGCTCACGTTTACACTATTGATAAGAACAATTCACAATTCACAATTCAATTTTGTTTTTTCCTGCTATCTTAGTTTCTAATTTCTGGGGATTGTATGAAATGGCTTGTTAATAGTTCAATCTGCCTCTCTCCTACATGTGTATTTCTGAAGTATTTATAGAAAGTCATCCACTTTGTAAGACTTTTCTAACTACAGACGTCCAACTTTGATAAAGTTTTCTAATGAGTTCTGCGGGGCAGATCTCATATAATGCTTCTTCTCAGAAAGGACATCCTATCCAAGAGGTAACTCAGAGTTTTATTCTGTATGCTGCCTGTCCAAATACTCATCATTTTCTCTGACTTTTTATAGGTGAGGTTATTAGGAAATTCTCAACTACTTGACCAATGCAATACCTTTATACTAAAACTAATTATGATTTGTGAGTTTTGAAAGTTTGGTGTTTTTCTAGTTGCACCTAGGGAAAGCAGATACTGCCTTTCAGGCAGACCTTGTATTTTGAAAATATAGCCATTCCAGCAAATGATAATTTGTGCTGGAGACTAAATTAGTGTTCTTTATCTCCAATTAAAGCATTACAACATTTTTGCTTGTGTAACCAATATACCTTCAGAACACCAGGAGGGCTTAGAGAAATAGACTTGAGGGGGTTGTTGAGGAAAAAGAAGGAAGGAATACATGCTAAAGATAAAATGAATTTGCCTTTTTCATGAAAGACTTCTGCATGAATTGTCAGGGAAGTTCACACTGCTAACAAGCTTGGTAGAAGAAGAACTTACTTCTGTTTACTTCCAAACTCCTGGTAAATATATCAATATGTACCTTTAGCCATGTGAGGAATTATCAGTTTTGAAAATAAATAATTGAACATTTCCAGACAAAGCAAAATGTAAAGCATACTGAGAAATGATGCAGTGAAAACCAGTTTCAGAACTATTTTCCAAGATAGCCCTATTGCTGAATTTTTGTAAGCCAAAAAATATAGAACAACCCTGACTGCAAGGAAGATGAAAAGTGTAAATACTTCCAGCTTTCTCTATGCACACCAGGCCAAGCTTTCACCTGGGGAGAAAATGGGTTAGATTTTCACTTGAGACATCCATTCCCAAAACTACCAGCAACTGAGTTTAATTGTCAGGATAATAACACGCTCCACTTTCTACTCACTGAACGGTGACTGAGGATATCTATTATCTGTTCTTCGTATGTGTTGCATTTTTTGAGAGGGACTAAAAGCTCTCATGGTATTGCCAAATCAAAGCTATATCCTTTCTTCTGCGAGCTAACAGGTGTGTGTAACATGTATGAACATAGAAACACTCTCTGTTCCTATGAGGCTCCAGAAATGATCTGACTTGGTGAGTCTGCTTGGAGTGCCTTCTGCCCTTTCAGCTTTCCTTGGTCTGCAGAGCAGCACTACATCAGTGCCACTGTGCAGCAGTCAGGGCTATGAAAAGGAAACTGCTATTCCCTCCATAACTGCAAATCTCAGCTAGGAGATAGCATGTGCAAAACTTCAGAAAGTGGGAGAAAATAAAACTTGTCAACTTTATTAAGTAGAGGACATAACCTCACTGAATCTTTTCTTATTTGATAGGGAAGGAGTTGAAAACACTGCTTACTGAATACTGAGACTGCATGGTCAGGCTTACAGAACATTCTGATTAAGGAGAAAATGCTGATTCATTTCCATTATCTGTCAGGGTTATTATTTCCAGGGAGTGGTTTATGACACAGCTGGCACCAATGCTCACAACCATATACAACACATCAGCACAATGACTGTATCATTTTGACTGACCCTGGCTTGAATTATAGTAATGCTTGCTGGCATGGTCTAGTTACAGGAAGCTTGTGTCAGCAGTTCTACTGCTGCATGAACTCATTTGTTTAGGGGATTATAGTAACTCATCTGTAAACATTATTCTGGGTTTGAATTATTATTATTAGCAGAAGTAATAATAATAATATCTTACATTTATATTGTGCCTTTCCACCACAGGTATCCCCAGTCACTTCAGTGAATGCACAGACAGTATCTAACTTTACCACTCCCTCAGCACGTGTGCTTTTTGGGTTAAAGCAGAACAGGCACTCTGAATGAACAACATAGATATTTCATGGGGAGGGAGTCATGCTTAACACTTCCTCATCAGCAAGAAGCCGAGTGCATTTATCTGCACACCTATTCCTCCATGATTACGCATAAATATACACCAAGCACAAGATTGCATACGATCAATTCCTAATCATGAGTGCCTCTTAATTTATGCTAATGTAAAAAAAAATTATATAGGATGTGATGCATTAAGGTTTATGTGCTTAACAAGACCTGTATTGCCAACAATTACCATCTTATGGGTAAGTGAAAATTCAGTGCTTGAAATTTAAATGAGAAATACTCATTTATCTGCCAGAATGGATTGTCAGAAACCTAGTGGATATGAATGTGAGACTTAATGCAGGCTGCCTGAGGGAGCAGAAGACTCTGGGATCAAAGAAGCATCTGTGCTACTGCTGTGACCGCCTGTTAAGGAACTAAGGTAGATGTACCCCCTTATGTAGAAAACGATCACTCTACACATTACTGGACTTAAGATATTAAGACAAATTCAGTCATTTCTGCAAAAAGCCAAAGTACTGGAAGTCTTACATTTTGGCTGGCTGGGAAAAGCTGGGATCTGTTGAACGTAGTGGGCAAAGCTTGGCTTTTGTAAGCTGGAAAAGAAGACAAGACAAGCAGTGGGGAAAGACAGTCGTAGTATATTGTTATAGGACTTTTGCAAGAAAAAGAGAGATTCCACCTTCCCCAGGCATGCCATCATGCCTGGGCTCAGCACAGGGAAAATTAAAAAAGATGACCATTCTCCTGCAGTGATCCTGCAGCAGCGCAGAGATAGGTGGGATAAGGTCTTCCTCTTCTGCCCAAGACACCATCCATGTCAACAAGGTCCAATATTTTCCTTTCCTCTGTTAAAATAACTGGAGAAGATTGAGGAGATAGAACTGATACTCATCTATAGTCTAACTTGATTCCTTCATGCTAAAAACCTCTGGGCAGCATTTCATAGACAATGATAATTATGATATTAAACTAGATAAAACTACAAATCCTTCTGGTCTTGAGCTGCATTGTTTGATTTGAAAAGGAAGTGCAAACCCATTGATCTGGTGCAGACGCACAAATTCTCTGCTGCATCCTAGTCAGTGTTTGAACCCACTGTTCAAATCACTCCCTGCTTTAAAAGGTTGTGTGGTTTAAAATTCAAACTTAAATTATTCTTAGCAGAATAATAACATGAAAGAAGGGAAGCAAAGGCATTTGGTATTGCAGCTGCTACATTCCCATATTGCACTCACTGACATTGGCTTGACAGACCTTTCTGAACACATCACAGTTCAGAAAAAGCAGTGCCTTCATAAGCTCTCAGAAGTGTCAAAGTTATCACCTTTAACTAGATGAAGAGAAGGAATACTCTTCTGCAGCACCTCTTCTGCAGCACCTCTGCCTGAACTGACACTACCTAGGCTTGGATTTGTTTTAAACTGTAGTGAGAGTGGCTTCAGCTCACAAGTACCTGTTATACAAATGAATGCTGCAGTCATGCTGAGGGCAGCGTTCCTCTGTAGAGGGTATTCTGATGCAGCTATGAACACCCAGCAGGCCTTACCTTCTGGCTCATTTTCCACAGCTGTAGGAATCCACAAGGAACCAGCCAACACAACTTCATAAAGTCTCCCTGAGGAACAGTTGTCACCTCATATGTTAACCAATTATTCATTTTATCTCTTAGTGTTTTGTTATCCTATATTCAGTTCTCACTCTTAAATGCTCCCACAAATGGGAGGCTTAGCTGCCATGGAGACCTGACCATAGCACCTAACTGGAACCTCTTTATAAACATAAAAAGAGGAAAGCTGAAAGAGGACCACAAGAAGGTAGGCCAAATGCTTGTATTATCTTTTTTTTTCCTTCTGTTTTTTCTTTTTCCTTTATTGTTTGTTTGTTTGTTTGAAATAAGTTAAATTTTGTCCCTCTCTTTTGTCTCTATTTATTTTCCTAGGTTTATAGCAATTGTATCTTGTAACTCAGATTGGTGTTTGCTTCAGATTCCTAAGTACAGGATGTTTCCTTAAAATTTAAGCACATTTGAATTATGCCTCAGATCAGAATTCTGATAAATGAAAATTGAATTTTGTGTCTCTTTTTAAAGAGGTTTCATCAAACAACCCATAGTCATCAGACAAACAAGTTCTGACATCATAGTTCCTGTTTTAGGCAGCAAACTCATTTTGTGTTCTTCATCTAGAACCATGGCAGTATTAGCTGCCTATTGGAAAGTGATGCACAGGGTCTCTTACCAGCAGATAGAGAGGAAGCTTGTCACACACTCTCTGTCAGCCTCAGGCACTGGTCTCACCTCAGTCACACACCAGTGTCCCCTGGCCACCACCATGTCCCACTTTCAGTGCTTTAGGCCAGGCACTCAGACTAATAAACTTGCCTTACCCGGAGTTATGATGCTAGTGCCATTGTATCGCCTGTGTTTGGCTGGTGGCAAATAACCTAGCTATTATTTGCACATCTGCTGAATAATATTACGTTAAAACATTACATGGACAATTATGTTCAATTACATTAAATGAATCTATTTCACGTAATGCTGAATCTCCAGGGCTTCTGCATCTTTAGTTACAGGAAGTTTAGTGCAGGGTAGCAGATGTTACTGGCTTTTAATCAGATAATACATTTAAATAATCAAATCCATAACAATAATTTCAAAGCAGATATTCATTTGGAGCAAATAAATAAAAATCAACATTTTTTTGACTTCCAGAGGCAGTAGAGGAGTTCACCGAATTTGGCACATCATCAGCTACTCTTGGACGCATGCATGCAGTAGGGTACATCTCAGACTGCAGACAAGTAAGCAACATTTCTTCTTGTTTTTGTTTCAGCCATCCTGAAGCTTGTTCAGACACAACTTGAATGGTTCCCATTTCCCTTTTTCCTTCCAGTGCTACCTTAACTGTTCGTCCTTCTTTCCTTTTTGTGAAGCTTTTTCATGTCATACATTTCCTAGCAGGCATCTTATTTTGCCCCAGAAGCTGTTTTTGGAGGGTGGTATGTTCAGTCTGGGGTGAATAATGATACTCCTTTAGGTTTTACTCCGAGAAGTTACTCAACACTACTGCTTCATTAGCCGCTGTGGATAAACAGCAATATATTTCATAATTAACTATGCCATGACACCCACTAGAAACTGTGCCACTAGCCAGCCTCGTGCACCTACAATCCTTGCCAGATCCTTGGGGTATTTACCCCTTAGTTTTCCTTCTGAATCTCATATAAACATGAATGGCAATGCTGGAGTTTGTATTTCTGTCCAGGAAAACTTTGAATGGACATGTTTATATCCACATTCCCACCCAAATCTGTGAAAAGTATTTGCAAAATGTGTGTGTCTATGTGGAAGTAAAACAACTTTTTTCAGGAAAATAGTGGTGTTTTTGAAGATTTACAGCCATTACAGAGCATGCTGGAGATGTATGGCCTATGCCCTCTCAGGGTTGTAAGAAGCCCCAGTGGGAGGCAGGGCATCCTCTGCAAGACTGGAAGTAATGGAAACATGTCCAAGTCTGGCCCCTTTTAGCCTGTAACGGATAAAAAATAGATGAAGAAATTCCAAATTCAGGCCTTCGTCCCTCACCTCACCACAAATAAGCGATAAACCAGTGCATAATAAATGCTGAGGTTACAGGAGATGAAAAATTGATACCTTTCTTATCGTGCTGAAGGAAATCCTCTGTTTCACAGCCAAAAATACTGCAGAAGGGGGAAATGCCAAGAGTAGACTTGTTCCTTCAGTGGCTGAGAAAAAGAGCTTCTTTTGAGGGTGCTGCTGCTGGGTAGATCTTTGCAAGGTATAATGTGCTCTTGCCAGATGCTTTCTGCCACATACCTATTTGCCATACTTGTGGAAAACAATGGGGAGACAGAAAAATGGCCTAGAGTGTATGTGATGACAGACAGTAGTGTGTTTCTTTTTGCCTCCAGAACTTTACAAGCACTGACCAGAGCTCAAAGCTGACTTACCAACTTGTTAAGAAAAGGCAAAGACCAGTTACACAAAGACCTCTGTTGTTGCATGGTTAATGCATTTTGATGAGAAGGGATTGTTCTCATCAGCACTAAAATTCTTCAGCTGTAAGTTACCTCCTGAGTCCTCAGGAGTAATGCATTTATGCAAGATTTTCATGAGGATTAAAAATGTTTGGAGTCTTGGGCTGCTCTTGTTAATTGAGTAATTAACCCCAGAATTCACTGAAAAGGATAATTAAGTGGTGGTCCCCACCTTTGTCTTTTTAGTGTGGGAGCATATTTTATTCCTGCGATTCTGCCAGTTTGCATCACACTGCAGCAATTTATATTGAGAGGAACAAGAATTTTCTGTGCTCAAGTGCAGTGCAGATCTCCCTCTGCAACATGAACAATTCTATTTTCAAAGTGAATCATTGATGAGAAGAAGATGGAGAAAAGCTGACTCAAAGAGCACAATGCTCAGTAACAACCGTGACTAGCTCCCTCACTTGAAATCAATGTGGAGACATTTACTTTGTATGTGAAAACCTTGAGATTCTTCCTGCTCACATGAGAAGATGTGTTCAGCCTCACTGTCCTATTGCTCAGCAAAGCCTGGGGCTTTGCCATCATGTAGTAAAAAAGGAAGCTGAATAGCTCCATGCTTTATGGAACAATGCAGGAAATAAACACCACAAAAAACAGACCATAACTTCTCTGCTGGAGCATGATGACAGTACTGCTTTGACTGACTTATAGCTACTGCACATTAAGCATTCAGCAGGGATTCTCTATGAGGTTTAGCTGCTTTCCTCTGAGATCTCTCATTAATAAGGGATGGTTGTAGGCCAGCTGAAGCCCTTCTGCATCTTTCAGCTTTGTGACCTCTTTACGGATGAGCAGGTGTACACTGTACTGATTTCCCCTGGTGTGTTGCAGCAATGAATCACTCTTTGCATGAAGGGAAACTCCTCACGTGTTCAGTTAATTTTGCATGCACCACGGAGCAAAGAGTAACCAGCCATACAGTTTTGTGTCCATGGATGATTCCCCAGAATGCAAATAAGGCCACTTCCAGCCAGCAAATCACACATCAGAGTTAACTATAAAGACACAATGTGAAAGTGCCTTGATATTACTGGATATTAGGAGAAATTCCTTCTCAGAATCAGGAACTGGCACAGACTGCCCTGGAAAATGGTGGGATCAGTCCCTGCAGGTACTCAAGAAGGATGGAGATGTGGCGTTTCCGGAAAAGGTTAGTGGGCATGGTGGGGATGGGTTGATGGTTGGACTTGGTGATCTTATAGGTCTTTTCTAATCTCAGTGATTCTATGGTTCTTTACCTAGTCCTGCCTCCATACCACTTTGTCTCTTAGGCAGGCTCCTAGAGGTGCTGATATCCCCAAACCCAACTTTTCTGTCCCCATTCTGATTTGGTATAGTGCAATGCACAGCCCACTTACTCACTGTGAAGCAAGGGAACCAAAATAAACTTGGAATGAGATGCAGGTCTGACACCACAGTGACCCCAGATTCTTTTCTGTTCTTTGAGCCCTCCAAATCTCATCCTGGTACACAATAGCCATGGTGGACAGGGTGTGCAGCAAAGATTATTTTATAGGAGAAAGAAGTGCTGCTCCCAGGCAAAGTGAAGCACAGCAGCTGGGTAGACACAGCCTTGGTGCACCTTGGCAGATGGAGGTGCAGCTCTGCCCTGTGCCACCAGTTCCTGCTGCAAAGTGGTGAGGAAGCTACATTCCAAACACAGTCACTGTGAGTGCACAGTGAAGATGTGTAAGAAAGAACAAGGCATTGTGTAGCTCAGAAACTCACACTGCTTGCCAAGAGTGTCAAGCCACTTGGGTGACCTTGTCAGCCCAGAAATACATGACAAGGACAAAAATGAGCAGGGGGAAGGTGAAAGAGCTCTATCTGCATCTGGCTGTGTAGTGAAACATTTTGATAAAATGCAGGAGTTAGAGGCAAAAGAATCCAGCATTCTACAGCCACTTATCTCAGCTCATGTAAGCAATTGGTTAAACATGGTCTAAAGAGCACATGAAATCATTCCCAACATTAATTCAGTCTACTGTGCTCTTTTTATATTCACAAGAGAAAACACTCCCTACCCTGCCCCAGTCACTCCTCTTTACCCAAGAGATTTAGAATTTTCCAGGGCAGCACAGGTTACTGTACCAGCAGATTAAGTAGCAAAGAAAATTATAGCATCATATGTCTCCCAATAGAGTGGAGGTGGTGTCAGCATATCTATAATAAACTTCTGTTTTAGTAGGGTTTATGAGGCTGACATGGCCATAAAAATTCATGGCAACCTGACCTACAAGGTCCAGCCCTGTGAACAGAAGGTCACCATTCTTTATGGACTCCTCTCAGTTATTACTGAAAGCTTTTTGAGCCTGTTTTAATAAAAGCCACAGAAATACATAAATATAACTCATATATACACATATTGCTAAAAAATGATGGAGATACTAATGTTTGAAAACTTTCATGCGCTGAGCCTGTGTTCAGTAGCTTTTTTGAAATTAAAAGGTCATAAAGATTTGGAGTTCCTTGGCTTAATGATCCTATGCAGTTACTGGATTAAGAGTACATGAATAGCTTTTAATGAGACTGAGATGTATGTTTCATGTGCTAGAAGAAAGTTTCATGATAAAAGAGCGCTGTCTGCGAAGACCTTTTCCACTGGTACCCACACATCTAGTCCTGCAATGGTGGAGTGATCGACAATGCAGAAGCCTCAGCAGGGCTCCATAAAGCCATCAGGCCATATCCCATGTGCTGTGGATTCCTCCTGATCTGCAGCCCCAACAGCAAGGTCAATTATGATTCTGCAGCTGGAGAGAAGCCATAGTCCATGCTAGTGTTTCTTGATTTCTTGGCAGCACAGTGTGAAAACATCTAACAAGTCAAATCCCAAGAAAATGCTCAGGCAAAGGCTGTGGATTGGAGATGCAGCTGCTGTAGCTTTGTTGATTTCCATTCCAGTGAAATCCCAGTGCTGAAGAGTTGAATCCACCTTGGTGATGTGTTGATAGACAGGTTCTCTGTACATGTGCCATATCAGAAATTAAGCTGCCAGCAGGAGCAGGAAGGTGATCATTCCCCTGTACTTGGATCTGGTGAGGCCAAATCTCAACTAGTGTGTTCAGTTTTGGGCACCCCCACTACAGGAAAGGGATTGAGAAACCAGAGCATGTTCAAAGAGGGGAAACAAAGCTGTGAAGGGTTTGAAGCATGTCTTACAGGGAGCAGCTGAGGGAATGGGATTGTTCAGTTGAGGTTGGATATTAGGAAAATTTTTTTTCCAAAAGAGTGGTTAGGCTTTGAAACAAGCTGCTCAGGAGGTGCTGAAGTCACCATCCCTAGAGGTGTTCAAGAAATATGTGGACGTGGCAGTGAGATACCTGAGTTAGTGGGCATGGTGGAGATGGGCTGGGGTTGGACTAGGGGATCTGGGATTTTTTCCAAGAGCAACGATTCTCTGATTCTGTGGTTTTAGAAACATACTTGGACTGAACTACCTCTGCTTGCACAGAAGATGGCTGACATATTTTCTCCATTGTTGATAACAAATCCAGGCCCTGCCTGGGATGATTTCTTCGCTATTGTGAAACAAAGACATAGCCCTAGGGCAGACAGTTTATTCACCAAGAAGCTCCTTCCAAGGAGTCTGTCCAGCCTCAGCATCTCCTGACAGAGTCTGTCTCCTCTTGAGCGATCTTTGTAGCTTCTTTTAGGAGTAATGTCTAGACAGATCCTAGGTGAGGCTGATGATTTCACGAGGCTGCTGAACACCAAAACAGCCAACAAATAAAGACATAGATTGCTTGTTGGTCTATTTTCAATCCATAGGAAATAAACCTCTATGGAAAGTTTTCTCTTCCTCTGTCTTGTTCTAATTTCAGCAAGCATGTGAATGCACAGGCACCCCACCGGTTTCAGCTTATAATACAGGATACATATATCTGAAAACTATTTAGGCTGTAAACCTTTAACACAGGAAAATAATGCCACATCCTTCACTTAAATTACTGTATGACCATCCTTCCAGCTAAGAATACATATTTTTCAAGATCTGTTAGCGTAATCCAAATCCTTCTACTGCAAATAGGAACTGACAGACAGCTGGAAATCACCAGATGCAAACAACTGTCACACTAGTCCTGGAGGTACATTTGTGTGCTTTACTGGGTGGTAAACTGATCTCTTAAATCACCTTGATTCTCTGACTGTTAATTGTCAGTGTGTTCTCTTTAAACTGGGACACTGACAGGAAAGGACAAGGTATTCACTGGTGGTGGTATCCTTTAAAAGAACTGGGATGTTTGTATTGTGATTGGTGCATGAAATTTTTTCAGCTGAAGTCAAGGATGACATGGTGGACAAGAAGCCTGTTTGGTAGCTGGGCTGCTGAAGCTGAACTCTGATCTCTCTTTCTCCAAATCAGCTGGGCATCAGAAAGCCTCACTTAAGGCATTACTTCCAGGAAACCTCTATAATTCTCTGGTAGAACTAAACAAAGCAACTATCCAGTGCAAGACCCACAAACAGATAAAACTGAGGATGTGGCATAGAAAGGCAGGCCATTAGCAAATACTGACGAGTTTCAGTTCTCCTCACAGTATTATTATAAGAGTTGGCATAGCACTATTAATACCATTCCGAGTAGAAAAGAGAAGGGAAAATGCTGTCCTGCATAAAAAAAACCTCAATTTCAAAAGAATTACAATGTATTGTGTTACATAGAGAAACTCTACCAGAATATCCCAGTTCTCACAGATTTGTTAATGATGTGGGTTTACAGATTTATGAGGTCCAAGAGGAGGCACCTGTGTTTCATGAGTCCTTTCCAGACAAAATGCCTAGCTCCCAGATTCTACTGAGTGGGACAGGATCCCACCTATGTTTGCCATATGTGATTATTTATATGAGCAGAGAACTTCACTTGCTGAGGGACTACTATTGTTTTAATTTATGGACTTTACTCTTGTTACGATAGTTAATGAGCTAAAACTGCCTGTTCAGATGGTACTCTGTACAGAACACATTTATACTCTTAAGAAAAGTTTCTTTTATTTACACTCTTAAATAGGTTTGCGACCTCATGCAAAATGATGTATCCATCATTAAAGAGTAGCCGACCACCACCAGCGAACTGCAGCCTCTTTTTCCCATAGCAGAAACTAGAACTTCACACCATATCAATGCTTTCAGTCTTAAAAGAATGACAGAGCCAAATGGGGGGTGTCAGCACATCAGTACAGCATTATAGAAACATGGAGGAGACTGCTTATGGGGGTTCAGTCTGTTCTATTTGACCTCAGGCTGAAAGCAAGGGGGTAGTCTGACAATGTGCTTGTGCCAAAGTGTGCTATTTCAAAGAGCGTTGTAAGTGGCTGTATGTTCTGCCATTAGGATAAATGTTATTGAAGAATCTGGGCCTCAGAAGAGCTAGTGTCAGCTCGGCCAGCAGTGCCAGGGCCACATCAGGGAACACTTTGGGAAAAGAGTGGTGCTGGCGAGCACCCTCCAATGACCCAGCACAGCAGGTTGCTGTCCTGTGTCTCAGTGCCTACATGCACTTGCTTCCAGCCTGTGAATACATATACATATCAGAGCCACAGAGGCATCTTGTGCTTTGAACAACTTTAATTTTTCATGTTATATTCAGTGAGATCTTCATATCCTTTGCTGTGTGTCTGACCTTACAGCAACTCCTCCCTCTGATAAAACTGTGAAACAGAGACTAAAGATCTTTTTCCATTTTTTGTTTTCTTGAAGTATTTCAATTCAGGATTCCATTCAGATTCAGTATTACAATTATTACAGATGTAAATGAACACTATCTGTATTACACATAACATTGCATTCCTCCATTACATTATATTTACAATTTCATTACTTCTTGCACATACATAGCTTTTGTTATTTAAAAACTAATACATACTCTCCTTTAGCAAGACTTTGGAATAAGGAAAATGTGATTACAGAGGGTATGCTTCCTATTAAATTGCGTGTTAGAGTACATCTGGTCTTAGCTGGAACCCTGCAGCAGTTTCCCATAACACATGTTTTGCCACCTCAGCCTTTCGCTTATGGTCTCTTGGTCACAGAGGTGAAGGATTTCCCACTCTTCTGCTAAAGGTGCAGTGACAAAGAAGCAGCGCTGCTTTCTCCCTCTCTTCTTTTGCCTTTCAGCTGCTGATACATGGAAGGGAGCAGGGCTGCTGGCCACCACACGAGCTACCTACCCTAAATATGGAAACAACAGGGAGGAGGAGAAGCAGAAGAGCAGGCACTGCTGCTAGTGGACTCTGTCTCAGAGATGTGAATCGTGTAGGTCCCAGGAGGCCAGAATTAAAAAATGGGTTGTATAGACTTTTTGGTACCTAGTAGAGTCCTTACTGTCCTAAACAGACAGACAGTAGCAGAAATGGGCAGCTTTGAGTACTCCTATGACTCTGAAGCAATCAAATTATCATCCAAACACACAAACTCTTTCCCTCCAAAAGACCTTAGGAAACAAGCAGCTCACCCACAGGCAGGACTCCACACACTGGTCCTCACAGGCTCTGCCTCCTCAGGAGGGCTGAATGCAGCATGGTCAGGGCAATGAAAGAGCTTTTACCCCGTCTGGTCATACTGCAAAAAGTCTGTTTACACCTTGTAGCTTGTCAGTTTGTAAGTGACCATTTCTGTAGTTTCATGTTACTGTAGTCATGGAACAAGTCAGGCAGCCTGAGTTAACACTACGCTATGCACTGAGTAGGAAAGAGCTCCGAGTGGTGTAGCTATGTTTATTCAGCACCAGTGAGAAGTGCTCTTCGACACATAAAACTGCCAAATTTGTCTACATTTTACATAACTCGTGTTAAGTTCAGGAGTGAATTCCACATATCCAGACCAAACTGGAATACTTTTATACCAGATCTGGGAATAACAGTGGAGATACAGCAGATAACCAGGGGAAACACTTCCACAGGTGCCCAAGATTAAGCAGTTATAATCACCTATGTTTATCCATAAAATCAATTAGCAGAAAGAGGAGATACACCTGACTTGAAGATATATTCCACTAACAAGCATATCTGGAAAAAGACGTCATCAAGTTTTCTTAAGGTTTAAATACATTTTGATTGGTTGTGTGTAACTTTAAAAGTTGATTTAATAATCTATTCTAAGCACTGTAGATTTTTAGCATAGCCTAGGTCACATTAATGGAGATATGCTAATTACCATGAGCTGTGAGTCCAGCCTGAATTGAAGAGAATGGTAGTAAGTGACCTCTCAAAGCTGGAAGGAGAGAGTGAAAATGAAACTGCTTTCCTGCAGGAAAATAAATACAGATTTAATGACTTAACCTTATGCATCTGGGTTTGAGAGCTTTGACCTTAGGTTACAGCAGCACACAAAGAGCAGTTTGGAAAGAGGAAAGTACATGATTAGAAAATCCAGTAGGTTTGCATTTACTTGACTTTTTTTTTTCTTCATT
Organism: Cyrtonyx montezumae; assembly: GCF_038088225.1. NCBI lineage: Eukaryota > Metazoa > Chordata > Aves > Galliformes > Odontophoridae > Cyrtonyx > Cyrtonyx montezumae. Next base: position 4,674,748 of record NW_027072033.1, read on the forward strand.
TTTTCAGTACCTCAAAACCACTCATTGTTATGGTAACAGGTATCCAAATTGCCATATGGCAGTCATTCACTGGTATCAGTTTAGCAAAAAAATTAATCTCATCCAAGAATGCAATTTAAGCAACCCCAAAAGGAACTAATCAGAAGACTTTCCTGCCGAATTACAAACCACTGAAGGTATTCTTTTGAAAAGCATGCAGTCCTTTCTCCTAAAGCTCTGGAACAGGTACTGGCCCAAAAAGCTGCTCACAAATGGTTTTAAGAAAAACTAGCCATTGCTGTATTATTTCTTAAAGTTTTTAGGGCAAGGTTTTTGTTTACCACCTGAGTAAGTGCTTTTGCATCTTGCTTTTGTGACAGCTGTGTTAGCATGACTTTTGCAAGGTGTAATCCACGATGTCATGTTTTCTTGCATGGATTCTTTTTCTGTTTGGCCTTTTTTACTCCTTCCTGAGGTTATTGCGGAAAAGGTAAAATAGAGAAATCAGGTATATTTGTTCCTACGGCTCTGCCCTTCAGCTATTTATAGAGCTGTGCTTATCTATATAGAGCTGTCCCCACATAAGCAGATGTTTTAGGCCAGAACCTGCAAGCAGTCAGGGATGATCCCTGTTCCTGCTCATCTCAAAGTTGCTCTGGATGGGAATTTTCCCCTTGCCCCATTTAAAACATTCTTTCCAACAGCTAATTTCTTAAGTGTCCGATTTTCTACTGGCACTGTAGGATACTACTGTCCTGTTGTAATGCTGATGACATTCAGGTGTTAACTGCTAAGTTTCTTTAAGAAATATTCTCTTTATCTTTGATGTTCTAAAAGAGACAAACCTACAACAAAATATAGGAGGTGCAATGGAGTCCTGGGAACAGTGCTGGAACATGCTCTCACATCCTGACTATGAGCTTTTCCATTGTGTTAGCATGATCTCCCTAAATATGTTAGAAGATAGTGCAGTTGGCTGTTCACTGTTTTCACTATACTCTGAACTACTGCAAACATTAACTCCTATGCTTTTAATTAGCATTTGGTTGTGTATGGCTTCTTTATCATCTACAACCTGTGTACATCTGTCTCTTATTAAAGACACAGACCTCTTTGCATTATTCAGAAAATACATTATCAATTCTAATGACAGAGGAAATGCAGATTTTTCTTTAAAAATTTTTCAGTTCATTATTTCCTTTCTGAAGTTAATGTAACACAGCTGAAGAATTCCCATATTCCTTATAGTTAGTCTTAATAAAAGATGTATTCTACTTCTGTAGGGTTTTTACATTAATAATTAAGACAAATGCAGTAGTAAATCCCCTAGAAGGAACACTTGTCAAATAGTTTAATATTATCTATTCTGAAGCATTCAGTTGAATCTGTTTAATGTTACTGTGTGAGAATAGAGGACCTTCCGCTGATGCTTTTGAAATACATCAAAAATAATAATGAATACTTGTATTCATATTACGCAAAGCCAAGTCTATCTTTCTGAAACAAAGAGGATAGGAACTTTGCCAGTCATAACATCTACATGTTTATTTTTAAGTTGTTAATCCTGTGCTATCATTCACTGCACGTAATTGGTTTCTTAACAGCATCTCCTAAAAAAATAGGATCTGTTCAAAGTTCATCAATCTCTTGCTGGTGAGAACAGCACAGTTAAATGTGTTTGCCTTTTCAGGAGTCATGAAGATTTCATAATGAACTCATTGAGGGACAGCCACCAAAAGTACCAAAGGGAAGAACAGGGTGGCACATTTTCTGTAGCATCTCTTATGATTATATGAAACCAGCATCACTTTATTTGAAATGGTGAACTTTTATTAATGCAAATTAGTAAAGTTTAATTTGCTTTCAGTCTTTGGTAGATGAGAGCACCCCTGTATTTTAAACAGGCTGCCTGGCAGAAGGCTGGATATCCCTAGCTACCTTTCTGATAATCCCTCTGTTTCCCTTTCCATCCACATTATAAATATATCATTTGAAATCCATTGATTGGCAAATAAATGTAGGCAGAACATCTGATTAGAAGCACAGGAGGGAGGGAGGATGGTTTAATGGCTAATGATTTTCCTTCACACTCATTGTTCTGCTGTATGTCTCTATTTGGGTCAGCAAACCCTGCTGAAAAGTTGGCTATCTTGGCTCAGCAGCGTGTGGCCATTCCTTTCACATTGTTAGAACACAGCTATATCTTAATATGTAGATGCGTGTGTAGATGTGCTATAGAAGGACATTTTTTATATGTCAGCAGGGTGGGCCCTCAGTTTATCATCTGACCACGTAGATGTCCATACACAAAAAAAAAGAGATGAAATGTGAGAATGAAACTGATGTCATTTTGGAGGACAGACGATGACAGAGGAGAAGGATTGTCTGAAGAAGGTGACTACAGCATGCAATGATTTATATGGCATCCTGGTTGCAAGGTAAACATAAGCAAATGGCCTTCTTTAGTAGGCATCGTTTTCCTGATCAAAACATGTCTTCTCTATCTGTAATATTTGTGTGTATTCATTAGTATGATTTACAGCAGAGTTTTCTTTCCTGCTGCTCTCTTACATCAGCAGGCAATTGCTCACATGCCAGTCTATCATTTTAGCACAGAGAAAAGCAACATCTTACAGAGTCAGTAAACAGACATTTGGAGGAAAGTATCTCAGCTGAGCTAGGGAATGGCACTTTAGTGAATAGGTACTTGCAACTCAATTAGAGGTACATGTGTAGCTTTGATAGAGCATAGAAGTGAAATTTCTATGTAATTTCACATAGAGCATGAAATGAAAGCACAAAGTTGAGGAACCACTTCCCTTCAAGTGACTCAGTAGAACCTTATGAACACTGAAACGAGCCCTTTGCCCAGCCCAGAGCTAGTCTGAGATGTGCTTCTGCCAGGCAACAGTCCTATCACCTCTCTGAGAGTCAGGGGTGGGGCTGGAAATCCCCACAGCATCTGTTCAAACCAGATATGGAAAATGACAGCAGGCCTGTATTTCAGTTTTTCTGGACAGAAATAGACTTAGTAAGTTTGGAGAAAGTTTCTGTGGAACATGATTTCACAGAGCTAGATGGAAAATAGCATTTTTTTTTTTCTTGTGGCACACGGTTTATTTTATAAATATACAAAACTGCTGATCTGTCAGTTTCACCTCTCAAAATATTTTAGCATCTTTTACCATTCTAAAAATTACACCTATGCACTTGTTTTACCGTTCATTTTACACTTCTGTTGACTAACAGTAGGATAAAGTGTTTATATTTAGACCAGTTATATTTCTGAAATTATTCCTCTCTTTCTGTTCCTTATTATTGTAAGTATAATGTATAATCTCTGGATATCTTAAAGATTCAAATGAAAGTTTTGATGGTTGAATGCAGAATTATATAGCTGAATTTTAGTGATTTGAATTTTATCCCACACTTTTGCAAGTCTTGGTTCCCTGAAAGTACATTCTACTAAAAGAACAGCAGTATTATTGAAAAAGTTGTGCAAATATTGAAATAACCTGCCTTCTTTGCAGTCTATCTGGAAAAGAAGCAGGAACAAACAGACATTAAATATTAAAGAAAAATAATATATCAAAAGGTTTTTCTTAAAAAGCAAAGAAAAAAAAACAACAAAACAAAACAACAAATCAAACCAACCAACCAGCCAATGAATCAAACAAAAACAAAACAAACAAACAAACATACAAAAACAAAACAAACCCTATGAAACAGAACAGGGAATAGAAAGTATTCCTGTAAGTAAATTTGTTCTAAGACAGATCCGCCTCCAGAAGATTTTGTGTATGAAGAAACTGGAAGATATTCTGTTTTGATGTTCACTGAACAGTGGGAGATTTCAGTACCAAGCAAATCAGTCAGTCAAGAAGTTCTTAGAGAGGCCCAGAGTTTTAAAATTGTTTTTGTGCTTGAGCAGCCCATGCTGCCATACCAAGATGTTCCCAGCCAAAGATCCTTGGCAGACAGCTACTTATTTATTCTCATGATGTTTGCTTATGATTAAGCATCCTCCCCTCTGCAACCCAAAGGCTTTTAACCTAGTATCTGATTTCAGTCAGACTTGATGAGTACAGAGAATAGAACAATTTGGGGGTAATATGACAAGCATCAGGCTTTATTATTTCCCCTAGGTACAGTATGATTGTGAATTGCAAGAGCATTAAGAATGTGCTTTTCAGTGCATCCAAGCTAGCCAGCACTTTCTGTTATTCTATCTATCTGACACTGGACTTTGGTACTGATGCACCACATTAAGTCCTGCTTTGGCTTAGTATAGCATCTTTTGTAGTCACCTAACTACACCAAATATCAAACTAGACACCTTGTAGTACATCTTTGCTGTGCAGGTATAAATGACTATACATAATGCACCGGAACAGAAGGCAAAATAAATAGATGTAGCAAGGATGCACAGCAAAGCAGAAAGAACATCAGCTCGTGCAATGGTCATGCATTTAAGTCAATAATGTGCAAGTCACCTCCATTTAACTGAAGTGCTGCAAAAACTCACCCTTTGAAGAAGAAATGAGGCAGTTTTAAGTACAATTTATGTCCTTTTGGCTTTGTTGCAAAGCATGACAGCATGCTTTGACAGCAGCTTAAATAAAAATAATGTGAAAGAATTTAGTAACTCCATGGGCAGCTCTATACCAAAGACAGAAATATCAGATTCTGTCCAAATGCCAAAGCTAAGGATTAATATATTAAATTCTATAAAACTGAACCAAACCAAGATGAGAATATTTCTCAGCCAGAGGGGGTTTAAAACTTGTTGTGTTTTGTTGAAGCTTCTCTTACTGCCTGGTGCTTGAGGGAGAGATAGAAAGAAGAGGAAATTATGGAAAACTGTTCAGTATGAGAAAGATAAAAGCAGGGTCACCTCACCTGCATGACTAAACACAGAACACAAGTGAGTAACTGAAGCCATCACCTCTGCCAGTCCTTTCAGTTTCCAGCCTCAAGGTCAGTCTTTGGTTGGGAAACCATTTCCAACAATAGCACAGCTGTTTCTGTGAACAGTTTGCACGTCTCAGCTCCTGATGTGCAAGATATTCTTTGGGTATTTTTTGCCACCATGGTAGAGAGGGCAACCTAGCAGTAGGTCCACCTCTTCTCCTGGTACCCACAGCCCTTCATGTTTATGAAAGTACCCTCCTGCTGTGGAAAGAGTTTTGTACCACCACACCATGTAGACAAATATTTATTTCACCGCTGAATGCATCACAGTGTGCTACAATGGATTGTGTCACCTTGAAGTGTTTGGGTCTTGAAAAGGGTTTTGAGGGATAACCTGTCCACTTGTGATGTAGGGATTCAGGTTGAGAATAACATCTAGTGACAAGAGCAGACAAGTTTCTGGTACAAATATGAAACTATTTTCCTGTAAGTGCATTCAGAAAGGAAGCAACAGAAGTGTTAACACCACATTTCACTGTCCTGTGAATATATTTCGGAGAGAATAGGTGGTTCCTGCAGACCACTGAAGATAACTTTCAGACTCAGATGCTTGAGAAGCTAATCACAGAATCATAGAATCACAAATGTTGGAAGAGAGGCATGCAACTGGACCTTGTTTGTACAAGAAAAAGACTGGCTGTGGATGTGAAGGTTGGTGGCAGCCTTGGCTGCAGCAACCATGAGATAGTAGAGTTCAGGATCCTGGGCGATATAGGGCAATAAGTAAGATTGTTGGACTTGAGGTCAGCCAATGCTGACCTCTTTAAGGACCTACTTGAAGGTATTGCATGTGCTAGAACACGGAAAGTTAAGGGAGCTCAAGAGAGTTGGTTGACATTCAAGAACTACTTCCTCTAAGCTCTAAGTGCATTCTTGTGAACATGAAATCAGACAAAGGTGTCAGAAGACCAAACTGGTAGCCTTCTGTGTTGTCAAGATTGGCTGGGCAGATGGGAGAGCAGTGGATGTTGTGTACCTTGACTTCAGCAAGGCTTTTGGCATTGTCCCTCCTACACCTCGAGAGGAATCTTCAGACTCATCAGCACAGATTAGGGTCTGACCTGCTGGAAAGGAACTCTGTAGAGAAGAACCTGGGTGATCTGATGGATAACAAGCTGACCATGAACCAAGAAGGCCAGTGGTATTATGGGGTGCATTAAAAGGGCATGGCTATCACGTTGAGGAAGGTGATCCTCCCCTTCCAGTCTGCCATGGTGAGGCCACATCTGGAGCACTACATCTATTTCTGGGCTCCTCAGTTCATGAAAGACAGGCATCTGCTAAAGACAGTCCAGTGGAGGGCCACAAAGATGATCAGGTGCCTTGTGCACCTCCATTACAAGGAAAGGCTTAGAGTGCTGGGAATGTTCAGTCTGGAGGAGAGAAGGCTGAGAGGAGATCTTCTCAACACTTACAAATATCTGAAGGGTGGGTGTGTGGGTAAGTGGATAAGGCCAGGCAGTAGGACAAGGGATATTGCACACAAATTGGAAGACAGGAGTTTCCATTTGAACATGAGAAAAAAAATCTTTAGTATAAGAGTAACAGAGCATTGGAACAGGTTCCCCAGAGAGGTTGTGGTATCTCCTTCTCTGGAGACTTTCAAAACCTGCCTGGTTAGTTTCCTGGGCTGTTTATTCCAGGGAACCTGCTTTAAAAAGGGAACTTGCTTCAACAGGGAATCTTGCTTCTCCAGAGATCCCTTTCAATCTCTAAGTTGATTCTGTGAAACAGCAACATGGTTTAGAAGCAGAACTTTACGGTAATAACAGATACATCAATCTGTATTTAAGCAGGATGTACTTGAAGGGTTTTGGTCTTGTTTTAAATAGCAAAGGATCTCTGGTGTTTCCTTACTTTGGATGCATCTTATTTCCCAGATGCTTGTTCATGTATCTTTGATTCATTTGATTGCCACCACCACTTCTCATTGCCATCTCTATTTTGATCTTTCAGCAGTTGACAAGTACCTAAATATGGAAGGATTTTCTCACACGTGCAATGGAATAGTCATTAATTTGTACTAATTTTCCATGATCTGTCCTTTCAAAATCAGAAGCTTAGTAAAAAAAAAAAAAAAAAAAAAAAAAAAAAAAAGAGCTCTTTGCAGCCTGATGCCAGCAAAACTGCACCTGTTTGGATTCTTGTGCTTTGATGAAGAAGGAAAGAACAGAATTATTATGCACTCCATCACTGGTTAAATAGATGATGAAGGCTTAAAATAGCCCACCAGTCACAGAAATGGCTACCAGATCAAACCTGCAGTAACTAGTTATGGATGTGAATCGGATGGAGTAACAACCATGACATCAAAGTTGTTTCTTTTAGGTTGTTATGATCAAGGTTTTCACAAGGTTTTATGAATTCTGCACAGGTTAGACCAGCAGTCCCTGAAATTTAGATTTCAGCTGGGATTGAATTTCATCAGCTCCAGAAGATTTCAAGTGATTTTTCAAGTTGCTCAAAAGCCTTGTTTCTGTAATTCTGTGGTTTAAATACTGCTGTGGTTTGCTTTTAAAATAATTTACGGTTCTCACGTTCACACTTCTATACTTCAGTTTTCACTGAAGGGTTCATGTGAAATTGATTATCTAAAACTGCCTTCCAGGTTTTTCTTTCATAATACATGGTAGCACATAACTAGACTTTCATAAAAAAATGAGGAATTTGCAATACAATCCAAACCTCTCAGAAGAAATGACGTAAATGATCTGTGTGGCATTTATAGTGATGAATGACACAGTATTTAAAAACATGGAGATTTAAAAATACCAGGTTTCAGGAGACTTCAAACTTACAGCCTGAGAAAGTGCTTGGTGCAAGTCTTCTTGACAGCTAAATTTGGCTGCACGAATGTGCTCCTGGAAAAATAGGATAAATCAATTATAATTAATTCACAAGTGTTAACAAGTTCTGCTGTATGATTTCAATAGTATTCACCTGGGATTGTTCTCATACGGCTCATGCAGATGTGTTTATTTCTAAGTTAAACTCTGACAGTTGAAGCAGACCCCATTCCCACCTCACCACAGTAAGTGGGCTCAGGCTGAGGTATGGGCAATGGGGGCAGTTCACCCTTTAGCACTGGTCAGCATCAAGGTGCACTTCATGTAGAAATTAAGAAGATGTGATGGCACACCTGAGGCCCTACTGAACAACATGCCACAGAAATCTGTCTGAAGTGAGGCTGTGGTAGGTTTACAAGAGAAGGGTTCAAGACATTCTCACAGGTCAAAATCTGTGTAATTTTTTATTAACAGAGATCACAGGAATATTCACAAAGAGTTTTTAGCATAATCATAATTACAAGCTGTGCTTTTTGGCTCAAGTAACTCATTAATTGTGTGAAAAGGAGCTGCAAGCCAGCTCTTCTTTGAGGAAATTATGTGGTAATGATAAGCTGCCTAATCCTTCAGGAGAACAGTCCATTTTGCAGAACAGATAATTTCCATGTAGTTGAAAGAACACCATGAAAGCCACTTGAAGACTGGCAGCTGACTACCCTATATAGAGAGGGGTTTTTGTTATGTGTCTGCCAGCTAGTCTCGGCTATCAGCCTAATAACTCTCTCAGTGCCTTGTAACAGCTCTACACAGACTCATTCAGAACCCTTGATCACACCAGAAAGAGAATGAGACCTCCATACTCATGCAAGGAGGAAAGAGACCAAAGCATCTGCTTTTGTGAAAGCAAATCTATATAGCTGCTAACAACGCTTTACAGCAGCATCAGTGATGACATGAATACCAGAAGTCTGAATAGAGTTTCTCCTCTGGATGCTCTTTTTCATTAGTCAGCAATGGATTGGCTTCATGTAAGCTGCAGCTGCTGTGGGTATGTGTGGGTAATAGATAGCTGTCAAAGTGTGTAGGGGGGCAAAAATCTTAGGAAGCTGTGGCATTTGTTGGAAGCTGCTGAGAATTGAGGTTTGCTGGAATCCAGCCAACCTACGAGGTTTGTTGTTCTCTTGTGAAAGGTGCATGTGTTAAAATGGAAATAATCAGGAGTAAGATGGCTTCAATCAAAAAGAGTACTTTCCCTTTTAGCAAAGGCAAGACAGGGCAGTAAAAGGGAAGAAAGCCTATGGTTGGCACAGAGGTATAACAGAACTGTGCAAGGTGTCCTATGTGCTCATACAGCTCTACTGGCAAAGCCCGTTCACCAGGAGTGCAAGCTGAAGCTCTCTAAGGATCTGTGGTATGTCTGGATTATCCCTTCCTTTGAAGTGTCTTGGAGCCAAACAAGTTAGGAAGCTCTAGACTGTTCTGCAAGAAAAATCCAGTACTACAGGAAGGAAAGTGCATTTCTGATGGCTGTCTTTCAGCCATGAAGATCATAATGATTAGTTCCTAGAGTCAGTTCAGCACTTGGTCAACAAAATGCTGAAAAATCATAAGGGAATGAGCCTTTGCAGTTTCTCTGACACCATCAATGATCAGATGGTATGAGTCTTTTGTGGTGCTAGTGATATAATTTCCTGAAGGTGCAGTTCAAGAGGTGTTTAAGTGCATTTGTAGCATTTCAGAGGGCAGCGCTGTAAACCCAGTGAGAGCAGTTTTGGGGAAAAGCTTTAAAGTCTGTATGCCAAAAGAAAGAGCCTGTGTGCATTGAGGTGGAAAGTGGGAGCCAAAGAATACCAAGATGAAGTGGACCGGTGTTCAAATTAGGAAGACTGTCATAAAAGCCCCATAGCCATTCTTTTGAATTTGGAAAGCATCCATAATGAAATTAAACAGAAAAAGAATATTTAAGCAGCAGCGAAAGTTCAAGAGAGAAGGTTCTTAAATGATAATTTTCTAAACGATCCTTTGTGAGTTTCATACTGATGTTGTAAATTCTCAGTAGATTCTCTCTTGCTACCAGTTTTTCCACGTCACAGACAAATAAGCAGAATTACTACAAAATAAAACGAAAACATTCTGATGAGTGCATGGACTACATCTGCATACACAGTACCTATAGCACTAGGGTTTAAATGTAACACTGTAAACTTTCACCTGCTGTTTAAAGATCCTGATCTTTTATTTATTTATTTATTTATTTTTGGTATACAATGTACTCTCAGTGGTTTACATTAGATAAGAAGGCAATTGTAGTTCACAGTTTTACAATAATACCTGCTTTTACTCAAAATTAAGAAGCAGCACAAACAAATATAGCTATCTTCAAAGTACACGATTCGTGATCATGGAGATCCTGGAAACTATACTTACCTGACAGGATTATCTGCAAGGCACAATACAATGCAAGAGTAAACTCCATTGTATCTAAATTAAGAACTCCAGAACACCTTACACAGAATGTTAGTGGATGTGGCAGCTCACCGGAAGAGTTATTCTCCATTGTCATAGTCAGAAGAACATTGTATCTAAAAGGTAAAAAGAAAGTCCAAAGTCTTATTGTGGGTTTTCTGAAAGTGGCCATGTGCTCTTGTTATGACTCATGTTCCTACACAGACTAGCAAAATTATGACCTGCCATCTATAATGGAAATAAAACTGGAGATGCTTTCAAGAGAAAAGCTGGCATAATCCAAGCAACCTTAGTCGTGAGTAGCCCTTAGAAATGTGGTTGCTAGTAGACATTCTCATTTCTCTATCAGTGACCATAGAACAACGGAAAGTGGACACAGAAAAGCAATGAAGGCTCAGTATGGGGATATATTCCCTTTCATTCATCATGAGATTTTATTTGTCCTCCAGTATGGTTAAAGACACTGTCAAAAAAAGTGTTCGGGCAGAGAAATGTGATGAAGACAAACCAAAAAAAAAAAAAAAAAAAAAGAAAAAGAAAATACACTTTTTCATATTGGAGAGATCAAACTATAAAATGTTGAAATGATCAAACTGAATTGCATGGAGAGAATGCTTTAGAGGCTTTAAGGTCCCTGAGTGGATGGAGAGAAGACACTATATTTTCATAAGGCATTTGATTCACAGTAACCTGGACAAACTGTCGAATTTTGAGTTGAACATGTTCATGCCACACTGCATACTGAACTGTCTCAGTGGCAGAACTCAAAGTGCTGTAGTGAATACAGCTACACCTGGCACGTAGCTGGTCACCAGCAGGGATCTCCAAAGCTCAATTTGAGGACCAGGACTTAAGGGTGCAGGAGTTGAATGCAAGTTTGATTATACTAAACTAGGAGGTGCTATTGACTCTCTCAAGGAATGAGAAGCCTTGCAGGGGGATCTAGATATACTGGAGGACTGAATAACCAGCAGTGGCATAAAGTTCAACATTGGGAAATGCTGGGTGCTGCACCTGGACCATTGCTAGACGTGGATACAGACTGGGGGAGGGCTGTCAGGGGAGCAGCTCCTCAAAAAGTGACCTGAGGCTGCTGGTCAACAGCAGGCTCAACAGAAGCCAGCAATCTGCCCTGGCAGCCACGAGAGCTAGTTGCATTTTGGGTTACATTAAGCAGAGCATAGCCAGCCTGTCAAAGCAGATAATTCTCCTACTATATATAGCTTTGGTGCGGTCTCACTTTGAATACTGCATGTAGTTCTGGGCTCCATAATATGAAATGTAAAGGACAATAAAATGAAATGAAAAGACAATAAAACTGGTAAAAGAGTTGGAGGGCATGTTGTCTAGTTTTGAGAAAAGGAGACCAAGAAGCAGTCTTACTGCTCTGAAAATTCCTGAGGAGGGAGAGTGGGAATGGGGGTGCTGGTCTTTGCTCTGTGGTCACCAATGACAAGACATAAGGGAATGGCACAAATTTGCACCAGGGAAGGTTCAGAAGGGACAATTGGAAAAATATCTTTACCATGCTGGCAGTGAAATGCTGGAACAGGCTTCCTAGGGAGGTGGTTGATGCCTCTTAGCTGTCAGTGTTTAAAATGCATTTGGTTAATGCCGTCATTAATATACCTTTTGATTAGCTCTGAAGTGGTCAAGCAGTTGGACTAGGCAATCCTACTACTATCAAGATCCTATTCAACTCTACTCCTCTGCTCTGCTCTATGTAAACATATAATTAAACTAAACTGAGGTTAATTTTTGTTGTTGCAGTTTTGTCTCAATATGTGAAAGCTTTTTATACTTAGAAATATATGAAGATTTTTCTGTTACCTCTGTAAAGTCTAATGAACAGAATAGAACCTCTTGACAAATCCAAGATTTTGGAATCAGTTAAGTTTGGTGGAAGAAATAAAAGGTTCACTTGAGATAGAAAATTGGAGATTTTGAAGTTGTCATCAGATTTTTAGGTGATTAAGTTCTAATTGCATAGTAATTGATTCTTATCTTTATCTTAAAAGGTATCATTTCAATGAGTAAATGCAGTCATATTGACATATGATACGACAAATACTTGATGGGCATTTTATATTAAATGAATTTTAAGAAGACAAAGATACTAAATTAAACTATGCATTCCCCTTCCTTCACTGAGAATTAGCACTAGAGGGAATGAATACAACTTACCTATTAGGGAAGGTTTACTGATAAAAAAATACACCAGTCATAGAGGAAAAAGAGCTGTATTGGCTCAAAATATTATTTTGAAAATTTATTAATGAGAGCAGTGTTGCCAACAGCCAGCAGCATGGAAACCTGAAACAATCCACAGGGCCTGTGTGTTTCTGAGGCAACATCATATCAGCCCTGAAGGGTGGTTACCACTCAGTATCTGAATATTTTAAGTTACACAGCATGCTAGTTGTACATAGCCAGAGGACCAAACTAGTGAAATCCATCAAGATTGCCACAGAGGCTGATTCAGGCTCGTCTCTCTCACAAATGGTCTGTCTGTTTCTCTCTTGCATTATTTATATATTTTTTTCTTCCATTTCAGGAAAATTAAGCAGCATCTTCACTGCTGTCACATAACCTAAACAAAGCAGAGAGCTTGCATCAGCCCCTTCTATAGAGGCTACTTACAGCTTTAATACTTTTCCCTTATTGGCATTTGGATCTTATCACCAATTACCAGAGGCTGTGACCTGTCTTCGAGGATGAAAAATGGATCTTTGCTTTAGGAACAATGGAAGGAGAGCATTTGAGGAAAGTGAAGTATAGGAAAAAATGAATAGTAGGGGAAAGAAGGTTTAGTTTTAAGTTGCTTTCCTTGTAACACAGCATAGCATTTTACGTTATTTAACTGTAGCAAATTGCAGAATTATATAAAGGGAGTACTTTTTCATTTACTGTGCCATCGGTCTGTGGAACTCACTGCCCAAATATTTATTAAAGATATGAGCATACCAAGATAAACAAATTCCAAGACAATAAACTTGTGGTAAATCTTATGTACTATACACTTTTCACTCCTCAGCTTTTTACTTGGGTTGCCTCATAAGGACCAGTAATACGGTCTTCAAATGAGCATCTGGTACCCAATTTTGTTGTATCTTCTAACATCTTAACGAATGTCTGAAGACAGAATTATTTATTTGCAACAGGCTGGAATTAACTATATCTCGTCTATGAAAATATACTTCAGAGGCAGATTCAATATAAGAGTGCTGGATAGAGAGAAAAAGATATAGGAGGAATCCCTGGGAGAATTGTTTAAAGCTATGGGGGTGGGAACGTAGAAATAATGAAGGTTACACTTATAACAAAGAGGCAATCCCACCAGAGCATAGAAGCTAAAGTTCTCTTTATCCATGGGTTTGGGTCCACTGTCACTATATTCCTCCCATTCCATATTCTCTGGGATCCTCACTGATGTCCGAGTGCCTTCAAGTCTCAATCCAGCTTGGTTGCTTACCACTGCCAAATAATATTCTCAGCTACTTTTCATCTCATGCCCCTTAAGCTACCAGCTGTGAAGAACAAAGAATGTGTCAGCGTTTGTTTCAATCCATACTTGGGATGCATGAACAGTGTCCTGACCTTACCCTGCAGCTTTTGCTGTAGATAAAACCCATGCACTTTTGTTAACCACATACCCACTCCTTTTTTCAAGATCTCTTGGAGCTCTTTGATGTCTTTTCAGTCCTTGATCCACTACAATTTATGTAACAGCACTTTTTTAGTTTTCAGGGAACAGGCAAACCAGTCTAATCGTGTCAGATTTGTATGTCTGCATCTATCTATCTATCTATAAGAATCTAGACTGGAATATGGACTTAAGAGTTAAAGAATCAGAAATTATTGGAATTGAATCAGAAAGAATTCTGTGGAATCCCGAGTCTCAATAACTTCATTTTACTCATTACATAATTATTTCCTTAACTTTACACAATTTTACTTACAGATTTCTGATTAGCCTCATCATCATTTTCTGCAATTTCTTCTGATTTTAACAGGTCTTTTTTGAATGCAAATAATCTGAATTGGATACCATATTCGGTGTGATTTGGTATAATGGCTTGAGTATTGCACTCCATCAGCTGGAATTACCTCTCTTCTTTCATTACTGCTTAAAAGCACATTCACCACTGGCTGTGAACTAGATTGCAGGAAAAGATTAAAAGGCAAGTGAGCTTTGTAATGCAGTGATCCCTTGTCTTGACAAGAGAGCCATCATTGGTACAGCCCTGGGGACATGAAAGTCAAGACAGTTCCATGTAAGTGGCACAATCCAGCTACTGCTTAGGTTAATCAAAGACAAGAGACAGTGATAATCTTATACAATCTATCAAATGCTACCAAACTCACATAGTTAAATGCATTGCAAGAGCACCTGGTAGTTTACAATGTACTTGCTGAATAGAAGATAAGGAAAAGTTTCCATCTCATCTTTAGGTAAGGTAATGATGCTTGGAAACATATAAACACTGACTTGGCCTCTGGCATCAAGTCCGTCTGCATAAGGGAGCTGCCCTGTACCAGACAGTTCCATAATCACACTGGACTCCCTCTTCATTTCACTGTTCATGTAAATCCAAAATACAGACTATAATACTTGGCTGAAATCCTGACCAATGACAAAAGAGAACATGTAATTTGTATAATGTTCTCTTCTTTGTTAAAAAAAAAAAAAGAAAAAGAAAAATATATTTGCAGCTAGTTGTTTCTTCACCAACAGCCTAGAGGTTAAGAATAAGAGCTGTGGAAAAACAGAATTCATAGAGAACTGACTAACTGATAGTGCATCTTAATTAACATTTCCATGAGTGAAAAATTTTGAAAAAATATCTTATTTTGTGTATCATTCACTTTCAAGTCAGTACTCACTTCTTCTCCACACAGGATTGTCTGATCCTGTTGTACTTTTCTTCAGGGCAGAAAAACAATGATTTACTAATGCACATTTTACACAGACAGGAAGATTTCACTTGTGAAAAGGAAGGGGAAAAAAAAGGTGATATACCAAGGTAGATGAATAGATGTTTTAGCATAAAATATTAATGATAAAACCTAAATTTTTTAGAGACTTGCAAAGCCACTAGATCAAACTCATATTAAAGTATATGATAGGAGAATGCAGTTTCAAATGTATTTGGCTTTTTTTACTGCTTTACCCCATTTACTGCTAGCCAGGACTGAATCTGAATTTCCTTGAGAATCACTAATGACTTGTCTTGTAAATTCTGACTATACTGTTTATCATAGTGCTCAAGACTGAAGAAATAATAAGAAAGATCTGTCAAGGCTGAAACTGCTGAACTCAAGGCAACATTAATTTTCCAGTGTGTTTTGCTGTTCTGAAATCCTGTCTGTGTAGCAGTCATTACTTTTGCTGGGAGACAAAGATAGGTTAAACAAAGACTACAGAGCAGGCCTACCAGAAAGTGGCTGCTAACAACACAGCAGCCCATAATAAGAGTTGTTTCTGCATCGTCTGATCACAGTATGACTGCATAAACTTTTGCTAGCAACCTTTTTTTTCCATACACCTATCATATCCCTCAGCCTTGTACTGTAATCTGTGTGGGAATAATCTGGAGTAGACAGAAGCCAATTTTCTGAAATATTTTTCCTTTTTCCCCACAGTGTTTTTTAATAGTTACAACAGTGGTTATTGGCAGAAGTATGAACAAGATGTCTTTAAAATTCTGTACCTGAAAAGATGCAGGGATAAGCAAAGTTGTGTGAAGTATGTCAGTTTGCCTTAATGAGCACATGTGTGAGTCCCCATGTGCAGTGCTGAGCTCCAAGTTTGCATCTGGAAATTCAGGGCCATGAAGGCTGAAGCAGATCTGAAGATCCAAGGGCTCAGCAGTGCGGTTTGCCCAGCCATGCTTAAGGGTGAATCAGGCAGGAGCTGCTGGCAATAAGGAATAAGATGGTCCTTACTGGCAGTCTGTCTCAAAAGCTTCTCTTTGCTGTATGCATCTGTGGCAGCTCAAGGATTGCAGTACTAGTGACAAACATGGGATGTGAATGCATGATAATGAAAATCCCCCCAGGTGCAACAATACTGTCTTCTGTAGACAGCTCCAGGCACCTGATGGTTCTGCTGTGGATGAGACTACCAAAGGAGCAGCATTCTGGAGTCTCTCCTTTCTTCCCAGGAGAAGAAGCTGTCTGTTACTCTTCTCACTCAGCCCAGGATTAACGGCAATATTTTATTCTTTGCTCTATTTTATTAACACATGTAAATCTAAAAGGCCTCTATAACTATCAGAGCCCGTTTTAAAATGCAAATAGTGTGTCTGCATGTAGCAAGAGCAGAGAGAGAGAGAGAAACAAAAGAGGAACCAAAGGAAAGCAAGCAGGTTCAAATCTCACACCAAGGTCCTTGCTTCCACTCTAAAACTTAGGCACAGATAGAAGGGCTGCTCCAAAAGTAATGCCTCTTCTTTTATGATGTTGACCCACAATATCAGAGTTGGATGTTGATTCTATGGCAGCAGAGGTTTACCATATGATGAAACTGAGAGCTACAAAATTAACAAAGGGTTGACCAAAAACATAATTCTTTGTTTATAGTGGGAATTTTATGTTACCAACAAGTAGTTTGAAGGAACCATATACTAAATGTGAATGCTTGTACTCTTATGTTTATTTATTTCACTTTCTGTCAGAATAGACTCTGAATTTATTAATACTTTTAGCTCTATGTGTGTGTACATTTCTCACTGGGACTTCAGACCTCAGACCATGCGCTCGCTAATCTCAACCTTAATAATTCCAAATATGCTGGCATTACTTAAACTAATTTCTCCGAATCAATCTGGATTCTCCAGATCAGTTTGACTTTTGCACTTGCTCTGGGTGCACATTTGGCTCTTTTCACAAGTAAAAGCATGACACATGTTCAATGCATAATGATCATGATACAAGATATTGATCATGTTACAAGATAAGTGCATAATACATGAGTTAGTTTAACTGCACTGTGGTGTTTATACTTAGAAGGGAAGCAGAAAAAAAAACACACCACTATCATGGGTAGAAAACAGTAAGCAGAACTTCTCTTAGCTTAAGAAGTTCATGGAGAAGGGGAAGAATGGCATCCCTATAAGTAGCACTGCTGAAGCATTCAGCAAAGCTAGCATTTACAAGATGTGGGCTAGCAACATACCCAGCTGACTATTATCATGGCAAGCATACAAGAAACAGATATTCGTATTCTGATGAAATTCTGATCTACAGAAGGTCAGACCTTGATGAAAGACATATGACAACTCCTTTCTTTTTTAGCAAGTTCATGAGGAGACTTCTAATGTTATTGCACAGGATATTCAGTTTTATTACATCAGTGAAAACCTGGGGTTTTAAGATGCACTTTGTCCTGAATGGGGCAGCCTGGCTAAGTATCCATCACTTTTCTCTGCACTGGGAATCTTTGCTGTTTACTTTCCTGAGAGTTACAAAAACCCCAGCACCAGTGACATTCCTCACAGTTGGGAAAATTTATACTGCTATCGTACCATCCTTCTAAAAAGTTTTTAGTCTCCTTAAAGAGAACATAGCTCTGTTACTCATTGTTCTTACTGCACTCTGAACGCTCTGTTCAGAAAATCTGTCAAAGTTATGGGGCACTTTCAGTGAGAGGTGGCCTAGGGACAGAGTTGGTACTTGATGAATTTCACATACATTCAGCTGATGAACCTTGTAGCATGAATACAGACAAAACTTGCCTTAGTGCTAAAACTTCTGACTACCTCCTGCAGTTTTTGTCCTGTGTCTAGATGGAAAGACTTTTATGTTAGAGGCATAAAATCTGAATCAGAGCAGAGTAGCTTACTGAATTACACAGTCCAGGACACATGCATGGATGCACTCATTATCTTCTGTGTGCCTCTTCATGTTGCTTCTCAGCATTTCAACCTCAGAGTCCAGGTAAACTTGTCCAAACACACATTCACAGAGTGTAAATAACATCTGTTGCATTGTGCACACTTTGTGTTGATTATCCTCATTGCTACATCTCTTAAGAACAAAAATTTGAGGTACCAATTCTCTAAATTCCTTGATAAAGACACTCTGCAGGCCTCAAAGGGCAGACCAGAATTCAAATTTATTTTTAGGGTTACAGGTTTTCATACATCAGTGTATCATAGAAGACGACAGTGGCTATTCACTGATTTAGAACTACCTCTGAGTATTCATTCTAAAGCATAATTTTAGATATATCTCACAGAAAAAGAGAGGTGACTAATCAAATTGTAAATGGTACAAATAGTAGAGAGGATATTATCAGCACTTGATCTTGGATAATCTGTGCCCATGCAGCCTCAGAATAATATTAATCAGCCCAACTATGCGAAAGGAAGACCTTCATCTTTGTCAGGCAGTTGTCCCTGGACAGCCTGAAGTGCCTTATAGATAACAAGCAATCACTCATAGACTAGCCTTGATCATTATCTGAAATACTTGATAAATTATAGAATGATTAAAAGTGAAAAATTTCATCACTCACTGCACTGACTCTCCCATGGCTAGTACTTAAATCTACCTCTGAATTTCAAGCAAGTATGTTAAGTTACTCTTGTCTTACTCAGTATTTATTCTGTTGCATTTTCTTATGACTTTGATTTTATCATTTTTCATAGGCTAGTAAGTTTTAAGTGACCAAAACCAGGGTCCTTTGCAGGCAGCCATCATGCCTCTTGCTATTACATAAGCTGTCTGATTTTTTTTTGTAGGCCAGTGCTTCAATCTGTTTTAAATGTGCGATGCTATAATACTCATCATAACAGCTTTTTAATCTGGCAAGAGGACAAAATACATGGCACCAAGCAGCTAAACTTATCCCAGAATTGAGAACGAATATTTAGAAACACTCACTTGTACAGTTACTGTGCTTCTATGGGCAGAATAATATTTTTATACAGCCTTTGTCTACTTCTGGACTGTCTACTGCATTTTTATTGTTTTTTGATTATTTATTCTAATTGTGTAAAAAGAGGAATTTTCTTAAACACAGATATAGTGTTTTTTCTCAGGGTGAATGCCTTTGCATTTGTGTAGACAGATCTGTTCCAGTCCAAACAGGAACTGTTCCACGCATTGCAGTAACTTCAGTTTTTCTCTAGGGCCCTCTTTAGATCTTGCAATAAGTATGGGATTAGATGTCCAGTACTAGACTGAAAATGCTTGGTTCCTAGATTTGAAATGTTGAATGTGAACAAATGCATACTTCGAGTTCAGATAAACCACACACATACAAAAGCCTGCTTTTTGGGCAAGAGAAAGAGCAACTTTGTCCCAGCAGGCTTTATGACAGATCATTTATTCTCATCTTACAATACCCCGTAATTAAAACTAACTTTAATTCAACATAACAATTTGGCAAAAATCAGATCATTAGCTTGGTCTGATCTGTAAAAAAAAAAACCCTATCGCCATGAGCTATAGATCTAACACTTTTAGCACCAGAAACATCTTTAATACAAACTGAATCATTTTCATCCTTAACGCAGACTGCTGGCACTTATATCAAAAAAGCAAATCAGCACAGATAAGGGCACATCTAGCAGCACAGTGATTGTAGTTTTCTATTACAGAATCAAGTAATCATCTTCAAGGTGTTATGGCCATGGCTTCTGCATGGGATTTTAATGTAATGGAAACCACCACAGGCAAGTATTAAATTGGGCCAAATAAAAGAATGGAAGGGATGAGTAAGGATCACTGAGTCCAAATTGTGGCTACTTGTCAGATCACCCAAAATGAGAACATATGTCTGAGATGCTTCTTGAATTTCTGGCAGCTCAGTCTATGGCCACATCCCCAGGGAGTTTGTTCCACTCCCCAACCACATTTAAAAATGTAATCTGTTAATAGGTATGGTATCTAATATTACTGACACTTAAACTTCTATGTGGATAAAACTATGGACACTAGTTCATAATTCATTGAACAAATAGTCCAATGTGATGTGCAAGACATATACTCATCCCGATCTTCACACACACTGTTTCTAAAGGCTCACCTGCTGTTGTTTAGATTAGCAATTTACTATCGTTAGATCCACAGATAAAATGTTCAACATAAAATTCTTTTGAATTTGCAAGCAACAAGAGTTCTAGAATTGGGACTGCCTTTCTTACTTAGGCAAAATCATATGCTTTTAAAGAATAAAGTCTAAACTTTTTTCTTCACTTGAATAAGCTAAGGTTAGAGATCTGAATAATTATTAAAGAAAAATAAGGCATTAAATAAGTGTCTTAAAGATACTTTATTTGAAACAAAAGCTATAAGAGAAGTTACATTAGTAGAAAAGAAATAATTACCACAATTAAAAAGAGATTTTTTATACAGTAGTTATTTCAAAGCCCGAGAAACCTCATAACTACTGAAAAGCGTACAAATATTTGGAAAAAGCCTCTTCTAAAATGAGTAATCATTATCAGCAAAAGAATACCTATTATCAGAAATTCAGGATAAAACTCGTTCACTTAACCACACTAACAATCTTTTTTTTTTTTCTGGTGCTTTCAAAGTCGACATTCTGATTTTTCTGACGTAAAACACTTCACTTTCTCTGGGGTCAAGGGAAATGTAGCAGAAATATTCATCCACTGTGGGAGGAGCAAAAGTAGAGGATTTGCCCAGGATATGACATTGTGTTACATTTTTTCTGAGTATGCCTGTGAAAGAGGTTATTGTCACTTGTGCTTGACAAAAAAGAGAAAATAAATAGATGTGCCTAAAGCAGACAAACAAACAAACATGGGAGTGACCTCTGTTCCTCTGTCTTCCAGAAGCAATTTTTCAAAATGCTTTAAATTCCTTTCTATTATTTCTTTAGGCAGCTGCTAAGATTCTCTACCCAGACTGAATTTTGCTTTCTGTTTTAACTCACATTGATGCACGGAACTACATTACGAGCCTGAATACATTTCTATGGCTTCCTCCCACACACAGATACATACCAACCCTTATGTTCTCTTCACAATGATTCTTGTCTCCACTAAGATCATATGACTTTGATTACTGCAGAATAACATTTTATGTGATACCTAAACACTGCTTTTTATGTATAGTGCAACTTGCCGTAAACAGTATAATTCAAAATATGTGACTTTGATGAGCATTAAATAGTACTTATCAAGATACTTTCTGAGAAAGTCTGATTAATACTGTTTAGTGTATCTTGCAAGTACTTCTTCAAATACTTTCAAGGGCTGCTAAACCATAATTTTGCCTTTGTCAATAGTAAATTATACTTGATGGGTTTAATATTCATACAGCTGTCAGCACTCCTAGTACATCCAAAATCCATCCTGACATGTTCCCAGTTGCATTCATGTCAGAAAGGGAAACAGTATCTCAAAAATGAGGACTGGGACCATAAATCTGATATTCCTGTTACACTAATATCATTTCATTGGCTTATCTGTAAATCAGAATTCACTGGAAGAAAAGCATATCACAAGCAGGCCTTTTCAAATTTTAATTTTTGACCTCTTAAATAAGCAAACCTGTGTTGCACATATCTAAGAAGAATGTTCCTACACAGATAAATATTTAACTAGAGATCAATTTTATTTTCTCTGTGACTGAGTGATTCATTTCCACACTGAAGGGAAACATATAAGCAGCAACTTTTGGCTTGGACATGTCAAGGTCAAGAAAAATTGCAGACTATTAATTGTTGTATTTATAGCACTAGTAAATCTGGTAAAAACTTACCCATTCTTTATACATTGAAACAGGAACTTCCTCTGTGAGTAAAAGTGCCCATGGAAATCTCATGGTGTGCATTCACGCAGAAGGTCAGAGAAACTGGTTAAAGAATGTTCTTTTGGCTTTCCAATCCATGCCTCAGCTCATCAGGTACTACATAAAGAGATCATAGTGCTAACTCATTCTGGATGATGATGTAACCATAAATGCAGGGGTTAGAAGTAGTATTTAATATGTGAATAAGCCACTAGGGGGGAAGATCTCTAAATAGTGGTCAGTTGAATATCTTATTAGGAGCACAACTGGGTGGCTATGTTGAAAAATAGTGTTATGGAGCTGAGAATTTTCTCTATCAAATTGTGTTTATATCTGTTGTGGTTTCCATATTCAGAGAAATAGATAGGAGGCATTACTTTTGGAGTAACCTATATATGGTCTCTGTGAGTGAACAAACTAAAAAACCTCATTAAGGTGTCTTATAACAGTAAGAAATTTACAAGCATATGCCTAAAAGTTAATAGTCAAAGGACAGCTGTGCAAGGGAACTGAACTTATTTACAGAAAAGCTATATGAGGATTTGCCAAGCATGGTTTAGAGATCATTCTGCATTCTTGAAGCACAAAGTTTTAAGAGTATAAGCATAAAGTTTAAGATGTAGATTTCTGAAGCACATTTTTTATTTCCCACTTGAGTGTCCCATCAACCGCACCCCAAACTCTACCAGATTTCATTGTTGCTTACAAAAACAGGTATGAAAACGTCTTGTGAGACCAGGCTAAGCTCCTGAGACAGGCTGTCACCGCAGAGTCAGACAGGACTCCAACCTACTGACAGGAGGTCAACACCTATTCAGGCTGCTTTAAATCTTCTTCCTGCAGCTGTGGTCTGTTTTCTACATGACAGATAAACTCACATTGACTGCCATTTACATCCAACCCTTTCCATCCATCTGCCCATCTGTGACAGCTCTTCAAGTCTGTTGGGACTCTCATCTATGCCTAAACGTCCTCCTGTATGGAGCAGCTTTTTGAAGATAAGAAGGATTTTAAATGAAAAAAAAAAAAAAACAACCAACAAAAACAAACTATGATATGAAGGTGGCATCTTTAGAATGTAAAATAGGATTCTCAGCTAGTCAAAGGAAGTCTAGCAGATCTCTCTTCAGCAAAGTACAAGGTTTTGCTCTTGGGTTGAGGTAATCCTGGCTACATTTACAAAGTGAGAGAAGTCCTTGTGAGAAGCCCTGTTGAGAAGGACTTAGGGGTCCTGGTTGATGAAAACCTTAATTTGAGCCAGCAGTGTGTGCCTGAAGCCTGGGAGGCCAATTACATCCTGGATTCCATCAGAAGTATGGATTTCCAACAGGGACATGGAGGTGATTGTCCCTCTCTACTCTCCCATCATGAGACCCCATCCAGAGTACTGCACTCAAGTCTGGGGCCCCCAGCGTAGGAAAGATGTGGAGCTGCTGAAGAGGGTCCAGAGGAGGCCACAAAGATGATGGAGTACTGGAACACCTCTCCTGTTAGGATAGGCTGAAGGAGCTGGGCTTGTTCAGCCTGGAAAAGAAAAGGTTGTAGGGAGACTTCATTGTGGCCTTGCAATATTGAAAGGGAGTTTATAAACTCAAGGGAAATCAACTATTTATATGAGTAGATAGTGTTAGAACAAGGGGAAATGGTTTTAAACTAAGGGAAGGGAGATTAAGATTACATGTCAGGGGCAAGTTTTTTAGTGAGAGACTGACAAGCGATGTGCTAGCACTTGTTGCCCAGAGATGTTGTAGATGCCCTGTGCATTGATGGTATTTAAGGCGAGGTTGGATGGGGCCATGGGCAATCTAATGTAGTTCTTGATGTAGGGGCTGGCAATCCTGCAACCCTGCAGGGGGGTTGGAACTTGTTAGCCCTTGAGATCCCTTCCAAGCTAAGCAAGAAAAAAAACAAAGTCTGATGGACTAGAACCAGGAAGGGTTCACAGACACCTCTTTTTTACCTCAGTGTGCCTCTTCAGCAGCAAGATCCAGCTCTTAGGCTTGGCTCCAGGCAACCCAATGGTCTTCTGTACATGTACTCCTACCCCATAACAACCTGTTGCAGCTCTTCTCCCTTATTTATCCTGCTTCATGGCAGAAAGTTCTGCTTCCTTTCCAGAGTACTCCCACACTGTCTGAAAAACAGTGTAGGAAAAAAGGAAGCTTAACAAGAACACTAAAAATCCCATCCTTCCTGCCATACTCTTATTCAACCTCAAATTTCAGATGTGACTTTCTGTATTTAACTGTGTTGCTTTTAAAACCAGACATAGATCCACTATTTTCCAGCTCTGTCTTTGGATGAGAAAAAGGAAACTGACTTTCCTTGTATCATTTAAATTCTTGTTCAAGACTGTTTCTGAAGGTAGCACATAATTTCTAACAATGCACTTTCTTGTTTGTCAAGGAAAGGGGAATTTGATGTAGCATTATTTTATTTTTATTTTTTGTATACAAGCATTAAAAAATACTGTGCTCTGTTAACAAATCCTTCTATAAAACAGAATTCACAGGAGCTAAGTAAGAATCCCTGAGTTGCTGTGCTTTTGATGTTTTAGCTGACTTTTTCATTTGCCACGTTATGTTCTTCTTTGTCTAACCATAGCTTTCATGTCACTATTAAATTGAATGGTTATCAAGTGAAATGGATAGTACTTCTTTTAGAGACCCAGGAGGTAGTCTCAGATTTGAGACTCTACATCACTACTACTGTGTGACACTTGTAAAGCACTACTGCTTGTATCTTATTTTTTTTTTTTTCTTGATAAAGAATTATAGTTCTTTCTTCAGGTGAAATAAATATATGTTTTTACCTGCCTCTAATATGAATTGCCTGTAATGCACTCCACCAATATATTTGATACAGAACTTAACCACTCAAAACACATTCAGGAGTCTGCATTTTGACAAGAAATGATGTCACCCATGTTTGAAAGGAATAAGGATAATTGACTAAGTTCAGTAAGAAGACACAAGAAGTTTTCACTGAGAAATGGAGACATCTTCCAGGTGCCACTGAGCAAAGCGAGGTGACAGCGGGTCCCACTGACAATACCAGACAGCAGCTGATAAAAACTCCTTCAAGAGAGCACTGCAAGTCCTGTGTCAGAAGCAATGTGTCTGCTGATAGAAATACAGCATTAAAATTAGAATTAGTAGTTTGGGCACACAAGAAAACAATGCCTGTGAAACAAAGGAGGCCCAAGAACATCTTGCTAGCCCCCAGGCTGCTGTCAGTTTCTCTGTAAACACTCTTTTTTTTTTCCCAAGTATACTTAAAAAAATGGGAGGGAGTAACTCAAGGTTGAGGGCAAGTACCAAGTTGACACACTTGGTTAAAGAAGTCTTTCTTGATCCTGTCATAAGCAAGGAGAGCATTGAAGACTGCTGAACTTGAAGAAGCCAAACAAATCACGCATAATGACCCCATTACAAAGTCAGGTGAATCCAGCTATTTCAGTAAGTCACTGCACCTGCTGACAGCCTCCCTTTCCCCCACCTGTATTTTAAAGTTTTCCTGTAGTGTGAAAGTGAGTAGAATTTGAGAGAGATTATGTGCTATACTTACATGCTAGGATAGCAGCTTTGATCCATGATGTTCTAGACATGTGATTTTAGTACCTCTGTTAAGCACTGAAAGCCAGTTGTCGTTTAAAAATAAATCAGAAAGTAAACAGTTTCAGCTCTAAAAGTGGGTCAGGCAAATTGAAAAGCAGCATTTTCTTTTCATCTGACAGCAGGTCAGTGTTGTTGGTGTTATCCACGAAGAACAGCAAGCTCAGATTATACAGCTGTCATCATCCTTTTTCTTTCCCATCTGTGATTTTGTATGTTTAAACATTATTTTTAAATGCCACCTTCTTTGCTTGTTTATGAAATGAATAGTAGTATTAAAATCTGCAGAACCATCAGTGATTTGTTTTGTTTTGTGTTTTTATCTCTACACAATTTGTAAACATGGTCTTTGTAGGCTATATACTGATTTTTCACAGTGTTTTCTTTGGCTTGATGTGTCAAGGTCCAAGGTTTACATGTGGCATGCATATTACTAACTTGTCAGAAAGAGTGAACTAAATAATTTAGCCAGATGGAAGAGAGCACAGAAACTTTTTTTTTTTTTAAACTCACAAGGGTGAAGTGCATCCCTGCATGTAAATGTGTGCTATTTTGATCATGTTTCTAACAGAAGTCTAACCAATGCACCTTTAAAGCACTGGTGAATAGGTATGGATTTGAGTTTGAAGTTAGGTATGCTATTTTGTGCAACTATAGTTGCTTAAAAAGCTATAGTAAACTATAGTAGAACTAGTTTACACCAGTGCCCTATATCTTTTACATTTCCTATACTACCTCTGTGCTACAGGTTTCTACAACTATGGTTGTCCCAGGTGATACTAGATACACCAGACTTTGTCCCAGGTGATACTAGATACACCAGACTTTGTCCCAGGTGATACTAGATACACCAGACTTGACTGCTGGATTGGAGACTGAGCAGAACCTCCTGCACATCTCTAGTCTCATTATGGCTGTCCAGACCATGTCCAGACAGGTAATCTCAGAACTAGCCTTCCATATATGATACTCTGCTGATATGGTTCTTGCCTGGTAGTCTCCTTTAAAAGCAAAGAGAAGTAATTTCTGCTCGTGAAAATCAGGTTTTTGGGTGACACCCTGTGGAGCCAAGTCTTGGACTCAATGATTTGTGTATGGCTTGAAAAGTGGGCTCACACGAACAGAATGAGATTCAACAAGGTCAAGTGCAAGATGTTGAACTTAGGTTGGGTCAGTCTCAGATCTGTACAAGACTGGAAGAAGAACTCAATAAGAACAACCCTGAAGAGAAGGACGTCGGGGTCCTGGTGAACAAAAGTCTGGATATGATCCCATAGTGTACACTTGCAGACCAGAAAATAAACAGTATCCTGTGACACATCAAAAGAAGGGAGGCCAGCTGGGCAAGGAAGGGATTGTCTCCCTCTATTCTGCCCTCATAAGGCCCTGTCTGGCAAAATACATCCAGAACTGGGGCCCCAAAACAAGAAAGAGATTTTGGAGCAGGTAAAGAGGAAGGCCATGAGGGTGATCGGAGGGCTGGAGCACCTCTCCTGTGAAGAAAGGCTGAAAGGGTTGGGCTTGTACAGTCTAGAGAAGAGATGGATTTGGAGATACCTCATTGTAGCCTTCTACTCCTTTCAAGGAGCTTTTAAGCAGGGAGGGAAATGATATTTTTCATGATCTAACGGTGACAGGACAAGGGGGAAGGGCTTTAAACTACAAGAGGGCAAATTTAGATTAGAAGTTATGAAAAAACTCTTCACTCAGAGTGGAGACACACTAAAACAAAATCAAGGGATGTTATGCAAAAGAACGATGATTTCTTCCAATTTTCTGCAGAAAGAATACTTTCCCCACAACATACATTGTAGTGTGTTTTAGATATTTAGTCACCGAAGTCTTAGGTTTTAGCTTGAGGTCTCCAGTCCAGCAGATGTCTCGTCTGCAACAAGAAAATTTTCAATGAATTTTCTCATAAGAATGTTTTGTAAAATCCCATTTCCATATTCTACTCATTTT
Source organism: Cyrtonyx montezumae (assembly GCF_038088225.1). Lineage (NCBI taxonomy): Eukaryota > Metazoa > Chordata > Aves > Galliformes > Odontophoridae > Cyrtonyx > Cyrtonyx montezumae. The sequence continues at coordinate 4,702,292 of NW_027072033.1, forward strand.
TTGGTGTGATTTTTTAATATTAGCACTTCCAAGCAGATGTTTCTCCATGGGTTGCTATTACCTGATACAGGTGACAAGGCCTTCATAGAGATTTTTAAAATAAAAATAAATAAATAAAATGAGAAATGCTTGTTAAGCACTGGAATAGGCTCCCTAGTGAGGCAGTTGAATCAACATCCCTGGACATGTGGTTTTTTTTGGACCATATCCAAACTATTTGGATGTGGTGCTCAGGGACATTATTTAGTGGAGGGTTGTTAGGGTAGTATGGTTAGGTCATGGTTGGACTTGATGATCTCTGAGGTCTTTTCCAACCTGAGTAATCCTGTGCTTCTATGATTCTAAACATTTCTGTATTTAAAATCGCTTATTTTATTCCTCCTCGTTCATGTTCAGTGCTGCTCTGAACTACTGGATTTTACAGTAAAAAGTTCTATGATGGACTGCAATGGTCTAGCTGAAATACTGACTTTGGGCAATCTCGGACACCATTTGTTTCCACTGGCAAGTCAGTAAAGCCAGGAGAGGTTCTTTGGTGCCTGCGGTCTCCATAGCTGAGCTGCCTCCAAATCCTGTAAAGATGGAGTAAGAGACCCTATGGCGTACATTAGACCAATTTGTGGACTCATTTCTCCCTCTCTGTATGTGTGAGAAGAGGGAATGACAAGTCTCTAATAAAGCCTGTTACATAGCCGGCTAGAAGCCACTAATTCCACCCAACTGGCAGGCAGTGTTTGTGCATCCAGTTCATATCCTGAAGAGCCCAGATGTCTGTAGCTGCTACATACACACACCTGGAATGGAGCATAACTGTAGGAGATAAACTCAACAGATAAATTAGTGACAGATAATCTGCAACATTCATTCATTTTCCCAGACTGCATTACTTTTTTTTAAACTTCTGCCATTATTCCCATCACTTCTGTTGCCTATTACAGCTAAATACAGATAATGTTTTAATCACTGCAACATTGCAACACTATTTTTTTTACCCAAAGCATCTTACTCAACATTTGCCCCGACTGTTATGATGTCTTTATGTCCAATTCTAATTTATGGAAAGCTCTTTCCTGCCCAAATTGTCAATATTCTTTTCTCTGTGTTAGTTTTTATACTCTATTTTGAATTGAAAGGGTTTTTTTGCTGCTGTTTTTCTTCTTAATTCAACTGAACATACATCAATTACAAGCATCTTGAACCAAAATTTCTACCAAAATGTACTGCAGCAATTATGCAAGTAAGTGGACTGAAAGTTTTTAGCATTAAAAAAGTAGTATACTGGATTCAAGTAAAAATAAAAAGTTATAATGGATTTTAAATACTTACGATAAGTTGTTTATCACAGAAAATCAGTAAGGCACCAATACTGTGTTACTTTCTCCACTAATTTTCTCTTAGTTTACAGCATGCTGTTATGATTAAGTGATTTGAGCTAATCCTCAGCCAGTTTAAAAGAGAAGAACCCCACTACATGTGATGAAGTTCTATTAATTTGGATCAGTAAGGAATTTGCACCTCTTCTGCAGAGTTATCATATGCTGTAAGAATGCTGAAAGTGATTCAGACTTCATGGAAAATGTGTTTTTTCTTTCACTACAATCCATACTTTGTCTTACACTTTGTCAGACTGCATTTGGGGATAAATTAGTGTTGTTTTGTTGTTGTTGCTTTTGCATTCTGTAGTATATACAGGAGCCTGCTTAGATTCTCCATCAGGTTTGAGCCTTTCTCTCACTGGCCTTACTTTAATGATAACCCTAAATGCTCCCCAGCCCTCATCTCAGTTCCATTGCCAGAAGACCCATCAAGAAAAAAAACCTTCTTCCTTGTAACAGTGAAAAGGTTTTACCAAAATCTTAATTTACAGTCATTAGCAGATTGGCCCATCCCAGCACAATCCAAGCAGTTATTCAGCTGCATGAGAGAGTACAAACCAGGCATTTGTAGGTTCTGAATGTTGGAGGTGCTGTATGCTCTCACTGTGGTGTAGAGAAGGCAGATGAGGTTGTCAGTCGCTGTGAGGCCTGGCTGTACTTAGGTCAGACAGACAAGCCTGTAACTCCCTGTTAGAACCAGCTGCAGCCACCTCACAACTTTCTGTCACTCCTCCTTAAACACTTGCTGTTTTACACCCAACCCAACAAGCCACTTTGAGATGATCAGGAGTGCTGGCAGAGAACTACAGGTTTCTGCTGGCTTTACAGCAGGTTCCCAGTTGCTCTGATCTGAGAGGTGTTTCACTCAAGGATGTGTCAACCTGCTGTCCATCAGGGTACACAGGTCCTTCTCTTCAGAGCTCCTTTCCAGCATGACAGCTCCTGGCCTGTACTGATGCGTGCAGCTATTCTTCCCCAGGCCCAGGACTCTACACTTGCCCTTATGGAAGAACCTCCTAAGATTCCTTTCTGCCCAACTCTCCAGCCTGTCTAGTCTTGCTGAAAAGACTTGCCTGCTGGTATGTCAGCCTCTCCCCCCAGCTTCATATCACCAGCAAACTTGGTGAGGGTGCATTCTTTCTCTTCATCCAGGTCACTGATGAAGATGTTGAACAAGACCATACCCAGTACCAACCTCTGTGGAACTAAATTCCATTCACCTATGTTATGGTGAGCATTTTGCCCATGATGGTAACTGTTGAACAATATCCATGTCCCTCCCTCCTCCAGATGCACTAAGACCCTCAGCCTGCCCAGCACTTGGCCCTGGGTTCCCAGTATTCCCAGTTGCTGGTCCCTGGGCTAAGGAGCCCCTGAGGCTACAGCCCCCCTCCAGTTGCTGTTACAGGTAGGTACTAGACCCAATCCAGCTGGGACACACCAGGTCCCTAGGGGCCTGGCTGTGCTGTCACCCCTTTAGACACACCAGCACTCTTACACCAGGGCTGCCCCTTACAGGGCCTCTCAACCTGTTCCTCATAGGCCACCTCACAAACTCACCAGCTCATTTGCTAGTCAGAAATCACATCCAGCTGCTGGCACCACAGACACAGGCATTGTCAGCCCCATGCTCTAATGCCATCAGCTGCACTCAAAGCCCAGACACACACATGCACACTGGTGAGAAAGCCTCAGTCAAGACAGAATTAATAGAAGATTTATTCAGAACAATCTATCCTCAGATTTGGAGCTGCTATCTGCAGCTCTCAGTGGCAGTCAGCCCTTCACCTGTGCTCCCAGGTCTGACTGGGTCTTTCGTTCAGGTGTTCAATCAGAGGTTCAGGCCATGACGCAGCAGACCCTATGCAGGCATCTCTTCCATTTTCCATAATCTTTCTTAGATAATAATGGTTTTGCAGTCACTTCTGTCAGCTCCCTCAGCACTCCTGGGTGCATCCCAATGACATCCATGTATTTGTGTGTGTAAGTTTGTTTAGACAATCTCTGACCAGATCTTTCTTGACAAAGGGGAAGTTTTCCTTTCCCCAGACTCTGTTTTCTCCAAGGTCTGGGATTCTGGAGGGGCAGCCTTAGTATTAAAAACTAAAGATTAAAGAAACAAATAAAGTATTCTATAACTCTGCCTTCTCAGTCTCCTTTGGTTACCAGGGGACTTGCATCATTTCGCAGCAGGCCCACATTCTCCCTGTTTTGCTATTGATAAACTTAATGAAGACTTTCTTGTTTTACTTGACCTCCCTTGCATGCTAGAAACTTTAGTGGAGACTGTCCACTGGCTGAAAGGAAGTTCAATGATTCTTTCTCCTTGTCTATCAGATGTTTGTCTTATCCATTTTGAGAAGATTTTCCAAGTTTTGAGAAGATCAGTCAGCCTCTGCTTTCTACCAAAACAATCAAACTGTGTGCTGGACTCATCGATCAAGGACTTGCTTGAAAGTGGAAGGAAAAGATGGGAGAAGACATTGATATGGCAAAAAGAAGCCTAATTAAAGGACGTTAGATATATACACAGTATGCACAACCTTGTTAGAATATGAACGAAAAGTCTTCTTTCCATTTAATCAATACACAGTAGAATGCTAAGGATATTTCCAAAATAGATGGGAGTCAAATGATAGCCTCAAACTTTTGCCTTAAGTAACAGAAGTGAGACAGCAATGGATTTTTTCTTTTCTTTTTCTTTCTTTTTTTCCTTTTTTTTTTTGTTTAGTATTTTATTTCTGTCTCATCAGATGAAATTCATAACCCTGCTTCCGATAAGACAATTGCAACATAGAAATCAATTACAACAATGTACTTTCCAGCTTTTATTACTTTATTTAATTAACTGACAATTCAGAAGGACACAGACAATAGAGCTGCAGCAGAACAGCATTACAATTAAAATAAATTTCTATGAAAAGCAATTACAACAGTTGATGAAAGTCCAGGAAGGGTCAACCTTTTGTTCAGAACAGACTGCATTTTAAGAAAGTAGTTGCAGTGAAATTATGTGGTTTGTTGTTTTCATTTTTGAACAAGGAGAAAGGAAAATCCTCATGATAAGACAAGATCTGGAAGGAACACTCCCACAGAGAAAATAATTTACCCATCAGCAAGCACGTCATCCACTTTTCACACTTTTTATTATTTTGTAAAGCCCATTAAAGCAAAATGCTTGCATTTCTTTTTTCGTTGTGCCTCTTTCCATTTGCACTGGTTTGAGTTTCTGTTTCAGTATATTAAGACTTAAAGGACAAATTAATCCTTCATACATGCCTTTTTTGTGTGTGGTTCTCTAAGATGGCATGCACTTTCAGTAAATACTCCCTTCAGCTTTCACTGTCTTGAACACACATCTTCCAGTGTCTTAAGTTAATAGTAGTCTTGAATGACAAAATGGATGTATGCTTGTTAATCTCATTCCCAAGGACAAGCTTGGTATTTTTAATCCAGATAACTTCAAAAATAGTTTCCAGTGACTGCTGAAAATGAGATAGTAACTGGCCAATAGCTATCAAATTTTCTTCAGTGATATTCATAGCAAATCAGTTTTCAAGTTTTCAAATCAAGACTGACTGGCTTCTGTCCTGAAGCTGAAGCTGGGAATAGGGCAGTTCCAAGCATTTGGATTATGTATAAACAAACCAGTTTTGACTAAAATATGAAGTTGACACCATTCAGCATTGTGGGAAATAAAGCAAATAATGTCAGATCAAATTTCCTTTGATAAATATTGGCATTTTAAATTCAAAAAGTAGATACTAATTACTTTATCTATTAGAGATCTGGAGAGTCTATGGGAATTCTAAGTTTCTTTCAATAAACTTTGATATTAGAGAAACTGTGGAACCTACTTTGGCAGTCTTGTATAAGGACCAAATGGAAATGTTTTTGTACTAGTAATCTGAGTGCTCAGCACTTGAGTTGACACACTTGACAACCTGATGATGTGTAGTTTGCATTCATTTCGGCATCTCTCATTTATAATCAAAGGCAAAGAGAAAAATCTTCATAGGTTCATTAGGAGATGAATTGTTTATCAGGCACTGCAAAAACTCTAATTAAATGAGGCATTAAAAGGTCCTTTTATGCAATACACCATTGAATTACAAATAGACAAGAGTTTAGTTGGTGTGCATCTTTCACAACAGTTTTCTTTCACATAACATCACTCTTCTGCAAGATCATATGTTTTACTGATGTTGGAAACATTGACCTCAGGGCAGACCATTCTGTCACCACATTGCTGTCATCTTCTGGAACATTTTGGGCAGCAAAGGTTGCATTTCTCAAAAAAAAAAAAAAAGATATATTTTCTTTCAATAACAACGCCTACTACCACATATCAATCTATGTACAAAATTATCATTCCTCATGTATGGGTGACAAAACCGCAACTCCTTGGCTTTATAATTCTGAAGAGAAATTATAGAATATACCTTTTAAAAGGTGAATATTCATTATATTTTCCAGAGAGTTGGAGGCCCAGAGGTTTTGCTTAGTTTTCAGAAATGTTGAGTTCCAGCCTTATGCTTGTGCTATTAGCTGACAGCTGTGTCTTCTCCACATTAGGCAATTCTGATCTCATATTCTTTAGCAAAATGTGATGGCCTGCAAACTCACTAGAGCCAAAATAATGAGATTCCATAAGGTCCATTAGAGCGCAGGCTCTTGTGTAAGGGTCCGTATTGTGTCACCAGCCCAATTGCACAGTATGCTTCTTGTCTGTAAAAAAACCAAAACCAATAGCATTATCTGTCATGTGTAAGAACTGATGCACTGCATAGATGCACCACAAGTTGGCATCCTTTTAGGAGGAAATGTTGTTTGGTTTCAGTGAAAGCAATACTTTACATAATGGATGTAATCTATTAGTTTTTATACATACAGTGAATAACTCTCATAGCAAAAGTAACAGATTGAATTTATTATCAGTGTCTTCCTCTAATAAAATAAATGTGCTCTCCATCACTTGTGCTTCTGAGTTATATAAATAGGAAAGTAATTGGAAAATATCTCATAAAAATATAACTTCTACTTTAGGGACTGATGAGGTAAGTAAGATCTTCTAGCTGGTGATTATAGCTTTAACTAGCTGAATTTATCCCCTAGGGATTAATTAATAAACCAGCTCCTGCAAACTCATGTAATTCCACAGGTGCTTGCAGTAGGTGCTAAGTCATCTAATTTTTAATGCTAGTTTTAACTTCTTTTCTCTCTACCACCCGTTCCTGTATTTCACCAACTTATTACTCTATTACTTTTCCCCTTGATTACTAAATTTGAAAATTAACTGTTCCAAGAACAGAGGGAGAATAAAGCTTTCCCTCAGGAATTTCCTATATCAAGGGAGCTTAGGCCAAATCTCCCTTACTGCTGTCAAGACCTTTGCAATAACATTTTATTTCTTAATTTACCAGGTGGATCTGTGCTTTTCCACCATGAGTAACGAGCCTCCCCTCACCCAGACCAGATAGTACAGGAGATTATTTAAATAAAGCCCTTATTATGTGGCCAGCCATCCATATCTGCATGTGTGAAAATTTTGTGTTGCAGAAAATTCACTGTACACCTTTTCCAGTGTGACAGTAACTTAATCTTTATGTATTGAGTTTATAAATTGATAGATAGCGTGATGCACTTTCAAAGTACAAAAATGCTAAATCTAAGCTTTTTTTTTTTAAATATACTTTGGATAAACTACATATATTTATTTACCTTGCCATCCAATGTAGGTAGATACTGTACTAACTGTGACACAGGTCTTCTACAGTGAGTCCATAAAAGTATAAAATCCTCAGAAATTTATGAAAATTACCATACTTTATGGAATTATGAATGCTTTTGAAAAGCTAAAAAGCTAAAGAGGTGTTTTTCTGCTAGGATTTAACTGTAGATACAACTTCTTTTCTTTTTTTTTTTTTTGGTGTTCTGAAAAATGTAGTTCTGGAGAGCACAAATCTTTCTTTTGAGACTCTGACCCAGCTGGGTCTGATTTTAATGAATTTTTTGGTGATCGTCCAGTGTGATACTGTTTCTCGTTACCTGGTTATAATGGTGATTAGTGGTTTCATTCACTGTAATTGGAAAATGTGTATTGGACATTCCCCCCTCTTGGGATGTAAAGTAGTCCATTGAAGTACCATGCATTGCATAAAAGAAATCTGAAGCTTAGAGTAGAAGAGCCTTTCCAGGAAACATTGTCTGTCCCTGGCAAATACAGTGTTCTCAGTGCAGTGGTAGATGTCATGCCTGTTTTTCATGTCATGCTGAAGGCAGTACTACAGCATACTGCAGTCTGTAAATCAGATGGTCAGATAGAAGGAAAATAACACAAAAATTAAGTGGACTTTTGATGTAATCTATCATTAAGTTTCTCCCACAGATTTATTGCATCTGATAGTCTACTTCAGAGGAAAGTACAGTGGTGCAAGTCAGTCAAAACCTTCTGAGGGTATCAAATGCAAGTGCAGAAGGATACAGCAGATTTCAAGAGGCTTGGGAGAGCTGACATTCAGAGCCTGTTTCTGCTCCCAGAAATTCAGCCTGCTTTTTTCCTTTTTAAGGTAGCAAAACCAACTTTGTTTTCCCCTCCTAGTGAACAAGATCCTGGTTTATGGGATAATGACTTCATGGCTTATGACTTACATCAGATTATCCCAGGATGCATAAGAAAAGTTATCTGTGAGAGGATCTACCTGTGGGAGGAGTAGCAATATTAGGTTATGGCCTGTGTCCTACAAAGTTGATCTCTGACATAGATTTGGCAGGTTGAGGAAAACCTCAGGGGCTGGGAATAGCTTTCAAACTCTGCAGAATCTGCTTTTCTCCACTTAATTTCTGTGGTGCAGTTACAGAGTAGCTTGAATACTAGTGTTTTCCTTAGAAAACATGTTTCAGAAATGAATATTCAGCATCAGATGCCATTGTAAAAAAAGTGATGTACGCTTGGTGAAATCTTTTTCTGCTGTACTGGGATATGGCAGGTTTTTTCTTCTGAGATTAGGCTGACCAGCATCCCCAGCAAATATGTGCAGATGCTGTGCAAAGGAAGGTGAAGGAACAGGCTGCATGACACTTTGGATGGAGAGAAAATGCCAAAACACATCAGAATATGACCTGGATTTTTCTCTGTCTGTGGGCTCCATGCCACAATGGAGAAATGAAAATAAGTAGATGCAAAAGGCCTGCTGGAGTCTTCTTTTCCTGACTGAAATGACTTATATTTTCAGTTCAGAAGTGGTTGGTCTGAGTGTATAACCTGTTGTGAAGAGTTGGCATTGAGGGTGTTGGGATTGGTGCTGAGAAAACTGTTTTTTTCTGTTCACTACCCCTTGAAGAAAGGTGACCAGCTACAATAAGGGAAGCAGTGTAAATTCTCTTCACTTTTCCCAGTAAATTTTGCCACTCCACGGAATTATTTATTTGGGTTTCATTTTGGATAAGTATGATACACATCATGACATAAGCCCTAAAGTAAATTGTAAAATGACATTCAGAACAACTGTCTTGACAAACAAAGCTTTTTTTTTTTTTCTTTTTTTTTCATTACCATATTTTACTGAAACATGAAGCAAACTTACGGACAAACCTGACTTATCATGTGCTTCATGAATCATAACAGCAGCGCTAGTTCATTTCCCATCCATAATCATGATCATATATACTAAAATAAATTACAACACATTTTTTTCTGGTTAATCTTTTCACCTTTGAAAAACAATATACATTTAATACTTGAAGTAAGAAAAAGAACAAAACAAATATAACTTTTTTTTTTTGTTTTCGCACACACAAACATATACATATGAACTACATGTGCTTGCAAATAGTAACTGTGATGATATTCTAATATTTATGCACTATGGTATCCCCTCCCCAACAAATGAGAGACTTGTTTTCGTATGTACTTGCCCATAAGCCGTCTTCCTACCACATAAGGCTGTAAGCTTACCAGATCAGTGTTGTCATTTACTACATATTTATACAGTGCTCAGTGTCATGAGGACCACGTGTTGTTTTTCAGGATCAAAATGACATAAATTAATGACTTAGAAAGCCATAAGATTTTATCTTCTGGAAAGTGAAAGTTATTAACATGTACAAGTTGACAACCATCTTCACAGCTGCCTTGAAATCTCATTGAAAAAAACTCATTGTTCTTGGCTTATATGAAAGCAGGTAATATTGTTGACTTGACACATGGAAGTAGGCAGACTTTCTTTTTCTTTTTTATTTTTTCTTCCCAGAATCTATATTTTCTAATTCTCCAGCTCAATTAATAGTGACAAATATTAAAGCAACCCACAACAGAAGCTATTCCACAAGGTGAGAATTAATAAAAACATAAATTCTGCATATTTCCCACTGTGGCCCCTTCATAATGAGCAAAAAAACCTATATTCCTTTATCAGATTTCTAGAGTAATCAAAGATTAACATAGTGGATGTTGAAGGAATTTCTCCTGATACATACTATCTCACTAGAGTAGAGAATCTGTTTTTAGTCTCTTGCTCCAGCACTTCTGTTTCATGACAATTTTGATGCCAGTTCAAATACAAATAATGAGGTAAAAGTCTGCTCTTTTGTATTCTTCTACAAGCTATCTGAATATGAAGGAGGAAGTGTCCTAAGTTCAAACAACAATTTTCTTGCCTATGCCAGCTCTTTCCTTATACTGCTGAGGCTATAAATAAAGATTTCTATTTCCAGCTGGCCTTATCTTTAACCACCTGCATCCAGTAAAAAATATTAATTAAAAAAAAAATCAACAAACCACCAACAAAAAAAGTCTCAGTGTCATTCAACCTGCAGATTGCTTTTGGCATGTAGCTATCTCAGTAGCAATAGCAAGAACCTCACAGACACTTGTTTATTTCATTTGCAGGAGGAAGCTTATTCAAGCTTCATCCTTTTTTAGAATTGTTTTTGGTTTGAAGAGCATTTAAGATTGTGCTTTGAGATTTAGATTCCAAAAAGCACGTGAGCATACAGTGAAACTTAACTGAATCCAAAGATCTTCATTTGGGATTATCGTCACTTGCAACTGAGAAGAGAGGAGGGCAGAGCAAGAAAACAAAAGGAGCATGTATCACCAAACCAACTAGCTGGGATTTTTCTAAGCTGCCAATGGAAATTGAGTGTGTAATTCTCATTACAGGTGATAAGAACAGGGTATACAACCTGCTTAGCTAACTTGAAAAATCTCATTCATTGTTTCAGTAATTCTCCAATATTGAGGCCCTTTCATTCTTCCAAAAATGTTCCTTTAACTCCTCCAGGGTTAATTAACATTGAAATTACTCTATAATTTGTTTCTTACTTCTTCCTTCCTTAGCTATCTACGATGTCTTTTCTGCATGAAGGGCAATCACTTGAGCCACTGAAACCAAGTCAGAAAGCCTGTATATAGCCCAGACCTTGTCTTTCTTAGGGCAAGACTAGAGTGCAGCTGCAGTGGACTTTGACTCCTAGAGCACTACTGCTATGCAGGTTCATATGTCTGAGAAGACCAGAGCTACAGTTGGGGCAGGAGGGACAGTTTGACAGTACTCCTTTACTTGCAACTCCATGACAAGCCACATTTTGAATCAAGAGGATGGGAATAGGCAGAGCAATCATCATGCTAGCCCAATGCTAACTGGGAAAGTTTCAGAGGAAAAAGATAAATAAGAAACCTAAACAAAACAGGCTTCCCCTTCCTAAATTCTTGCTATGTATTTTACTGCTGTAGAAGGAAATAAAACTACTGTGACCTATTACACAAATATTTATGGGTTTGATAAAAAAAAAAAAATTGTCCCATTTTTTACTGATTAATGGACTCTTTTCACAAGATGATGTAGAACATGAGACAAAAATGACTACCGACTGCAGTTTCTTACCTGTCTTTGCTATAAGCTATTGTTCCCACTGGGCAGCCAGAAGCTGAATTTCTAGTGGATTTTCAACAAACACTTCATATTTTTGTGGGTTAAATGTGGGCTCCTGGCATTCCCATACCTTTTTTTTTTTTTTTCTTGGAATTGCGTAAAACAGATGTGTAGGTGTCATGTGGGAAAATTTAGTTAATGTGTATCTTTGATGTGCTTCACGTGTAACATCGTATACATTCCACATTTCCTCTATACCATTTTCTTCTTCCATCGCAATACTTAAGTGTGACTTTGAATTATGTATTAATGCTGTTTTCCTGCTGTGTCTCATATTCCCCAACTACAGTTTGGTAAATTGAGTGTGCAGTTTGGCTTTCTCATTTTCCTCAATGATGATATCATTGGTACCACCTTGGGTGGTAAAGTACCATGCTGCAAGAGATAAGGAAAAGAAAAAATAAGGGAAAATTTAAGTGGCAGCACATCAGTGACATCAGTTGAGCTCTTCTTCATTGAAAAGTGTTTAGTTAAAGAGTTGCTTAGTGACATCAGATTATGTCAGCAGTTCTCTAGGTTCTAAAAATCTCCTGTCTGATTTCAGTTGTGTCTGTAGCTGTTGACTGTATTGACACTGACAGTATGTATGAATAGTGGGGAAGGGTGGAACAGAGAATAAAAGCAGTCTCCTCCATCTGTATCTAACCAAGGAGATGCCTCAAGCTAAGCCTTTCTGAGAAGAACATTCCCAAGTTATTAAGAAAGAAGGGGAAAAAAAATTGTGAACCAACTTCAACTCCGTGTGGCTAAGAGCACTGGTTGTTCTTCATTCCCCCTTTATCATTGTAAACTCCTTCCCTAAGACATTGCTTGTAGTGTCCTCTTTAACTACCTCTTGGGAAGGACAAGTACCAATCCATTATGAAAGAAAAGAATGGAGTACTGATCTGTAGAAGTGGATTTCCCAACGTATTAGTAGGTGATTCAGCACTGATCTTACTGTTCTCTGAAGAAATGTCCTCAAAGATAATGTTGTGCCTGCTTTCTGAAGCAGCTCCACTGGTGTCAGCATTTCTGTTGTCTCCCTTTCTGCTGCTCAGTCTTTTGCTGACCACCAGGGTAGACCAGGCATGGCCTTATGAAGCCACTGCACTAAACAGAAGAAGGGAAATCACCTTTGTTCCCTCTAGTAGTGACAGGCATGCACTATCAGCTGCCTCAAAATAAATGACGAGGGAGCTATGTGTGACAGGTGTCATATTGCAGCCCAGTTCTTTCCCTCAAATATGATACTCCCTTGCAGTAAGGTAAACTGCAGTTTCACAGAATCACAGAATCACAGAATTGTCGTGGTTGGAAGGGACCTCTAGAGATCATCGAGTTCAAGCCCTCTGCCAGAGCAGCTCCCTAGCCCAGGTTGCACAGGTAGGCGTCCAGGCGGGTCTGGAACGTCTCCAGAGGAGGAGACTCCACCACCTCTCTGTGCAGCTGTGCCACTGCTCCGTCACTGCACTGGGAAGAAGTTCCCATGCACATTTGTGCAGAATTCTTATGTTTGTGGTCATTTCCCCTCATCCTATCGCCTCACACTGCTGAGATCTCTCAAGATCTCTTCCTTGGTCTCTCAAGCAGATAGAGACGTGACTGGGAGCAAGTAAGAGGCAGAATAGGTGAGCAGTCAACTGCTGTCCTTTTATTGTATATAAAGAAAGAGAAATAAAAAACTGCCAAAAAGGTGGTTGTCTAGGTCTGGTCCTGGCACTGCATTCCCCCACAGTGAGTCTGTGTCCTAGGAATACTTGTACCACTATGTGGAGCAAGATACAAGCCTAACAATCCTGCTGTTCTCACTTTCCTTAGGAGAGGCCAGATGCTTTGCCAAGTCCATGGTGAAATCAGTAGGCTGCAAAAAGTAGAACAATGCTAGAGGCAGGGAGCAAACACTGGTAGTTAAAAACTGTATACTGACTGGACACCAGGCAATACACACAATGCTGACAGCTCTGCAAGGTGGTGCTCTGCAAGAGCAAGCAGTAACTTCCACCATCACCAGGACATATTTCACATAGGTAACTAAGCATATTCATGCTCAGAAATCCTTGCAGTACTCTAATAATGCAATCACTTTTTAGAATCATTCTAAAGGGTAGAGAGGAAATCAGCCATTCATAATTAATTCTAAAAGCACATTTTTGCTAGATTTTTTTAATTTTTTTTATTTTTTATTATTTTTTTTGTTTTGTTTTATTGTGACATTTAATATGAAATGATCTGTCATGACCGTCTAGAATTTAGAAGAGTTTTTGCTTCTAACATTGATTTTTACATTTAACATGAAATGACTGCAGGGGGTAATAGGTTACTAATTAAAGAATAACTATTACAAGGGAAAGGCACATGCAAATGTCTTTAATGGACAGTTCAGAAACACTTTGTTTTATCCCCATTTGTTTCTTTACCTGCCCACATTAAGGTACAGAAGAGTTTTGGGCTTCAGTGCGGTGGTTATTCTATTTGTAAAAACAATTTCCCTGGTGCTAGTGTTTAGTCAGGGGTTAGTCTGTCTAATAATTATAATTTAATAAACTTCCATAGAACAACGAGGATTACTCTCAAGCATCTCTATAAATCTCCAGCTGTCTAGTTCAGAACATACACACACAAAAAAGGAAGCTACAAAACCCAACTCAAAGCAACTAAGGTGAAAAAAAATCTAACCTTTGCATCCTCTTCAGCTGGGTGAGCTAAAATGGAGCAGCAATTCAACCAAAGATCAGCCTCTATGAATAGAGATTCTCAAAACTGCCTTGGCCTTGGGTCCTATAGCTACACCTAGGGAGAACAGCTGGACTGTACAAGTTTTGGCACATTTCCCTTGATAGCAATGGAAGATCTTAATCCTGCTTAGAAAATCTTTGCCAAAGAATGTGGAATAGTAGTTTTAGAAACACCAGCATCCCATTGCAGGTCCGCTTGACTTTGGTTTCAGAGCATTGAAATCTAATGTTAAGAGTGGTCACAGGCTCTTAAATCATATTAACATGAAAGTTCTGTTTTACAACATTTTCATATTCTTTTTGGCTAAACATATACACAGTCATTATTACCTTTATTCCATTTTACTCCAATTATTTATAAATTGTATTTGTTATCAATCACTCAGCAACAAACCTATGGCTTGTAAGTGCTAGAAAACTGAGAGGTCACTGAACAACTCCATATCTTCCCATTGCTGAGAGTTTCAAAGTAAGAACAGTGGCATCAACAACAAAGAATAAAGTTCTAGTTCTGAGCCTTTTTAGGATTTGTTTAGAGCCATAAAACAGAAAGCATTTAATTGTACTGAACTAACGTTCTACTTCTGTCTTCTCTCCATTAAAGACACTTTCTAAAACCTGGAAAAACTTGCCCCTCTTGCTCTAAGATATTGCCCCTGAAAGAAACATAACCACATAGTTATTAAAATGGCATCAAGAATAGCTAAGTAATCTGTTCTTGGAAATTAGCTTTGTGTTTTATGTGTTATCTACAAATATACAAGATGAAGATGACAGTGGCTAGAGGTTCTTAATATCTGGCAGTATGTTAGCCTTTTTTAGGCTATCATGTTCCAAACATCATTTTCGCATTATAATCCCCATATTATGCATGGACAACCCTAATTTACTGGCAGTGGAGAAGAGTTCACTCTTAACGGAAATGTTTTTGTATATTTTAATTCAGTCCACCAAATAGCAAGATGACCACACTTCCCAAGGAGTTCGTAGTTTTGCCCCATACACATTAACATTTTAACATTTTAACAGTAGCTTTGAAATTAAAGCAGGGCTAACAAAAAACAAGTCAACAAGAACTCAGCTCCTCTACGCCAGCAGTATCTGGTGGGTTGCCTTCCCTGGATGCAGTCCAGGGCTATGTTACAGTAAACTGGTCCAGTGTGATATCACAGATATAAAAAATATTCCATTCTGTATCAAAACTAGGCACATGCCTTGTATTTATATGAGGAGAAGATCAATAGAGTTGAGCATTTTTGCTCTCGGCTATTCATCTCTGGCCTTCTACATGAGGAGAAAAATATTTTATGTTGTCTCTAATTGGTAACTACAAGAGTCTAATTTGGTTTAGGTGGTAGTTAAAAGGGAGGTGACATCACACTTGGGTCAGTATTGGTGGATATCTAAAAGCACAACCTCTAATTTGTATTGCTTTAAAATGTACACAGTATAGATGTATATTAAAAAATAAAACCAAAACAAACAAAAAAAAAACCTACTGATTTTTGTGGTGTTGAACCAACTATAAGGTATGATGCAAGGCTCTTTACCAAATGAGATCTATAGATACAAATTTCACTGTAGAGTATGCTTTAGACAAATGTGTCTTTTTCTTTAAGTACGTAAATCCTACACTGTAGGCTTATTTTATTTTTCCTTTTTCTTTTTCTTTTTGTAGTGGTAGAAAATGTTGAACAATTGTCCATGAGCATGAGCCAACGGTTCATTGCTGATATCCCCAGAATGCCAATATTTGCAAAGCAAACAGTTAGTTTACCAGTTCTATGAAAGGCCCTGACATATCTGCCTCAAGGTCTGGAGGCTCTGCTGTACAACCACAAATAGTCTTTTGATTTCCATGTAACCTTTTGATACAATGACAGCTGCATTAAGCTGTGTTTACCCAGCAATTACACATGCTAGGCTGGTTTAATTGGTTATAATGCCACAGAAAAGGTACTGCTAGCAGAACTCCATCAAATCATTTTCATATTGAACCTTCGTGGTCCGGCAACCTCCCCTTCAACTACAGCACCGTTGTTTTTGCGAGGGACATATTCAAGGTCAATGCTGGTTTTGTGTTTGCCTTTCCCTCGGCTCCACACAAAAAGAAGTAAGAAACAAAATAAAACCACTCCAAGGAATGTGAAGCAGCCCATAGCTGTGGACACCAATATTGTCTTAAGGTCCAGAGAGAAAGTGTTTGCATTAGTTCCATTGGAACTGGTGTCGTTAGAGTCTGTCATATACATAGGGGTCCTGTTGGCATAAAGGAAACGGTCTGAAGTAAACCCCTTTACCGTAAGCGAGGCTGAATAGGTGTCATTCCCAGCTGCGTTACTTGCAATACAAACATAGATCCCAGTGTCCTGGTCTTGAGCAAATCGGATCTCCAGTGTGCCATCTCCCAGCACAGTGGCTCTCCCATTTGACTTAGTTGTGATCAGCCTCCGACGTGGGGTAACCCAGGATATGATGGGCTGTGGATCCCCATCAGCATTGCACATCAGCTGCACTGTCTGCCCTTCCTCCACAACCAGGTATTGCAGCTTCTTGTCTTGTATCCTGGGCTTCTTACAGGTGAAGTAAAAGGAGAGGGCTGTGCTGTGAAAATCTTTGAATGACCTCTCCTTGACACTGTCTGGGCCAGCACACATTGGCGGCTGGCCTCCAAACTGCAAAGTGGGCTGCCTCTGTAAAATCCAAAGGAGACGGCAGTCACAGGCCAGAGGATTATTGTTAATGCAGAGGATCTCAAGGGCTTTGGGGGAATGAAATACATTCTCTTCTAGGGTTTCTAGTAGGTTTTGGGTCACGTTAAGCACACGTAAGAATCGGAGCCCTTGGAAAGCATGTGGTTCGATGGTACGTAACTGGGCCCCTACCATGTGGAGTTCCTGCAGGCGTACCAAATCTGAAAGCATGCCTGCTTCAATGGTGCTGATGGGGTTGAAGGACAAGTTTAGATGTGTCAGGTAAACCAGGTGCTTAAAAGCAGTGTAAGGTACTGCAGACAGGTTGGTGTTGGTGATGGAGAGAGAAGTCAGGTTGAGGCCGTACAGGCTGTTGGCAGGCAGCATGTCCAGGAGAGGCCAGGAATCTATCTCCAGGTTTTTCAGGCGAAACAATCTTTTAAAGGCATACGCAGGCAAAGCGTTGATGTTGAGCTGTTTCAAATGAAGACTGATGAGGTTGTGGAGGTGGGAAAGAGCTTCTGTTGGTACAGCTGTGAGGTTGCATCTCTCCAGGGTGAGCTGCTCCAGGCTAAGCAGTCCACTAAAGGCCCTGTGCGATATATAAACCAAATCATTGTCCCCAACCTCCAGGGATTTTAGGTTATGCAAATCTTGGAACATGTAGTCCAGCAAAATGACAATCTTGTTTTCACTTATATCAAGCTTTGTTAAGTTTGACAACCCAGTGAGCACCCCAAGGGGGACCAGCTTCAGACGGTTTCCTTTCAGCCTCAGGGAGCGCAAGTTGAAGAGATTGTTAAAGGCTCCAGGCTCCACATTGGCTATTATATTGTCACTGAGGTCAATCTCCTCCAGCAAGGGGTACGACATGAATTCCTCAGGGTTGATGCTCTTCAGTCGGTTCTTGCTGAGGTCCAAGATTTTGGTTTCAATCGGAATGCCCTCTGGAATGGACATCAGGCGCCTCCGGTGACAGCTGACGGACTTGTTCTGTGCCGAGCATTCACAGCGGGCTGGGCAGCCAAAGGTGGGGCCCATGAAGACTAGCAGCACAGCCAGACCTAGGAATGGCTGCCAGCAAGATACAGGTGTGTGAAGCATGACTCCACTGGTCCGGTCTAACCCTCCACCAAGGGCCTGTGGGGATGAGGATGGGAAAGGAGACAAGTTAAGTCTGCAGTAAAAGGAGATCTCTGACAAATTTTAAGTGCTACTTCAAAGCAGGTACGTGTGTTTTCATTTGAAACAAAACAACTGTGGACAGAAACAGCAACAAAAGAGTAGATGTCCCTTCACTAACATTGGGCTTGTCACAGGATCTCTTTATCCAGTGTTTCCCCTCCAGACATCAGAGGAAACTAAAAAACTTTTCCCACTGAAAGTAGTAAAATCCATCACATTTTTTTTTTCCTTCTAACACTCAATAAGCCTCCACAAGACTATTGTAACTAATGCAGAGACAAACATCACATGCTCTGCAAATAAAGCTAATCATATCTGTGATGTTTTTACAGCAGTGGGCCACCATGAGGTGATATAAATCTAGGCTTTTGTCTTTCTTGCTCACTTCAGTGTTTTAAGGCAAACCTTTAATGATGTATTTATTATCTTCAAGAAAAAGAGTTCCTTGACAATACAAAGATTCCTTTTAACATTTATTGCATGAACTGCAGATATAAGTAGATGTAGCTTGTTCACACATACACACATACACGATGACTCAGATAAGGATAGATAAAATTGTTGCATCTCCGATTAGAAGTTGTATTAAGAACAAACCAGTTCTTTGCTTTTACTTGCAAAGAATTTGTATGTGCTTTTAAGTACCAAAGATATGACATGGTTTTGTAGGATACATCCCCGTACTTCCAAGGCATGTAAATCATCTTTGGAGAGAGAAGCAAGGTAAGATGAGCTGGTTCTGCTTAAGCAGCACACTGTCCAAAGAAACACAGCAGGTTGTTAGGAAATCACACTGAGAAAGAAATGTATTTAATTCCTGCCCTTGGGCTAAAACTGAAGATAGTAGGAGGCAACACAGCCCCTATTAAATTAACTGTCCTTCATGAAATGCTATACTTTACAGGTTTAGTCACCAAAGCTGAGAGACTTTTTAAGGTTAGCTAAAAAACAGATACACTCAATAGCCTGTTTCCAAAGAGAATAAAATATAATACAGGTACTCATCTAAGGAAGGCATGTATCATATACATGCGGAATAAGGTACGTGCAAGAAAATGTCAGTCTTGAGGCCGAGCCCACTTGAAGAAACCAAGAAAAATGCTAAGACTTGGGCTTCAAAATGTCAGCTGACTTCTCAAAGTGTCCTAGGCCTTATGAAGCCTTACTGGATTGGTTAATGTGTGCTTGATTTTAGTTGTGTCTTTAAAACTGTTTACATCACTTCTGCCTATAGCTTCCCCTTGTTCTGGTCAGATGATTATTGCTTAGGTTGTCTTATGCATAATGACAAAACTATCCAAATCATTGCCTGAGCTGTGGCTTTGAGCTTTGACAATTAGCACTTAAGAAGTTTTCAGCTTAAAGTGTAGACAAGTTTTGCTCATCTGTGTGCAACCATGTGGATTAGATCCTGAAAGAAATTTCCCCATACACAACGCAGGATTCACAGATCAATGCAAATATGGCATAATTAAATGTATGATCCAAGCAAAATATGTTAGCAAACATGGTGCTTAAATCTAAAAAATAACAATGAGTGAACCTCGTACAGAAGAAGAAAATTCCACCAGTAACTCTGCTGCAACAACACCACACTCCCCTGGCAAATATGTGTGTGTGACTGCTGCAACAACATCACACTCCCCTGGCAAATATGTGTGTGTGATGGGGGAGGACTACTCCTCTCAGATCATGGGCAATCAAAAGGGTGGAATCTTAATATGCAAAGGAGAAGGTGGAGATTTGGATCTAGTTATGCTGTGTGTCCTAAACAGTCCTCAACAGAAACTGCATGGTCTGCATTGTAAGCATTATAGCATTAGCATTTTTGTAACTGAGTAATGAACAGCTGTTGTGCTTTGACTGTTAAAAGCTTAATTGGGTAAACAATAAATTCTTTCATAGCTGCATGTAAGTTATGTTCTACAAACCATAATTAAATAGTTTCCAGAGCACTCCTTTTGTAACTCTATAGAAGAATCTTACTCTTGACTGATGTGGCTGTTTCTTTCTACCCTGACACTTCTTTGCAGAGATATGAGGGAAAATGCATGCTGTGTTTGTGGTGCAGTCTTGGGACCTGGATAAAGACTATTCTTTATTATACTACTTATGAAAGCACATTTCAGCTTTGTCCTAGAAGGACAAACTGCTGGGATTCATTTAGTTTCCCCCTTACACTACAGTCTTGCAAGTAAGCATTTCTAGTTATGTCCAGCTGTGATAAAGCTTTTCAGAGATAAACTTCACTTCATTAGGCACGAAGTTAAAACTGGAAATCTATAGGGGTCTGTGAGTTAGGTGTTTGCAGTGAATTCAGATCAAAGGGGCTTTTGGGTGCTCTGATCATAACTTTCAGAGCTCAGCCTGAAAGCTTTGTGCTTTCATAATGATACGTCTGCATGCCAGGAATTCATTTCCCATCTTATTCACCTAATGCATGAAGCACAAAGTAAACAAGTTCAGTGGAAGACAGGCATCCCTGGAGTGTTCATTCTGGGTGGCAAAAATATGAAATGGTTTTTGCAGCTATCCAAACCACCTGGTAACTAAAACTTCTGGGGAGTGTGGAACAGGAGGAAGACATTATGAAAGGTGATAAAAGCATTTTTTGGCGGTGGCTGAAATAAAGGAAGGTAGTGTTAACATCACATTTTCAACAATAACAGTTACCTTCTGCAAGAACATGTGCACAAAAATGAAGGTTGTTATCCATAAAGGTTTGCATGTGTGTGTATGCATTAGTAGGCAAGCCAGATTCAGAGCTGAAATTTAATCTGGAGTATATTACAGATCCTTATGGAGTCACAAGTTGGGAAAACAAAAGATTAAATGCATGAACAAGTATAGGTTAGAAGAAAACATAAATTTAATGGTTTATTTCAACTTACTTTGACACAGATACTATCATGCATCCTGGTACTCACACCTGTGACTACATCCTTAATTTTGAACTGCTTTGTGCAGAAATTGCTTTAATATTAAAAAAACAAACCAAACAAAAAAAGCAAAAACAATGTTACCTTACCTCAGATACTTAATCAGATAACAAAGAAAACGTAAAAATGTCCGGCAAAGGAAATATGGGCAATCTGAAGACTTCTACTTCCAAGGCAAGGTGTATGTTGAGAAAAGCTTACAGTAAATTTACCAGTGATTCTGCATCATCCAGTTGAATTTAATGAATGTGAAGTGTCATTTTCAGGACGAGTCTCCTAATATCACTAACAGAGCCTCCTCGCTCCTTCACTGTGAGATCATTTTGAGGGTGTATACCTTTGTCCCCAGTGTATACTTTGTGTCAGTGTGATTACCATTACTTATTATTATACATCCATTAAATAACAATTGTGCTGTTCAAATACTTAATGGAATGAGACATTCATGTGATATTTTTCATTACAAGATGACTTTTTTTTTAACTTCACAATATTTTTAATGACAAACCACATTTCTTTAGACTCATGTGATGCTAATTGGCGATTTCACTGACACTGCGCTGAATTGTGTCATTGATCAACGTGTCATGTTCCATTTCTGCATACTTTGACAGTGTAAGTATTTGCTCAAAATATCATCAGCATTCTTTTTTCATTATTTCTCTGCATCCTTCTGTAAAATTTTTCTTCATGACACATATGAGAAAGTACAAACACATTGATATGCATACATACAAGCATGTAGGCTGAAACTCATATTTTTGCTCTGAAAGTCTACTGTGCCTTGCATTGTGGAGTACTTCTCTTAGATTATAGCCTCTTGGCATAAAAATACTAGTAAATAATAAGTAATTATAATCCAGCAGTTTCTATATAGAATCACAGAATCCTTAGAATTGAAAGGGGCCTTTAAAGGTTATCTAGTCCAACTTGATATGTCCAGTCAAGTCTACATCTAGTCCAACTCCAACTTATGTGCTTAAAATGCTCCAACTTACACGAATGCAAATGGAAACATGCAAAATTTCTTTCCCCATATTTCTGGGGTATTTAGCACACTTCAGTACACTTTGGGAAAGGAAATATAACACAGAATTATTCATTAAAAATAAAAATAATCTCCCTCATTCTTTGACTTTCATTCGTTCTTTTTCTCAAGTCCAGTGTTGAGAGTCAAGTTACTGCTGGCTAGTACTCTTTTCCAACATGGGACCTCCATCAAAGTTCAGCTATGCAATTAAGAAAGCTCATAAAAGTTATTAGCTAATAGCTGTGTACGAACTCACCCAAGCAGTCACCCCTGCTTCTTTGAAATGCGAATAATTTTGAACAAAATTCTGCAGCTTTGAACCTACCCCTAAATGTTTTACAAAGACATGTCTGTGTCAGTATTCCATAGCTTTTGAATTGAAGAACTGTAAGAAAAAAACAAACTGATGCTCCATCATCAGAACACTGCAGTTCTGCATATTGTGCACAAGGATGTGTAAGCCATATTAGTGTGCTATGTTTGTAGCTCATCTCCCCTTTCCTCCACCTCATTTTGAAGCCTTTGTAGGTAAAAGCTAGAGAGTACCTAACCAGGCTTTAGCCAGAAGACATGAGAGACAGACTTGTTTTTGTCATTAGCTGCTCTCCCCACCTTTCAGTCTTTCAGATGGTTACAACACCCAGTGTATCATAACAGAGATGATAACTCTGCCTTTTGTTAATGTCACTTAATACTTTATCTTCTAGATTCACTTTTCAAAAACACAACTGCATTAAATAAGCCTTCTAGGGTGAAGTTTTGCATTGCAGATGTCTGACTCATACTCATTCCACTAAACTCTACCATCTGATCCTCAGAAACAGTCCTACTTTGAAAGGATTTTAAATCATATCCTGCCCATTGCTCAAATTGCAAGGCATCCAGATCAATTTTTATGAGCCTTTGCTCAGAGACAGTAATTTTTTATTCCTATATGAGTTTGTTTCTTTCTCTCCTGTTTGCTGAGTTCTAGCTTTCTGTACTTTGGAGCAAGTACTGGGGAGAATGAAGGGTCCTGTCTTTGCCATTCATGTCACCATCTGTCACACTTCAGTAAGCAATACACCAACAACACCTGTGCTCAAATCTTTGCAGCACAACTTTGTTCATGTGTGTTCAGTAGACAATTCTGTATGTGAGCAACTACAGCTGGCGGTAAAGATTTCACCTGTGTGGTGTAAACTTTTACCCACCTCTGTGTGATTTGGGTATTTTTTTCTCTTGCAGCCTTGTCTCTCAGCTACCCATCATGCACAATCATTTTGTAAGACCGGCTGATTTAGCCTTCCACATCTCTCTGTGATTCTGACACAGAGCTGTCAAGGTAGGAGAGGAGAGAGGGGAGTCCTTGCTGCTGGACTGCAGGAAGAAGCAATGGAGGTTGTGCAGAGGATGAATGAGAGAAGGCTGGGAGGATGGCAGAGATGAGCCAAGAAAATTCAAGGGACGGCAAAAGAGAATTGTGAAAATAGACAACGTTTAGGAATGGTCTTAGAGACACAATGCTAGAGGACTGCAATTCTGACTGTGGCATTTTCTGCAGTCTTGACATTCTCATCATAGGGTCTTTCATTGCAAATGTGTTGCAAAGGCTATGTCTCACCAGGTCTTCTGTTAGCAAAATGCCTAAGCTTTGTGCTCTCAAGCTCTACCACAGGCCATGCCAAGCCTGCTTACACATTCTCCAAAGGGGAGTTGTTTTTTTTATGCTGGAGCATCTCAGAAATGATATAAGTATTGTACATGAATTTCCTTGCCTCTTCAAACAAGCCTTTTTTAGCTTCTGCAGTGATTCTGCTCTCCCTTTCTTAATTGATCTCCAAAGCATGTCAACTTTTAAATAAACTGCAAACATTAAGTAGCTGTTTGTCTGCATTCCAGAAATTAATAGATTGAAAGAAATTGAATAACAACAAAACGAAATCAGGCTGCCAATACACTTGGATTTGAAACAAAGATTTCATTCAATTGTTCTTCTGTCCTGGGATCATTCTCCACTAGCTTGTCAGGAAAAGCTTCATACGCTTAGCGCCAACTCAAAGGCCTCTGTCACACTGCATTTATTTTCAGGAGAATTGGTACTTATAGCTGTACTCCAGTTATGCTTCTAAGACTTTGTCTAAGGCCAAATATTCCATTATAGAAGACAACACATAGAATGGAAAACAAACAAACAAACAAAAAAAAACAATAAAGTGAGAAGAACATTTTGAAGTGGTTATACAGCAGCATTACTGATTCCAATATTTTTCCCATGTTTTATAAAATTGGTTATAATTTTAACTTCAAACTCTCAGATCATTGGATGAATCAAAGTAAAAGATGTTAGGTGTGTAAAAAATCACAATAAAATTATTTGATTATAGAAGTTACCTAACCAGGAGACATTTCATGCATAAAGAACAGGAAAAGAAGAGGAGGAGATATTTGCAGGAAGAGAGAATGACATTCCTACTGGCACCACCAGTAGGTTGAAGGTGAAAATGGTTAGAGGATGTACTGTATGGACAAATAAAGACCTGTGAAATAATAAAATTCAAGTTTTTTTTTTTTTTTTTTTTTTTTGCATAGGTTAATTTTGTAAGTCAACCATTCAGGGATAGGTAAGAATACTATCACTCTTGTACAGTTAAGTAGCTTGTAACAATTACAAATATTTGTATTAAGAAGTTTTCAAGAAAAAAGGAATCTTGGTAAAAAAAAAAAAAAAAAGAAGAATTGTTGTGAATATCACATAATTTCTGCCATCTATTCCTTTTTAACTCAAAGATGATGTTTTGAAAGGTGAAGTTCTTTAAAATTACTTGTACTGAGTTGTCCACTGATCTTTAGTAAATAATATCCCTATTTTACTGGTGAAAAGCAATATCAATAAGAGGTAAATATTCAGTAGGAAAGACAAGAACAGGACAGTTACCATGGCTACAGATGTGTTGATACACCTAAATGTGATAACGCAATAATGGGGTAACATACAGATTTTGTCTTTCACAGAGATGCAGACCTCCAAAAACAGTGTGACACCTCAGTAGTATATTCTACATTATATTTCTGGTGGGCCACTTAATGATGGAAGACCACCCAACCAATGCAGCCAAATGTTATGTCTGGGCTTGGTGTAAAGTATTTCTGCAGGCTGTCTGCTGAGTGATGACTTCAAGATTGCATCTATTAAACTAAGAGAGTTCACATCTTTGATAAATCATTTTAACCCTGAGTGATATCAAGCAAAAATCCAGCAAGCTCTATTTCACCGATATTAATGTTCCATTTTCAGAGAATGACATCACAGGAAGAAAGGCAAATTTATTGTAGTATGGGAGGGGAAATTGTATGACAACAAATGAAGAGCTACAGTTTTTGCTCTTTGGGAATGCAGCAGTTATAAGAGTAACAATCTCATTTCAGAGAGGACCTTGCTATGTTTCACAGTACATCCAGGCAAGTCAACCTTAGCCCTACTGCTATAAGCAGGACATTGAGCAAGAGGATGCTTTCTTTCATAAGGCAGAAAGCCCTGGCAAAAAAGAATGTGGCAACTCAGACACAATGTCCTCCTAAAAATGTGTTGGTTCAGGTCTCTAGCATTGCATGAATGCCTGAAGCCTGTGGCTGCTGGTGAAGGGGGGCAGGGATTCAACCTGCATGAAGTGTGAGGAGGGGGATGATCTGCTCAGTATGGTGATAATCTCAAGGAAGAGGTGGAGAGATTAAGGAGTATCAGAGAGTGCCAGTAGGAGATAAAGCAGGTGGAATAACTCTCAGTTGAATTTGCAAGAAACACACCGGGGTGATTCCTTCCCAAAACAGTGGTGGACACATTGCCCTGCCATTGTCAAGCAAAGAGTGGCAATATAAGGGAGTGGAAAGAAGTCCCAGCTTGGCATCACAGGCAAACTCATCCCATCCTACTTCTCTTGACCATGAGTCAGTTTCCTCAGCACCAGGCTTGATGGCTGCACATGAGTCTTGCCTGTCTCAGAGGGGTAAATGGATCCTAGTCCAGGAGCTGTCAAGGCTTGCTGGGAGGGCTTTAAACTAGATATGAAGGGGAAAGGGGATAAAAACAGGTCTGCTAGAGATAAGCCTAGGGGAATGACAATGGTACTGGGGATGAGGCAAGGGACTTGGCTAAAGTGCCTCTACATCAATGCATGCAGCATGGGCAACAAACAGGAGGAGCTGGAAGCTGCTGTGAGGCAGGCAAATTATTACTTATTTGCCTGAACAGAATAATGGTGGGATTGCTTCCAGACTGGAATGCTACAATGGATGGCCATAAGCTATTCAGAATTGACAGGATTGGAAGGAGCAATGGTGGTGTGGCTCTCTGTGTTATAGAGGGCTTTGCCATTGTTGAGCTTGGGGCTGGAATGATATGGTTGAATTTCTATGGGTAAGGATCAGGAGGAGGGCAAGCAAGGCAGACATCCTGGTGGAGGTCTGTTGGGCAGTCGCCAGCCCTTGTTCTCATGAGAGTCTTAACTTACCTGATATATGCTGAAAATACAAGGCAGCACAGAAAATGCAGTCTGGAAGGTTTCCAGAGTGTGTTGAAGATAACTTCCTGATGCAGTTGGTTAGAGAGGCTAGCAGCGGAGATGCCCCACTAGACCTGCTGTTCACATGATTGGTTGGAGATGTGGAGGTAAGAACCTGACTTGGGCAGAGTGACCACAAAATGGTAGAGTTCTTGATTCTTGGTGAAGTCAGGAGGGAGGCAGCAAAACTGCTGCCTTAAACTTCTGGAGGGTGGACTTTGAACTGTTCAGGATGCGGGTAGTGAGTGTTCCTTGGGATTCAGTTCTGAAGGTTAAAGGGGTCCAGGAAGGCTGGTCACTCCACAGGATCAGCCTTAAGCACTGGAATAGATAGGCCAATGGCATCCCTACAAGAAAGACATCGAGGCCCTGGAGTGTGTCCCACGAAGGGGAACAAAGTTGATGAAGGATCTGGATCACAGGCCTTATGAGGAGTGGCAGGGGGAGCTGTGATTGTTCAGTTTGGAAAAGTGGAGGCTTGGGGGTGATGTTATTGCTCTCTAGTACTACCTGAAGGGAGGTTGTGGCAAGGTGGGTGGGGGTCAGATCTTCTCCCATGTAACTAGCAACAGGATGCGAGGAAATGGCCTCCAGTTGCGGCAGAAGAGATTCAGGTTGGACGTTAGGAAACTCTGAGAGAGTGCTGAGGTGCTGGAATGGGCTTCCCAGGAATGTGGTAAAGTCATCATCCCTGCAGGTGTTCAAGAAATGTTTAGATGTTGTACTGAGGGACATGGTTTAGTGGGAACTATTGGTCACAGGTGGATGACTGGACTGGATGATTTTAGAGATCTTGGTGATTCTATGATTCTAAAATGTTAAGTACCATCCTTGCTTTCCAAGTCCATCCTAATTAATGCAGTCTGAATAAATTAACTCAGAACTAAATCAGTGGGAATAGTAACTGCATTGATTAGAGAAGAAAGTGAAGCTTTTTTCATCACCATTTCTACATTAAAAAACTATCTTTCTTCCTGTTGAAAGAAACGGGCTTTCTTGTGAAACTGTCCTGACATGGCAGGAAAGCAGACACCCCTATTACCTAGATGGGATCTCTTCTATTGAGAAAAGAGAAAGGAATTCTCTCAGAAATTTTAATTCTGACATTCAGCTGCCCCTGGGCTTCTAAGGTTAAAACTTGGATAATGGAAAAGTACTCGAAAGATAAGAAAAAACCTGCTTTAAATCTGTGTGAGGTGCAGTGTTTCTAGGGCTAGTACATTCAAGCATAGTTGAATCCTACTTCAGTAATCCATTTAGAAAGCCACAAGCACTTCCAGAAGGTGTCTCCATCTGTTAACACAAGTTGATAGTGATAGGACAAGGGGGAATGGTTTTAGACTAAGACAGGAGAGATTCAGATTAGATGTTAGGAGGAAGTTTTTCACTCAGAGAGTGGTGACACACTGCAACAGGCTGCCCAGAGAGGTTGTGGATGTCCCATCCCTGGAGGCATTCAAGGCAAGGCTGGATGTAGCTCTGGGCAGCCTGCTCCAGTGGTTGGTGACCCTACTCATGACAGGTGGGTTGAAACTAGATGATCTTTGAGGTCCTTTTTGAACCCAGGCCATTCTATAATTCTATGATTCTATGGCCTATGATTTAGGACATCATAAGAGATAATCCTGATGTAACCTGTTACCAATGGAAGTTTCCCTGAAATACCTGCACTTCAAAGCACGAAGATCTCCATGGCTGTCAGAAGCAATGAACCATTTTGGTCATGTGATGACTGACTGTGCCACTTGCAATGAGATCAGAAACTGCATCAATACATTTTAAAAGCTTCAGCATTTTAGTATCATTTCATTTTAGATTTTGCACTGAAAGATCTTTGTTGTGGTGATGATCTTATCTACACACAGCAAGTAGGTGACAATGAACTTACAGGCTGTTGGGAGAGAAAAACAGATTAATGTGTCATCTATGTAATGATATCAGGTGACAACTGTAGATAAATACTTAACATGACAAAACGGAGACCAAAACTGCAATGTTCTCTGTAGGGTAGGGACCCAGTAGAATTAATACTGTGACTGCAGTCACCAAGAAGGCTTTCAAACCATTTCATTGAGCAGCCTTGGTCCTCTGCAGTTTTCTGACAACAGCTGCACAGGACTTAGATACTAAACATGGTCTGAAGAGGTTGAAGCATTTGAAAACAGCGTACCCAGGGAATCAAAAAGATTGTCAGTTAGTACTATAAGTACTGGTTTTACTTGATGATACTGCTCAAAATCTACTTGGTCAAAAGGTTCTGAATATTTCTATCTTTTCATCCAAGTACAACTGGGAAAGCAAATCGATTTTAGGAGAGTGACACTGATCTACCTGTTGAACCTTTTGGCTGGAGGTACACAACTTAAAATTTATAGCTCCATCTAGTTGAAACTAGCTAAACACCAAACAAGAAGTCTGATAATACTGAAGCTGATATGATTTCCTCTGTGCTAAGACAAGAAACTCAAATATGGGTATTGCACATGCAGTTGGTGGGGAGATAAGATTTACTTTATGAAAATGTAACACATACTTAATTACAGAATTTTTCTGGCTAATACAAGGAGAAGATAAATGCATCAGCTGTGTACTTTTTTCCACCTGGCTAAATGTGTTAGCAGCTGTTCTGTTAGTACCTTGCACAGGAACACTATCAGTCAAAACAAGGGACGTAGTCACTGGGGACTTTCTTCATACTATGCAAGGCCTTCAGAGTACACAGCATGGAAGGAAGCATCTGAGCTATCAGATGCTGTTTGAAAACTGCAAGAGTAGTCAGAGAGTCTGTAGGGACAATGCAGCACGTGCGTACAGCATTGTGCTTAGTACATTAGAAGTACAGGCAAAAAAATAAACATATTTCTTAGTCCTTGTCAGAATGTCCCCAAAGTGCAAGACAGATTTCTGTTTATGCAGTACTGTTGAGTTCAGAGCGACTATCATAAAAGAAAATTGTGGTCAGCACTCAAGGGCTATAACAAAGGTTGGAATGGACATATTTCAGTTAATTGGTCAACACTAATAGGCTCTGCTGGAAGAAATTGCATTGTAGACCTAACTATAAACACCTAAAAGATCAGAAAATGAAGAAGTCATAGGGACAGCCGTACAAAGTTACTACTTTAAGTGGTGTTGGTCATAATGTATGAATTTCAGAGAAAAATAAAATTGTGACCCACCTAAAAGATTTCCTGTTGGCAAAAAGGTCAAAGTAGGACATTCAGAAATAAACCCTTACATTTGTGGGCAAAGGAAAAGGTGGATAAAGGAAGGGCAACTGATGCCATCTACCTGGACATTTTAGGCACGGCATCTGAAATGGTCCCACACTACATTCTTATCTCTAAGCTGCAGAGAGATGGGTTGAAAGGCTGGATTATTTGGTGGATAAGGAATCGGTTAGATGGACACAGGCTGAGGATTATTGTCAATGATTGTATGTCCAGGTGGAGACTAGCGATGAGTGGTTCTTGGAGCCCAAAAGGCCAGCTGTATCCTGGACTACATCAAAAGAGGTGGGTACAGCAAGGAGAGGAGAGGGAGGTGATTGTCCCCCTCTCTTCTGCCTTTGTGAGGCCTCATCTGGAGTACTGTATCCAGGTCTGGGGCACTCAGCACAAGGAGGATGTGGAGCTGCTGGAGCAGGTCCAGAGAAGGGCCACAAGGATGATTAGAGTGCTGGAGCATATATCTGATGAAGAAAGGCTGAAGGAGCTGAGTTTGTTCAGTCTGACTTTAAGAATTTTACCCTCTTTATCTAATGTCAGTGTGAGCTGAACTGAACCATCATGTTGAGAGAAATAGGAGGAGAAAGAAAATCTGTAAGACAAAAAAACTGCTAAAATAATCTCAGATTTTTTTCACCTGTGTCAGAGTCATAATCAGGTCTTTGACTTGGATATGGGCCATGACCTAGTGTCAGTGTTTTTGGTGAGAAACTATTTTCCAATTAAAAATTTTAAAGACATTTGCAGCAATTGCCTTAGATGCATTTAAGTAACAGTTGTGCTTCATTAAAAACATAATATTCTAGCAAGAAACAGTTTCAGTGGATAATTTTTAACCAGTTTCATGTTCCTGCACACACAAAAATGCACATTTACTTTAAAGTCTTTAAAAGAGAAAAAATGCATATTTGCATTAATGTCTTTAAAAGAGAAGGCTGTTTATACCATCCGTAGTAATACTCTCCCAGAATAACACGTTGTCCTTGTCCCAAATAAAATTAATACTAAAACATCTTTCTCTTGCCAAAGCACTTTCATATGGCCTAATTAAAAAAGAAAAAAAGGTAATAAAAATGAATGCTTGAATCTGCATGGATACATCAATCTATAACGATGTCTCAGTTTTATTCCTAACTACAAGCTCATTAATATCAAAGACAATTGTGAGAAACTCCGATGAGACTATATCATTTGGGATCTTAAGACTGAAAGCAGCACCCTCGCTATCAACAGAAATTCACTTATTCAAAAGCTCACTCTAAGCATTGATATAACTCTTGCTGAAAGCTTTAAGTAATGTTTCACTCACAGGATCTAGATCTGAAATATAACATAGATAAGCCACACAGCTGCCTGAAAAACTGAAGAAAAGAGAATGGAAGGAGGGCAATTGATTCACTCCCAAAAGCATTACATATTTGAAATATTTCTGGTCACTGGAGCAGGGTGTGGGTTGCAAAGGAGAGTATATGAAGAGGAAGAACATCGTTGAACCTGTGCATTGGACACCTTTCTTATTCCTCCCCAGTGAAAGACAGTTTGTGTATGTGTCATTTCTGAGTGGATGCTATCATAAATGCATAATCTGAGGCATGCCAGGAGAGGCATTTATTTTAATTGTGTACTTGAGGGAAAGTGTTTGCCTCCTGGAACTGGAGGTGAAAGGGCATCCATGAAGCAACGGATGCTGGCAGTTTCCAGCAGCTCTGAAATATGCAACATGATTTTCTTCAAATTCCTTTTCAATAAGTTGTAAATCATTTGATTTTGAAAATTCACTAGTCTTAATCTTTCTTACCCACTCAGTGACAAACATTGCTAGAATGACCTGAAATTCAAGAATTATCCTAATAAATATCATTTATTTACATGAGTATGTGCATGGATGGTATCTGTGACAAGTGAAATTTTCTTTACTACCAATTCCCCAACTTTGGCTAATTATTATTATATTTGTATCACTCATTCAGGGTGCTAGCACCTAAGTTAGTAAGTCTGGTATGGGGATTCAAAATCAGAGTTTGTTATGCTTGGTTAACTGAGTGATCTGGACAGCTGAAATGCATCTGTGTCTTTAGAGGAGACTTTTGGTAGGTTTAGATGCATTATCTTTGTGAACCTGTTTTTAGATTATGAAAATCTATCTCCGTAAGGTTGCAGAAGGTACTCGGATAAGATTTGATTCTTGGAACACTCAGTAAAACAGAAATTTTGATTGTTCAAACAGACTGAATTCAGTTGATCAGTAGCATAGGGAAACTTTGATACACATTGCCATAAATCTCACTGGAATTACCACTTGTTAGTTGTCCATATGGTATGAAATAGCCCAATGTGCAGCTATTCATAGATCAGGATCCGGTAAGTGGGATGACTGACTAACTGAGAAAGACAGTGATTTCACTCATAAGGAACTATGGCAAAATGAGTATCCATGCCAATCATTCCCATGATCCAACCCCTCCCCCAGTAAATTATATCTGTCTAGTGAATCTAAAGGAGTGATTCATAGTTTGACATATGTCATATTATCACCCATAAGTTCTAACTGTTGTCATGTATTATGTAAGCAGATCGCCTAAGCTGCTCTGATTTCTCCAGTAAATCTTTTTTGTTGTGTGGACAGATTTTAATTCAACATCTTTTGCACAATTCACAGCCCAGAAAATCCTCTTTAAAGCAATAATCCTTTTTACTGTGTATGACAGAAACACAGAAACAGCTCCCTTAATTCCATGTGACATTTTTTTCTTCTTTCATCTATATTTTTCCTATTGATTTTCTGAGTCTGCTTTCAACTATTTAAAAAACCTTGTGGTAATGTGGCTCAGTGATATCACTAACTTCTTGGATAAAAGTAAGGGAGGAAAAAAAAAATAGCAATGCCCACTCCTCTGGGTTGAAGCAGCTGGTGTGGGAATAAGAGTCAGAAAACACCTGGTGGACTCTCAAGACTACCTCTCTCTATAATTGCTCTTGCATGGAAAGAAAAAGGAAAAATGACTCTTTGTTTCCATACTGCATACAGCTGTAAATGCACAGAACTGAGTAATAAATTTAAAGGAAATTGAGACCATACCTGAGCAGATGATATAGAATGGTGTAAGGTGTTCAGTGCTTCCACAATATGGTCTGTGCTGGCTAAGTGAAAATAAAAATGATTTGCCGTTTTTTTCCTTTCCTAAGGCTTGTCATAACTTCTTGCTTACAAGCACTTGTACTGAACTGAATGAGGACAAGAATAATACAGCAAAGGCTCAAAACTCCCATTTCAGTTTCCTTCAAAACAGACAGAACACTGCTGCCGTTAATATTCTAACAACTCTTCAGAAGTATTAAAAGCATAACGGATTCTGTCCCAGCACATTGGAGTCTGTGTGTTTCTTTTCAGTGTACCACTGCCTAAGCTCAGCTCAGTATCTTCTGGAAAGCAACTGATGTCACAAATATGCTCAACACTTACTCTTTTTCCTGTATATTTAATGTGATCAGGATGTAAACAAGCACTGTATCAAACTATACAGGCTTCTCTTTGAGCTGTGATGTTTGACATTAAATTAAGACTCTTTTTTTGTGACTTTGTGCCTAACTCATCCCACAGCAGAAGAACTGGATGCTTCAGCTGATGACAGGGCACAGAGGGAATTTGCCAGAAGGACATCATCAACCTTCTGTGGCGACTCACAATCGAACCTGACGATTCACAGAAAACAAACACCTCTGTTTCCTAAAATGTTAAGATTTTATTATCAGACTTAACCTTTGACAGAACACAACAATTTTACTGTGGCTGCTTTGAACACTGAGCCCAGACTTCCATCACAGTCAAACCTAACGTCTATGGGTAATAACCGTACACTGATTCTGTGATTTCTATTCACTTAGCTGTCCTCTGTCAGGATGTGAGGACTTACATGTTTAATATGTTTTGTTACTTGAAAAATTTCCTGACCAAAGAGCTGGTCACAACCTGGTATTTCAGAAGACTTTGTTTCAGTTATCCTCTTCACAGGTGCCAAACACTCATGCTCTTTTTGACTTTCCTTTCCTGAAGGGATCTGATGATTGGGCTGAAACACATGGAGGTGCGGATCACTTTGACATTGCAAAAGGTGGAGCTGTGGGGCTTGCAATACCAACCCTTGAGATGCCTCCCACAAACCAGGTGTGGATCTCATGCAGTCACAGCTATGAGACCTCCTTTTGGCATGCTCAAGTCTGCATGAGCATGTTGTCAGATGGCAGTCCCACAGCTGAAGGAAGGCACAGCTTGCTAAAATAACATGTTTTTAAGGACAGCTGACTCCAAAAAAGATGGAACTAGCTTCATGCCCTGTTAGGTAAGAGGATGTAAAGAATCTTGTTCTCTCCGCAGTCAAAGCAGCTTGCCAGTGGTTTTAATGGAAGCAGAAATGCTGTGAACCGAATTCCAAACAATTTCATCAAGTGTTTATGCCATCACCTGCACGCTTGTGTACAAAGTGTACAGTCAGAAACATACTAAATCATACTAAGATTTTAGCTATTGCAATACCCTTCCTAATCTAGTAAGCTTTCCTTCTACTTTGATGTAGCTAGTATAGTCTCAGTGTAGGTGGATGAAGTAATAAAGGAAGATAAAGAGATACCTTTGTTAAAAAAAAAGAATTTTCCTTTATTTTCCCCCCTAGTATTACCAGCAGTGAGTAGGTCAGATCAGAACACCTAATTTTCCTTTGTTCTTTATTATATAAACTGAGTTCAAAGAAAAAAGTCTTTTCATTACACACAGGTTTCAAAGTTCTCAAAGACAGCAATATCACATAGCACTTAAAAGCAGATAAGCTACTGAATCTGACAGGATGACTCACATACGATAAATTAGTCAGGTTAAGGGCAACTCTTTGCTCAATAGGACAGTCTTTCTCACCTTCCCAGAACTGGTTGGGGTTTTAATTTTTCCCTTCATGATGGAAAATCTTGATTTTAGAGGCTCATTTAAACCAAATTCTTTCTGTGCAAAAAGAAGTCAGAAAGCGCTTTCTATTCCATCTGCAATCAGTTCAGCGTCAGAAAAAAGCAGTGAACATCCCTAAGTGCATAAATGCACTTAGTATAATGATCATGCAAATTCAGAAAGATGAGGAAAAGGCTGCAGCATTTCTTTTTGTAACACTGTAGGATTACTTCATGCTAAA
This sequence comes from Cyrtonyx montezumae, assembly GCF_038088225.1. NCBI lineage: Eukaryota > Metazoa > Chordata > Aves > Galliformes > Odontophoridae > Cyrtonyx > Cyrtonyx montezumae. The sequence goes on from NW_027072033.1 coordinate 4,737,112, forward strand.
TTTGTGATTTGCAAGGAGGATCTGATAGCTGAGGTCTAAATGGCTGCTACTGGCAGTCTAAGATGAGCCAGTAACCAGTATGGCATATGTGGCAAAGAGTAAACAGCAAAGGACTACTGTGCTATCTATTCTGGTATAAAATAGAAGTCTCTTCTGTAGACAATTGATAGATGAAAAAGATACAAACTAAATCTCACTTCTGTGATTCAGAACTCTCCTTGCTACCCAGGCTTCATTTTCAGTGTTTGGGAGCTCTGACAGTCACTCGGGTAAAGAAAAATGCACTCTTCAATTATCTGCAAGTGTCTGACAGAGAAGAACACAGAGTTAATAATGAGCATTATATCTATTTTTTGAATCAATGATTTAGAATGCCTTATTCTGCATTCTGCACTCAGGTCTTGATGAAGTGAATGCTCCCACAAAAAGACATCAGAAAACTGATGTATAAAACCAAGAAGCATATGCAGAAGGAAGGTAGCCACTTGGTACAATGTTTAATTAAAAGCAAAATGAAAGAAAAATAAATAAAAGACCTTTATTCATGGAGGGTGATTTAATTTCAATGTGCAGGTTACATATCCTACAGAGAATTAAGAATTACAAGAAAGACTATATGCCAGCCATGAAGGCTTTAAGTATCTTAGCTGAGCAAGCTGCAGACTGTTGTCTTCCAGTCATGTTTACTTCCATATCTCTTATGACATTCATACATGAGTTAGGACATGATCCTCTGGATCAGGACCATGAACAGGGATTTTGACCAGTGATGCTCAGGACCTGTTTCAGCTCCAGTTTCATGTAAAGGAAGAGCAGATGAGCAGGTGAGGTACTTATTGTTAGACAGCACCATGCTGAAAGTGACAGAAGTCTAGTCCTCTGACAGAAAACTACACAGATGTTAAACAATCTGGATTCGTGTGTGTATATCAAATGGAAGCAAGTTTGGTGACTGATTAGAGGACAGCTCTGCAACAGATCACTGGCATGCTTCACTCCACATGGAATTTGAAACAAAGCACACAGACTCACGAAGCCTATGTGATTCTGGAGTCCTCATTTCAAAGATGTGTAACAACAGACAGAGCAGGAAGGTCTCTTTAATCTCCACTGAGATGGGGATTCTCAGTTCGATGCCACCATGGTGCTATGAAAACATCTTGGATATATGAGGACTGGTAGTGGTGATGTTGTTTCTACTGTGAAGTTTTGAGTCAGATTCTTGTGGATTAATACATACTATTGCTGAAGAATACGTGTTATATCTATCCACGCACATGTGAGCATAGTTTTTTCACATACTGGTGTCTCCATATTATTTTCCACAAAAGCACATTTGAAACAGGAGTTACTTGGCTGCCTGCACCATTCACAGCAAGCAAGTCTGATGCCTGAGAAGCTGAACCACTAGGCAATTAAGACAGTTTGTCAATATCTTCCTTGCTGTTTTAATGATAGGAAATTATGCTGGTAAATTTTCATTGGTTCTGTGGATTGGTATATTTTTACAGTCAATAAAGAGGAAGGTATTTTCCTTTCCAACACTGCTCTAACTTTGGTTAGGGCTGATTTTTATTGATATTCTACATCCATTGTTGTGTTTTCCTTTAAGAAGTGCTCAGACTAACTAACTTCTCTCATTTTATGTATGGTAACTACATCCAAATGCCGATGTTCAACCACTAACTGTGAAGATCTCATGAACTAGAATTTATAGGATGAAGTTAGCACCAAGCAGATGTTAAGTGAATGCAGCTTGGAGTTTGATCAACATTTTGCTGAATTCTCCGCTGTACCAACAACACAAAAGAGGATTTTTGGTAGATGCAAAGACGCTGCTATGTGCTTATCACTCAAGTAAGCATACTGTCAGGAGTCACTGGAAGGCAGAAAACCTTCTAGTTTATGCACAGATATGAAGAAGGGCAAATAAGCTGTAAATGCTGTATTTTCTTCTCTTTTTCCTCTGGGACTGAAAGAACATGCTGAACATTTCTCCCTCTTTCCTAATACATCCCGCCATATGGAGGGAAGAACAGAGAATGAATCACTGACTCTACATAGAGTAGGATGAAGGGGGAAAGGTACAGAAGAGAGGAATGATAATGTTAGCACAGACCTGAAGTTCCCTCATACAGTTCCAAAAAGCAGTTTGGCCAATGACCTCAACTCGGAAAGGCTTCATATCCTTAAAAAGCACAGAGAAGATGAGTGGAGAGCAGATTAAGTGCACTGTCTCTGAACCACTTCCCACTGTCTGGATAGCATCTGAGTCCTCTGTACCCCTTCACTCACACATTCTAGTCAAGAACTTCTGTCATCTGGTGCATCTTCCCCAAATCTGTCTGCTTCTGTGAGTCACCGTTTCAATCAGACCTGTGTACTTCCTCCCTTTTAGTGACTCTCCCTGTATTATTAATTTCATAATAATGCTAATGTTTTATTTAGCTACAGAAAGCAACCACAATGCCATCTGAGCAAATGAGTCTAGACAGCAAAGTTGTCGAGTTCAGTTACATTTCAGGAGCACTCAGACTCGAGCTGACTGAATGGCCTCTAACATTCACAGCACAGTCAGAAGATCTGATGATGCCATTTCAGAAGCAAGCCCAGCATGGCATAGCAGCACGTACATAATAGCATCTGGTCAGGAAACACTGTATTTGTCATCTCTCAAAAGGTTGATCCGAAAGGAGATCTGAAATTTTCTTAAGGCCTAGAGGAACAAAAGTCATCTTTATTCTTTCCTTTTCATGCTAAAAAAAAAAACCCTATAAGATTAAATATATATATAAATAAAATGTTAAATGTATTTTGTCTGAGTAAATAATAAGCCTTATAACGATCCTGGAAAACAAATAATTGAAGCTTATTCGGTGATTCTAGAAACTGAAGGAGAAGGAAAAAACAAAAAAAAAAAAAACCAAACAAGCAACCAAAAACAGTGAGTGAATCACCCTAAAATATGAAATAAATCTTCAGTAAGATTTCCATTTCAAATGCATAGGGTATCAGAACCTAGTATGCTAGTTAAAAGCTTAGCTAAGCATGATGATCTAAGCACCATAGGACAAAACAACATGCGTGCTGCAGTCTGAAAAGGATTTCCATTGCTAAAGAGCAGTTCATGTGTTTGTCTGAAGTTGCTGAAGCAGCTTCAGATATGTCCTTCCTTTCATAAAAGTAAATCTTTACAGCTTTAGTGCATAAAGGTTTTAGACAGTGTCCTGCCATGCCATCTGGTGCTAGCACTTTGTTAAGCTAGAGAGCTTGCCATGTATTCAGGAAGTGCTCTTAGACAAGTACAGGATGCACTGCACTCAGTAGTCTGAAGTATGATCAATAAAATTGACTAAGCATCTGTAACAAAGAACCATAAAGCCAATCTTGCATGCTACCACCTTAATATGACAAGGTGATATACTACTTTTGTGCTTCTGTGTGATTAGTAGCTTTTCTCTTGTTTTAAATTTGAAGTTACGCTTGTACAGTATCAAGTGTGAAGCATCAATCAGCTCCTGGATCTACAAGGACTTTAACTGAGAAAATTTTTAATTAAGAAAGCATTAGAGGTCAGCACTTTGCACTTCCATTTCTTTGGCTTTTTCAGCACTCCATTCCCTGCTGGGTAATACCAGCACATAATTTATAAACTTTTCCTTCTATCATATTCTGCTCAAAACATCCTGTTAATATACCACCAGGAATATCTGCTACCTAACATGGAAATGAGGATTATAAATTCCAGAACTGATGCAAGAAAATCTCAAATATATTTGGATATCTCAGTCACATGACAAATCCTCTGTAAATACATACCTCTATCTGCATGAAATTATACATGCCATCTGAAGAAGTGCTGAAGACATCATTCTCAGCTCTGATTTAGAACCTATTTCTCAAAACAGCTGCTATACTTCTTGATATATCTTTATCATTAACTTACCAAGACATCGATGAATAAGTATTTCAGTGCATAAATTCTGCCTGTTTCCCATGTGAATTCAAAGTCCCTTTACACCACTGTTGAGACTGAAAATTTTAAAACAAAAGGAAAATAATGAAAAGCAAGCAAGCCAGTGAGCTGTTCAGGCTGAGTAGAATAAAGAAATCTCAAAACACCTATGATGTTGGACTGTTCCCTTCAGTTCAAGTCTAGCAAATCAAATTCTTAACCCAGCAAAGTCATTCATTATTTGGAAATGGTATCTAAAACAGAGTCACAATGACAGAATCAAGCCACACCAGCAATAATAACTAACTTCAGCAAAAAATAGCATAAGAAAGGGAAACACTGCCAAGTAGAATTGAATGTTTCTTTTTCTAAAACTTGACAATAGGATTTTTTCATTATCTTAATAAATATCTAATACCCCAAAGCAAAACTCAGACAAGAAAATCCAGAATTTCATGAACAGTAGTGGTGGTGTAACATGCTGAACCTTCTTCATATTTAAAATATTAATGAAGATAGGAGCAAAATGCTGCTAGCTGCCTGATATGTAAGAAAAGAAACAGGTTCACTGTAGTTTGAGGAAAACCTGCTCTGGGGATAGGCAGAGCAAGAAATGAGAGCACAGGACTTGTATCCACCTCTTTCTTTCCCAAGTGCAGTTCTCAGGTCCCCTCTCAGAAGTCTGACACCAGCACTTCACCTGCTGTGAAGCTAGTGCTTCTCCATCCTTGGTCATTACTGCACTGACCACATGTGGAGCCCTTCATCATTCTACACACAGCTCAGTGGAGCTGAGAATGCAGCCAAGAAAGTCAGAAAATAGTGGGGTTAAATCAGAAGATGATTGATGGCATAATTGGCATCAACTTGCCATCAACTACAGTCTGTGCAATCTCTCTGTCTTCTAATCAGTGAAATCATGGGAAGATAACTTCCACAGACTTGACTTCTGTTTTGTGAAAAGGTATTTTATTTCAAGAAGATAATGGCCTCAGACTTCTCTAGTAGTCTGAGAATCGCATTCAGTATAGATACATAGAAGCAAATTGCAAATCATCTTTACTATCTTCTGAGAAACACATGGTTTGAAATCTTGACTCCATAAAGTCTGCACAGAACTGAACTAAGTCCTGATCTGTCCAGATGGGATCAGACACTGTACTTCCTTTTTGGTTTAAAAGCCAGTAATGAGACTGGTTTTTTTTTTATGGCACGATACCTTTCACTTCAAAGCTGCTGACCAAAGAGACCAGGTGCCCTGCAGCTGGATGCCAAAGTTTCCACACTGAGTCTGTGCCCACAGTCCTGTTTTTTCTCCTTCGTTTTGGTGCTCTCCTGGCAGAAGAACTTCCTTCTCCTTGAGAAGCCTTGCTGAAGGGGCTCAGTAACAACACACTGTGGAGCATTCCCTTGCTCAGCTTGCCAGGTGTTCACCCTGGAGAATCATGCAAACCTCCTGACAACTTCATTAGTCTCAGTTTCTTCAGGACATATTCTGGACTCTGGTAGACTCCAGCTTGCTGACATTTATCGCCAGGACATGTTTAGCTGCTGCTACCAAATAAGATAGCATTGGACTGAATGGATCCCTGCCCAGTCTATACTGTGCTGCTTTCATCTTCTGTCGGACAAGGTGACCTTGTACACAGGGTGTGCACCAGTCTGAAATCACCCACAACTTGTATTTGTGGCTTGACAGGAAGGGCATTTTATATGTACAGATTTCTCAGGAGACATTTAAGTGTCTCAGTCTCATAAGTATTATTGATTTTGTGGGAATTCTTCAGTCCCAGAAGACAGAAAAGTGAGATAATGCACAATTTCTATGTGACAAAAGAAATCCATCATTTGCATTGCATTTAAAATGGATAATATTAAACAATGAGAACTACAGGCATAGACAGATTTCCTTCCTTTAATTCTGATGAAATAACTAAGTTGATACGCGGAATTCATGATCTCAAGTGACCTCGTGCTTGTTTTTTCCTGCAAACCCTGATTATAGTCATGCAAGCAGTCAACAGCACTATTTCGTCTCCTGAAAGTCAATTACAGTACTTAAAACACATGGTATTTTTACTACTTCATAGAACTGAGATAAAAAGGACAACACTGCAAAAAGCTTTGAGATGTAACACTGAAGCAGGTAGACATTGTGAGCTATTCCTCAGAATCCTACCAAGTTTATCACTGAGGGCTGAAGCAATCCCCGTTTAATTTAGGAGAGCCACTAGGTGTCCCTGCTAACCTGCAGCAGCACACTTCTAACGCTTCATAAACCTGTCCGAAGAAAATACAGTGCTACCAAATCAGACAACTGCACTTCACAGCATTACCTGCCCAGCTGTGCATCACTTCAGCCCCCTGTCCATCACTTTTCCCCTGCAGTCATTCAGGGATGTGGTTCCTGCAGGCAAGGTCAGTACTAGTCAACTGCACTGCTTCCTGCTTATTAAAAAAAAAAAAAAAAAGTTGTGTCCTTGGCAAATGCTTCTTGAGACTGCAGGCTTTCTTAGACCACACAATCCTCAATCAAAAGCCAGGAAGTATTCTGTGGTTTCCATTACACTGGGTGCAACAAGATGAATAATAAAACATTTATTGAAAAGGGCACAAATGCTGTACTTTTAGTACAGTCTGGTTAAGATGAATATAACAAGGAACCTGTAAAGGAGCTGTAAAAAGCTTGAGCCATGTAACTTTCAAAGACTGTTTTCACTTTCAAACAATTTTTATTACTGGCATTACTGGAAGCATTGCTCAGCCAGTTCACCAGTCTACTCCCATGGAACAGGAGGAATGTCTCAATGCCAACCCCGCTATTCTATGGGTCTATGGTTCTTCTGGTACAGTAAGAAAAATCATGATGATTATATTTTTTAATGAAGCGTTGTCAATTTCATGCTATACCAGTTGTTTCTCTCTAGCTTGCTTTTTATAAACTACAGCTTCACAAAAACAAGTATTTAATTCCTAGATTGCATTGTGTCTATTTTTGCCCTAGTAAAGAACTATTTCTTTCCTTTCTGAGATACAAAACAAAACAAAAGGAAAAAAAAAAGAAATAAAAACCATCCAACTCCAAAATCTGTGGCACTTTGACTGATGCCCAAAATGTCTAGGCACTGCCTCACTGGAATTAGAATCTCACTATATGCTGCTTCTATGAGCTAGGATTTCTACAAGCTGGACTGCTTCCCTCTGTGATGCATCATTATCTCTAACTTGGTGAAAAGAGATGGCTTATTTTATAAGAATAATAAATCACATTACACTGTGATAGAAATAGCTGTGCCAGAATGATGAAGGCATGGAAAGGCATTGCAATATGACACAACAAGACTGTAGCTTCCACAAAGAAACAAAAGATATCAACAATGGCAAGTTTTGCTTAAAGTTTTCTCCTTGCAGGAATTTCAGAATACATGTGGCAAGAACCTTTATTCACATGTATATAGTCATTTGGTTTTTGGGTCAGGTCTTAGAAGATATTTGGTTCATTCTTCCCTGCAGGTGATGACTTTTACTTATATACTGCTCTTAATCCAATGGCATAGCCTCCTCATATGTACTATCCAAGTCCTGCTTTTCACTCCTAGATCTGTGGAATTCAGTTTGAATTTGTCAAGATTCAACAGCTGGCTCTTCCTGAGACAATACAACCCTTGAAGTCAGCAAAGCAGAACAGTTTAGTGCCATGAGTGTAGAAGTAAAAAACTATAGATTTTCACTCAGTGAAAAGAATCTTACTTTTCATTGCACTCTTGGTGATCACAGGAGTGAAACACAATGGAGTTAAGTGGTTACTGAATGCCTTAAGATTTTCAGTACTGACTTTTTGCAACACCCAGTTCTCAGGCAAAAGAGGAATACTGAAACATTTAAGAAATTACTATTACTTGAGACATTTTTCACCCACTGTCAGAGAAAATAAAGGAACAATTGGAGAACACATTTTTTCAAGCTCATCTTGACCTTGAATTCTTGAAATTGCTAGTACAAGGACACAGAGAGGATGCATTACCCACCCAAAGTCATCATCTTCTTTCTGTGAATGCAGAGAGGGATTCTACTGATAAATCTTGATGACAGCAAGATTTTTGTCATCGTAACTTTAACAATTTTAACCATTACCCAAGAACTACTATAATTCCTTCAATAATATTCTCAGAAAGCCCACGTGCTACAAATCTTCCTTCACATTTACAATACTCTTCCTTCCATTAATTCCTTATCCTCTTTTGTATGGACTTAATATTATGCAAAATTGCATTACCCACTTCAGTTACCAGTGGTTAACACAGTGTCATGGCCAGTTGGAATGTGCAGATCCTGATTAGTATTTGTAACACAGAATGCTGCTGTAGACTGTTCTTTGTTTAAATCCATGTAAAATGTATTATGATAGTACCAAACAAGTGGGCCAGCCTCCCATCCTGGCCAGAGGTGTCATCTCATTTCATTGTTGACATTCCCTCATCAGTAATGCTGAGACATTTAGGAAGAGCATTTTAACTGTACTATCAAATGCAAGTAAAATTCAAGTCATAGCATTTAAAAAGATTAATAATACAGTGTGATATAGAATAGAATGAAATCTCAACACACGGATGAGCGCAAGGGTTAGCACAAAGCTTCATATGCTACCATGAATTCAGAAATCAACAGACTAACAAGCAGACTCTTGGGGAGTCAACTTTAACATTGCAAAGAAATCTGCTAGCCCAGTGTAGAGGAATTAGTTTAACAACGATCAGGTTCAGAAGCATAGTTCCTAGCATCACTGCTTTTCTTCCTTAATATATATTATTTTTATATGTATTATATATATGTAATATTATATGTATTATATATATATATGCACATAGCAAGACATGATTGACAGCTGCTCAGGGGTGTTGTGTTTCAAAGATCAAGCAGATTTCCATGGCCTTGAATGGAGTAGAGCTGTGGGAAGAGATCAAGCTCCAGCAAAGGACAGGTCACTGTCTGCAGGAGGCAATGTAAGAATGAAGCTTTATGATAAGCAACAGGAGAACAAAGTAGCAAAGGGAAGAAAAAAGAAAGGAATGGAGAAGGGGAAAAAAGATAAAAGCAAAATCGTAGTGACATAGGAGAAACTATAACAAAACAAACAAAAACCTGAAAAACAGAGAGAAAAAAACAAAAAAACAAAACAAAACAAAAAAAGCAAAGAGATGCTCTGTTTTTCTTAAAAGTTAAACAGGCAGAAGAGCTGTAAGATGCAAGATACTTTATTTTCCCAGGCTAAATGCTTAAGTTATTACTTTGTTGGGAAAACTATTCCTATTTTTTCATCTTCATCAATAGGAATAGTAGCCCATGCATATCATAGCTAAATTAAACAAAAATAGGAAGAAAAGTCTTAATGGCAGAGGGACATTAAGGGCAAAGTCTATAATTAGACAGCAGGAAGAATATGTTAATCCCTTTCATTAAGCAGCAAAACATTCAAGTTTGGAAGAAGGAGATGGAGCAAGGCCACTGGCATGTGCAGTAAGCTTTTTCTAGCTCAGGATGGGATTCAGGAAGTGCAGGTATGTACCTGGCCTCAGCCTCCTTCTCTCTGTTCAGCACTGTTGGTACAAAGGTGAGTGCTGTAAGGGCCTCATCGGTGCCAACAACCATGCATATACCAATGGCACAGTGCTGCCAGCACAGGCAAAGGGAAGCTTAGAAGCTTGTTGTTTCGTTCTGGCAGGAAGTAAGAATCCAGTGCTGCTCTTGCTTCTGCTGCACATAATTCTATAAGGCCTTTTTTTTTTAATAGCACAAATGACATGTACTCAGATGTTTCTCATCTTCATGGCTTTGATCCTGTGAGAGTGTGAAAATGGCACTTCAGCCAGAAGCATTCTTATGGGAAAAGTAAGGAATGCAATATTTATTGTTTGTTTTCACTGAAAATATTTCTCACTGTTTCTCATCATGTTGGCCATCAGCAGGTCATAGTCTGAGTAGTTAACGGTGAGGAGTGAGAAAGAAATACACTGGAGGGGCTCATCATCCACAGACACCACGGTCAGCCACATATGATGGCTCCTCATCACCACTTTCCACTAAAACCACTAGAACTCACACACTGGACCCAGTTCTTGATGTAAGCTTGCTGGCTTCGGAGTCTCCCCAAGAAGCCTGCTGCTTCTATTGATAAGCAATTATCACTGGGATAAAAAGAGAGAAGATAAGGTCTTAGTCTATCAGCCAGAAACACAGTGCAATTCACTCCCAGTATTATTATAGTAGTTACTTCTGAGGAGCAAACATGGGAAGTCAGATTGCTTGAACATATTTATCTAACATAATAAGGTGCCTGAACACAAATTAAAGCACATCCATAAAGAAGGAAACACAATGTCACATTTTATTTGAGACAGCCAGCATGGCTTTACAATGGGCAGATTTTGTGTGACCAATTTGGTGGCCTTCTATGATAGAGTGATGGCATAGGTGGACAGGAGAGGGGCAATGGATGTCATCTACCCGTACTTCTGCAAAGCTTTTGTCATGGTCCATCACCACATCCTTCTCTCTAAATTGGAGAGGTATGGATTTGAAAGATGGACTGTTCAATGGATCAAGAGCTGGTTGGCTGGTCACAGTCAAAAGGTTGTGATCAATGGTTCTATGTCTGGGTGGAGACCAGTTACAAGTGGTGTTCTCCTAGGCCAGTCTTGGGACCAGTGCTTTTCAAGATCTTCATCAGCGACATAGATGATGACATATAATGATGATCAATGACATAGATGAGTGCACCCTCGGCAAGTTTGCAGATGACATCAAGCTGAGTGGTGCAGCCAATACATTGGAGGGAAGGGAAACCATCCAGAGGGACCTGGACAAGTTGAAAAAGGGAGCCCAAATGAACCTAATGAGGCTCAACTAGGCCAAGTGCAAGGTGCTGTACTTGGGCCAGGGCAATCCCAGGTACTAATACAGTCTGGGGGAAGAACTCCTAAGAGAGCAGCCCTCTTGAGACCACTTGAGGGTCCTGGTGGATGAGAAGTTGGACATGAGTCGGCAGTGTGCGCTTACAGCCCAGAGGGCCAACTATACCCTGAGCTGCGTTAAAGAAGGCGTGGCCAGCAGGGAATGGAAAGTGACTGTCCCCCTCTACTCAGCTCTTGTGAGGCCCCATCTGGAGTACTGCATCCAGACCTGGGACCCCAAGCGCAAGAAAGATGCAGGGCTCTTGGAACAGGTCCAGAGGAGGGACTCTAAAATGAACAGGGGGCTGGAGCATCTCTTTTATGAGGAAAGGTTGAGAGAACTAGGTTTGTTTAGATTGGAGAAGAGAAGGCTCCTTGGAGACCTTATAGTCGCCTTCCAGGACTTGAAGGGAATGTATAAATAGGAGGGGAAATGACAGTTTACATGGGTTGATAGTGATAGGACAAAGGGGAATAGTTTTCAACTAAGAAGGGATATTAAGTTTAGATATTAGAAGGAATTTTTTCACTCAGAGGGTGGAGGCACACTGGAACAGGTTGCCCAGAGATTGTAGATTCCCCATCCCTGGAGACATTCAAGGCAAGGCTGGATGTAGCTCTGGGCAGCCTGGTCTAATGGTTGTCAACCTTGACCTTGGCAGGGGAGTTGAAGGTAGATGAACTTTGAGGTCCTTTTCTATTCAGGCCATTCTATGATTGTATGATTTTTGTGAACTTTAATAACAAAATTCCACTGGGCTTACTGAAAGCAGAGTCAAACTCTAGATTTTAAAATGGATGTGGCACAAAACCGGCCTGAGCACATGGTACGGGTCAATAAAAAGGATGGACAGAGAAAAAAAGATACAAAAAATCTACATGGATGAAGAAAAGTACTCATACAGTATATTCACAATTATATTTTATACAGCTCATACTTCAAAAACAACAGCAAGGTAGGAAGCTTGTAGAAATGACTCTGGAGATTTGGATTGTATCAAAACTATGTCAAACAGTAGAAGTTCTCAGATCAGGAAGATTTTCAAGATAAAATTTAAGACAGTCATGAAGTGTTGCTGCAAGGCAGGGGAGGTTGAGGTCAGATATTAGTAAAAAATTCCTCTCTGAAGGAGTGGTCAGGTGCTGAAACAGACTGTACAGGGAGGTGGTGGAGTCACTGTGCCTGGAGGTGTTCAAGAAACTTGCAGGTGTTGTACTGAGGGACTAGGTTTAGTGGGAAAGATCAGTGACAAATGGACAGTTGGACTGGAGGATCTTATAGGTCTTTTCCAACCTTGGTGCTTCTATGATTCTATAATTGTAGTAAACGTATAATTACAATAGGAGACTTTGAAATGATGATATTAGTGTGTATTCACTTTCTTGCTGTTTAAAATGCTTTATCTTCTTGTGTTTAATTCTCTGTAATTCCTCCAGAGATGTCACAGTGGAGGATATAAAAGATATGGCCACATTTAATCTCCATTATCTTCAGAATGAAAATGCCCAAGTCCAATTACAAACACCAATTGCTGCTATCAACTGAAGGAGGGAAGAACAGACCAAAAAACCCCCGTTCAAACTAACCCTGAAATAAAACAGAGAACACCCAAACCCACAACTCAAAACTGTTTTCCCATAGGTAACTTCAGAGACAGGGAAGTTCTAAAAAGTTGCTCAGCTAAAATGTCACGCTCCATCTCCTGAGTAAAAACATTAAATATAATCACAAGGTAGGCACCAACAGTCACCTGTAGTTATCAGGTGTTGCAGATGGGCTAAGTGTCCTTCTGAAAGGGTTAAGTTAAGGCATGCAGAGCCTTAATGGTTTGCATTTACAGCCATGGTAATGAGTTGCAAGACTTCACTCTAGCCAGCTTCCTTTCCTGATGGAATAATATGCGTAATTTAGAAAAATGATTATACCTTCTATTGAAGTTAATGAGTTAGTATAATCTAGCTAAACACTTGTTCTTGAGAGGTGTTGCCAGAAAATCTGCAGTTCAGGCAGCATTTCCTTACAGGCAAGGTCAGCAGAACTGAACAGCTACAGGCACGTGTGGGGGCATAAGATCATGGAAAGCAGGTATCCCAGCATCCGCCCTCTACACAGCTGTCACACAGATAGACTTAGATTTATTGCTGTGCCACTTAATACAAATCTGTTTCTGTATCACTTTCATTGCTTCAGTCAGGTTTTGCACTCCATGAATCATAAAATTAAGTCCACAGAAGGTGCTATATGCTATATAAAGAAATGCCTAATTCATTGGCTGGAGGCTCTCATCTGTTCCAATATTTCCACAAATGCTTGTTTTGAGCTTTGCAGAATTGGGCATTTTCAACTTGTGTAGGTGTCTTGAGTCTAATTGTACGACATCACAAAACCAGTTTTTCTCAGTACTAGCAGATTCTGTCCCATGCCATCTTTAGATCAGAGAAAACGAAAGAGCTGAAATTACCCAGTCAGCAAGATACTAAAAAGTCATCACTTCCTGTGAATCTCCACTTTGGTGATGAAATCAAGTCCCAGAAATGACAAATCAGGAGTGTGGTCCGATGCAATGTTTGAAATCCCAGATACAGTTATCCAGTCAAGATGGGAAGGAAGAGTAGTGCTTTTAGCACCAACACATGGACTCAAAGAGGAAATGGAAGAAGGCAATGTCAGCCATGGTTCCCTATCATACAGTTGTCTTTTAGATTCAACACACAATGCCCCCTCCTCAAGCTTTATTTTATAGTCTCATTTACCCTCTATGAATTTTTACTATGTCTGACAAAATCTTACTCACTTACACTCTCACATGCCTTTTGTGCCAGTCTGCAAACATGAGCTGCTGCTGGTATTCCTCACAGAGTACAGGCTGCAGATGCTAGAGTTCAAAATTTAGACAAGATATTAGGAAAAAATTCTTTACTGAGAGGGTGGTGAGAACGCTGTAACAGGTTGCCCAGAGAGGTGGTGGATAGCACCTCCCTGGAAGCATTAAAGACCAGGCTGGATGGGGCTGTGAGCAACCTGGTCTAGAGAGTAGTGTCCTTGCCTATAGCAGGGTGTCTGGAGCCAGATGATCTTTAAGGTCCTTTCCAACCCAAACCATTGTGTAATTCTATGATCATACACTGATATGAATTCAGGGAACAATATTCCCAGCTCATTGAAAATCAATGGAGACCCACTGCATCCCAAAGAACTGTTCTGTCTATACTAGATAGGAAAAAAGCTCCTCTGCTATTTGCTATCACAACAAATTATATTAAATCAGCATGTTCTGTTTTGTAAAATAAATGATATTACCTTGCTGGGATCCAGAAGTCCAACGAAAATGTTACTCTGTGACCATTATTTTACCTTTATGTAATAAGGCTCAGTCAATTTGCAGCTAGTATCTCAATATCTTTGTAACCAATATGTTCATGTCAGCAATCAGATCCATGCATGTTTTTGTATTTAATAGGTATAATTTCCATGAATCACTAATTGAATAAGCAGGAGGACATAATATGTATTCAAAAAAATGAGGTGGTGCCCTTCAGAATCCTGGAGGGATTTCTTCAGCACAAAGCAGCCTGCTTTTTTATTATACAAAGCCAGGGGTTTTCTACCAATTAGGAATTTTAACGGTAATTTGGAATGCAACTCTAGGAGGTCCCACTGGATTTTCGTTTCATGTTTCATGCTTTGTGAGAGCCATTAAAATAAAATAAAAAATAACTGTTTTAGCAAAGCTGTAACTTGGATGCCTGGCAAAAAAGTGGTTTCTTACCCTGAGAAACATCAGTCAGATTGGCTATCACATCCATTTCCCTTCCAACTCCCTAATTTAATACAAAGCTGTTGTGTGAAAATGCTCAGGTTGTACATTATGCTGTCTTTTCAGTATTGGTATTCTTTCTCTCTGCTGCTCTTTGATTCATTCAAATTCTTGACAGGCGAAAGACAAATATTTTTCCCTATTGATATCAAACGTAGTTGGAACTAGATGTTCTCAAAGGTCCATTCCAACCCAAACCATTCTATGGTTTGTTCTACAGAAGTAAATAATTTTAAAGGGTAAAGTTCGTTCACACACTGAGAGCTTAGTAGTAGTCCTTGTCAACAAGAAAGAGTTAGGAACAACTGCAGAACTGTCATTTCAGAGCTCTGTCAAGGGTAATTATCAGAAAGCATAATTTCAGTCATAAATTGTACACAAGATTCAATATTCTGATTTTACCCGAGATCCACATCTATTTTAATGGACTTTTCTCTAAGTACCGTAGTGACTGTCTTTACATCCTGGTTTGTGGACCAAATTCCATATTTGTAGCCTAGTCATACACCCTTAAAAGGGACTGATCAATTGTGACTCAGTGCCTTGTCCACTGATAACTGCGGATAACGGGCAAGTTATTGTCTTTCAGTACTTGCAGAGCAAGGACCAGCAGTAAATTCTCCCCAGCAATTATGTACATATTTCTGTTCTGCTCCCTCTTATTCACAGGTACTCCCTCTAACATCCCACAGTGCCGAAGACATGCTATGCAAGCTATCTGCAAACCCTCAGCAACATATCTGAAGAAGAGGAAACTCTGTGGATATTTATTTTTCCTCTCTGACAACACTTCTGTTGTGAGGAGGACACTTGTCCATATGTAAGAGTATCTTGCAATGCTTGGGAAATAAGGAGGAGTAGATGTTGCCAGTGGTATTTTTTCCAAAAGGACAATACTACAAATTCACCAACCATCTGCAGTGTGCTGCATACATCAGGTCATCATATTCAACACAAAGAGCTTTCCAATCAGCTGCATCTGTATTCAGTGTCTGGGATAGGGCTGCTTTGCAGTGAACCTCACTGTTTGCTTCTCAGACTGTACATTTTGCAGACAGTTTCAAGAAAGCAAAATGTAGAAGCAAACAAGCAAGAGTTTTTCCCGTAGTATGGACTCAAGCTTTGCATGTTGTTTTGAGGCATCTTTCTTTCCAAATAACAAAGAGCTCCACATGATGTTCACCTCCAACACAGCACAGCTAATGGCCAGCCTCCCTCCCCTGGACACTGACACAAAGATTGGGCTCAGATGCCATCTGAGGCACAAACACACACTTTGAGTCTCCTTTCTTCTGTCACGAGTTTACTTTCATGCAGCTGTGAGTAAAATGCTCAGTGGTAGTTTTCAAAGTCACATCTTTTTCACACACTACAGGGTACTATTAACAGTTATTTCAGCTAAGCAGGCATGTAAAAGGTATTTTCTGAGAGCCTGTGCTTGCTTGTGCATAACAAATTTCTTTTTCATAGAATCATAGAAAATCCTGGGTTGGAAAGGACCCACAAGAATCATCAAGTCTGAACCCTGGCTACACACAGAAACATACAAAATGCAAAATCTTTATCTGAGTACATTGTCCAGATGGGTCTTGAATTCTGCTGCTCAGGACCATGCCACAGCCCTGGGAGATCTTCCATGCTCACCATATTCTGAGGCAGAACCTTTCCCTGACCCGCCAGCTCTCTCCTGAAACAGCTCCGTGCCATCCCCTCAAGGTTCAATTCTTTTCTTGAGAGATGCACAACCACATACATCTTCTTTATAATGCAGCAAGGAAGGCAAATCTAAAACAACCTTCTAGTGCTACGAGAGGAAAGAGACCACCCTTGTGGAACCTGTCACAGGACAGCGTGGTGAGCATCCACTGTCTGAAGAGAACTCCTGAAGAGCATGGAATCAGCAGGAGGAAAGGAGAAACAGCAAAACTGACTTAACTGATGAAGTTGGTTTATTTAAATAATGAGTAGTCAGCCTTGATAAAATAAGTGCTCAGAATGTTCCTAACATGTTCAGGGAAAAGAAAGAAGCTTTTGACCCCAACATACTTATTTGAAACCACAGTACAACCACCTCAGATGTCAGTTATGACACTTGGAGTACAGCCAACACAAATTATGTTGGTTGTGACATCTGAGGCAGATGTGTCATGTAAGAAGAAAGCTGGAGGATCCTGTGACTGTTGTACATGACCAGATAAAACAGAAGGTAGAATTCCCCAGCAGACTCAACAGTCATGCACAGGCATGTGTACATCACAGTACAGCAACAATGGGATGGACCTGTTCTACTAATAACCTAGTTACCCTGAATTTTGCTGCTAAGAGATCTAAACTGTGAGTTTTCCTGAAAAATTCAAGTATGTGCTCCATGTTTGAGAGCATACTAACAAACACATTAAAAAAGGAGTTCACTTCAAGCACAATATTAGACTACATTAAATGAATAAGATGGGAGAAATTGAGGCACCCCTTAAACAGCAACTCTGAATAAACACAATTTCTAAACAGGACATGAGGGTAGATGAGGAGATGAAACACACCCTTTGATTCATATTCAAGAAGCTGTTTATCCTTATTAAAAATAAAATAAACCCACCCATGCCAATTAGGGCTTTATGAACATAACAAATGGCTACAAGTGTGAGCTGTACTCAGCAAAAAAACTTAAGCGTGTCTGGTTCCAGTGCCTGGAAGGCTGGCTTTCCAAGAAAAGCTGAAATATGATTAAAAAAGTGTGGTAAGAAATTCCTAGATCTTTGAACTTTAGTCAAGTGCGGAAAACAGAAACACACTGTCAGATGTTTCATTACACTAATTTTATTGAATTACAGAATTACTTGGATTGGAAAGGACCTCAAGGATCACTAAGTTCCAACTCCCTGCTACAGGCAGGGCTTCTAGCCACCAGATCAAGCACTAGATCAGGTTATCTTACAGACTGTGGAAGAATTGTTGCTGATTTCTAACAATTGACTTTGTTGGAATATAACTTTTTTTTTCATTCAGATTGAAAGAGTCAATTTCAGTAGATGCAGACAAGCTAGAATGTAAGAAAGAAGAGGATGAATAGCAAAGTGAAGCCTACAAGGTTGCTCTAGATTCTTAGATCAATTTGGACAAAATCTCAATAGCTCAATCACTTTCATTCAAATTCTCATGGTTTCATGATTTTTATTATTGGTATCCCACAGCATGTGGGTGCAATGGGATTCATGTGGTGCAGTGGGATTTAAAGAGTTAATACTCTAGTTCAATCGATCATTGATAGCTCTGGGTATACCTGTCTCAGAAGAGAAGAACTACGTACCTCAGGGGACTTTGTAGTGCTTTGCATTTTTCCATTTTCTGCTCAGAGGGAAAGATAAAAACGTCATGTAACAAGACACAGGCACTTTCATTTGGGATCTACCCAGAAGTGGGTGCTCGCTAGACATCTCGCCTTCAGTGTTTAGCATAAGGCCTCTGTTTTTTTTTTTTTTTAGTCATTCTCTTGCTCATTTTGATTTATTAGCTTCGATTCCAATTATATTATATTATATTGTGTTATTTTGGATTCTGATATCTTATTTAGTAAATTAGCTTTCCTCCTCAGATCATTGTCACTGTTTTGTTTTTAGACCCATCTCCCTTTTCCCCTTCCCCTTTCCTGGGTCGTGGGTCTGTGGGTCCCCCAATCCAATTGTCACAGAACTGGACTGAAACAGCCCGTAAACTGTTGATGCAAATATGCATAGATCTGAACTTTCCAAAATAAAACATTTATAACAATAATACACAATTACTGGTTTTAATTGTAAATATTTACAAAATATCTTACAAATTTTATCCACATGACATCTGTAAAAGAAATGTTATTGCTTGTAAAACAGATGGCAGCAGGTCAGCAGTGATCTGAGTGCTGCAGAGTAGAAGAAGGCAGAGACGCTGGACCAGGTAATAGAAAGAAAACATGTGAGTGAAAAGACTCACATACAAAGTGTCCCTGGATCTGTCTGGGGCAGGTGCTCAAACACTATACTCAGTATGTGTAAACAGGAATAAAACTAAAAAGTGTTTTTTCCCCTTCAACAAGAAGATCTTGAGAGCCAGTTAGAAAACACATGTAAAAGTGTATAAAAGAAAGTAGAAAATACTAGTAGCTATCCTTGTGAAAGACCTGCACTGTTTTCAATTATTTTTATCATTTTAGTTCTCAGTTGCTTTGCTAAGTGAGGTGCTAGTGGATGCATGTGCATTTGGAGGAAGAAATGTAAAATACTGAACACACCATTTTTTTTTTCCTCCACAATCAAATAAGCCGTTCAGCAAAACATGGTATTTCATATAGCTTTTCTGGAAAGGACGAGTAGAGAGAGGGGTGTAAGGATGAGCAACCTTACTCAAGATTCCTCCTTTCCACTTTTGCAATACTTGCAGCAGTAGAAGGTAAGTAGTAAAAAACAAGTGAGGAGATGATTTCTTGAATACTCAGTGCTCCTTTTAACTTACTGTTCTATCAAGAGCTATGTTCCAGCCATACTTATAATAATTACAGAGCAATTACAGAATGAGGAAAAATATCTCACCCAGTATGAGTAAGAAAGAAGTTGTACCACTTTGGACTGATAATGCTGCTGTATATGCATACTACTATCTTACAAAGCCAACCAGGAATAAAGCACGTTTGGAAGCTAAAAGCAGTAGTCAGTGCTAAGCATTTCCCAGATGTAGGGAGACTGAGAGTTTCTGCCTCAAATATCTTTCCTTCAGATACAAAAGGCTGATGCAGAGCATCTGCAGTATACCTAAGAAATGTCACTTTCTTTTCCATTTTCCAATCTCGTACACTTTAAATACACAAAGTGGGCAGAGTAGTAAGATTTTCAAAGGTATTTAAAAAACTTTGTTGTTTCATGACTTTTACTTGCTAGGATGGGTTTATCACTTAGGTGCTGACCTTACATTGACCAGAAGGAGAAAAATGAAACGGAGCTGTCTGACTTTCAGGAAGTCTTCAGCTCTTGTGTGTTGAGTGTCCTTTTGAAACAGGATTATGGTTCATAAGCTATTTGGTATCTGTGCATATTGCAGCACTCAGATATATGATCTGGCTGGCAGAAGCACAGTTTAAACTAAGGACAGACATCTCAATGTTAAGCTGCAGCATCTTGTGAAAATTTACCTTTGTCAGATTTTCATTGATTTCCATCACCCACTCATCAGTGGAGATGAGGATCTAGATCACCACAGACATAAGGTGATGTTTTGTTGTAAGTCATGGTAACTCACCCTCTTTGGATAAAGGAAGACTGACAGAAAACATAGGAAATCTGTTTTTTGTATAGACTCACCAACATTTTAGAGAAGTGTCATTAAACTGGCGTGTTTCTGGATGGAGCCCATACTACACAAATCAAAACATGAAAAGCCATGGTGATGCTGATGTCTACATAAGACCTAGCCTTCCCTCCTATGGCCTTCTGTTCTAGTAAAGTTTTTTTAGGAAGCTACACTTTTGCTAGCTCTGAATATAAATTGCCATTGCATTTCTTTCTAGGTACATTTTTACACAGATGCAGAGCAGAAGCAAAACACAACAAGGGGGAGCACCTTGTAGATGTCTCTGCCACTTGTTGTCAATGGCAAATGTGGTTCATTCTCAGCATCCATCTTTGTTTTTTTAGGAAGGGACTGCACAGATACTCCAGTAATAAAATCATTTACTTACTGGGGTTACAGCAATTGGTAATAATTAAGACATTGCACAATCAGCAGGCTGCACTCATTTGTTCTGCTGCTTAACATCACCACTGTGAGAACATCATTGTTTATTATGGCTCACAGGCAGTAATCATTTTACATAACATGAGGATTTTTTTTCACTCAATTGCTTTCATGCTTAAGGCTGATGAGAATAATCATTATGCAAAAATTACTTGCACCTCTACAGATATGTCCTGGTTTCAGCTGAGACAGTGTTGACAGTACATCGATGCTGTGGTTGTAGCTGAGCAATGAGTATGTGCCTGGGGCTGGGCTGCTTGGTGAGGAAAGGGCCATTGACATGAAGGCAGGAAGAACCAGGGGGTTATCCTATACTTTGTGACACCATGCAGAAGGCCATAAAGCTGTGGGGAGCTGGCCAGGAGGCAGCTACTGTTCGGGGACTGGCTGGACATTGGTTGGTGGGTGGTAAGTATTGTGGGTGTACACATATTGTTATCGTCATATTTTTGTTTCCATTTTTCTTTTATGTCTAAGTAAATAGTTTTTAACTCAACCCATGTGTGGTGCTGAGCTGCCTGCTCTGTTAAACCACAATATGATAATACTCAACAGTTAAGGTCATCGCATCTAAATGTGTATACATTTTTTAGGGAGTGCGGGTGAGCAAACATGTTTTCCTCTTACACCTTTAAGGAATAAGAATAAATATCTGCATTGCTGTCTTCTTTTCTCCAGTGCTGAGAACCTATTTTAAAACCAAAAGATTAACGAAGTCCAATAGAAGGACATTTTTCAGTTACTGTTTGAAAGAATTCAGAAGCTGAAGAAGTAGATGAAGGATTAGGTAAACAACTGTGACCAATCAGTGTGGATGTACATGAAATAGCTAAATCCACTGGACACCGACTAGGTTTGAAGACTTCCTTTTGAATAATTCACGCTTTATTCATTTTAACTATTGGCAGCTGAAAGTACTCCGCAGTATTTTCAGGAAATAGGGAAAACAAACACTATATTCTTCAATGCATACATCTTTTGAACTGTTAACAGGAGCTGACCATAAATGCAGAACTCATCCCCAAAGTATTGCACCTGATGTCCAATTTGGCATTAAAAATAATGCTAGATGAGTTTGTAATTGATACCAAGAGCAATTTTTTGCTTAACCAAAGCACACAAAGCATGCATGCGTTTCAAAAGTACTTAACTGAAACAATTATAGTTTGAGAATAAGGGATTCAAGAGTAGGATTTAAGCATAAATTATCTGCATAAAAAGGCAAATTTACGCAGAAGGACTTTTATGAAGAATATTAAAAAAAATAGGGATGGGTTATCTGTTGCATAAATCCGTTGAGTCACAAAGATTCAAACTGACAAAATGTTAAGCATCATGAATGCAGGTGTCTGTGAGAACAATCTCACACAGTACTCAAAGGTACTTTATAGTCTCAAGTTCTGCTATTTTCATTCCATCTCCTACTTCCTTCCTCACAGATGAAAATAAGGGTGAGGGCATTATCACCTGTAGAAATTTTGGCAAAGTATGGCAAGGTAAAGGGATTCAGCAATCATCACTGCTGGACAAAGGGAAATCATAGAAGGAGATATAGGAACACCATGGAGTAAGTTAAGAGTGGCTTTATTATTAAATGGGTGTAGGTGAAAGAACATGAAATTAAAACAGAAGCATAGGTGAATAAAGGGACTTGAAAGCCCATATAGCTTTGCACAGTGAAAAGGTAAAGGAATATAATGTGAGAACTACTTGATAGCAGCAAAATTTTGAAATTTGAATACTGAAAGCTAACATCTGAGAAACTCAGCAGATGACCATTATGCTAGTCACTTTTTGGAGAGAGAAAAGCTGAAGACAGAGAAGAAGAATAAGGAAATTATGGCATATAAGAAAAAAAACCAAAAAACAAAAACAACAACAGCAACAAAACACAACCGAGTAATGCTGAGTCTGGCTTAAATGTACAGGAACAGCTGAGAAGAATGACAGGGAGACAGGAATCAAATCAGATCTCTGTAGTGATGGTAATAAAACAACAGTGATTCAACAGAACTTGTGTATTACAAAAGAGTACGCAGAAAAAGGATATTATGATGAAGGGTCATGAATGCAGTATAAATTATTTGCTTACACTATAGCAAGACATGGTTATATTGAAATTTTAATTTTTTAGATTTGGATAAAAGAAATATTTCTTTGGGTAGCTGTGTGAATGAATGGGTGTTTGGTATAGAAAAGGGTTTTTCATGTGTTCAGATAGGTATTATCCACTCTTTTGCTGCCCAAGCTGGACACTGTGTCTGTTACTGAGTTTTTACTGCCACAACTATCATGGCCTTTGTGATTTCCTGTGCCTCTGTTAATTATAGATGGGAGGAATCATGAACAGTTGAAAGCCTGGTTCTTCCAACTACTGCTATAAGTCTTGAGTTCATTTTTTTTTCCCCCAAATCCAACAGGTGTATTCATCAACTCAAATCCTTCTTGTTTTATTACCTGTTCAAGATGGAGCAAACAACATTTTAAACATCACTGTGGTATAGACAATACTTGCTAGGGGCAAGGCATGATTAAAAGAGGCAGTTACCCATAATTACAGAGGGTTACAACAGGGCATCTAGCAGTTCTACTAAAACTGAAGAATAGTGCCTTTATGACCTACAGAACTATGAAACTGTACTTCTTTCAGTGAGACTGACTCTAGCATTGACTGTGTTCATGGCACCTATTCAATGATGCTACCATATTATTCATATTTCCGACAGTTCAGTCATTTTGCAGAGCTGGTCAGTTTTTCCTCCTCCTATTTTTTTTTTCCATACCTCAATAGGCTTGTTGAGTGGGAGAAATAAATCCAGTCTTCTGCAATGCAGACTGTCGCATCAGGAAAGATCACATAAGAAAGATCATCATCTATCACAAAAAAATCATAGAAATATGATATCAGGTGTTCTTTTCATAAACCATTAAGCAAAGCTGTTTCTTATTGTAATGCTCATGATGCCAACAGCCTCCTGTTCCCATACAGGAGAGGGAAGAGAGAAGCAACCAAAGCTCTGCTGGTGCCCCAGGCCCAGAGAGCAGCAGGATACTGCTTCTGAGCAGAGCAAATGCTGAACGCAACAAGTTTTTGAGAAAGTGAACAAGACAGAGGTACTGCAAAGACTGAAGAAAATGTGCAGTTTGCTTTTGCCAAAACACATAAGTGGCATAAATTCTTATTATACACAGATACAACAACAACAAAAATAATCCTGGGGTGTGTCTGGATGGAAGCATCTTCAGCAGCCCAGTAGTTTCAGCCTATGCTCCCCTGAATAAAGCACAGTAGCTTTTTCCTCATCTCTACAGCTTGTCAGACCAAGAGCAAACTCAAATGCCAGCACAGGAAGAGTGCTGTCAAATACTGAGAGAAGTTAGCAATGCTGGATTATGTTCACAGTATAATGAGTAATAACGGAAACTGATCTATAGAATGGAATGAGGCCATCAAGGAAATGACAGCTCAGGTTTCTTTTTTAAACCAATGTCATGTACTTCCATATCATTCACCATTGTCACTGGAAACAAAAAAAAAAAAAAATACAAGGAAAGGCCTTTGGCACTTCTAATAGTGGAACTTGAAATGGTACTAAAAGGGAATCTACTACTGGTATCTTTTGATGAGAAACAAAAACAAAAAGCCAAGAACACTTTTGAAAACAGTCTAATAATACTATCAATCTCAGAAATTTTCAAAGCCTTTATAAAAGTGTGATGACTTCCACAAAATGACACATATTGTGTGTTAAAAAAAATAAAATCAAGCCTTGAAACATGAAGCTGAAAGTTATCATACCAAGCCATTCTGTTGAATAACAGCAAGGATCAACCTTCCCCTTCATCAAACGGCATACAGGAAATCTTTTCTTATTTGAAATATTTGAGTTTGTATATGTATCCTTGCTAACTAAACCGTATTAACTTCATTTTAATACCATGAATAGAGTTTATACAATCAAGAAGGTAGAGAACACACTGGTTTTTAAATTAGCCACCTGTCTCTAGCCTCCAAATTTCAGTGAAATAAAGATCTTAACAAATTTCATATCACAAGAGTAGGTCTGAGAACACATGCCTATCCTGCTATATTTAAATACAGCTCATTTTAAAATTCTGCTGAGCTTTAGTTCTATTACATGCTACAATAATTCATTTGTTTCACTTACAATTTGACAATGTGCAGGTAGTGTGTAGACTCTGGGAGTCTGTGACCAGTGCTTAGATGTTCTGAGCATAGACCCTTCCATTAAAATTCTTGTTGTCAGTCATCATTCATGTTTTATGTTCACGAGACTGCATGTTCACCTTTCCAAAAATGGAAAAAATACCCCATGGTATCTCTTTCATCTTCATTTTATGGATCTTCGAACCAACACCAAGGTAAGATAAATGATCCTTTCAAGGTCCTGATGGAAATCTTTGAGATAAGAAATATGTATTTTTGAAATACCAGTGCTGTGTGGTAATCACTGATAACTTTTCTTTATCATTAGTCAAGAGCTGCTCTGCTCTTACAATTATTAGTTTTTTGGAATTCTGGAGAAAATATGCCTTTAATACATTAAATACCAAACCTTGAAAAAAAACCATGTTAGCTATTATAAACTCAGAACTCCTCTTTAGCTTTGCCCCAGTTTAAAAATAATAAAAACACCTGGTCAGTAAGCTGTGATCTGTCCTCAGATACACTGCGTTTCTCTTCTGATCTGCTCTTCACAGAGACGCACAGAGCTGAGCTGAAGGAGCTTTATGTAAGCTGGCAGGACTTCAGAATGTTGACTTTGAACTGGTGGATTTTATTGCAAAAATCAAACTGTTTCTTAAAATTTGATCCAACAAATACTCCAAAAGGACATAAACTCAATTAGTCATGAGCCAAGTGTTTACTTAGCTCCCAAGTGAGCCAACAGGGGGAATGGAAAGTGTTCTCCCTTTTAGCCATTTATTTGTGTATTTGGGCAGTACTTGCAAAGGTCTTAAGGCACTTCACATTGATTCTGGAGGCTGGCAAAGTTCATTCATGAAAGACTTCCAATGCAGGTGGAAACAGGACTTCTGCCTGACACACATACACTAGGCACTGATAAAACTGTACAGTTATTTTCTGTTGTACAGCCTAAACTGTAGGAATGTTTTCCAGTCACCTATTCTGAGCATATACAATACTATGCTTACACTCAGTGTGCAGTAGTACAAAATACAATAATGTACCACTAAAAGTCTTCACGTGTTTTTTACTCACGTTGCTTTTTGTAGTTAAGGAGAATTACTCACAGCCCTCGTCAACCTAGTAGAATTGTATTCACATTTCTTTTTAACAAGCTACTGTAAGTTCTAAACTTCAAAACCAGGAATTTTTGGTCCTAGCTTTGGTCCAAACATCCTAGAATTAATGTCTATGAGCTGCAGTTCCTAAAAATATACCATTGTATTTCACAGAATCACAGAATGATAGAATTGTAGGGGCTGGAAGGGACCTATAGAGACCATCGAGTCCAACCCCATGCCAAAGCAGCTCCCTAGCCCAGGTTGCACAGGTAGGCGTCCAGGCAGGTCCTGAATGTCTCCAGAGAAGGAGACTCCACAGTGTTCTGTCACTGAACTGTGAAGAAGTTCCCATGCACACTTGTGCCAAACTTCCTGTGCATCAGTTTGTGGTCATTTCCCCTCGTCCTATCACCACACACTGCTGAGAAGAGTTCAACCTCGTCCTTTTGCCTCTTGTTCCTTAAGATATTTATAGACGTGGACCAGATCCCCTGAGTTTTCTCTCAAGGCTGAACAGACCTAGGTCTCTCAGCCTTTCCTCATAAGGAAGGTGTTCCACACCCTTTATCATCTTTGTATCCCTCTGCTGGACTCTTTCCAGGAGATCCCTGTCTTTTTTGTACCAGGGAGCCCAGAACTGGACACAATACTTCAGGTGAGGCCTCATCAGGGCAGAGTAGAGGGGAGGATCACTTCACTCAACCTGCTGGACATGCTCCTTTTAATGCACCCCAAGATCCCATTGGCCTTGGTCACCACGGCACACTGCTGGCTCATAGTTAGCCTGTCATCCACCAGGACACCTAGGTCCCACTCCTCAGAGGTCCTCTCCAGCAGCTCATCCCTTAACCTGTACCTGTCCATGTGGTTATTCCTCCCTAGGTTTGTTGTTATTCCTCCCTAATTGCTGTTTGAGAAATTGTCATACAGTTTTCCTCAGCCCCTCAGAGGACAGACAAGCAGAAGCAAAAATATGCCTTCAGCAGAGCAAAGGAGTCTGCAGTATGTTTTCATCCCACAGTGCAGAAGAATCATGGTCAGAGTGGATTTAGATTTCATCAAAATTTTAGCTTTATTTGGCTGATTAAGATCCTTCTCTGAACCTTTTCCAGGTGTAACAGAGACACACACAAAAATGTCTCATATCAAACAAGGACAAAGCACTAACAGGGGAACTGAGAAGTATTCTGACATCCATCACAGCTACTGCTCATCAGGTCATGGCTTTGCAGAACCTCACCAACTACCTCTTCTAAAGTCTAGTAATAAAAACATAATGAAAACTCATACTACAAAATCACTGCCAGGAAAATCAGAAGGTGTTACTTTGTACTGTTCTCTGAAGTCTGTACAAGCCAGAATGGGAATGGAAGAATAAATAATTCCATGTTTAGCACGAATCTTAAACCATAGTCTCACCACATAAATGCAGCAAATGTTTTCATAATTCTAGATCACCTATACGTGCAGAATCACAGAGTCATAGAATCACCAAGGTTGATTGGTGACAAGATATAGTAATGTTCAAATACCATGTCCATATTTTAAATACCGCTTTGTTCTACTGTTTTTACAAATGAAACTTCTAGCTTTGTACTAATCTTCTGTTTATGAAAAGATGAAGAGACAAATGTTCATCACTTCAGTGATAAATTTGTAACAGCAGACTTTGGCGTAAAAAGCTTCAAGGATTTATTTATTTATTTATTTTGGTGTGTTGAGAAGCAGAGAATAGTATATACTATGTATCATGAAAAGTTGTTAAGAGTAATTTTTTGCCATTCAAAAGTAGCACTTCTCAAATATTCTAAGATAGCTGTTACCTCCTGGAAACTTCATTATTCTGCTTTCTTGTTTATGATTCTCCCAGCTGGATAGTTTGTACATTCAGTAGTTACAATTAATTATGTTTTATAGCTGATAGAAGGTAGAGGTCTGTATCTGGAGACCACAAATAGCATAAAAACAAAAGCCTTCCTAGGAAAAAGTTTCATTCTTATTGCTTGAAGTATTTGTAATGATTTAGCCAACTGACAATATTAGTAATGCAGTCGTTAATAGCAAGGTTTTATTTTTTTTTTCAAACAACACTTAATTCATTAAAAAAAAATCTAATGTTTCTCCTTTCCAAAATGAACATTGTAATGAGACAATTTTTAAATTTCACTGCAATTCATTCTTTTCTTGTTAATCTGCAAAGTACTGAAAATTTGGAAATGAACTCTGCTATCTACCTTGCTGATTATATATACATTCAGATAAGTCAATTTCTTTCTGATATTTGAAGATGAGCATACTTGCAATAACATATATGTATTTACGTACATACATATGCACACAAGACCTGCAGAACCCTGGAGGAATCACAGCTGCAACTTGCCTACAGCAGCCAAGGGATGCCACTGCCACCCCATGCATCTCATAGCAGTGACAGCTGCTCTCAGGTTTCAGCATGGAGCTAGAGGCTCCACAAGCAAGCTGCTGAAGTGCTCTAAAATGCAGACAGCGGAAAAAGTGAAGAGATAACAACTGATAACAAAAAATTCTCAAGAAACTTCTCAAGGTATTTCTTAGGTAATTGCCCAATTTTTGATCTCTGATACTGTCTAAAAGATTGAAGTGGTTACCTGGAAATTGTCTAGTAGCTAAAGAAAAGGCAAAGGACACATCTGGTGAAGACACAGGTGAGCTTTTATAAAAGAGCATAGGCAAGATTTCATAATGTCATCGGAGGTATAGTTTGTTCTTTTTTATTTTATTTTATTTTCCTTAAATTAACTCTGTATAGGTATTTTTTTTTTTACTTTCTGTTGCAAAATATTCCAACTAACCTCCAGCTTTAACTAACAAACACTTGTTTTATGGTGTTTGCATGGTGTTTGTTACTAGAATTAATGTTTTTCTCAGGAAATGTCATGACACTTACACACTTTTTCCCTTGTGCAGTCCCTACCACTCCTCTCTACCTCCACTCTCACAGTGCTATGACAGAAAAGGATGCTGTCTGCGTTCACCACATCTGCAGGAAACAACAGTTCTCATTTGCACCCTCTTTCCTTTTCCTAACAAGTATTGTTACACAGTGAGCTACTTTATTGTGAAGATAGCTTTAATTAAAGAAATATCATTGTCCAGCACTTCCATGCATGTAGGTTAGCTAATTACACAGCTCAGCAGCAAAGAAAAAAGAAAATAAAAAGTGTTTCTTTGTGAATTGTTAGTGCTATGTATGGTTTTGGCCA
Organism: Cyrtonyx montezumae; assembly: GCF_038088225.1. Classification (NCBI taxonomy): domain Eukaryota; kingdom Metazoa; phylum Chordata; class Aves; order Galliformes; family Odontophoridae; genus Cyrtonyx; species Cyrtonyx montezumae. Next base: position 4,766,111 of record NW_027072033.1, read on the forward strand.
GGAAGTTTTGTTTCTCCAACACACTTTGTCTCTCTCCAAACTAAGGTTTCAGAGCTCACAAGGGCATCTCTCAAGTGCCACCCTCTTAGTCTTCTTCACTGAGCAAATACTAGACGTGCAGCACATGTTGGGGTACAGAAAGCTTTTGGGATTTGGCACTTGGTATATGGAGAATGAATTGCTGAATTATAAATATGCCTAGTAATATCAGTGACTAACCATGTAATCATATGTATCCACTTACAAATATGTAAGTTGCAGGCACATGCATAAGGACTTCCATGTAAACAAGAACACTGAGCTCAGCAAGATGGCATGATTAGAAAATTGACAGCTGCTCAGTATCTGTTAAGAATCATAGTATTACACGTACATTCTGAATGAGTTTCTAAATGTATCAGGGAGGATGTGGAGGATAAGCTCAGCTTATCACACAGTACTGTCAGCTGGAAAAGAATGCTAGAGAAATGCATTTGGGAAATCAGTGCTGGTTATTATTCCATTTCCTTTTGAAGTTATCTTCCCATGCAGAGCATCATAGGTCTGCATGACTAGTAAGAACTGTTTTCTAAAACCTCATCGTTAAGCAAGAAAAATTGGCAGATTTTAATTTATAGCGAGGTATGGCTTTTGGAGTTGCAGTTTTTAGAACTCGTTTTTTACTGACTTCTTGACAGAGAAGAATGAGGTGAAGCAGACCTTTCTGTTTGTTTTCATGCTTTTTCAGCTCCTGATCTATTGGAATCTACTTAGAAAACGTGGAAAGAAATAAACCTAGTTTAAAGACACCAGAGGAGCTCAGGAACAATTTGCTTTTTATTAGGAAAGCTCTCAAAGTTCAAGTAATAGCTCTGGAAATCCAAAGTGCAGGCACATAATACCAAGGTTGAGCTCTGGGCTGCAGAATTGGCTTTACCAAACTAACACAGCTCCAGTAGATGGGATCCAATCTCATGAAAAATGGTCTGCTGTCACTCTCTGCACCTTGCAGGATACCTCTGAAAGCCACATGCTGCTGCTGCTCCTCTGAGAGGCTGTTTCCAATGGTCATAAGCATCTCTGGGGCAGAGGCTTGACCTCTATGAAACATCCACATGCTGCTCCTACTGCAGAGTGCAGCTTGGAAACTGGCCTCTCTTTACGGCTATTATTTGGCCCTCTAGTAAAGGCTAAATTGCATGCCTGTCAGAATTATTACTATTACTATATGCTTATTGACCCTGCTAGGCCTCTTCCGTTCTTATCTGCCATCAGTGTTCCATTTATCTGGAAATCAATAGGAAGACAAAATTACTGCTGCAAAATTCATTACTGGAATGAAATCTGGCTCAAACTAGCTCTGATGGGTAACTGTGGGCAGTTAGGGCCTGGATGGCTTCTGCTAGGATTCACTTTTGATTAATGACATGAAACATGAAGAAAGAACCCCACTGATGAGGCTAGGCAATGTGAAGGATAACAAAGCTGATGGATGCTACTGTGGCAATGCAGGAACCTGAGGATGATTCAGCTAATAGCCATCATGAATGTCACATATGTGGAAAACAGTGAGCACTGATGAACAAATAAAAGGGGGTTCTGGTCTCAGTTCCATGTCATGCCAAGACTAAATGCTACATGATTGGACTGAACACAGTTGAAAGCAGCAGAAGCCAGTGAGAGTTACACTTGGACAGGAGCGCTGAGAAAGCCCTATGGTGTATCCTATAAATATACCACAGCCTTGTTCAATGCAGACAGACAGAACTTTTTCCTGCTTTACACCTGTATCCATCCCAGTTCTTCACTGTTCTCTTTCTTTTTTTGAGTCTTTGTATAGCTATGTTATAGGTCCTCCCCCAGAGGAATTTTATCACAGCTACTTTGGAAGTCTGCACCCAGATAGACCCCTTCTGAGTCATTATCTGGGCACCACAGTTTGGCATTGACTGCTGTGCATTTTTTTTCCTTGATGGCGTGCAGAATCTCAGAACACCTAAGCTTCAGATCCAATTTGATTTTTGAATGTTTGTGTTGGGCAGTTTGGTATCTTTTGTAAGATGGGAGCAATAACAGCATTACCAATTAGCTGATGACCAGATGTACTGGATACACGGACACACTTTTATCTTTCTGCTTGTACAATATCAATACACCTAGGAAACTGACATGCCGAACCCCAAAAACACAGACTTTTCAGGATAAGAGAAAATACATCCAGCTACTAGCTTTACTCAGTGTTTTCAAAGGCTCCTCGTGTGAGGGCTGCTTTGAAAGTAATGCTTCCTGTGTTACGATGGCAGCCTGTGCCATCAGAGGCAGATTTTGGTTGTATGGCAGTAGAGGCTGAACATTTCTGTTAATATTCCATTACATTTTGTTGCAGTGTGACAGTAGCAGAGGGGTAGTCTGACAGAATAGTGTCTGAAGTGGAAGTGTGGATGAAGCAAAGATGTGTCACTGAATTCCTCTGTGAGGAAAAAATGGCATCCAGTGATATTCATTGACACTTGTAAACATTTTGGGAGAACAAAGAGTGGGTGTGAGCACAGTGAGGTGAAGGGTGGTGCATTTCAGAAGTGATGACAGTGGCCACCTTCACTGTTACAGATTATTATGAGCACAGCATGAAAGCTCTTATAAATTGTTGGCAAAAATGCACAGGCAGTGGTGGTGACTATGCTGAAAAAAAAAATGCATTTTTTTAGTTGAGAATTTGCTTTACCAAAAGGTGTGATTGTGCTTTTTGTTGTAGTTTCTGTGGAGGCTTACTTTCAGAGAGGCCTATGTATCTGAACAAGAACAGACCAAACCAAAATCCAAACTTTTCAACCCCACTATTAGCAAGTTGAGATGATTGGAGGTCATATACTAGTTAATAGTGAAAGCGTGTCTTCTGAATAACAAAGAATAACCAAGCTATCTCCAGATATCTGCACAGCTGCTCAAACTTGTAGGCAATTTGTGCACACTACTGCTTCTTTGTTTCCCTCATAAATAATCAACCATGTTCAACCTCAATTCCTTGTGTCATTTTTCCCTCTAAGGTATTGTAGCTCTCATACTGAAAACAGTGAAATGTATTTTACCCTCTTTAACTTTTCAAGAATATTAGCAGTAAAATCAAGAATCTCTGAGCACTTATGTTTTGGTTAATTGAATCTCTCTGACATGTAGTCCCACAAGTCTCACGTGCCAAAAGTTGAGAAAAATTCTCTATGCAGTGTCTACATGATTCCTTAAAAACACTAGGAAAAAAATAAAGACACTCTTGTTCTGAACTTACTGTCATGTTTCATCTAATAATACTTTGCTCGTTCCTGCTTCTGTGATGCTAGGCTGCTTCAGAAATAATTTGTTTCAAAGTCTGAGATGCTTTTACTGCGTGGAAGGTACAGACTCGAGAAGGAGAAGGAGATCCTATTCACTCCTTCAGGGTAAATGCAATAATATTTGTTACATCTGTGGTATGTAATGCAGATCTTCTGGTTCTCAGTTGTGTCAAGTGTGAGGCTGCAAATTTGGGAGATCTGACTGGCAAAGCAATGCTCAAGCCTACTTGTAAAACTCCTCTGAGTTTCTTAATTCAGATTTTTCAAGATGAATTACTGTTATCAGATCCAGTCAGTTAGCATGATTCATTTATCACTTGCAAGAACTTTAAGATGTCAGAACTTCTCATCATGATAATTTTTTTCTAAACCAACAAACAACTTCTGATAAGTTCAGCTCCCACATCCTCTCATGAGGACTGTAGCAATATTTCCTCTGTCCATTTCTATGAATAATTTAAAGCGTTCTGCCACTAGCTCTTCTGAGAGAGCTCAGAAAGAAGATGAAGCAAGTGCTTCCATTTCTAAGGGACACTTGGTTATTGCACTTTGACTTTCACTGTTGGTTGCAGTGTTTCTAAAGCACTTTGTCCTCTTTCTCCTCATACAACCTTGAATTGCAATAACTGATTGTGAAGAGACTAGAAGGACTCAGCTATTCTTCTCATATTTATATATATATTCCTCCAAACATAGAGGTTTGGAATTAAAATTTCATTTATACTTGGCAATCATTCTTGGGAGAAAGGGGGTCCCACCACTGCCATGAAATACAAACTGATCCAAATTCCATGTTCTTACAAACCCAGTCTTTCTACAATTATGTTTTTTTAGGAACATGGAAATTTGTCCTGGTTTTCAATTGAATGAATTTTTCCCATTTAAAATTCAGATAATTTCAGAGAACCAGTCAGTATTCTTATGGAGACAGGCAGGTAGGTACCGAAGACAGCAGATGACAAAGAATGTAGGGAAGGAGAAGAGCCTGCCTTGAGGCAACAATGACAAAACAAAATAGGAGAATGGTGCCTAGTCCTTCTGCAGTACTTAAGGCTCCCTCAATGTGGAGATTTCTTAGTTTTCTGAACCATAACAATAAAAACAAATAGCAAAGCAAATGGAGAAATTACGGGACAGTCACAGAACCATAGAATCACAGAATCATAGTATAGCCTGGGTTGGAAAGGACCACAAGATCACCCAGTTCCAACCTCCTGCCATGGACTGGCTGTCACCCACTGGGTCAGGCTGCCCAGGGCCCTGTCCAACCTGGCCATGGACACCTCCAGGGATGGGGCATCCTCAGCTTCTCCTGACAGCCTGTGACAGGGCCTCATTACACTCAGAGTTCCGTCTCTGCAAGCCCATTACTCTGTCTACCCATTAGGTGGGCAAGGAGCACATAGGTAGAGTGGCACTCAACAAATATAGTTCAGAATTCTCAATCTCAGCTGCCCCTACAGAGAAAGCATTGCCTAAACCACAGCAAAAATCCAATATATGAAGAGAGACCTGGAATACACTCTGAAATCACAGATTTTGCAGGTCTATGGACATTGCAATTGCACCCAGAAATCTTTCAACTGTAAACAGCAAACAAACAAAGAAACAAAAAAAGAAAGTGGGAGAAAGAACAAATTTAACCAATAACTTTTTAAAGCTGTGAAAGAAGAGAGCATTTTGAGTTCCTTACAACTGCAGGAGTTATGCAAGCAGTACTTTTCCTTTTGAGGTTATGAGCAGGCCTAACAAAGGTCACACTCATTGGTCAGGAAACAGTAGCATAATGACTGCCTGACACCGCTTAAACTGCTGCTCCTCTGCCACTGCCTACAGAAAGGACCAGCAAGCTGGTAGTTGGTGAGCCATGCTCTGCTTGCTGGCACAACTCATAGGGCTCATTTCCCCAAGCCTGGGAAGTAATTTTCCCTCTTGCCCACCCATGAGTCAGCTGCTGTATCCACACCTCAGCAGACCACAAACCAGCCCAGGTTGTGCTATGGGAGAAAGACTGGCACAGCCTTTCAGAGAGACCTTGTCTGCCCTTCCCCACTGCCTCTCCCCAAGGAAGCAAACTATTATTAAGGTGCACATGAAACTGCAGAAGTGGCCTCCAATATCAAAGTTCTGTAGGAAAGATAGTCACTTCTGTGAAATCTTACAAACAAACAACCCCCCAAAAAATAAAAAAATAAAAAAACCCTTCTAGGGAAATTTTTAGAGTAATTCAAAATGTTTTCAAAAATTTTTTTTTTTTGGACAACAGCAAGAACCTTAATCATTCACAGGGCTTTTTCCCACCTGTAGTTTTTACAGCTTCACTGTGCAATGCAAACAAAAGAGAATACATTTCCCACGATGCTGTTTTTATTTAATCCCAGAAGTGCCCTCTGGAACATAAGTAAATGAGCACCATGGCAGCCCATTGCAGAGTGAAACTGCATGATAATGAGCCTGTTCATAGTTTCAGTCCTGTGTAAGCAGAACAGATGTGTAAACACAGAGCTCTGTAAGCACTAAGTAAGTTTTATGAAGCACTGCAGGACACAGTGGGCGTGTAATCTCAAATTCATTCCACTTGGCATTCTGGTGTTTGGTACAAAATCACAAGGAAGAGAAAGGGGTGTAAGAATTTTTTAACTCACGGTTCATTGAACCACGAGCCTTGACTCAGCAAATTCAGCTACACTTGGCACTGATCAGTTGTCCAAAGAACCTTTGTCTTCATCATATTCACTGTGAAGTGAGTGACTGAAGACTTTGTTTAATGCTCTGCACATCAGACAGAGGGGTGTGTGGGGGTGGTGAGGGGAGCATGTTTACAAAAAGAAGTATGCTTAAGCAATAGGACCTCACATGCAGATCTGTGTGCATCTACAGTGAAAATATATCCAGCACCCTGCAAAAATAAAGACATTTGTAACTCAGGCTATAGCAAGTGTGGGCAGAGTATGGACTATGTCATATGGCATTCCAAACAAACCATATTCCATCTAAATGATCGAAAAAATATCTGTTAATCTCAAACACTGTAACAAATCTAAGACTGCAGGTGCATTAACCTCACACTAGGAATCCAAATAGCACAAATATTCATCTCTTCAACTCAGAAAATACTAGAAGCCACTTCTCAGAGCCAGAGTGCAGTATTTAAATAATTAATGTACTCTCAGTTTTCCTGACAACTTGTGAGCCCCCGATACACTTCAAGTAGATCCCATTCTCCCCTCTGTCTGCTGCACATACACAACCAAATTTTGTCTGATGAACCTGTTGCAGAAATATTCTGCATTATAAAGGAGAAAAAAAGATCAAATCATATAAGGTCAGATCAGGTTGCAGAAGCTCTAGCAGAAGTGAAAAGAAATTGTACAAGATGCAATCACTTCACCATTCATTTTGACTTCCTGCTGCCCTTGGTACTTTCTGAAGTGGACAGTAGTTAAGCAACAGCTTCCCAGTCTTTTAAGTGCCTTTGGTGACAGGCACAGACATTTTCACAAGTGCTGCACATAAAACCTTGCTCAGAAAACAACTTTTGTAGGAAATAAGCCTAACCAAAAAGTAGTTGAGGTTTCCAGAGCCTTATGAGATCCTCTGAGGGCAACTGCATGGCCAAGTCATGGTGGGGAAGAAAGATGCACACCATTCTGGACTGTCTTGGAATCATAGCCAAGTAAGCAAGGGGTAGAAGGACCCACCAGCTTTGAACAATATCAAAGCTCTTAGTAATGTCTCTAGCAGTGCAGGTGAAAAATTCAGCTGATCTTGCTTGCTTGCAGGATTTAGGCACTATCTCATCAGTTTAATTAATCACTGGGGAAAAAGTTACAATGCTGCTCTGTTTATAAAGTAATGGGTACATCAGGCACAATCAGTACCCAGTTGAAACACTGTTGTTTGGTTGAAAACTATATCCTGGTCCTGCGCGGGTGTCCTCTTCTAATTAATCCATAAATAATGGAAATATTTGCTTTCTTCAAGATATTTCTTAATATGTGATACTGCTTCACTCACACTTCAAATCCTGCTGGTAATTACAGGCAGATTTTCATACTGATTTCTATTCCTTCATCATAGCTGAGAGTACCATTTTAGGAATGCTTGTACCTGTAGCATGCTAAACTGCTGTGCTATTACATCATCCCCTAAATTAACACAAGTGACATGAGGGAATAGCATCAGGGAAACAGAAGTGGTTACAGTGACCTACCACCAGCTGCTGGGAAGAAGTTCATTCATGTCACATCAATTAACTGCTTCTCTTTCAGCTAATGTTAAGTCTTCTAGCCCAACATATATATGTTGCCTCTTAAAAGCACCTTGATACATCTGAATATACAAGGTAACCTAAATTATTGTGATTTGCAAGGAATAGCTATGGGTAGGTTGACACTTCAAGGGAAAAGAAATGGGGGGGATTCACCTCAGGAAAAAGTCCACTTCAAATAAGTATGTTCTTGACATAAGAGCCACTTGACTTGGTTGTCATAGTTAAGAGAATACCTCAAAAATTACTTGAAGTCTATATTCACAGAAGGCACTGCATGTAGAAAATACCTCATCCAAGAACCAGATCATTTCTGTAGTATCTGTGTGACTTGTCCTTTTTAGCTTGTCTTTGTAGTCTGAGATGTGAATAAGACATATTAGAGCGTTTCTTAAAAAGGGGAAAAAAAACCCAAATCCTAATGTATTAAGACCCTGACATGCAGTCATTTCTGAACAAGATGGCCATCCACTACCTGAGGGTGATGGGGATCTCCACTATTAGTATACTCATAGGAACATCTGCAGCAGGATCAGGAGATGCTCCTCAAACCTCTGTTCTGCACATTTCTTCAAAGCCAGCTAGCCATGGTTCACAGAATCACAGAATGGCCTAGGTTGAAAAGGATCTCAAAAATCTCCTAATTTCAACCCCCTGCTGAAGGCAGGGTCAACAACTACTAGATCAGGCTGCCCAGAGCCACATCCATCTTTGCCTTGAACGCCTTCTGGGATGGGGCTTCCACTAAAACACTCCAGCTTGGTTCCATTTTCCATTACTGCTTATCTCCATCATCACAGATTATCTCAACTATGTATTAAAGACTGTCTGGCTACTTCTGAAGGAAGAGTTTATATGGCTATTTACAATAATTTGATCAGTTCTGCAGCAGGAATGACCAAGGGGAGTCTTTGTTTCACTCCACCCATTGGAACATACAAGCTGGAGCAGACACATCATGAGCTTCCTTGAGGAAAATCTTGAGGCTTGCCTGAAATTTCTACCTACAGGTCCCCTCTAACAGTCAGAAAAAAAAATCTTTGGGGTGATTCAATTAATTGCCCTGTTCCAAGGAGGGCTATTGTGCCAACCAGTGTGTTATCTCTGCCAACAGATGGCTGAGCCACTCTGAAATCAAGAACTCAGGTGCACACACTCACTACCCTGAAGCTTGCTGCACAGTGTAACTAGTCGACAAACTTGATGTTGTCCTTCTAATTTATAGCTTAGGATCCACAGATCTTGCCTCCATCAATAACTAAACCAAGCAACTGTTTCATTTGTCATGTTTTTGTTTTTTGTTTTTTGGTTTTTTTTTTTCTCTTGCTAGATTATATCCCCAACCAATACCTTTTCCAGCTTTTGTAGCACTAGGAATGATATGAGGAGAACTTAGAAACTACTGGCTATTTAATTTGCCAAGGGATAGAGAACTTCCAGATAATGCTTGAATTTTTCCAAGGTAATAGACACTTTCACTCTTACAAAAGTGCAATTCTGAGTTGGTAATGCTGGAAATATTAAGAGACATCTGCCTTTGGCTACACAGTCTTTGTGGGAAGCATCAAGATATTGAAATGAGAATGTGAAACTTGGGTTTAACTTACTATTACATCAGATGCAAATCCAAATGACCCTAAATTTATAGTTTGAGGAGGCAGCACCCTATTCCCAGGATGCTCCAACATTTCACATTCTCTTTCTTCTAATTTCTGAAGCTATATAAAAGCACTGTGCCTGCTTCCATTTGCAGAGTTCTTTGCATCTTAGAAATAATAATTTATAATATAGAAGCAATTAATTTCTAATTAAATAGAGATATGAGTTATAGCAGTACTTTCTTTTGTAGCGTTTGTTCACTCGCATGCAGCTGAATAGGCTCTCCATAATCCTGGAAATTCTTGAACTGCAACCACATTAATAACTACATTAGAGCTATGAACTTATTGGCTCCTACAGGATTCTTTAAATAGTTTCACTGTGTTAGGGAAGTACAGTATAATTTCCAGCTGCTCTTCTGTATTTTCTGGGATTGCTACATTGAAAGTGTAGCTTTCAACAATGATCAAGTGTAGAAACTGATCTGAATTTTCTCTGATTGATTATAATCAACAGCAAATTATAGCACACACCATCTTAAATTCCCACTGGTGTACCTATTCAGTTCTTTAATTTTGCAAGTTCCTCCTTAATCAAAGATTGAGCTGCGGATGTTGGGCTGAAAATGACAAAACTGGCATTCCTGTAGCTATTTCACAAGCTGTGCAATTTAAGCTTATGTTCTTAGTCCAGCTACTGCTGAATCCTGCTGGGCAATTTAAGAAGAAAGGACTTTAACTTGAGATAGAGCTAAGCACTGGTCGCTCAAGGGCCCATCACTCAAGAAAAGGAGCTTGTTGCCTGGTAAGAGGACTTCTGGTCTAACGGCTGTTAATCCAGCACACTGCACCAAATGAAGACAAAAAAGATTGTCTTGAAATTAATTTATATATACATATGCTCTTTGCACACACACTGGTTTCTCAATAAGGAATGCATTTATTTATGTATTTATCTATTTTTGTGCCTGAAATTCTATGCAAACAGCACTAGCTATATAGCTCTGTGATATCCTATAATAAGGCCAACTGGGGAATTTTTCTGCAGCATCTCACCCTCCCTCCCCTGAAGCTCTCTCATGCATCACACTCTCCTGAGTTTTTAGACAGAAATTAGGTTGGGAGAGTGGTAAGCCTGAGATATAATCAGCTGAGTACCATAAACATCCCCATACTGTGTTTACTGCATGTAAAAATAAAAACCACTCCTCCTGTTTAGCATCCCCCAGCTTCTGCATGGAGACTAATAATATCTGAGAGACAGCCCCTTCTGTTTTTCATTGGCATGATTTCTTACCCCATGTAGCTGAATCGGTCTTCCCTAGACCCATCAGAAGTGGTGGTGAAAATCTCCTGTCTCCAGGCCTGATTTTGGAGACTCATTCTTGTAATTCCTTGCATCCTCGAGAAGAGTGTCCCCACTGTCAGTCAGCGCGCTATTGATACAGCCTGAGCGTTAATGTGTTATTCATATTTTTCTGAGTTCATCAGTGTCTCAGCTTGTTATTCTCACTGTTCCCTGGAATAATGGAGCTTAGTGAGGCAATTTATGCTCAGCTTCTGCAGCGTGTGCAACTAACGTATTCTATTCGAAAATATTACAGAAAAAACAGCAACTAAGTCTAATCACCTTCTTCCCTCCAGGGATTTAAAGCACAGTAGCATTGTAACTGTGCTCACTTAACTGCTTTTTAAAATAATGCTTTTGAGTGTAGAAGTGCTCAGATGCTCCATTTGAAGGAGCGCTTTCCCCTCCTTGCATGGGCCTTCACTCCTGGTGAAGACTCACTCGTGGTCATGTGTTATGGGTGTAAATAATGAATCCTGCCTCCAACATCAGTCAAGATTGTCAAGTCCTTAGCATCCTTAGCATCACAGGCACCTTGTTGTGTATACTGACACACATTCACTTTTCACAGACAAGAGGGGAAATGTCTGTGCCAACATAATCTATATTACCTATTTAACCTCCTGTTGAGAGCTGATTCAAAATATTAAAGGATTATAATGAAGTCATTTCTAGGGCTGGCTGCCCAGCATAATCCACAGAAAACTCCCCTCTTTTGTCAGATTTCAGTGCTGTATTTCCTATTCAGTGCATGCAGTGCATAGATCTGCTCTCATCCTCTCACGCATGCATGAGATCAAGTATCATGAGGCTTGAACGGAATAACTAATTAGAGTTTTTAAGTTCCTTGCTCTCCATCTTTTGCTAGGTAGCATCTCAAGTGTCAAAAATGTGCATCAAAATATACATGTCGAAATTTCAGGCCTAGACTTCATGCAATATGTTATAAAGAAGAATTTCGAACAACACAATTGACAGACATCTGCCTGCATTACATAGACATTCCTGATTTTTCTGTCCACTCCTTCTGAAAACACAAATTCTTCTAAATTCAGTCTGCCAGTTTAGAGACCAAGATGAATTGGATTAACAGGAAAAAATCACACTAAAATCACACTATCCTTGTTTTATCTCATAGTTAATGCAGTCTTTCACTGTTTGTATTACTTTCATAAAGAATGCAAATAACTTATATATTAATTTCTCTCTGCTTTTTGTAAGCAGCACACAGGACAGCAGCAGAGAGAAACTGCATACAGTATTTAGATTCTGTCAAATTTGCAGCTACTGTTCCTTGACACCATTCATTTTCCAAGTAAACACTGTGGTTTGGCATCTCAGCATCACTTCCCAAAACATTAAATGATCTGACTGACAAGGGCAAGCTTGATTTTTATAGTTAAGAATTGTATATCTCCCCCAGTTTGCCATGCCACAACTCCGTTGTTTAGATTATCAAACAGGAATGATATGGCTGATACCCTTTCTTGCACTCTCTTTTTATATTTCTGTGAAGTACTTATGATTTCTGTGGGATCATGACCACTGAGGAACTTTCTAGGATCCTCCAGACATTTAATAATCACAGAAGAGTCCTCTACTTTATATCAATGGGCCATTTTGTACTTGAAACAACTTTTCAAATCAAATCAAACAATTTTGCTCTACACGATGCTTGATCAAAATTCTAATAAAATGAGCCCAGCTTGAATGATGGACTAGGATTTCTCATCCTCTTGCTGTACTTCATGAAGGCAAAGAAGACTTTTTTAGCTTTGCATTTGCAAAGCAGCTGAGCTGTATCAAAAACAATAGTGCATATGCTAACCTTAATATGTGCTTTAAATATATAAACGACAAATGGATTTAACACTACAGAGGTGAAGTGAACATCCAAAAGTAAACTAGAAGAGTAAAATCTGTTTCACTCTTTTGCAGTTAAGCCATCAGAAATGCTTGCATTGAGATATCTGAGGACATCATTATCCTTGTCCTGCTGGCTAGCTTCATGCTGGTGTGAAAGAGAAGTACATGTGGTAGGATCATAGAATCATTTGAATTGTAAGGGACTTTTAAGGGTTACTTAGTCCAACTCCCCCTTCAATGCACAGTGACACAAACAGCTTCATCAGAGTGCTCAGAGCCTAGCCAAGTCTGGTCCTGGATTTCTCCAGAAATGGCTGAACACAGCACAGAGTCTGACATCTTATTTGATGATGAAGTCCTACTGAAAGGCACACTAGAGAATGCTCTGCTCTTCATGTCATTCCACTGTGAACATCTGCAAGGTGAAGGACAACTTTTCACCATAAGCATCAAAGAATTTCTGAAGACTGTGCTTTGGGTCCACTGGATCATTTGTAATTCATTAATGGTTTTCATCTGGCAGCTTGTCATCTAGAAAGATGCCTGGGCCTCTCTAGGAAATTTTAGGAATGATAAATAACTAACAGAGTGGAGTTAGTGCTGTGATTGTCCTATGAGCTGTACCTCCAGTGTCACCATGAGAATAAAAGATTTGCAGTATTTTAATAGTAAGCAAGAAAAAAGGTACCTTGTAAGATTTAACAAATGGACAGGAAGGTAAATACAGATTTTCATGAAAAATAGACTGTGAAAGTATGAAAGCATTTGCAGACAGAATTCAAATTCAGTAGCTTGCTGGTTTTTTGTGATCTACTCAGCAGCTCAAATGATGTAGATTAGGACCAGCCATGGGTAGCTTTTTCCTATCTCCTTGTACTATTATGTCAGCACACATAGGATTTCATGGAAATGAAACAAATCTGCTCTTGCAGACAGGGCAAAATTGAGCAGAGATGACTTCTTACAGAAGAGTATCTCCAGGTCTTGAAATGTCTTCAGAAAAAAAAAATTAAGGCTTCTTTGTGAAACAATTTCACCATTTTTTGATGAAATGAATGTTGAACTGCATGATGAGGAAGAGAAGTGCACTGAAACAAAGGTCTTATTTGTAATGCTATATTTCTCTTGTCCTCAATTTTATATATAAATTGCTAATACAATAATTCCTCTCTTCACATTATTTTGCTACTTCCCACTACTTCCCACTACCACTTTGATACAAAGATTTAAAGAGTCACCAATTTTGAGCTCTGATACTGTCACTGAAAAACGAAACAGATTTAAAAGCAAAGCAAAAGATCAGCAACAGTGGGTAGTACTGTTTATCACATACAATTTGCACCAAAATAAATCTGGAGTTTCCAGATGGTGCAGAATTAAGTACAGTTCCTGCATTAAGACTGAATCACACAGCTGACAGTGTGGCTGTGTTAAGTCATGGAGTCAGCAAGAGTAAAATAACTACATTTTGGACAAGCTGGCCATCCAGGTGATGGTGACATGCAGGTGCAATAGTTGCAGGTCTGCCTATCTGTGTGATGTAGGCAGTCAGGTGTCCCTGCTGCCTCTTGCCTGGCAGCAGACTTTTCTGCTGTATGCATCCTTCCAGCCTCCATTTGAAAGTATTTGGTGAGTAACCTGTTCACTTGCGAAGCACAGTTACTCAAAAGTGGAAAGGGACATCATTAACAAATTACATTGCAAAATACAAAACATTACCTATCACATTTTTGACACTGGTTTGGAAGAAAGAGAGAAAAGATCTACTAAAATGCAACAAAACCAAATTCAAGGTACAGTGCTATTTGTTACGAAATCAACTTTCACTAATGGGCTGCATTTTCACAGCACAACACAAGATTTCAATATGGTGTACTATGCTTTGCTGCTTTCTGATTAACATGTTTTCTCCTTGTTTTAATTTTGGGAGAAAAAAAAGCAAAATTAAAAAAAGCTATTGTTTTATGCCAGCCATTGTGTTTGTCTTTATGAAATTTATGATTTAAAAGAAGATAAAAGCTGCATTGCTATAATCACAGATGTCTAAAAAATTCAATCAGAAGATAATTATAATAACAAAAGCTCTTTCAGATTCAATGAATTACAACTGGTACAGTAATCATTGTTTCTGGAAAAATAAGGATTTTTTTTTCCTTTCAGACAAGTTTTATGGTTTAGAAAGGTTGTACTATCTATCTTTATTGAAGTTGCAGTATGAAAATGAATTGAGTTTAACATAATTGACAGGCATCCTAGGGAATTAAAAAAGAGAAACAAGATTTGTTCTTGGTCTACATGACTCACTTAGGTTTAATGGGACTGTGAACATGTTTGAACTGTACTCTTTTCTTATGCAGCAAGTTATTTCCAGTAGACTTACCCTAGATTATAGCTCAGAGATCCTTTGATAAAGAACAGAATTTTATTTTGGCTAACGTGTGACAATGAACTAGAATTTCCCTTTCATTTTGGTAAAGTCTAAGGGAGAAAAGGTACTGTGAAATTCTCTTAGGCTCCAAACATGCTGGCTAAAGCTCTGCATGTATCTTTCAATGAGATGAGTTACTGTGCCTTAGAGTTGTAGGTGCTCAAATAGTGCCTCATGAAAGAAAAGGGATCTGGAGCAGAGACTTAGAGTACAGTGCCATTAACAGGCACAACTATTGTTTGTTACAACACATGGCATGTAAAATTACACGCTGGAATGATCTTAGAAATTTCCATAACAACAAAAGAAGAAAACTGTGCCTTCTGTTATCTTTGTTACCTCATCCAACATCGCCTGCCACAGAATACCAGTTTGAAAAATCAGTGTGCCCTTCTACAGGTTGGCTCACTATCATACTTAACCTATGGATTGTTTAAGGAAATATCCATAAAATTAAAGCAGGCATTTTACTGCATGTATTCTTTATCTTCAGTGAATTTGAATGTAGTCTCTTAAATGTCTCACAGAGAATAATGAAATATTTTACATAACATTGCTACTTTGGTAGTATACACACACTACAGAGATGAACCAGGATCACGCTATTCAAACAAAAGAATGTGAAATTCTCCTAGCTACAGAATTAATGAAGTCTTGTGTTCAACACCATAATCTATCATGTTTTATCTGTCATCTACATTCTTCAATAACAAGAAAAAAGTATGATTTGCAGGCTCTCAGAGCAAACAGAGGGCTTGATTAGGATCCTTCTCTTCTTGTAGCCTTGTTTGCACAAAATTAATAGGAAATTATTAGCTTTTGAGATTTCACTCTATGCTGATTTATTCTGAAACTGAGAAGCTTGTTCAAACTCTGTTGGTAGGAAATCAACTCACAGCCAGAGACCATGGCCACCATAGCTTTGATTTTTTAGAATGCTATCACAGCTCCCTCTTCCAAGCAGTGCATGATTTGAAAAAGACAGAAGACAGCCAATGTCTTCAGCAGACAAGAGTGCACAAAAAGACATCCAGCAAATAGCTTTTAGCTTATGGAAGAGAAGGCTCTATGGAGATCTCATTGTGGCCTTCCAAGGTTCTAGTTTGAGTTAAGGGGCAAACAAAAAGGATGATAAAAGTGACTGACTTGAAATAGCTTTCAGTAATACACCAGCCTTACATATCAGCTTACAGAACCAAAATTTGGGTTATTTTGGAGTTATCCCTTTCACATGGAATATAATCTGAAAGACAAGTATTCGTGGTACAAATTTACATGCCGATGTCTTTAGATAGTTAATCATTTAAATTTCCACAAAGCCTTATTAAAAAGAAAGCATTTGGATAATTATAACCTGAAATATAAAAAATACAGTGTTTTCTTCTTCTTCTTCTTCTTCTTTTTTTTTTTTTTTGTAAAGAAACCCTTTGATTTCAGTCATCACACACCTAAAGCAAGTACTTACCACTCTTTTTGTTATGCGAAGTACTGCAACACAAGCACAGGTATCTTAAAGCATTAGCAGCAATTTCTACATTGTTCCACCTGTAAATTTAATATACAAAAGGCTTTTATGAAATCCTTCTGAAAAAATAACTACACCACTTATGATCCTTAATAGTGCCCCACAGTGGACTCGAAGTCTCACTGCTGAGTGGAAAGAGAAAGAAAAACAGAATTCAGTGGGAATACAAAAACAATAAAAATAAACAAACAAACAAATAAACCAAAACCTGAAATTAAAAGGAAAAAAAAGGAAAAAAAAGAGAAGCATAAGAGCTAGAAAGATGGCTTCTTTTTTACCCACCATTTCTAACCTTCTGTAGCTGAGAATGAATCAGAAAGCTGGTGCTTCTGCTTAAGGTATTGGAAAGTCTTAAATCAGGGCAGTAAAATTAGGGGACTGGAGAACTCCTGATAAATTAGTATTTTAGCTAGCTATTATCTAAATAGTAGAAGACTTGCTAGGGAAAGACTAAACTGGGCTCTTTTATGCAAAATATTGAGTGTCTAAATATATTTTTTTATGTAGGGAAGGTGTATGGTAATAGATTATTTTGTTCTAATCTCAGTACTTTTTCTTCATTCCTGCTTGCAACTTTTCCTTCCTACTTTGATGTTTTCAAATCTTCCACTTCCCACTAGTAGTCCGGATGAATTCCACACATGCCATGCAGCAGAAGATAGACTGATATCCTGTACTTTTGCCGTCCTCAGTTGTTTTATTATTCACTGCACTAGCAAAAGGATCAGTCTTTCTGTGTGACAGCTGTTGTATTTCAAAGAAGAGCTTGAAAAAAGTAAATAAAAAAACTCGTAACAACCTCAAAACATACAAATTGCTTAGTGCTAGCTGAGAGAAGGGTGGATAACTCATTTCAGAAGTTGTTTGCTAAAAGGCATGAACTCAGAAAGAGTCAGTCCTGATAACTCACATATGTTTTCTACTGAATAAAATATTTTGACATTTTCGTGGTCTAAATGAGAGACGCCAAGAGCTGTTCACATGCAATTCAAACTCTAGTGAGCAAGTCACTGCAGGCTGGCATGAATTCATACCAGCAACTTCCCTTGTCAGACCATCTTCCAGTTCACTGTGGGTGCAGAGGTGGAAAAGGCAGCAGGGAAAGAAAGCACGTGGATTCTTCCATGCATAAATGGCTCTCCAGAAGGTCCTGATCATTGCTACACATGGCTGGGGCCTTCTTTCCCTCCCTGCAGCAAATGACTCCTCACAGCCATGCTTTCATATCTCCTTCCACTGCTGATGACTACCTGGATGACAGTGTCTGCTGTAAAGGAATATTTGCAGAGCTGCCAGTGAAGAATGCAATGTGAGTTAATGTAAGATGCCTGCAAGCTGTATGCCATGCCCTACCAAGGTCTGTTTAGGTACACATATGCCTCCTCTTTTCCTGGGACCTTTTCCACCACTTTCACATCTGTGTTACACATAGGAATAGCAGAGATGGGGCAAAAATGAAGGACAAAGCACAGAGATAGTTATATAAATAAGACGGACCTGGTTGCATCATTGCATGCGTCAGTACAGGTTAGGGGCTGACCTGCTGAAAAGGAGCTCTGCAGAGAATGGAAATGCTATGTATTTTACTTTAACTTTAATGCATTTTGCTATTAGATGGGATGGAGGGAAAGTTCCATGGGAAAGGAAACTGGCTGATGCTGAGAAATGACAGATCGGGAAGAAAAAGGGACTATGTAGGAAATAATACTGAGAGAAGAGAAATAGACAACAGGAAAAGAAGACAGTTAGATGTGGCAAAATAGGAAATGAGGAAGTGAAAATGAAGAAGAATGTTGAAGAAAGGAGAAAAGGACAAGAAAGAAACAGAATGGGGGAAAAGATCTCAGGAAGAAAAGGAGATATGTGAAAAATGATAGAAATATGCTAGAGGGAAGAGGTGCCATCCATAGGGTCCTTGACAGGTTTGATAAGTGGGTCCATGCAAATCTCACAAAGTTTAACAAGGACAAGTACAATGGATGGATTCAATTTTAATTAACCTACTTGAACTCTAGATTTCATTTGTTCTTTTTTGGTATTGTTTACAAACAGTTATTGGGTAAGTGGCACTTTACAGACATGTATCTATTGTCTTGTTAAGGGTTATAAAAAACATAGCAAAGGAAGAAGATCGTTGAAGAAAACAAAATCAGCTTTGAGAGGTCACAGATTTTTCCAAGATGGTAAAATATTACTATTGCCTAGTGGGAAGTAAATTGAAGGATTGCAGTGTAAATTAACAGCCACAGTGGGTTGCTGCTGCATAAAAAGGGACTTTTCAGAAGGGTTTTAGAGAGCAGAGATATATTTGTTTTGTTTTGTTTTGTTTTTTGACAGAAATGCCAAGGAGACTTGTACACTGATGAAGAAAAGTATCAAAGTAAAAACTTCACATGAAGATGAAGAAGCCATTAAATCAGAGATATGAATATATGCATTGCAGTGGAAGAGACATCTAAACAAAAGGGTAGAATGGGTAATTCACAGGCTGAGTGGACTGGAATGATGGGGATGGCATGGATAATGACCATTTGACACCTCCTCCTTCTTCCCATAAGTATCTAATTTTTTAACAAGTGCCATACCCATAAAATGAACTCAGGCTCACTCATTTCAACTTAAACACCTTTCATCTGAGTTTCATATGAATTTGGAAAACAACACGTGCATCCAGCCAAAATGAGGTGCTCTGAAGAAAACAATATTCAAATTGCAGCAGAAATGTATTTGATCTTCAAAATGTTGCTGCTATTATTTCTGGAAAAAGTGTTGACAAGAACTCTATATCACAGGAGGAAGGCAAAAATTAGGATACTTTTGTATTTTGTCATCACATCAGGATCAGAGGCAATAAATTAATATCTGCCTAGAAAGAAGGCAAAAAAATAGGCCATATTAAGAGATGACTATTTCTTTCTCTTTAAAATAGAAAATGACAAGTAAGATAAAAGTAAAAGATCTATTATTTTAATTAAAATATATGTACATATTTGAGTGCAAATAGGAATCAGAAATGAAATCCTGCAGCTTAAAAGACAGATCTGTATGAGTTTCTCTTTTAATTATCCTTTTCCAAAACAAGCATTTTTTCAATCCAGTATCAGAGCAGCAGTCTCTCACAAGAACATCAAAGCATGTACAAACATTTTTTAAAGCTAGTAGACATTTCAGCCTGAAAAGGTTAGTGAAGTCTAGTACATCAAAATTTATCACAAAAGTGTAACTTGATAACTGTGGTGTGTTTAACAGACAAAAGGAAGCATTCTCAAGGCTCTTGCCACTCCTGAGGACATAGCTGAGTAAGGATTTTTGCAGAAGGTAAAGAACAAAGCAAAAAAAAAAAACACACAACAACAACAAAAAAAACCCAAACAACCTCTTCACTGCTCACTGAGTTACTGTCTCAAAACTGATTGGACAAAAAAAAAAGTTTTCACAGAGGTTCCTTCTTAAACCTTCACAGATGTTTCAGAAGTGAACGTTAAGTGTCCCCTTAGTCCCAATTTCCAGCATGATAAATATGTACCTACCTCAGAATGTGAGATTTTTTCCTTGAATTTGTAAGTGCTTATCGGAAAGCCTATGTTGTAGTCTGCAATGCAGAAAAGAAACACTGATATTAGCTCTTTCTAAGGAGGGCAAACTGTTAAATGCAGTAAGATCCTTTCCATTTTGCAGACATCTTCACTGTAGCGACATTATTCTACTGTGTAGGCAAGTGAACTCTGTGAAAAAAGGACATTTCAGTGCTTTTGAAAAAGTCTGTTCTCTACTGCCAGTGACATTTAAAAACTCACAGAAGAGAAAGGAGGAATAAAAGTGTAGAACTCAAAACTCTCCTTTTTTTGCCACTGTGTTGATACATGCTGAAGATGGATTGGTTATGATTAAAGGTGAAACAGTTCTTATCCCTACCAATTAATTATGCATTTAATATAAATTAATCCTTATTTAATGAGGTCTGAGTCATTAGAATCACGTTTGCATAGATACAGATAGATAGACAGATAGGTGTAATTGGTGCTACAAAAGTGAAACTTTTATGTGTGAAATGAAGGTCAGAGCTAGAGATAGTCACAGTTTTATTATTAAAGAGATGCCAGACTCATTACTGATATACTGCCCAGGGTATAACTGTGATAATTCCACAGTTGAGGCTCCTGGGGGGGTTGATTAAAAATGTAAATGATTGCTTTTCTTGCTTGGGGAGAATGACAGACTGTACACACTGTAAAGATAATCTTTAAGGAGAACAAAAAGAGTTCTGCCTACTGAGCAAGTGACTCAGTTCTCTGCCTTCTGGAGATAGCAGCTCCTCCCTGGGACAGGCACAGTGGTCTGCCCCTTGGTCAAACACACCAAAAAGAAAAAAAAAAAAAGGCAGAAAAAAGGAAAAGCTAGAGGGGAGGAGATCTCTTCTCCTTAGTCTTCAAATAGCATCATTACAAAAACACTTCTTACAGTGGAATGAGGAAAGTCATATGTCCCACGCTCCCCAAACTAACCAAGTCTACATTTGATGTGCTAGCAACCCTGCTGAACTCACTTTAAACTGTACAACGTATGCAGGCGCTATAATGAGAAGGAGTTTTTATTACGAACTGCTGTGAAAGAAGGGACAAGTCAGTCATATGTTTCTCTGTCTAATTTACAAAGCTTCATCGTCAAGGTGCTTTGGCCATTTACCCAAACATCTTTCAGGAAGATCTCAGCACCTAGGCTGACATAATGGAGACAAGAACACGTTTCATGTGTTCTTGTGTTTTTCCTGAAGCTGATGACTCAGAATGCTATTTTGTGTCACAAGGTGCACAGTAAGAAGATGAGTGACTGTGGGACTGTCTAGTCTGGGCCAACAAATGACAAAGACAGTGAATTAGAGACCATTACTCCCTACCTTCAGAAAAGAACTTCTTGGTAGATGAGGTTCCCTGTTTAGACAGGATATCTGAAGAAGCTAGGAAAGAACTTTTGTTTTGAGAGGTGAGCAGAAATAAGACAGGACTTTCAGAGAAGACCTGATCATAGCTATTTTATTTATTTTTTTCTCATGGAGAATACTAATCTCTAATGATTTACAGTACTCATATAGAAAAGTTCAAAGATTATGTCCCTGACTTGAACTGCTTACAGATCCTGGCAATAGACAATATTATTTACCTCCATCTAAATGAAAGATCATTCTTCCTGATCTTGCCTGTGATAACTCAAAATTGAAATGTATTCTGATGATGCAGTTGGGTCAGGTTAATCCCAGACAACCTGTACAGACCAGGAGAACATCTTGAGAGCAGCCTTATAGAGAAGGAGTCTTGGTGGACAAAAAGCTGGACATTGGCCAGCATTGTGCACTTCAGCCCAGAAGGTCAATTGTATCCACCAACAGAAGAATGGCCAGCAGGGAGAGGGAGAGGATTGTCTCCCTCTGCTCCATCTGTGCAAGGCTCCAGTTGGAGAACTGCATCCAGGTCTGGGACCCCCAACACAAGAAGGATGAAGAGTGGTTGGAGCAGGTCCAGAGGAGGGCCATTAAGATGATCAGATGGCTGGAGCACCTCTCCTATGAAGACAGGCTGAGGGAGCTGGTTCATTGAGCTTGGAGAAGAGAAGGCCCCGGGGAGACCTTATTGTTGCCTTACAGTGCTTGAAGGGAGCTTATCAGCAGGAGGGGAACCAACATTTTACACTGTGTAAACTGTGTTAACAGTGATAGAGCAAGAAGGAATAGCTTTAAACTAAAAGAGGGGAGATTTAGGTTAAATATTTGGAAGAAGTTTTCCACTCAGAGAGCAGTGAGGCCCTGGCACAGTCTGTCCAGAGAATTTGTAGATATCTCATCTCTGGAGTTGTTCAAGGCTGGCCTGGATGGGACCCAGGGCAGCCTAATCTTGTAGCTGGCAACTCTGCCCACATCAGGGACTGGAAATCAATGATCTTTAAGGTCTCTTCCAACGTAAATTATTCTGTGATTGTTTTTGTACACAAATCTGAGCACAAAACTCAAAAGAATCAAAAATGTATAATTCCACCATGAATTAAAATCTACTTCATTTTTTAGATTGGACCAGGATCAAGAAAACAAATGAATTGGTGAGTTAATTTTATTCACTTCTAATTGACAGAGTTATGAGTAGAAGCTCTTATTTTCTGTTCTTTTTCCCAGTTGTGGTGAACTGGGAAGCACATAACTTCTTACACATTCTGCAACTCCTTTAATTTAAATTGTCAAAATACCACACAAATTTTGAAGAGGAAAACTGTAACTTTAATTCAAATGCCTTAGAATTTCCACATAGATCCCATCATTTCAAAGTGTGCTTATAGACCCAAGGTGATTTTTATGAACAGCCTTTCCACTGCAGCTAATATCATAGCTAAAGAAAAACAATCTTGACAAAAGATGCTAACAAGTACCCAAAAGCAGTATGATGAGAGTAATGACAATAATTCATAAGAGAACACTACATGAAATAATCCACCTTCCAGTAGAATTCACAAAAAATAAACTTTTCAATGAAAGAATAATCTATTTTAGGTTTGAAAATATATATTCCAAAGAGGTTTGGCATAAGTGTGTAAAACATTTACAACCAAAGCTAGATATTAAGAATACTTATATATGCCTAAGGCACTATATTTGCCTGTTATTTTTTTTTTCTAAAAAAACGCAACCATATAAATACCACCAATGTTTTTTTCTATAGATTTTCTATATTTTTTTTTCTCTATAAATACCAGCCTTCTTTTCTTTCGTCTTGGAGAGCTTCGTGAGTTAAGAAAGTGTGTCAAATTCTCTGGACTAAACAGATCTGAAGGTACTCAGTACACTGCAGAAGATATTCTGTCACTGCTGAAACATCTTCTGAGAGTTTCTCTATACTTCCTATCAGGCATGACATCAATAATAGAAAAAGCACTATAATCCTTCCAAAACAAGCAAGTATAACATGATTATTTTCTAGCAGAATAAATCAACTCACTAGTCATCTGTCCTGTTAAATTTTTGACCTCATCTCATCTCATCTACTGCTTCAATTTTCTTCCTGACATTTTAGCCTTCTGTTCCTCCAGCTTTCCACTTTGTTCACGTCTCATTTTGAGACAAGAGAATATCTAATTGAACCCACTACAAAAAGCGAAGCTGAAGGTATACCTAACAGTACACTTGAGAATAAGGGTGCCAGGATTAAAATGAGCACCAACAATGAAATTGAGGGTGATTCACAAATTCAACCTCATCAACTCAAAGCAATGATGCTACACTGGAATAGTATTAGTTTATTTTCATAATTACTTCTATTCCAAGTGTTATCATAATAATGAAAGGTCAAAGTAATTTGAGGATATAATTCTATGTAAGCATTTATGGGTATCTAGTACATGTGCATATATATGTAGTAAATACCTTATATCTGGAACAGAGGCTTAACTGATTTTTAAAGAAACAATTAGTTTTTCCAGTTTCTACATTGTTACATGTTTTCTCAACAAATGACCTTTTGTTTTTCATTACTGTTACATAAGAGGAAACAAACAATTATGGGTACCCAATTACTATTTCAGGCAATGAAGTCTTAACTAGGAATTTGGTTCTGATGGACTCTCCCTTAAGTCTCACTGGAGGACATGCTGATGCAAGATTAATGGAGACAAGATTTCACTGTCATTGGTAACAGGGAGACAACGGAAGAGCCAGGGGCACATACAGAGTCTATTTGAGATGGACCTAGATAATTCACATCTGAGTGTTCATGTAATTTGCTCTGTATGCACTGAATCATAAGAACGATGTTCCTACTTACATAATGCAAACAAACACAAAGCTGTCCAAGAGGACAAATCTAACATGCACAACATTACAAAAGTGGGAGTTAGGTAATGATCTGATAGATCTAGAGGAAGAAAATGCAAGGTAGACTAACTTTCAGGTCAGCTCAGGACATACAGTAGACCAGAGAGATCAGAAAGCAACCAATATACGTGTGCTGTAGCAGTGCACAGTTCACCCAGAAGAATACTGCCCCCCTTTAGGAAACTGCACAGGAAAAATAGTTAATTTTCATAGGGGCTGGCGATTTTGCAGGCTTGGTTCCAATGCTCCCCTGTCTCCAGGTGACACTATATATCACGTGGGTTTCAAAGCATCTGACAGAGAATTGCCAGCTCTGATGTCATGCAGTCTAATTCATAATCATTCTCAATGTCACCTTTTGATAACCTGCACTTCTACATGCTGTGAAAAATGTAAAGAGATTTCTGTATCCCTGGTTCAGTCTTCTCAAAGCTTTACTTATAATGAGTGAAAAATTCAAGTGTTACTCACTGTCCTTGAGGCAGCAATATAATACAATTCCTCGGCTGGAATCTGCTTGCAGTGATCCCACCTAGATGATGAATGCTGGATTACCATGACACTTAAATCCTTTTCTATCCCCAGCATTCATTTTTTACCTGACAGGCTATGTATCTGCATGAAATGGAGTCACATCTTTACAATCATCAAATCATAGAATACTAAGGTTGGAAAAGACCTCTAAGACCATGTAGTCCAACCTTCCACCTATCAATCCAATAATACATTCAGGAAAATACTGACTTCTTTTACTTGCTTAGGAATTAACCAATGGGGTAAATGTATAAACATTTGATTTCTAAGAGGAATGAAAAGAAGGAAGGAACATACTCATCTATAAAAAGTGACCAGAATATCTCCATTCCCACATTGCAATGAAAAGTAATAGATCTGCCATCTGTGATAAACCAAAGTACAATCAGGCCAATGCAGGGACCCAAAATCCAGTTAACTGAAGTGTTTCCCTCTACCTTGTGAGACAGTCCTTTATACCAGCCTGGCTGTGCCCAAGCTGTAGACTCATCTGCAGCACAATTAACTTGCAGCATTAGCTTTACAGTGGGAACAGCATGCAGTACAAAAGACAGAAGTCAGCAGATAATCCCTTTGTCACAAGGACAAAGGATGTGATTCCAAAACCTCATGAACACTTGCAATTCCCATTGATATCAGTGTAAACCAAATGAAACAGAAAACGAGTAGCACTGCAAGGAAGTTCAGTGCTTCTCAGGATTAAGCCACTTCGGGAAAAAACAAAATTCTTTTATAAAAATTCAGGCCATCCTCCAGGATAAGAAGCGGACATTCACTCAAAGCAGGAGGAAGATACCTCACTTTTCACAGTTCCCTTCTTGTTTTTATAGTGCTCATCTTCACCCAGAAACATAAAAGATTTATGAGATAATTTGGAAAGAATTGAACATATAAGAAGGGACTGGAAAACAAGCCTTCATATATGCTGATTTTCTTCTTCACCCTGTGAGACACTACACAGATTTATCAGTAGTTAATCAGCTTATCAATAGCCAAGCAGCAGGCCTATTAACTCCTCTAGTCATGGAAGTCCTGCCACTCAGAAATGCTCTTATCAGCTAAAACTGGAGAATATTGACAGAAGTCAGCTCTTTCAATTCAAGAGAGATGGTTATATTGTAAAAGCCATATTTGCCTTCTGCGTTATTATACAGAGACAGCCTTCAAGTAGCAGTGATCAGAACACCATGACTTTTCCGCTGAGCTTCCTAGTTTTACCTCAGTATTTTATTCTGCCCTTGATAATCCCTAGACTCCGACAAGTATGAGATGCCTTCTGTATGGGGATTGTTTAAAAGCAGATACATGCACCTCTCTTTTTTTTCATTCCCTTTTTCCTTTTTTTTTTTTTTTTTGTAATATCTTTTTCTTTACAGGTTCGGAAGAAGTAGAACTTCTCTGAGAATATTTGCAGAAAAACAAGAAAACACAAGAAACACATGGACAGCTAAACCTCTCATCTTGGAGCTTAGTGAACATTTTAATATCAGATTGTATTTGTTGAATTAGCTTAGAAATCTTCACGGTTGGAAACCTAAATACCATGTTCTCTCTTGAGAAGACTTCCTGAATTTGGAAAGGCCATAAATGTCTTTGGACTTCTCACTCCAATAGCTGGATTCTAATCAACAGAGCCATTTGTGTCATGAAGGAATGACTGATATTAGAGTGGCAGCAAAGGAAACTGAGGCTTTGGCTGTCTGGGATCCTTAACAGCCTGTGGACTTCTGTTAGAGAAGCTCTAACACATGGAGCAGAAGATACATGCCTAGGAAATGTCCTTGAAATGCAGAATTGCATCATTTGTTTATCTCTGAAATTCACTAAAATGATAAGGAGTATACAGAAATTAAAAAACTGCTGATTCAAAAACTAATGGCCAGAGTACACAGGATGAGGGGGAATTATTACCATAATTACCCTAATTAAGTATAATTATAACTGTATAATTCACATGATATATGATAGGTATCTTCAATACATAATAGATTTGATTTCAAAATTATACCCTGTGTAATTAGTTGTGCATTACACTATTAATTAAAATTATAAATATTTATTACTAATTATAATAGCCACCTATCCATCCTCTTCTTGTAGCATTAAATTACCCTCCACAAGAACTCAAGAAGGAAGACAGCTTCTACCCAGAAGCGTAGACAACTGCTCTGTCCCTCATTTTGCACATTCAAAAATTCACAAATAAAAGAAACACTGCCCAAATGAGAAGCCAGTGTGCACTTAGAGTCTTCAACTTCTAAGACAGATTACTGTTGTGATTTAGCCAGTAAGTCAGAACTATTTTTCATTCTTAACTCTGCTTATTAATCATACCCAAGTGTTTTTGCTACTCTGGGACTCTTTCCACTCTGAATGATATGAACGATGATACTGACCACTCTTATAAAAGAAAATTAAGCCCGTGATGAAAGAAATCTAAGGTGACACTATCATTAATGTTCTCCCTTTAAACAGCAAGTATGGAAACACAAGACTGTAAAGGCAGAGCCTTGTATGAATCAAATGAACCCATTTTGATACCCCACTCTAAACCTATTCTATTTCAGTTTACAACTGTTGTCACTTTATCTGTGAGTACAGGACAAGTTAAAAAGTGTTTTTCCATCTTATAAGCCACTCTTTATATACTGAAAGTTCATGATAAGTTCTCTTTGGAGCCTTCTCTGCTCCAAGCCGACCAATCCCACCTTTCTCAGCTTCACTTCATAGCAGAGATATTCCAACCCTTTGATCATTTTTGTGGTCCTCTTCTGGACTCACTTTAACAGGTTCATATTCTTTTTTATATGGTGGGACCCAGAGCTGATTGCAGTACTCTAGCTGGTGTCCCACAGGAGCAGAGAAGAGAATCTGCTTACTACTTCTCTCTTGATGCTATCCAGGATGTGGTTGGCATTTAAGGCTGCAAGAGCACATTGCTGGTTCATATCCAATTTTTCATCCCCTTGTATCCCTTTACCGGTCAATCCACCCATCATCTAGATCATGCTGATTTTGTGGATTTCCCTAAGACAGGTGTATGCCTTGCACTTGGACTTGTTGAATGTTATGGGGTTCACCTGGACATACCTCTTGACCCTGTCAAAGGCCTTGTGAATACTGTCTCTTCCCTCTAGCATATTAACTACACCACACAGTTTGGTGACATCTGAAAGCTTGTGAGGGTACACTTAATCCCACTGTCTATCTCATTAATGAGTATATTAAATGGTGCTTATATGGAACCTTGAGAGACAACACTTGTTACTGGTTTATGCTTGGACATTGAGCCATTGACCGTAACTCTCTGGATAAAGCCATAGAGTCATTCCCTTATCCATTAATTCTATATCTGTCCAGTTTAGAGGCAAGAATGTTGTGTGGGATCATGTCAAAGGCCTTACAGCAGACAAGGCAGATGACATCAGCAGTTCTTTGTCCAGTGATGCAGTCAGTCTAGTAGATTACTCAGTCACGATTTACTTCTTTTGATCCCATGTTGATTGTCTCTGATCTCCTCTCCATCTTCCATGTGTTTTCAAATAACTTCCAGGGGCATCTACTTCATGATCCTACTGGGCACTATGAGGGTTCCTGGTTGGTAGTTTCCAGGATCCTCTTCAATACCTTTTTAAAAAAATATTGTTATAATCTTTTTTTTTCTAATTTCTACAGACTTCGACTGTCATAATCTTTCAAATACAATAGGGAGCATCTTAGCAACTATGTCAATTCCCTTGGGTACTTGGGATGCATTTTTTCAAGGCCCACAGTGTTGCACATGTTTAGGTGTCCTCAAACCTCATTTTCTTTTATGATGGGAGTGATTCTGTTTTTCCAGATCCTTTCTTGAGGTTCATGGACTTCACGGAAATGGGAGTATATGAAAACAGGCAAAAAAAATTGTTGAGAATTTCAACTTTTTCCATGTTGGCCACTGCTAGCTCTCTTATTTGTTCTACAGTGTGTACGTACATTTTTTTAAAGTTTCCCTGTCTGACCAACATACCTGTAGAAACCCTTCCTATTATTTCCCTGCTAAATAAGCTTCAATTGTGCCTTAGCTTTCATGTCCTTAAAGAGATGCCAGCTTTGTTCTACTACCCTATCCTTGAGAGCAGTTTCTCAGGGGAATCTACCACTAATTCCTTGAACAAATGCATATTCATACTCTTAAAATTCAGGATCTCGACTTCATTATTATTTTCCTGGCCAGTATCCCTTGAGACTAGGAATTCCACCAGGGCATGATTATTGGAGCCCAGTCCACTATCATATTTACCCTAATTACTTAATCCGCGTTGGTAAATAACTCAGATAACTTCACTTGCTTTGGGAAGTGCTAGACAGCAAGTCCTCTGTCCCACGTTTCTTATTATGTTCAATAACTAAAATGCAGTCTATGTCACTGAAGATACTTACATAGAAACCTCAACTTTGTAGATATTTAAATTAGTTATATAACACTTGCCACATATTGACAATGCTGTGACTTATTTATGGAAAAGTGTATCTCCAAATTATTTCCTTCTCATTTGTAACTTTTTTTTTTAAATTCACAAGGATCAGAGATGAAAGACGCATTCTGAAATTGTCTTCTTCCTCAATATTTATTGCTCAAATTTGTCATTGCAAGATGTGGAGTATCCTGCAATACTTAGGTTATGAGTAAAATTTCATGGAATTAAATTTGGGCAGGATTGGACCTTATCTTTAAATAGTCTGAATCAGGAGTGAGAACAAAAGTAATCCTTACTTTCCACTTCTTGACGACATCAAGAATGGCTTTTTACAGAAAACCTTGGTAAAAGATGGCAGAAGAACAGCTGTTGCTAATATGATACTTATAGCTATGCATAAAAATACCTACTCACTACGTATATTTATGTGTGTACATAGATACACGTACATTTAAGTCCATAGTTACTAATATATATATATATATATATATATATATAAAAGGAAGGAAGTGATGCATCTAGAATAAAGATTCATTACTTCAGCATTTTTATAAACACATCCAAACATTTTCTCTGGACTTGGCAAAACCATAGAGCTGGTGACATGAAGAAATACAGCTGAGATGTGGAGTACCATCTTCCTTGTGATTAATAGAGATACCTAATACAAATCTAAGCAAAAGACCTAGAGCGCTGGAAATGTTCTATGGCAGAGCAAAGTTGTATACAGGCAAATGCACCTAACCGATAATGGATGAGTCTATGCTATACTCCCATTTTACAAGACTTATATGGTATCTGATTGAGGTAGACAATTCTGCAGCTTAGCACAGTTTAGAATTGGAGAGTCATTCAGGTTGAAAAACACCTTCAAGATCACCAAATCATGTCATCAGTATGACCTGTTGGGCTCTGTCACTAGGACATGTCCTTCACTGCCATGTCCACACTTCTTGGAGGACTCCATCGCTTCCCCAGGTATCCTGTTCCAATGTTTGACCTCACCTTCTGAGAAGAAATTCTTCCAGCCAGTCAGTCTAAACCTCCCCTGGTGCAACTTGACACCATCTCCTCATGTCCTATCACTTGTCACTAAGAAGCCCCTGATACTACAGATAGGCAGCAATGACAAATCCTTTATACAGGGAAAATATCTACATACCTCTCTTATTTTCCATGAGAAAATAATTGAAATGGGCACAGAGAAACTAATGTGATGACTGATAATTGTATATGTGCTCTGGAAAATCCAGTTTGCAATTTAATTTTTATCTGAGACAAATTACATACAACTAACTAAGTAGTACAAATCCTGAATGGAAAACAATATGAACGTTCTATTCTGCAAAACAGATTCTGTTTCTGGGCATTATTAATTTGGTTGTAGCCATTTCTTGATTCATTCTTACAATAAAAATAAAACATTTTAGATTTTTTGTTCCCAAGAAATTGACAGACATTATTTTTTCAGCATTTTTGACTCTTCAGTCTCAGGAGGGAAGCTAAATTATGTCATATTTAAAGCGAGACATAATGTAGTTTTCTGTATGTGAAAGAAGAGGTAAGCCCTGAACTCAAAACAAAAAAGAAATGGAAAAGCAGCAGAAGGGTCTGCAGAAGTAGAGAGTATGATATATTCTGCGTTTCAACAAAAGGAGTCAACAGGCAGAATTCCATAGGGATTTAGAGCACTCTGTCAAACTGAGGTAATGGCATGAACAAAGGATAGTCATATTTCCTCATTTTCCATGTTTGCAGATAACAAGTGTTGAAAAAAAAAAGAAAAAAAAAAAAAAGAAGGAGCTGTGTGCCATTTCACTACTGAAAATGCAGCAAATTCCTGCTTCGCCTCAGTATAACACTAATGTATGGTTTCTGTGGAAACACTGGGTTGCATGTGTGTGTTGTGCTTGTGTGATGGAGTGCACCAAGGAGTGTTTGTGCCTGCACTTTGCCACCTTTGCTGGGTGCTTGCTGGACACCCACAGGCAGGATGCTCTTCCCACTGCTTGGCACTGACCATCACGGCACAGTGGAAGTCAAGTCCTGGATGTGATATCCCTTAAATTTGCCCTGAGTTATAGATCCCTTTAGGGAAAGCATTCAGCTCTCATCATCTAAAGGGATGCTGTTTCTGACTTCAGTCCTTGAAGGTGAATCATCTGATCTACTGTCCTTTAGCACTGAACTCTTTTTTGATCTTCTGTCATTTTTAATTTATCAGTTACAGAGCAGATATTCTGAGTGCTCAACTGAAAGTTTCTCAGTGAAGCCTGAAGATTTCCAAGGCCAGGAGAAACATATTACTGTTCGGCTAAATCACCCAACTGCAACTGCAGACTTCACTACCTGACCTAAGGTAAGGTTTTACATTGTTTCCCTGAGCTAATTTTCTAGGTAGGGTTCTCTGGAGACCCCCTAAATAAAATCTCAACCACAGAGGTAAGAGCAACCAGAAACGACTTCAAACAGCATCAGTTGTGTTTGTTCTGCACTTTAATATATCTTCAATCCATCCATCTACAACTTTTATACAAATGCATACTTGACCATCTGCTTATTAATTATACTTGGAAGTGAAAAAGAAGGTCTGAAGAACTTGTGTGTGTATAAGTATACAGATAAAACATTCAGATGATATTTTGTAAGCGAGCACTCAAAGCAGAACTGGAGTTTCCCAGCATGTGGGCTAGCAGAGCGTAGCTACAACATGCAGATGAAAAAGTATGACCATGTGTTCACATCTGCTCCTCCCAGTAATGGTGTTCAACTGGTCAGTCAAGAAGAAACCAGAGGGGCATCTTTTGTTAGCTGCCAGAGATAAAGCACGAAGTAAGGAGCTGATGGATACAGGTGGTGCAAAGGCAAACAGTAGAAAGAAGTGTATTCAAAGCATGCCATTTTCTTTTGCTCAGTTTCACTCCACCAAACATAATGTAGTGCCTAAATAAACTATACTTTTCTTAATAATAATGCTGTGGGAAAAATTCCCTGAATGATGATTAAGTCAGATGTATAATTCAGAGTTGAAATGCCATAGAGGAAAGATTTATCTATAGATACACACTCTAATAGTAAGCAAAAAAAAAAAAAACAACAATAGAAAACAAAAAACCAAACCCATCAAAAACAAGATTAAAAAAGAGATAGAACTATATATATATATATATATATATATATATATATATATATATATATATATATTATATAAAGATACTGTCATGATTTAAGTTTTCATAAGACCCAAGGGAAGATCTGACAATACTGGAAGACCTTCAATGGTCCAGTAAGCTGATAATCCTTTGGCTGAGGGGGAAATAAATGACTCACAGTCTCTTCCATAACTGAAGATCATACTTAACCTAAGCCATCTCTTTCATTCTGTTTAAAGAGTATTTATATCTGCTTGAAAGAGGTACATGCACTAAGGAAATCGTGAACGCTTATAAGGTTATCATATGATAGGGACACCAATCTGCAAAGGCATGAGAAATGGTATCTTGCCCACTGACACGAGTGATGTATTTTTCTCCTTTTTCTGTAATAAATAGCAATGGCATATAACAGTGCAAATGATCCATACAAACTTTTTCAGAGTCCACTCACTGACACAGAAGTTTCAGCTCCAGCTGGTTGACAAGCACATCGATTACTGAGCCTGGAACACCAGCAGAATAAGCAAAAAAGAATGGAAGAATCATTTGAGTAGTCTTCTCTCTGCTGAAACAGTAGGACCCATGAATCTAGGCAGTGATTAATGAGTAGCTAAACCATTGCACAGGCCTGATCAGTCACAGAAAGTAGAACAGTCACATCTAAATACAAATCCATGTGCTGAGCTTTTACATCCCCCCTAAGTCTTTTGCCAACACACTTATTCCTTCATTTTCAGTAAACTCTCCCATGTGAAAATGCCCCAACCCCTCTCAGTCTAGTGGAATAGTGGTGAATTGAGGACTTCAGAGATCTCAGCTGTTTTTATAAATGTCGTTTAACTTTGTTTATAAATGTCCTTTAAATTTTGGACATGACAGGGAACAGAAGGAAAACCTGCTTAATGCTCTTTGGCAGATTAAGATGGCTAGAGGCAGCACAAACCATAGTGGGAAAAGGTGGAGCCTTGTTTCTTAAGAGTAGCTGTCTTTGAGAATGAAAACGAAATAAGTATGCCATGGTGTGTTAAAAGAGTACAAAAGAGATAGCTTGCTCCATTCCCTTTGACACCAGACTAAACTGGAGATGAAGGGAAAAAAATATACTTCACACAGTGCCTTTACCTGATCCTGGGACAAAGCAGCAATTTGCTGTCAAAGAAGTTATTGCAGACACATCATTATGAAGGTAATTCTTAAAATATTTTGACAATAGCAGAAATAGAGATATAAGAATCACATCTGGCAAGATATCTGCAAACAATTAAGTGGGATGTCCATCAGGAAAATTGGGTTAGCTCTGCTGGAATGTGAAGTCCAGGTTTGCCATTGCAGAGCAAATACAATATAACTGCCATAGGAAGCAGAGCAAAGTGCATGACAGTGGAACATTTTTCATTAATGCCTGTTCAAATGCAAAACTACTTTTCACTTGAACATGTCTGCAGCGCCTTTGTGTTTGCTTTCTGCAGACTTCTGAGCTCTCAAACCATTTTAGCATGAACAACACAAGTGAACTGTAAGCTTCATTTCTCACATATTTGAAAGGCTTATTAGATTTTAAGTGTTACTGTTCATTTCTTGTTGGATATTGCTAAAACAATCTATTCAGAGTTAAAAAAAACACCTAAGTGACAGGTTACTTAGGTTCTCAAAACTGACTATGACAAAACAACACTAAAACTCTCTCTACATGGAAAATAAAAGGTTTCACTGCAAATGTATGTAAGATTTTGAAAAGCAGAAATGAGAATTCCATAACTTATTTGTGGGCAATTAAGAAGCTAATAGAAAGACAAAACTGTTAAATAAAGTATTCATTTAGCTGCTTTCAATGTATTATTGGGAAAAGCAAGGGCCATTTCAACTTAGCAAAGGAAAAGATAAAGAACACATTATTAAAGTCTATGTGTTCTGACATATCTCTTGTCTTTCTTCTTTCTGGGCTTTCTTTAGCAACATAATTTAGATTCTAGGGCCAAAATTTCTACTGACATCTCAGGTGCTGCTATTTACTTTTTTTCTTTTTCTTCTTCTATTTTCTCTCTTTTCTTCTTTTCTTTTTATCTGCTTCATTCAATCTGCCAGGAGCAACACCCTACTCTGTGAGCCAAAATGACAGGTATAAGCAATCCAAAAGTTCTGGGACAGAAAACATTCAGTAAGCAACCCCAAAATAATTCTCAGCCTCAAAAAAAGTCCATTCTCAAAGCACTGCAAATATTGGACTTTGGTTGTCAACCTTGTTTATTTGCCAAATCACGGAATTTCAGGGGTTGGAAGGGACCAACCCCCCCCTGTCAAAAACAAATACCCTGCAATAGGTCACAAAGTTAGGCATAGAGAGTTGTGTTGAATATCTTTATAGAGGGAGACTCCACAATCTCTCTGGACAGCCTGTTCCAGTGCTCCATCTTTTTTATCATAAATAAGTTCTTCCACATGTTATTACGGAACTTCCTATATACAGGTCTTAGGCCATTACTCCTTGTCCTATTGCTACACACCACCAAGATTTACTCAAATACAGATCTTGCAGTGATGCTCTGGAGCCCGCCCATCCTGTCAATTATTTATGGATTAACAACAATGAAACATTTCATTGTTGTTGTAGAAGCATGATAGAAATAAGAAATAAGGAATCAATATAACTAAAGTGATTTGAATAATAGTTCTGCCACCCTGAACTATACATTCCACACACCTTTGCAGACTCATAAAGCACAACTGCTAGCTCAGCTCAATTCTTATATATAAATGCCGTTCAAAATGTATAAACCAGCTCAGCTTCATTATCAGTCACATATATGTGTTCAGAACAAGAATAATTGTTGCCTCTGTTATGTAAAAAGTCCAGCAATCTCCTTTCTGCTAACTTCCAAACCAAAACATACACACAGAAAAGCATTTTGCAGCCTGTGAGAAGGATACTCTATACAAAGAATGAGGACATATTACATGAAAGCTGAAGGAGCCAGAACAAACAGAGACATCTGGAATCAGAAGGGACTAACAAGAGTTACATTAGAAAGAGATGACTGGAGGGGGTTGGGGAAAGTAAACCTCTTTGGGGCTCTACATCACATTATCAATACTGTACCAAGTGCATTGTTTCTCATATTTGAACTTTTTTATAATTTCAAACCAATTGTTATTAGCTTTCACCTCCCTTGTAACATATACGTGATAAATGGATAGCAGGGAAATGCTTTATAAGGGGGTTTGATTGCTTAGCACCTTTTACACTGTCATATAATAGATGGAAGGCCTATATAGCACAGACTTTTGCTTCATTGAGGCTTTGTAGAAAGCCTGG
The DNA here is from genome assembly GCF_038088225.1 of Cyrtonyx montezumae. Classification (NCBI taxonomy): domain Eukaryota; kingdom Metazoa; phylum Chordata; class Aves; order Galliformes; family Odontophoridae; genus Cyrtonyx; species Cyrtonyx montezumae. Next base: position 4,801,771 of record NW_027072033.1, read on the forward strand.
AAAAGAAGTTTTCCTGCCTTCCTTCCTTCTCTTTTTCAAAGATCCATGCCAAGTGTCAACCCCAGAATGAAATGTAATTCAAAAAGGCCAGACTTTGACATCCCTGCTTAATAGTGCAGCCATTTGGAGGAGACACGACAGCTAGATGACTGGAGCTCTCTTTCAGAGAAACAAATAGTTCATTTATAAATTACACTTCATTAGTCTGGAGAAGATTAATCCAATTGCAGATGGCAAAATGTAACTAAAGCTGCATAATTTCAGATGAAGTACCAGTAAAACTTAATTTCCCCTAAAATTACAAGTTTAGAATGAATGCCACACTCCACCCCTCCAACTGCAAGAAAGCAGTAAGTTATTATAGTCTAGAGTTTGAACTCAAATTTAATGGGACTGGGAGGCAAAGTGAAGATGTTCCAGTAACAAATGTATTTATCTGTATTATTCATACTTTTAAATGCATCTATTATGTTTCTAAGTCTGCGTATGTGAAAGAACATTACTGCTAATGTTGATGCCTCCTAACATCAGAGTAAATCTATCAAGATTCAACACAGAGAATTCAGGGATGCAGGGATGCTTCTGCATGAAAATGACCAGGCATATTTTTAACCTAATAGTTCCTGGTAAAAAAAGTCTTCTACTCCAGGAATAAGAAGCTCTTGCAGGAGATGGGGGATTTTAGACAAAAAGTTTTAGGAAATGATTTTTCAAGGACAGTATTCACTTTTCAGGTAACAAGTCAAACAGATACAGAGACAGTTATTAGAATGTATCAGGTACTGTACCTTATTGATTCCCACCTAGCAGTTGTTTAATAATCAGTACAGAGTTTGATAGTTTCAATAATGATCAAAAGTCTTTTCTACAAAAATACAGTAGTTACCTAGTTGGTGAAAGTAGTAAAGAAGAGCCTTGAAATGGGAACTTTCAATGAAGAAAGAAAAACTGTTTATAAGGACGGGCTATTCTGGATTGGTTGCTTTGTATTTTTCATGAGAATTTGAGACACCCTGGTTTCACCACAATTTCAAGAAGGATATTTACTAATTCTGCAGCTTATTCTTCTTTTCTCCTAAATGGAAACTCCCATCAACAGCTTATCTCTGCTTCATTTTTTTTATCTTCAGAACTGCCAATCTTTTCTTAAAAATTTCCATATCCATTTGACTTTTCTGTATTTTCTACACAAGATCAATGACATCTAGGTCTTCATGTTGATGTTCCCAAGTAAATACAGTTTAGGAAAAACAAAAGTCTGCAGGAGTTGGTATGTGAGGATACTGAGAGCATGTGACACTATGATAACCAATGGCATGATAAATTATTAATACTGCTTCTCCATCTCTGGAGGCATAATAAAGTTAAGCAGTAATTATATATTGGTGACATAAGAATAATACTCTTTTTCTGTTTTCTCTGGTCAGCTGTTTTATCATTTTTTGATCAAATGATTTGAAACTTCTGTTCTGATGGATCCTTAAAATCTTGCATGTCAAGGAGGCAAAAAACAAAGCAATGGGCAATGAACAGTAAGTGCAGCAAGGCTAACTATAATCATTGTGAGATGTTGTGTTGATTCACGCTGACATTTTTGTTGGCCAAGTGGTAAGCTCTGAATTCCTGAAGTGAACCAATGGTGCCACGTATGCATGATGAGCATACCCTATTCATTTTTAATGGTACTGTCATGGAAAAAGATGAAAGCAATAGAACGGACAGATGTTTTGCATTTAGATGAATAATAAACCAATAACCCCACAACAAAATAATCTTTAATAGGGAGGGCTGATTCATTATGTCAATTCCTCAGGGCCCTGTAGAACAGATTTGGCAGGACTTTCTGACATGACAGCTTGTTGAGTCAGAGATCAGCTGATTTGTGTTGTGACAGTTTTCTACAGGTCAGTTCTAGAAAACTAAATTATTTCTGTTCAGCAAAAGAAGACAAGATAATGGAAGGGTCAGAGAACAATGCAGGTGTGAAGGTCATCAGGGGAACTAGTGAACAAATGACAGCTTTAGCAACCAGGTTTCACATCAGACATTTCTAACTTAAAGTTAAAATATGTTTCCCTTTCTTAGGCTGTGGAGTACATTTTCAAGGCATCTCATAAAAATATTATCATTCATAGTTACAACAAACACAGAATAAATGTTGCAAAATTCTTTCTAAATGAAGAATAAACACTATTTTGATTCCATGTCTTTATTTTGTGTAGAGATCAACATAAGCAGTTACTGGAGCTAGAAGTACAGCTTTCTACTATTCTAATTGTAATTACTCTGGTGGCAAAGAAACTAGAGAAACAGATACACTAAAAACTGGTATAACTACATATTCTTGAGCTAAAAGGAAAACTGCGGGAAGAAGTAATTCGCAAGAAAGTGATTCAGTGGGCAACGTGTCGTGTATCTGTAATCTGCTCAGCACCTACAGATCTATGTGTGCAGAACTCAGAAACTAAATAAATATTGATAGCTAAGTTCTAAGTAAGCTCTACAACTTTTCAAGACAGAAATTATTTCCTGTTGTACAATAAATGACAAAGCTGGATGAGTAAGAATAGGAGACTATCATTTGAGATGTTCTAAATGAAGCATCCCAAAGATTTCAAAATGGGGACCAAAGTCTGTGGAAAACTAAAAAATAACCAAACAGACCAGACCAACAATCAACCCAACTCAATCCAACCATACATAAACCAAATCAAACTGATTAACCAATCCAATTAAACTCTTATCAACAAACTAAGCATAAAAATCTTATAAACACCACCACAAAAAAAACCTCCATACCCCAAAAGCTCACAACACAACAGGCTTGTAGAATCTGGTCTGATCTATGCATATCGCTCAAAACATTCAGGGAAGCTCATGGAAAAATATAATGTAACCTCCTTTAGTATGTAGTTTGTGGAAAATGAGGTCAATTCATGTTAAAGGAAGGAAAAGCAGCCAGTTCAATTCACCAGGAAATGTACACTTGTGAACGTAAGGGAGGATTTAAAACAAAGCATATACCCTTAACTATTCAGCTTATTAGAAAATCTTTCTAGTTATTCTCAAAAATAATCTCACTGATTTTTTCTATATTACATCCCACAGTCTGAGTAATATTTATTGAAAGAATTTAGCCATTTATGCTAGTACTAAATTTTTTCCCATAGCGATAAAACTATTATATGAAGCTCATTTAGATATCATGAAGTACTTGGGTTCAAGTATCTATGGTTCTCGCTGTTGGCAGCTGAAAAGTTACAAGGCATCTGAGTTCAAGAATTAGAGAACACACACCATATTTTAAGGAGATAATGTTAAATCATAAGATGGTTTCAGCTTATGCTAATGAGATTTCAGTTATAGTTAATATATAAATGAAAACTATATCTTAAAACCTAAAATTATTCAAAACAGGTAAAGAAGACTGATCAACACAGATGTAGTACAACCTACAACAATAGTAAATCTAGTAATAATAGAAAGCTTAGTTTGCAACTCCAGGTGCTTTCAACTTAAGGGCTTTTAACACTGGCCAGCCTAAAGGCACTATGTAACATAAGTAAATATGACTAACTCCCGGTGAATTAAAGCAGCTCAGTTTGACTGGCTTGTCTGAAACAGCACATCATGCAGTGGAAGAATCTTCGCATGAAATTCTGGAAACAGTGAAGTAAAAAACCTCAAAGGGAGCTCAACACTATATACCTAAAAAAACAAATCAGGAGCCAGTTTCTTCTAAAGGTACCTTTCCTGGAAACATCTGTTAACCCATGCAGCACTCTACTTAAGCAGAACCATTACAGCTATACAAGTATTACTGATAAAAGCAAGGACTTATTAGAACACTGTGGGTTACCCATTTAATCTACTGTGGGAGATAATCTGTCAGTACTTGATGTGGATAAACACTCTTCTCTTAGGAAGGTAATCATTTCCTGTGGGAACAGGAGGGAATGTTCATTTCCTGATAGAAGCAAATTATCACAGTCATTTTATTCCTAGAACTATTGTCTTGCTTGTGGTGATAGGTCACTCAGCTTCTCATATTACAATGCATTCAAAAGTTGCATTTTCTTCCAAGTATCATATTTCACAGTTGAAATACTGAAGAACTGATGTTTTCCCTGCAGAGTATCCTATCATACTTTGTAGAAGATTTGACTTTTAGAGCTTTTGTTGATGTTATTGGAAAAAAAAAAAACCAACAACAACAACAAAAAAAAACCTTGAAGAAAGAGTTATGCCATGACACTGGGAGAATCTTTGACAAAAGCCAAAAATTGAAGTTAGGTGAAGGATAAACAACATGCAGCACAAAACTTATATGCTCTACACTTCGTAAAACTTTTGTTGATCATAATAAAAACATATTATTTTGCATTTTCATACATTATCTGAGACATTTCAATTCTAACTAAAATGAAAATCCACAAAATGTACATGGAATGCACTGACTTTGATTAATACCTGTTGTTTTCTTTTGATGAAGGCAGGTCTTCAAATTCTGTGTGCTTTATGGAGCTCTAGGTTGATCTTTGACTAATAAGGAACAAGCCAGAATAACAAACTATAAAGAAACTCTGTGGGAGAGGAAAAGGTTACATCTCATCCAAAGCATGAATTTTGTAGAGCAATTCGAATAATGAACTTATCAAGGCACCACTAACTCTTTCACTCCAAACATACTCAATTTTTACAGTCACATAATGCACACTCTGTGGCAGTAGACTAGAGCTAACAAAGAATGAAAATGGCTACATTAGTAAACGCTTCATATTCCTATCTGAATTCATTATTCTTAACTCCAGTTCCATGGGGTGACCTTTATTTAACATAGCAAATAGTGCATCTATTCTCAGGATTTGGCAGTAAAAATCAGATGACACATCCTTTACAATAAAAATTACACAAACCTCGACTTTGATTTAGTTGGAAATAGCTGTCAATTTCTTTCTAGCTTTTTTTTTTTCTTCTCATTTTATCACTAGGGCATGAAAATTTCTGACCTGTAGAAAATGGAGAAAAGGAAGGCAGCTGTTTTCTGTTGCTGCTGAAATTCCCTGTCAGTAGGAAGTAAGGGGCATTCACTTAAACTCTTCAAAGTTTTTACTTTTTGTTAACTGTTGCTGGCTGTCATGATTTTATGATTTTTTGTTCTTGGTATTCCATATCATAACATCATGTAGTACACTGGGAGTTAAAGAGTTAATGTTCCATGGACGGTTGATAGTTCTGGATATACCTGTCTCAGAAGAGAAGTACTATGTAACCCTGTGGTGTTTCCGTTTCCTTTTTTCATTCAGGGGAAAAGATAAAACTGCTCACACTCTTTTCCCTTTCTGCTCATCTTGGCAGCACGCGTGCTTCCTAGCTGTCTCACCTTCAGCATTAGAGTAAGGCCTCGGTTTTTGGACTTTTCCTCTCTCATTTTATTTGATTTATTAGCTTCAATTCCAATTATATTGTATTACATTGTGTTATTTTGCATTCCGATATCTTATGCAGTATATTAACTTTCTTCCCCAGATTGTTGCCCCTGTTTTGTTTTTAGGGCCATCTCTCTACCTTTTCCCTCTTTCCCCTTTCCCATTTCTTGAGAGCATAAATGGTTGGTCCCACATTCCATTAGTCATGGAACTGGGCCAAACCAGCCAGTAAACTGATGACAATGACTAAGAGCTGAAGAAATGCACTCCCAAATGTAAGTCACTGTTCCATGTGCAAAAGGAGATAGATAAATTTTCTAACTTTGATACAGAGTGTATGATCTTGGATAAATACAACTGTTTATCCTTCCATTTTTTTCTCTTGGGTTAGGAGTCTTCAAGCATGCCATGTAGGTAGTATGCAGTTTATTTTACACTTGAAAATCTAGAGAAAGTTCTTAAACTGAAAGTTTAACAAAGTGCATTGATATGAATTTGTTCTCAACAGCATTGTATACCCACAACAGCAAACACAGTGACTACACTACAGAGTATTTTCTGGTGCACAGCTCACTTTCAGAGACACAAAATGGAATAAATAAAGGAAATGATGCCACTTCTCCAAAAATGGTCATCTCTTCAAGGAAATACTGTCCTCAGAGAGGTTTATCAGCACAGTGGTGGCAGCTAACTGATAACTTCTCCAGAACTCAGGCTAGTAGAGGAGCACTGATTTTGTGAAATAGATAGCCTCTTTTTGTACCCAATAATGAAAAGCCATGGAGGGAAACAATACATCAGGCCAGCATGGAGATTCTTATCTCTCATTTGCCAAAAACATGCTCCAAGAGGACCTGTTTCATGATTTTTCTAGGGATTACATTAAGAAAACATTGTTTGCTTACTCTTTGATACACCTGCCAACTCTCAGAGGGCTAACATGACACAAGTAATATATTTGAAAGTAGGTAAGTCTGTCATTAGAACTGACAAACTGGGAGCAAGTTTCAAGCTAAGAGTAGGGAAAAAAGAATGGGCTGAAGTTGAACCTAATTAAGTTAATTAGTTGTACAATGAGAGAAAAAAGTTAATTAACACCACTCCACTAGTAGCGTGCTTGAAACAGAGTAATTTGCCTTTTTAAGAAATACCATGGAGCACTGCAGTTATACAGCTCTGCAGGTTTTCTGATCAACTTAAAACTATGCAATGGAGTTGGGGATGCAGACATACTTGTCTTGGTTTCTCAGAAGACACAAGCAAAAAAGAGTGAGAGACTTTATTGGAAGTGGAAAGATGTATTCATTCTACAAAGATGCTTCTAACACATATAAAGTATAACATGAACAAAGGTCCTTAGATCTGCTTCTGTACGAATCTGGCTCTCTAATCTGTTTTATAAAACTGGCATTTTGTTGTAGCAAAGAGGCCCCCTCCCTTTCCTATTTTTTCCCCCAGAACAGAACAGTGCTTTGATTACATTATAAATGCCTTATGTGACTTCTATAAAATCAAGATGGCAATAATACTGTCAAATTCTCCTCAGACCAACTTTTAGTACAAAAAGAGCCTTAAATAAAAATTGAATGCAGGCCAAACAACAGAGGAGAGAAGCGCCAATCTGTAAACACTCTCTCTGCTTCTCAGTTATTCAGAGCGTTCTCTGGCATTGGGGCCTATTTATAAGGGTAAAATTTAAAACTGAATATATATTGGTTTACTGTTATGAGAGAATGCTGCATTGCTTACAGTTTATTATGCCTTTGAGTGTCATAATGAATTTTTACCTGTATTAAATCCTTGTGCTTTTGTAATGAAATGCATACACTTGTGCCCTAATGAGCACTCGAACATAATTTATAATCAAACATTATGAATCTGAAATTGCTATGTTCCCCATTGCCACAAAGAACTGCTTCCAGTACAAGACCCAAGTTTATTTCTGGTAGATCAGTCACTCTGACATACTGAGTAAATATTCCTCTAGTAATGTCTAGCAGACCTCTTTTCACACAGAAACAAAGCTAGGTCCAAATCATCTCTCTCACCTCGGGGAGCCCCAGGGGCTCATTCTCATTCTGATATTCACTTATGCAGCTGTGACAAGTCATGGATACCTACTGCACTTGCATGGAAACAGAAAAGGTGTTCTGTCAACTTTTTGGGGCAACACACCACCACTAATGCACAAATTACCACAGTTATTCTCTCAGCATCCCCACTGAAATAAATGTTTCAGCTAGGTCAGGGCAAAGACAGCTAAAGCTAGGCCTCTAAGTAGAGCCAAATATAGCTTTATGTTATGAAAAAGAAATGCAAAGGATATTGCCTGGAGCTGAAGTACATGTAGTTAGCTGGCTCATCTTCCCTAGAGCCCATCTGAAGTTCGAGTGTTTGTTTTTAAATAAGATCCTTATATCACACCTAAGAGGACTGATGCCCTGAATACAGATGAATGTTGACACCAGATGAAGGACAAAAGAAATTACTGTATGATGGTTCCAAATGTCCTCTGCAATAATTAATTTTGTTTATGAGATAACCCATGTAGGTATTCCACTGTGTGGCACTGACAGCAAGGAAGAGCTCCTCACTGATTTCAGCAGTACCATGATTCACAACTGCACTAGGGAAATAGCTTGTAACTACAGTTTCCTTATTTGTAACAGTGCAAATAAAGCACACTGAAAAAAGAAGTACAAAAACGGAACTTCAAGCAACACAATGGCTAAATTAGGCAGACTTGTGTCACAAAGCTTGGGTGGCTAAGGACAACCAATATCTCTTTACTGAAGATCACTATACCTAGTAAACCAAATTCGTAACATGTATTTTGCCTATTATCAAAAAACACGTGTTTCTCTAAAAGGCTTTAAGAGGTCTTGTTATTGTTTGTATGTATGTTTGTTTGCATAAAAGCTTCAGCGATTTACAACTTTGCTGGTGTTGATATATCTTCCTTTGGTTTTTCTGAATACCGCACATTCTCTTGAATTTGTTTTATCCCAAGCTATATTTCTTTATGCCATATATTCAAAATTCCTTCATTATTACCTTCACCGACTGAAATCAAAACACCTCAACTTACTGTGTACATAATTGTGAAATACTACAGAAATACTTCCTCTAAAGTAGAAAAACCCAGTTAATAAATCCATACAAGTATAAATGAATGAAAAAGAGCTCTTAGAGATGACTGATCAGATTCTTGCGTAATTATTTTATGTATTTGAAAAGAATATATCACTGTGTAATAAAAGAGGTCTTATTTTATATCTCTGTGAATTGCAATACTGTTATCTCTTTTTTCTTCTTGTGTGAATAGCTACATATAGTGAATATATAACCAATGGGTGTTTTCAAATAGAATCAGCAAATCTAAATGCTTCAAGCAGTGACAGGAACATATTTGTTCCAAAGAGTGAATCCAAAATGACACAGCTAATGAATATGTCCTTGAAGGACTTGGGCTGCATTTATGCATATGTAATTCAGTTACAACAGATTCATTAAGGAAAGGCTGAGATGTCCATATTACCTGAAGCTTATTTAAAGAGAACATCTGTTCTGCTAAACGAGGAGCAAATGTGAACTGAAAATGAGCAAGAGATCTTTCCTTTGTACACAGAAATAGGAGAAGGAGGAAGGACTTAAAACAAACTAAATGTCAGCATCTGCTACATGGTCTTTTGTAAGAGAAAACTCAGAAAATGGCATGTTTTCTGAGTTGCCCAAACTAAGTCACATAGTTGTAAGAAGGTATAATCACTAGGTCACTCATGTCTACTGAAAGAAAACCTAGTATTTTCCTCACACTGTGTCCATTTCCAATGCCTTCTGAGATCTCTTGATAATACATACCTGCTCATTTGTTTGACAATGCAATTACTTCAGCATTCTTTGTTTCTGTATGTCAACATACATCAGTGGGAAGATAAAACTTTCCGCCAAAATATCTGCATCTTTCTATGGTGTATCTAGGAAGGATCTCCCTGAAGACTTCTGGGGCCAAATTTCAACTGAGAAGCATTTGCAGGACAATTTCACCTCTGCTTAACTCTCCTTCTGAGGCCAATAGCTTAAATCCATGCAGTTATAGCATAAACACACTTCCCAAATATACTTCCCAATATGGAATGGTTTGATACTAACCACTAACAACATATAAATGTGAGATCTGATCATCAGAAAAATCCAAGCTGGAGAGAGTATCTCTGTGGTTCTTTGGATCAAGTTCATTAATCTTGCACTGTACGCACAGCTTTCTCATATTAATTCAGCAAAAAGTAGCATGTAGTTTATGGTGGGAGTAGTTATGATCTGATTTTGCATTTTGTGCTATCTTACTGCATTTTTAGAGTAAAGAACAAACAAATCAACTTATACCTTTCAGTATTATAAACTGCTGATATTCTCGGCCTATGCCCTTCTGCACACACAGCCAGCAAATTGCCAAGGGAGGGCTAACCTTGAGAAAAGCTCATGTTACACAGTGTCCATTGCAATTCATTTCATAAAGTTGAGGAAGGTGTAAGATATCCCACTGTTTTCCCCTTCTGCTCTAAGGAGACTGTGGATGAGTCTCTCATGCTTTCCTGCCTATTATCATTGATATCATGATATATACCAGAGCTCAGATTTTTAATTAAAAATAAAGTCCTGAGCAGCAGGACAAGCACTCGCTGAATGTGAAAAATTATTGCTTGATTATAAGGTTTTAATCATGTAGAATCTACCTGAAACACGATGGGAAATGCAACAAGGCCAGCATACATACTTCATATCTCTTCCTCATTAAAATTATAAACACTATACAAATGAAGCATGAGCTGTAGGTTTAGAAGTGCAAGGGATAAAAATAATTGCAAGCTGGCAGCAAGCTTGTCATGAGCAGCTGAGTACCTGCTGTTACATTTTCACGATTTCCCTCAACACCATCTCCCATTCATTAGACACTTAGTCCGACATATGAAATTAAACAGCCTGCAAGGACAGGTATCCATTTACAGGTAGAGCAGGGTAAACAAATGAGCTATTTGGTCATTATGCTTGAAATAAAGAAGAAAAAAATATTTGAAAAAGGATGTGACTTAAGTTTATGAATTCAACCCAAAACAAAGGCCATGCAAAACCATGCTTTGCCTATTTTTTTTAATGATTCATCGTGCAATAAATAGAAGGACATTGTCCTAAAAATAAATGATATATAGTGTATGATGAAGTGGAAAATTGGAATCTGTATTTATTGGCTATAGACCACTATCATGTCTCTGGTAAATAAGATGAAACCCACAAATAAAGCACCCAAATATGTAGTCACTTCTTCTTATCAGATTAACTGCTCATTCTTCTCCCTAGCTCTGAATACATATTGCAAAGAGGCAACTGTATTTTAATGATTGCAAGTCCACCTCATTATTCACTGCTAAACTCAATTAGAGAAGACAAACTTAATTCATTCTGAACAAATTAGGCAATGAATTTAAAATAAAGGAAGATAATATATATAGAAATGCACTGATTGTTAGTAGAAGTTGCTGCGAGTTACCCAGATTTCTTGATTTATTGACCAGTTTGGCTCTCTTCTTTGCTCCTACCCCAATAAGTTTAATTCTTAAAATTCTACTACAAAAAGCAATGAAGTCTTCATCTTAACTGACAACTCAGAAGAAAACTGAGACTCCCAATTCTTCTTGGGCCATCTTACCATTTTTTCATTTTTTATTTTCTAGAGGCTGTCTTCTTATTTGAAAATATTTATTTATTTATTCCTGAAGAACAGGGAGACAGCTTCATTGTTTCATTAAAATTGAGGAAAGGATCCCATCAAATAGCTGACTTCATTAATTGATTTTTTTCCTCTTCTAACTTGCCACTTCATTATCTATGGAGAATATTCATCAGGAACTTTGTGACAGTACAATTTAATTTTTTCATCCTCTCAAGATGTGGACATTATATTATTATACTATTATGCGTACCACTGCAAGGGTAAAAACCAGAGGGAAATTGCCAAAAATATATATACAAAAAACTTTTGTTTCATGGATGGAAAAGCACAGCAGACTATTTTTAAGGACACTGTGAAAGGCACAAGTATGCACAGAGAAAATATTTCCATCAGGTACCTGGAGCTGAGTGCCTCAGGCTCTTGCAATGCAGGTAGCTGAGCATTCCTCATTTGGGGAGCTTTCCCTGTATTCTCAGCTGAGATTCTGATCACTCTACAGTTCCCCTCTTGAAAGGCCATTTTTGCCTGTTATCTGCATTGTATTCTTCTGAAGTTCACTCACTTTCCAACTGGCATCTCACGCCTCCAACATCACTCCTACATCAAAAAGCTCTTAGCACTAGCCTCGCCAATTGCCATGGTCTCACCCTTCTGCAAAAAGCAAAGTATTTTCCCCCCTGCTCAGTAACTCCTTTCCTCTCTTTATCTTGTGTTACTGATGCTCAAAGGAGTTTTAAATGTAAGGACTTCAAAATGCCATGAGACAGAAAGGAAAACCTCTGTAGAAACAAAGTCTTCTGAAGCACATATTTTCTTTGTTTCAAGTCAGGCATTTAGAAAGACACAGAAGTGGTTTTTGGAAGATTGCACTAGCATAAAAAAATTATAACAAAGGAAACCTTGGCACTGGATAATGCTGTATTAGCAATGCTCCTGAAACTGAGTGAATCCAGGGGAAGCGTGGAAAACAAAGTGAAAAGCAAGCTAGCAGCCATTTATCTATACAGACTCACAGGTTTACTCAGAATCACAGAAAAATTAAATGCTTTTTAAAGCATTTGCATCTTGGAATCCCCAGGATCCGATTTTAACACATTTGAATTCTAAATAATACATGAATTTTGGCTTATTTCAGTGAAGGTGGTCCCATATGAGAACAGGAATTGATCTTGATGATACCTGTGGACCTCTTCCAACTTTGTATACTAGATTCAGTAATTCCAAGGTACTTCAAAATGAACAATGGCAGAATATGCCCAAAATTACAAAAGCAGGTTATAAGTACTCAGTTAGACATTATTTCAGTGGTGAAGAAAATTGTAAATGCAGGACTGATGGATAATACAGCAAATAATTCATTTAGAAATAGTGATTTATATAAACATGCTTGCTAAATTAGTTTAATTCTTAATGCCAGCAAAGCCTTGGCTCTGTCACTTTTGTATTCAACAGACCATAAAGAAGCACCACTTGGAGGGAGGTGATATTACACAGTCTGCATCACAGAGGTTAAGGCAGCATCACATGCCTTCTGGAGCCTATAGGGCCACTGGAGACAGCAGTGTAGATTACAGACCATGCATCACAACCACACCCGTTAACTTTGGAGGCTTTAGCCTAACTCAGATCAATTTACACATGGATTATGTTTGATTATGTTTTATCATGAATTCAAATCTTTGCCTACTATGTTTTGTTAGAAAACATACAGGCAATCAAGATGCTTTTATGTCAAATCTCTTGTTCTTTTATAAAGGGACTGTGTGAAGGATGTAAATGGATCAAACCAATTGCACATATATACCTGGCAAGATAGATAAAAAAAACTATTTTTTTTTTTTTGTGAAACTAAGGTCTATATTACAATATTGATTATAAAGTTTCTAAAGTGCTGGCCAATATCAGAACCATAAACAGGGAAGAGGATGAAACACAAGTTACTTAGGATATAATTCTCCCTTCAAAAACTTTACAACTATACGAGGACAGTGGAAGAGCAAATATGGCTACACAAAGAGCCATTAAGTTACTTTGGAAAACTGCTTTGAAGAGCTCAGTTTTGTAAAAATTCCACTCTGAGTTTTTAAAATAGAACTGAGGAAAGGAGGGTTGGGCCCAGCTCTTTTATAAACTGACAGACAAAATATAATTCTATATTAGACCCCATTTGGTGGTTGAGAAGGCTATAAGAAAAACTTTTTAAAATTCCATGCAATATTTGTAAAATGTTTCAAAAATCCTTCCTGATATTTACTGTATCTTCATACCTTCTATATGTGAATAAAAACATATTTGCTTTGGAAATTTAGAGTTTTGTGCATTTTGCTTTATTTGTTCTTGGAATTACAACTGATGTTTTTCCGTCACCTCTGTTACATGCTTTTCTCACAATTGTTCTCAGTGCTGGTTAAGCTTTTCTATGTAGAAAAAACTCAGCAGTGCTACCTAAACTGAGACTTTTCCTCTCTGACAAATGAGCTCAGTGCTGACTATCTTATATGTATTCTACTGTTCACTCCCAGGAATCATAAATCAACAAAAGCATTTATTTTCTCTGGGAGATTTTCTTTGAGCTGTGAAAAAGAAATTATCAGTAAATCTTAATTACATTTGGACCTTTATTTTTTATAGAGATAAGCAAAATTAATTTTGAAATTTGGAGCTCTACACAGGAAGTTATCTCAATACAGACATCACTAAAAGCACTAAATCAAACAGCACTTAGCAGAAAGTGATGTAGACTTGCAAGACTAGAATTATGACAAACAAACAAGCAAAAAGAGTTTACTGACAAATAGCTTTTCTCGTGATGTTTTATGAGGTACTTTTAATAAAGCCAAATATAAGGTTCACAGATCAACAGTGACATTGCAAAGTTCACTTTTGAATCAGTGAGGACCTATATATATTTTCAGAGAAATTTATTATGGCATTTTGTATATTCCTGATTTCAACATCAATTTCATTGCTTTTTTTTTTTTATTCTTTCATTAATTGACCATTTAATAAAGGCCAGACAACTCAAACTGTATACAGTAAGCTGTCTGATGCTGTCTCTACTTAACCTTAAAAAAAAAAAAAAAAAAGAATGTGACTTCAGTTTCAACTTTGACATATAACTAACTGTGTTATGTTCCAACTGATTTTAAATGCTTTCTTATTTCTAATTGTTCTTACTCTAGAACTGGTAAATGACTATATTATATTACTGCTTGTATATATTTACTCAACATAATAAGTCTTCTAAACAAACCATTTCACAGTAGAGTGTTGCTTCACATCAATTTGACACTGTGATTGGAAATATAAGTGAGCTGGGTAGCTCTACATTTTAAAACATACTTCCGTTGCAGCATCTGGACATCAGTGCTATGTAAGCCAGAAAATAAGCAGGGAGGAGCTGGGATTTCAATTTCTACAAGGATAAGAACCCAGTGTCTGCAAGTTTACCATTTTATGGATCACTCATGTTAGTTACTGTACTATATGTTTCATCTTACTGATGGGACATCTTTCATCATGCCACTTCCTCTATTTCTGAAATATTTTTAAGATTTCCAAATGATCAGTAAAAAAAATAAGTTGGCCATGTCCCTTTCACAGCCAGTGCTCAGAAGATGTAGGATCAAGACAGATCGGAGGCAAACAATTAAAGTGTAAATCAGCAAGAATCATCAAGAAGCCTAGAAAACATGAACTGTCAAAAATACCTCAAAGAACTAGAAGGGAAAAAAGCAATTAAAGTTTCTTGCTGTAGAATTGCAACATAGTACCTCTTACTGAGAGGTTAGCTCTACACGTATTTCATCTCTTTATGTCTGTCCTACATTTCTGCACAAAATGGTAAAAAACTTACATCATTAAGGACTATATGTTTTAGGATGTAAGATATCTTATTTATTTGGCAACAGCCAAAACTGGATTAATTTAGTTGGAAAGATGATTGTCAGGGAATGTCCTTTTTTTTTTTTTTTTTTTTTTTTAATTGGAAATTTTGTGATTAGGTGAACTTTCATACCTGCCATTGTAGGTTCTGTAGGCATATAGTGGAGGAAATAAAATGCATGATGATGATGAGCAGAGGCCTGGAGCTTTTCCTGTATGAGGAAAGACTGAGTAACCTGGATCTGTTTAGCTTGGGGAAAGGAAGACAGAGGGGATCTGTTAGATGTTTATAAATATCTAAAGGGAGGAAAGAAGCAAATGGATGAGGCCAGACTCTTCTCAGTGGTGTGTAGCTATAGGACAAGGAGTAAAGCTTAAAACTTGTACATAGGAAATTCTGTAGTAATGTGTGGAATAACTTATTTACAGTAAGGATGAGGGAGCACTGGAACAGGTTGCCCAGAAAGGTTGTAGAGTCTCCTATGGTTCAACAGCCTGCTGGATGCCTACCTGTGTTGCTAATTGTAGGATACTTGCTTTTGCAATACCTCAATGATCTCTTGTAGTCTCTTCCAAACCTTCTTTCCACCATTCTGAAATTGCAGCTTGTTGGAGGCTGTAGAGCAGATAAACTCAAAGTTTGGGATCAAAATGTTTATGGTTTTTTTTTTCCTGCTGCTTTCTTTTAATATATTCCTATTAATATATTAATTAATATATATTAATATATATATATTATATATAATATAATATATATATAATATATATATTCCTATTAATATATATTCCTTTTAATATATTCCTATTATTCCTATATTAATATATTCCTGCTGCTTTCTTTTAATCTCAAATATAATACAAGAAAACAAAACCAAACTTATCTTGACTTGATAGAGAATGCAGAAGTTACAAGGCATGCAAGCTAATGAGAAAGGAGGCAGCATAGGAAGTAACTGTCCCCTGCAATTTTTCAAACAGTGGAACTGTATATCAAGAGATAAAAGAAATAATTACTTGAAGAACAGTTACTCAAAAAGCATTTTTAACGATGTACGGATGTGTCATTAATTCCAACCACTGTCAGAATAAATGTTCTCGTGGAAAATGGCTAGATTTAAAGGGAGTTCATGTTTTTTAGGGTCTTTTTGTTTTTTTTTTCCTGTCAGTAGGCACCAAATGAGATGAAAATTAAGAGTAGACATTGAAGATTGAGGAGTTTGAGGGGGAGCAAAAGAACTATTTCAAGACCTTGATGGCTTACATTGTAGGTCTCACTATGTCAAATTATTGGCTAATATACCATTCCTTGAATATTGATCTCCTGACTTTCAGTCAAAAATTGTGCTTCTCACTATTGACCCAGCAGTAAGAGGCATTGAAGTTTCCTCTTTCCATTAGATTGGAAACTTGATTCTTCACAAGAAACTTGTTCTTCATACCTGCACAGTAGATTTCAGTGGGTTCAGCCAGCATGGTTTTGTTTCATCCAAGCCCGTATTTTCTTTTTACAGAATATTTGGCCATGTCGGAAACAGACAATTTTGGTTTGACCTTATTAATTATGCAAATGCAGCATAGCTACAAATAACACACTTGAAAGTGGATAGGCAATTAGCACTGCTATTTCAGTAGTGAAGAGTCTGCCATTGCTTAGGAACAATCTGCAGAACATAATGTTGGCACTGGGTTCACCACAACGGCATGAAAATGTTGTCAGAGAGAGGGTAGCCTTACAGACAGGGTAGTTTCAGGTTTGTAGTATGCCATGGGGAAACTCACATTAAGTTATCTTAGAGATACAGGATCTTGTTGTATAGAGAAATCCTGCTCCTGACAATTTATGTGACAAGAGGAACAATTACTGCTTTATTAGCCCTAAAAAGTAATTCATTAAAGAATTAATATACGTGTATTTAAATAATTTAATGTCCTATCTAAGACAATGTCACATATACATTTAGGTAAAATGTATGAATTTGGGGAGCTCATAGGGAACCATTTCTGTGTGCGCAAATCAAAGCCAGCTGATAAGTAATCTTGGAAGAACAACTGTATGAAAACCTAGTATTTCTGAGAACATTCAAAGGCTTGGGATAAATATACAGCTTATAAGAAATATATACAGAAAAGACTGTTTCTGCTTTCTGTACAGTACATCCTGTACCTGTTCAGAGACAGCTTGCAATCATGTTTTTTTTTTCTCTTATAAGATAATTCAAAAAGCACCTAGTGCTAGCCTGTGGTCAGTGAGGTCTTACTGCGGTAGAAAGGAAACTAAATAGTTTTCCCTTACCTGAAGAGTCAGAATTTCCCACAACACAAATAATAGATTCAGTTTGATGCCATGCCAGTCCCAGAGATGAACTCTTCACTGGCTATACTGTCCATTCTAACTACTTTTAGGTCTTTCAGATAATTTTTTTTTTCAAGAGCCTGGCATTCATTTTAAAGCTACACAGTTCTCACAAGATAGGTTGCAAGTGAAAAGGCAGAGCTGAAAAAAAAAATTCTGCAATTGGGGCTGAATGAATGAAGGGATAGTTGAATACATACAGATAATACTAAGCCATTATAAAAGCAGCTAAAGTAATTTCTCTCTTACTTCTGTGCAAATAATTTTTCTAAAGCCCTTTAAAAAACTTCAAGGTTGTCAGTTTTTATTTTTACTGCTTTTCACATCCTTACAAATGTAAATTTTCCAATGAAAGAGAAAATTCAGTGGACAGAGATTAAACAGAGGAAGACCTACTTCACTGAGAAGCACAGCTTGTGGAAATATGGCCTCCAGCTGGTACCTGCTTGTGGACGCTGCCTCTCTCCTATTAGTTCTCTCTTCCATGTCCCTTCCTGACCTACATGTCCTACATTTGCTCCCGTTGGTCTGAATATGACTACTGAGAGGTGCTGAAGCTGTGTAACTCACCACAGCACGGTGACAAGCAAAGCACACCTCCTTTGGACCCACATTTCAGCCTTCTCTTCCATGAGACCCAGGCCTGATTTCATTGCTTTCAACAAAACCTGTGGAAGTTTGACAGCTTCCAGAATCAGCCCTCTCAAATAAGATTCCAATTAATCAAATCCAAGTTACTGGAGGAATAAGGAGAAGGAAAAGCAACAAACTCTGTACGATCATTTCCTTGGTAGCACATAGCATTAGGGACACAGACAGGTGGCATATACATCAACATGGGTTGCAAGACAGATGCATGATCATCTTAAATGTGTTCAGACACTTTTAAAATCTATATTACAGTAGAAAAAAAAAAATAGAGCAACGTTGAGGCTGAGGCTGAAGATGCTGACTGTAAATTTAACTTTTCAAGTCCCCAGGTTGAGATTTATATCCAAACTTGCTGGTTTAAGGCCTAAGCACAGGGAAGTCCCTGTTTTGTAGATCCAGCATGGACCTGTTTTTCTCTTCTGAGATCAGCAGATTTTGTGGTATGCAATTATTCAAGTCACCTACTAAATATCTTCTGAGGGGACAATTACTGCTGATGCAGTGTCTATCTGATAAGAGGTTCCTCAACAATGGGAACAGATTGGTCTATTGCAATCAAACTGTATTTCCCCTCTTCCTCTTATGATCATAGAGCACATTAATTATGACAAATGCTTTTTTATTTTTATTTTTTAATCTAAATTTGGCAGTGAACTGCCCTGCCACATTTAGTTTTGGAGTCACATTTTATAAATACTTGCCGCTGACTGAGGCCATGTAGAGACTGTACTTTCAGGAGCACAAGATCATACAACAGTTTTAATGAGAGGGCTGGATTTTCTTTTTAGCACTGTAAGATTAGTGAAATATTTTAATTAAAAACATCTGAAGATCACAGAAGACACTGTTTCGGAGACTACCTAAAAAAGAGGTAATAGAAAAGCTCTATATTCCTTCTTTCCCTTTTTCTAACAGTCTCAGAGGTTACCAAAGATCAGGATATCACTGCTTGTGCTGTAACCCAGTTTCTGAAGCATCTGTATTTCACGTATATTTGATTGAATAATTTTTACTCATCATATGCACGTTTGACTACATGCCAAGCTTTCCAGTTTTACATCATGTGTCTACATCTCCATAATATATTCAGTTTCCACAGGGGGCTGTGAAGCCCTATATTGGAGTAATGATTTACTCTGAAGATGACTGTCAACTCAGCATGGCACTGTTAGTGCTCTAGAGTTTGAACAAATAACTTGAATTCCTGTGGCAAATCACATCAGAGGTTCATAGCACTGAAAAATACACTTGACGCAGGAGTGAGGAGATTCTGCAGTGTGAGGAGGGACACACTGCTATTCCAAGAGCAGCTAAGCAAGCTCCAGTTGACTTCTAGTACATGCCTTTCTAGTGAACAATGCTGCTTCCCAAAATTGATTTGAAATGCTATGACATCGATGCAGAAAATTTAACCCCACCAAACAAAAGTTAGAACATGAATTATTGTACTCCCAGACTGTGTAGTAACAAGGCAAATTCAGGTTTATGTAGTGCTTAAAGCATCTTGTGTTCACCATATCAGTTCACCCTAGTCTCATTGTAGTTAGACAGTCTATATAACACTATATAACACTCCTGGATCAGTCTTCCCCACAGTCTAAAATACCCTGTAGATTTGATTCCTCCAAGGAAAGTACAATGTGGGAGAATGAAGAGAAGAAATAACTCAGAGCCCACACATAGTTTTCTATCTGAAATTAATAAGATGTGAAACACCATGTTTTCCTGCTTATCCACAGGAGTTTTTTTCTACAAAATGAAGTTGAACTGATAAGCCTTAACAATAAAAGAACTGATGAGTAATAAGTAGATATTCAAATAATGGATCTAAGTGTCCTTTTTACCTCCTGATTTCTTAAGTACACTTTAAAGTACAAAGTAGAAACGTGTTTCCACTTGAAAGCTGAGAAGCCTTTACAAGGACATTGATTCTATACCTCATTTTTCAGCTTTCTTTTGTGAGGAACTGTGGTTTTCTTTCTGTCTCATGACACTGTGTTTTAACCTGGTAGGCAGCTCACTCATTTGCTCACCCACCCACACCCACTACTCCAGTGGGATGGTAAAGAGTATTGGAAAAAAAACAAAGTAGAACTCATGGGTTGAGATAAAAAGTATTTGCTAAGACAGAAAATAATAATAATAAAAAAAGTTAATAGTAATGAAATGGGTATATATAAACAAAACAAGTGATGCAACAAAGCAATTGCCCACCTCTCACTGACTGATGTTCAGACCGTCCCCAAGCAGTAGATGCTTGCCCAGCCAGCTCCCCATCATTTTGTAAGTTTTTTTTTTTTTTTTTTTTTTGTAAGGGAATAGCCCTTTGGCCAGTATAGGTCAGCATTCTGATTCTATCCCTTCCTGACTTCTCATGTCCCCATTGCACTCTCACTGTCAGCACAGTACGAAAGCTGGAAAACTGCAGTGTCCTTGAGTCTATACAGTACTGCTCAGCAGCCACTTAAAACATCAAATGTGTTTTTCCCTTAAAGCCCAAACTGCAAAATACCAGATGCTATGAAGGACAAATCAACCCTGTTCCAGCATAAACTAGGACATCTGAAGTTATGAATCAGAACTAAGTAAATTCAAACCATTTTTCAAATTGCAAAAGAAGCAACTATTCCATAACATTTCACATAATTCTAGACAATGGTTTCAACATTTTTTAAGCTTTCAAAACCAAGGTGAATTATTATCTGCTTTATACAAAACATTCTTAGTTTGAGAGTTTGAAGTAATGGCCACATAATGTTGTGCATTTGGTGTCTTTTATTTGTATGCTCTCCATTATATTCCTTTCAATAATGTACGAAAAATCTCTGGAAGGAGCAGGAGGCAGTGAAACTGCTTTGAGGGAAAGCTGTTCAGCTTTGAGGGTGTAGCAAACAGCATTCCAATCTGAAGACGTGGAATGGAAAGTTGTTCAAAGATAGAGATTAAAGGAAAGAGTGGAATTTAAAAAAGAACTCCACAGGTTGGGAATAATTGTTTTTAGGGATAGAATACTCAGTAATTCAGAAAATAATAACAAGCAGAAGCAAGAATCCACAAATGCAAATGCTATCTGACCTAGCACTTCTTCAGATCAAAATGTACCTAATACTTCTTCACTCATCCTAATGAAACTCAACTTTGAAAAATTTTTTCTTCTTTACAGAGTTTGGCACTAAGAAATTAGAGCAGACCTTCAATTTCTAAAAAACTTGCACTGATCATTGAAAAAAAAGTCCACACCAAATACACTGATTTTTGATTAGAAAGAAAAGAAATATAGCCTTTTTTGAGTTAAAGGTCACCTGTGTGGGTAGATAATAAAGAGGGCACAAAGAATTCTAAGCACATAAATGCCACTTTTATTTTAGAATAAAAATTGAAAATCTCTTAATTCTGTACAGAATTTGGATATCACTGCCGTATTTCATATTTCAGAAGTTTAATATAATATAGCTTAAATATAATATGTCATCTTCCCTCGTGTTTCTTTTGATTCTTTATATAGTGATCATAGAACTTGGTTCAAATAATTGAAAAATATCCCATCTTTCTTCTCTCCTCCCTTGTGCCCCTAAGGTAAGGCTATTTAATTTGATGAAGTATTTTTGCAGTTATAAGACATTTCTATTATACCTCACAATATCTGATTTATGAGCAGACCAAGAAAATTAAAATGTGATTATCTTAGCCTCTAAGGACCAAACCTTTGAATTTTGAAAAAACCTGTATTCTCTCTCTGTAGATTAGGCTATTGCATACAATATATGCAGAGAGAAAGAATATGAAGCATTCATTCTGCATAAAATATCTGTGGCATGTTGTCAGGCTTTCCTGCAACTCTGAAGTACGAAAGGTCTTGGCATTTTTAAAAACAAGCTCTATTGTATTTCTCACAGAGGCTTGGACACTTTTTTTTTTTTTCTTTAAAGAGAAATTACCACCCACTTGGACTCTATCAAGTTAGTTCACTCAGATTTCAAGATATTCCAACTCAGAATTCATAAATCTATGTGTTAAAATGTTTCCTTTGTTTTTATCCTTAGAAGAAGCAAAATAAACCCATCCTCACTGTCCTTGAAATAAATGGGATATCTATTTGTCCAAAAAGCTGAGCCAGGAGACAAGATTCAGTTAGAACAGCAGTAGAAGACTATCAGTATCACTGGTGAAAAAGCTTTAATACTGTTCTATTCCTTTGGATAAAAATGCACACTGAACATATAGTAGAAATATGGTGCATCCTTTAATCTTCAGAGGACGAGATTAATTCTTTTGTCTCCCAACTATAGATTACTGGAGAAAGCCTACTATTGACTACTTCTTACAGAGGGGAGTAAACTTCGAAACACACCAATTATAAGGCTGAAGCAGAAGCTTACAAATATCCAAAGATGGATATTTACATACTACATGTTGACTAGAAATAATGAAGCTTTATTTCTATTGCATTTTATTTTTTGTTGAGTTCTGATTTTGACAAATATGCTTTACTGAACTCTTTTAATAACTTCCCTGTATTAAAAGCACAATTTTGCAGCCCTTGCTTTTGTGGGAAGCAATCAGATTGTCCCCGTGAAATAAGATACGGTAGATTCCCTACTTCTGACATGATATACTTTTCTCCCTTCTCATGTGTCTGAAATGTAAACCTGCTTCTATGATTTGTCTCTGGTTTTACACAGTTAAAGTGTTAGTAATAAAGTGGTTTTCATTGGTGAAATTGATGAAGAACAGTAATCAAGCCCCGGGCCTTATTTTCAGGTACTAAATTGAATTTTTCCTCGTTCCAGCTAGAAAGGTTTCAGATGTGCAATGAGCAGATTTAGTGTAGAAATCAAGGAGGAGGAACAAATACGAAATACCAAGGCATCTTTTTTAACTATAATCGTACCTCAAGGAGAGATTATTGTTAAGTTTTAAAATAAAAATCCAATTTGAACACTATGCTGGAGTAGTAGAGACAGGAAAAGAGCAAAGCAGATCTACCAGTATTTTCCTGCAACAGATGAAGTGCAGAACTGACTCAGTCTTATATACATCTGGGTGCCTGAGCAATGGAAAGTGAATTGGAGAAGTAAGTTAAAGCTGATGGACTGTGACACTTCTTTGGTTTATGAATCTACCTCACTGACACTTGACAGTTATTAAAGTTGTCCTCCAGTTTGAGGGAGTCATTTCCAATTGCCTGTACATGTAAAAGCCTTCAAAAGAAATACAGTGCACTACTTCAAGAGTTGCAGAATTTAAAGTTTTTCTTGTTTAAACCTCTTCTTTATACAAATTTGCTAGACAGAGCACGAGAACAAGAGTTGAGTTGCTCTGACACTTTCTATTAAAGTATTTCTCCTAACTTTTTATTACGCTCCAGATGTTACATCTTTATATAATGACACTAGAAAACTGGCATAACTTGGTTTTAATATTTCACATTAGGTGATGTATTTATTTTTCCTTCTAAAACACATGCCTCATTTCACAACTTTTGGTGTCAATGCAAAGGCGAAGATGTCTATCCAAAGTCAGATGTGAGACATCATGGAAATAAAGCATGAAGATTGATCTGAATAAGAAAATTACAGATGTAATTATGGAAAATCTGTAAGAACAGAATATGCAGGCCAGGTGACACTTCAGATAAATAGAATTTTTTTGAAATTGAAGAAAACTCACTCAAAAAATGTTTATCTTCTTCCCATCAATCCATTTTCTCATGTGAACTTCTCATGTGTTCAGCTCCAAGAGAAACTTAGATGCCAAGCTAGATGCAAAACATGACATATGAATGATGCCTCACTGAACGGTCTGGAATAAGGAAAAAATTCAGGTGATGCTTCTCCCAATCTGGATTTGTCCTGCAGACTCCCACAAAGACTTAAAAGACTTAAAAAAAAAATACACTTAAATGCAGCTGCAGTTCCCATTATTCAGAATTGTGTTAGCTTAGTCTAAGAAGTAAATTGTTGGTGTCTTTTTTTGCCTCCTGCTAGCCTATAAAATGGAGTTACAGATCCTCCACATTTTTTTTTTAATATCAAAAAGCTAAACAGTGCAAATTTAACATACATCAGAAGGAAAAAAACTGTGAGGACCAAAAATATTTTCTAGGGTGCTAAACTTTTAAAATCTACTGCCCTGGCCTCATTCTTCTGGGTGTGATCAAGTGCTCTTGTGAGTCTATTAATTTGATTGCCATCTTCAAATTCAGCAAGATCTCTATTTAGTGAACAGCATGTTGAAAGATACTTTGAAGCACATTTTGACAGATATGTAAATTAAATGCTAATCATTAGGCCACTTCAGCAAGATTCCACCACCAATTCAAAGAGAATTTCCAGATATGGCAACATAAATAGAAGTACTTTAAGGAATAATAAAAACCTCAGACAGTATCACTTTCATAGTATTTTTTTTTTTCATAAAGAATCTAACTGTTCCAAAGAATTTCACTTTTCATTATACAGCAAATAAAATCAGTGGGAGATTTCCCTGAGTAAGCATAGACATTCTTGACCAACTCATTAATCTTGTGCTCTGTCATTATTTAGATGCAAACCTTGACAGCAAAATATCAGAAATATATGTAGAAAGTAGAGGTTTTCATGTGAAGCAGTAGCTGAGGTTTAGAAAGCCACAAAATAGGAGATCACAAAGTCAGTGTTACCCATGTTTGCATATCAATGGAAAAGACGGCTATCTTGCTTTCCTGAAGGTTAGCAAGAACTAAAGGCTAACAAAACTAGTGCTTTTGAGATCCATCTGGGTGCAAATCAGATGGTATTAGCTAATATGCCATAATGACAGCTCGCTCTCTGATAGTATCCTGTATAATATCTTGGAGGCTTCAAAGAAAGGAAGTAGATGAATTCTAACCAAAGTTAGTAACCAAGTTATTTCCAGATAATGGAACTGAAAGTCACAGAAAAAAAAGTAATAAGCCGTAAGAAAAAAAGGACAAATAATTGCTTCCACACAAAGGCAAGGTACCAGAGGGAAACACAACAGAATATCAGTGTGGATAAACCCCTTTGAATTCCAAAGATAATCCAGTTGAGATATAAAATTTGGAATTGATATCAAAAGGGAACTTGAAACACATTGCATTTCCGAATGATGACCTGGATGTAAACTTTTATCAAACAGCTTGAGGGTAACAAAGGTTGTTATCACTTTCAAAGAACAGCACCAGTGCAATTAACATGGCCTGTTAAACTATTACTGTAAAGAAAAAGGAACGGCAGGGAACATTAAGCTGTTCAGTAGAGTCATGGCATGTGTGAAGTGATGTTGGACCACATCTAACTACAGAGAGAGGCAAGGTGTTGAAAAGGAAGACGGGGTACAGTGTCCTCAAAAGAGTATTTTAATTGTTCATTCTTCTGTCACATATTATCTGCTTCCTTATCATGTCTCTACTTTGATATCAAAGAATGTAGTTACATGGAAGCATTAAGTCAAAGGTAAAATGTAGTACAGAGGAGTATGGAAGAAATGTAAATAAGCTATGTGTTAATTAAACCTTAAAATGTAGTTTTAAAATAAAAGCACTGCATAACACTGAAATCATCAACTTGAGCATGCTCTGGAAGAAATCACAAGGTTTCATTTTAACTCTGTATCAGAATGCAACACAGCATTATATTATTAAAGCATTCAATGAATCCTGTTACTTAAAGGAAGTGCTTTTTTAAATATAAACAATTCAATTGAAAGGGTAAAAAAAGAAAAAATGATTCTATTTGTGCACTGATCACCACTTCTGTGCCTAGATTGTTCACAGGAAAATGTAACTATCACAAATGTGCCACACTACCTTACAGTTTTGACTTTTTTCACAAGTACTTTTCAAAGCTAGCTTAATAAGCTAAAATCCTATACATCTCTGCAAAGCAGATCCAAAAAGAACTCAAAACTGTAGTCAAATGCAAACACATCAACACATCTGTAGATTTAGCAAAGATAAAATCAAATGTGGGTTTTACCTAGTAAACTCTGTACCTAGAACTCTGCAGTTACTTGGAACTCCTGCATCTGTGTGGAAAGCAAAGTTAAACAGGGCCTCCAAGTTGAAACAATTTTAAATCACTCTGTAAATGAGAAAAGCTTCCGAGTAACTTCTCAGAGGTTTCCACTGATCAAATTTCAACTCTGGGCTTTCTACACAAACGCCACAGCCCTCTGTCGGACTTCCTTCTACATGTCATATAGGCCTGCTTAGATGTCTGTGTGCCTCAGCAGGAGCAGGACAAGCTCATCCGATGGCTTTAGGGAAAAATGAAATCTCACACACACTATAATGAATCTCTTCTCCCCCTGTGAGAGAGAGATGCACATTACTACCATCCTACTATCAGTTTGGTAAAACTTCCACTCTAGCTGGAAGGTACTGTACATATCATGGTATGAGATATTTGCACACAACAAAATGAATTGAGGGCATAGCTTTATGGCATGGAGGTTGTAGCTTATGTGTTCAATTACAGCCTGCTGCAGTGTTTGTTAAGATGGCTCACCTGCTTTGTTACCTTTCTGCCATGCTTCCTAAATTCCACACAGAAATGTGTTTTTGAAGAAGGTAATTCTTTTTCTTACAGACAATAAATGACCAATAATAGTATGTCATTACCTATAGCTTACTGAGGCCTGCAATGTTTTGTAACCCTACAGCAACAAGTTCAAGCAAATAAAATGATTTAATGCTAATAATTGTGCTAATAAGCATTCATAAATATAATGAGTGTGAAGTATGTATGTCAGAAAGTCTATGAATATGTTTTTGCTTTTGTTCTATGATTAGGATTTTCAGGTATCCTGAGCACTGGGAAAGAACCTAACAAGGTTATACAACACAAACTGTCAAAGGAAGCTCCTTTACATACAACAGCAAATCCTCAGTTCAGAAAATACTGCATGCAGTAGGATGCTAGAATGCCATGTGGGCTCAATGCATAAATATCAGTGTCATTGCAGAACTATTTATTAGCTCCCTAGTAGTTAAAATAAAAAGGTACAAACTGTGGACTAAAGTAGGATTACTGCTATGAATTAAAAAAAAATCATAGGTGTCATTTATTAAGAAGTTTTAATCCTAAATCTTACCATTAAAAAAAAAAACAAACATTTCTGAATCTAGGCATTTCAAAAATTACTTAGGAGCTTAGAAATAAACTCATATTCTTCAGTAGAAGTAGCTCTACCTCTGAAAAGAGAAAAAATGATGCTATTCATTGCAAAATACCTGAAGCTAAATGCCTGGTGTTTACCAGTTCACAGATCCCTCCTGGAAATTGTTTTTTTTTTTTTTTTTTTCAGTTTGTATCTTAATTTAGAACTAGGTAAGTTGTTACAGTCTAAGAAGAGTACAGCAGAGGTGGACATTGGAGAAGTACACTCCAGTGCACTCATCTGCTCTGCTGCAGGGCCAAACTGTCCCAAAAAGCTCCTCAGCCCCAACTGGGCCATTCGCATCACTGCTTCCTCTGATCCAAAAGCTGTTAAGCACAAAGCCTCCTCTGGCTTCTTGTCTATGGAGTCAGCTCTCCTCAAGTCTGTTACTATCTTCTAAACTTGCCACCTGAATTGTCCAGTTACTGTCCCTGTGGGACAAGGAAGTTTCCTGTATTTGTGCAGCCAGGTACCAACTAGCAGGAGGAGGCTAACTGCCTAACTTTGTTTATAGGCAATCCACCAGCTACCCTTGGGTTTCAGGGCTGAACTTAAGACTTCAGCAGAAAAATTAGTAACTGTGGATAAGCATCAGCATGAGTCCAGCAAAACAACCCACAGGTCTCTCTTGGAATGTTAAATGCCAAGTCCTGCAACTAGAATATTTTATTAGTTTGAGCCCAGTCAGAGCCATTTTAGTAGAAGCATTATGTCTGAAAGAGGATTCATTGCTTGTGAACTAACTGTCATCCAGCTGAAAGTGCTGAAAGGGACACAATTATAGTTCACACAGAAATCATTAAAATCAATTTTTCTTTCAATGTTAGTTAAATTGAGAGGATTGATTTCAGATACAAAGCTTGGCATTGAGTCTATTTGTTTATTTTCCCTCTACAAAAAATGCTGTAAGCAGACAACTAATTTATGCTGTATTCATTTGAATTACAGCACAGAGGCATAGAGCCTTCTTGTTATCCATAGCATACAAATCAAGTTAATTTGAAGGAATATACTTCAGCAGGAATGTTAAATTCTACAGCAACTTGCTTATTTCAGTTTTCCTTGTATTAAAATGCAGGTATATATAAGTATTTCCTCCTGGCCTCTACAAAAATTTCAAAACAACTGTTCAGTAAATATCTCTAATGTGGATAAGCTATTTAACTTCTGTAATTATGAAGCATCTAATGTATAGATTTTTCTTATTTAGAAACACTTTCTAGGTACAAAGCTTTCCAGAAAGATTTCTGGTTCTGTTCTGATATTTCTGTACATTCAGTACAGTAGTTATGAAAAATAGCTGGCTTACATTCAGAAGGTAAGTATGTCCCACTCATTAAGAAGGGAGGCTAAGATGTCAGGGTGCAGTTGTTTGCTCTACTACTGGTATCTTGATTTGTGCTGCTAAATCATGTGCTGGATTATTAATAACACTAAGGCTTTCAACTGACACTAAAATCATCCGAAATTGTAACCTTAGGCAGTGATCTGGATCTGGGCTTCTGTTCCATTTACATATTCTCAGAGATGAAGTGAGAGTAACAGAAGCTTCAAACCTCATGAGAGCATTGTGATAATATGGAAAACAAGAAACAGTCAGACATAAATGGCATTTCAATGCCTTCATTTGTTTGCACCATAATTTTACCAAATCACCATAAGAGTTCTTTTAATTCAGCCATACAGACTGCAAGGAAGTGAAGAAGAACAAGAAAACTAAGATGGTCAAGAAATTCAGATGGACAGAAATAAAATGGAATTATTTAACCTTTCTAATCACTGAATATTTTTTACTGTACAGTGTTTTTACATGATAAATTCTTAAGCTCTTTCAGCTGGAATTTTATTCCACTAATGGATGTATAATCAGGTATGTGTACTATTTTCTAATTAATATACCAAAGCATCATCATTCTTACAATAGGGATTCATCATTAACTTCGTGATTCTATAAATGTTCTTTATTGAGAATAAAGTGACAAGTTTGTTTCTCTCTCACTTCTTATAAATTTACATCTCAGTTTCTTCCTTATCTTAATATCATGCTTCTCAATCTCAGGACATCCCTTTGGTCATGAATAATGGAGAATAGCAAGGAGAGGTCAAATACAGGTGCAGTCAGCACAGAAAAAGGTTTCAGAAATCAAAGAAAAGTTGCAATGAGCAAAAAGAACAGAAAAAAATATACATTAAAAGAACATTGAGGACAGCTGCCCTGGATATTTAAAAAATCAGGGTGAAGTGAAACAAAGAAAAGGGAATAAACTGGTGAAATGTTAAATACTTTAAGTACAAATACTCAAGGCTGAATATATGAATCTGACATTATATTCTTCATTGAATGCAAGGTGAATGTGGTGCATCAGAGGCTTAGAGGTCCAATGAAGAACAGAGAAATAAGTTTAAAGACTATTTAAATAAATGGAATTTTTCAGTTGTGTGTGACAGAGCACTAAATGACATTTAAGTTTCTGCAAGCATGTGGCATTTGACTCTTCAGTAAGTTCTGCTGCAGCTGCTCCTTTACATATAACTCAGTTAGTGCAATATTCATGTCTTATGTGATGCAGAACGAACAGCATTCTGTGGCTACAAAATATTTTATTTGTCATACTTCACCTTGTTTGTATGTGATACAGTATGATAGAAGAAATGCTCAGTGAATTTTCCACAGCAAATAGGAAGGTTCATTTCAGGGAATTACAGTACAGTTGCTTGGTTTATCAGATTCTGAAAACAATTAAAAAAGTAAAAGTAAGTTTTCTTGTTCTGTTTCACTTACAGCCAGTGTTTCTCTACAGTGACATGAGTAAAGTGAATCTCTAATTCAGGCCTAACTTAACTTGCATGGCTGGTGAGAAAGAATTCATTTTCTGCGACTGCTCCATAAAAAACAGTCAATACTATTTTTTGGAATATTAGATATTTTATATACATCTATATAAAGAAAAATATATATGTTTGCACACAAGGATATATGTAGTTCATGTTACAACTCTGTTTTATTTCATTTTGAATTACAATGGTGTGTGCAGAAACACATCTGAGACATTTATGGTCCTACTCCTGTCCTATATTCAGCCATATTCAGGGATTCTTTGAATCTCTTCTCACAAGCTAACTCTTCTAATATTTATGCATGTTAGTATTTCCCTCCCTTATCTTCACCCAGCCGTATCCTCTTCATCAAGCTAATTTCTGGATGAGTACAGAGAAATGTCACTGAATTTTCACATGAGTAAGGTTCCATTTTGCAGGAGCTGTGAAGATTGAAAGAGGTTGGACTGAGCAAAGTGTTTGTGCAAAGAAATAACATCATTGTGTTGCAGGTCTGTAAAAGCAATCTTTGATTCCAGCTTTAGCACAAGGGATTCCAAGCTTCAGAGTCTAGAAAGTTAGCAGGCTTCTAATTATGTCCTGTGAGAAGAAATCCTTTTACTATTTATTATTATGTCTCTTCACCTTAGAGTTTCTCTAAATGAATAGAATCTTTGGTAAGATGCTGCAGTGTACTGGTTACAAGCATGCAAGAAAAGGTGAAAAACCAAAACACTTGTTATGAACTCTGAGCTTTTGCATCCTAGAAGTCATCAGTTTGTAAAATTATACTGTGATGTGCTTAAAATGTGTTATCTTACTATATATCATTGTGCACCCTACCAAAATGATGGACTAACAGCCACACCAAAGTAAGCAACCATACCTACACATTATTTTACAGACATTACTTTGTTGAAAGCTCCAGCCAGGAAAATGCAGAAGAAACAAAAGAAAGTACACAGATCTAAACTTAATAGCAGGGACCTTTCATCCCTTTCACTTATCTGAAAACCATGAATAATTCTACTCATTTAACTAATAAGAGAAGGTGAAGCACCCTCTTTTGCTCACATGCTTTCATTTCTTTTTTCTAAAACATAGCAGAAACATCTATCTCTATCTATATCACTCTATCCTTGCAGATTCTGAGGATGCCCTCTGTCAGGGGAATTACCTGAAGAAGGTGCCCCTGTTTGATGAAATTAAGATCTACTCCTTTTAAGAGAGGACCAACTAAATAAATGATTCTTTGTTCATAGAAGAATTCCTATTTTATCAATGTTCATGTTCCTGTATTTCATTTTCTGTCAGATTAGATTTTGAATAACATGATCTATACTTGCATTTGAGAGACCTCAGCCCATGCACTTTCTGCCCTCAACCTCAGAGATTCCAAAGGTGTGTGAACAATTTGAATTTATTTCCCAAAACCAGTTTCATGTTCTCATCTCCTCTGAGTGTACATGTAGCTCTTAGTCACAAGAAAAACCTATATGTAGCATGTTTATAATGTTTTAAAAACATTACAAACAGATAGTAACATTACAAAATCCAGTAAGACTGAATCTAAAATAAGATGCCATGCCTTGCTTTCCTATTTTAGATCCTTTCAAAAGTAATGGTCCAGTTTATTTCTTAGGTGCTGGATCATTACACTGTGTGGGTGGTAATGCTACAGGTCTCTCTACAGAAAAAGTAAACTGTACTGTAAGTGGTAACAGTGCAATTCATTTTCTTCCAGTGGATAAGTAACAACTGTTTGCTTAGGCTTCATAATGTTACCAGTGAACCAGACATTTTTATGATTAAAGAAGAAAGTAGATGGAACAGACAGAGAACTGTTAGAATATGATGTATATGAAAGCTTTCTTGTACAAGAATCTTCATTTCAGACTTGTACAGCAACTTTCTGTAGAACACTGTTTTACACTAAATACATAAGACATTTAACTAACAGATATTCTTGAAAACATTTATTCTTAAACACATGCTTGCACCAGAATGTCAAAAAATTGTTTTGTGAACAGGAACACGATGAGTGACTTTTTTCACATCAACAATGACATCAGTGACTTCAGCAGTATCTGGATATCAGAAATCCCCATAGCCAGGTAGTGGGACAGTGGCACAGAGAGGTGACAAAACCTTCCTTGGAGGATTTCTAGCTTCTGTGGGATAAAGCCCTGAGCAATCAGGTCTGACCCCAGAGATAAGCCTGCACTGGGCAGGGGTCAGACTGAAGACCTCTCCAGGTCCCTGCTGGCCCAAGTTGTCCTTCAGTGCTATTGGACTTAAGCCAAAAAGCTGTGCATCTATTTCAAGCATGATCGCATATTTAAATTAGCATGACTACTGCACTGAATTTCTTTAAGTACTTATTCACATATCAAGAAAGCAATACTGTACAATTTTAAACAGAATTGGATAGCTAGCTATGTACCCTTGCAACTCAGAAAGCCAGTTTGGACTGCATTAAGAGGGCATTAAGAGGGATGGTCCCTTCCAATTGAAATAATTCCATGATTCTAAGCCTGAGTAAAAATAGTTTATTTTTAAAACAACTCTTCATGTGTTTTAAACATAATATAACCCAAATTAAAAATGTCTGCTTTTAAATAAAGAATACTTAAATGTAGTTCATAGACCATTTCATTACACAGCAGAACAACCCTCAAGACCAAAACTTGAATATCCATGTAATACTGTTTATTTTATACTCCTTATAAATATGAATTGCAATACAATCTTTTAGAAGTTTTGCTTACTGAAAATTGAATGATGAATGCATGAAATCACATACTCTTGTCAGTTGAGGAATTTTAATGAATACGCCATTTTATCTGTATAGCAATCCCTACAGTAACGGAGAGTACAGTAAGAGATGAAATATAAGAAAGATTCTATATTCAAATAAATTTATTTTTTTAATTGCTGACATGTCACTCTGTCTTTTAAGTAAAATAAACATTTTTTTTCTATTTGTTTAATTTTAAATGATTGAAACCAAATGTTTCAGTATAAAGAGGAATTTACACTGCAGTAACTCCAGTTGGTGTTTAAAGTTTTCAGATTTTTGTGCAATAGATATAAAAAAAAATTATCTTGAGAAAGTGAAAGGTTCACACTATATATTAGTGTTTACAACTAATGACTGCTTTCCTCCTATATATCAATTATGGAGAAAAAATTAGTTGTACTACATTTAAGATAGAATCAGGATCAGAGAAGTGGATTTACCATTCCTTTATGAATGCGAGTTTAAGAGTTACGAGACCTACCTCTGGAGAAGCTGTAAATTGTACACACTATGTTACATTTACTCTTTAGCATCAACATTACTCATTAATGCAGATAAAAAGGAAAAGATTTTCTATAGCTAAAGCAACAATGAATTAAATTCTGTATAAATTATGGGCTACATGGTTATAGGCTATGAAGAGCAGCATTTTGTAGAAATATGTCATCAAGTACTGTGAAGTGTTACTTGTTGCTAGAGTGTATGCACCTCTGAAAAATGCAAATACAAAAAAAATCAAATAACTTATTATTCCATTATTTGAACTCTTACTTCAGTGATCTTACTGAGCTGAAATAACTGCCACACTGACACTGCAATGTTCTGCCTCATTCAAAATATTCATTATAGCACTGATAAAATACAAGAATAAACTCAGTGTTTTTTTTTTCTTTTCCCCAATTTGCATTTCCTTACATCCCAGACTAAAATGTATCTTAGAAATTTAGAGAAGTGGCCTAATCAAAACACCACACTTACTTGTGTAGGTCTTTGTTTGTGTAAAGATGTATGTGCTCTCAAAAGGGAAGGAAATCATATTAATTTGTGGAAAAGTAATTTTTCCTACAAAAACAACAGCAACAAAAAAAAAACAAACTACAACCAAAAAAAAGAAAAAAAAAAGAAAAAAGAAACCAAACCAAACCAAAAAATCCCACAATAAACAATAAATAAACAATAAATAAACAATAAATAAGAAATAAATAAACAAAAAATATGTCAAGTTATGTCCAAAATATTTATTTCATTATCAACATTATGGAAATTCAAGGTCTAATGTTGTATTTCAAAAATTCATCAAGTCAAGAATGTAATTTGAGTGATGATTTTTAATGAATATGTATTTTTTCAAGCAGTGCTGGATATATTTACCTACAGTTCTTTCCTTTCAGCCTGTTATTAATTTCAAAGTGAAAGCTAGAAAACAGTCTGGGTTGTTGGTTTTTTTTTTTTTTTTTTTTTCCTGAGTCAGGATTTCAACTCTCAAGGCCTTATCCTTCCTTTTTTTCCTACTGAAGGAGTCCTAATTTGGTCATTGTATCTACTTGGAAGCAAAAAACACCAGAGATTTCAGATGAACTTAATTTTTAAAGATTTTTTTTATAACATTCATAAGCATTACGTTATAACATTTTTAAAAACAAACAAACAAACAAAACAAAATAAAGCAAAAAGCAAAAACAAAAAAAGAAAAAACTAAAAAACCGCACCACCACCTACAGAAAGCTAGGCCAGTTTAATAAGGCTAAAATACTTTCTCACAAACATATATTACTGCCACAAAAAAATGACCACATCGTGGCCAAAACAGAAAAGCACCAAGTGATTTTCAGATGCGGCACTGAGGCAGCAAACCTTTTCAGAATACCTGTGATGCAGTATCCATGCTCAACGTAACTCATTTGGCATTACATAGTATTCTGAAAGTGAACTCTTTGAAGACAGTTGAAAAACTTTTAGGCTGGAGGCAGACAGCTTTCACCAGAGATTGAACTGAGAAACTTAACTTTCTGGGCAGAAATACACAGTCACTTGAGTGAAAGAGGAGACAAGCAAATTAAATGAATAAACACACAATTAAACTAAGCTACTGATGGAAACAGGAGGGCCGAACCAGGCTGTGGATATTTTGAGACATTCTTCCTATGAAAAACATGGATTTTGTCTTTTCACATTCAGATGGACCATGCGCACGGATATGTGATTATTTATAGCCCAACAGGGCACCAGTTCCTGACAGGGCAGCACCAGGCCCTGTGCAGGCCCTGCTTGCTTTCTTCTTGTGTGTGCAAGCAAGGTATTTCATCTCTTTATATACAGAGAAGAAAAATATGTTCTTTAAATTTGAGTGCTACCTAGGGTGATATGCAAACCGAACACAGCAAAAGAAATGAGATCACAGCAGATTTTATGTAGAGTTCATTGTTTGAATGTGATTCCAAAAAACAGCACTTCACATTTAATAAGAATAGGCTGATACTGGCCCCTTCTCATTCTGCTGAGCTCTGCAGACTATTTGGAATAACATTTCACTAAGCATCAAATCTGTCTGGTTCATCTCCGCTCCAGTTGATTGTTTTGTGTTTTCTTCTTGTATCGGATGTTTTTTCTACTGCCATTGTAGTTTGCCTACTAAATATAAATGAAAGAAGAAAAATGTCACTCTGGGGGAGGAAAAAAGACAGACTCTCTCTGGGAGGTTAAAGATTTACAAGTGTCTCCTTCAAGGTGTAAAATTTTCAGGTAAAAGAAAAGCAGACTTCACAAGTTTTCCTGCCACATACAGTAAAAGAAAAAGCACTTATTTTGCTTGTGATAAAACTCTCAATTTCATGCACTTTTAACAAGCTTATTATTAGGTAGTAAGGGATAATGCTGCAAATCCTACTTCAAAACGAATGGGCTTATAATCAAGATACTTCCCACTGTCTTCAGTAGGGATCAAGCAGGAATGTCCAGTAAAAACATGTGGGACATTCTTGTGCTATATATTAAGAATGATAGGCTCATTACAAAGTCAGAATACTTTTGCAAGATTGTTTAGAAGGTTTATATGACAGAGGAGAACAGTTTAAGAAATAAGGCATACATGTAGAATGTAAAATCTTTATACCCTTGTATTTGCATTTACTATTTGTTATATTTCAGTACAATTCTAGACACAAATTAATTATGTAATACTACCTTTTTTTCCCTAAAAATAATTATCCCAAAGGATTATAGGATTTTATGAAGTATATTTTTTACTTGAATGCGTCAGATTTCCTTGTGATAAAAACAGCTGGCGTTCTTTCCCTCTGTCAAATGAAAACCTGGATGTCATTTCAGTTGACATAATGACTCCATTTTATCCAAACACAACCAAGACCATCCAAATGCTACCAAACCATCTGCTCTTGACTACTTTTATTCTCCAAAACCTATTTTGGTGAGAAAATGATGTAGCTCTTCTCAAATATGTCCTAACTGTTTACGACATTTCAAAACAGACACTCCTTCCGAGTGTAGCAATAGTAAGACAGTTTAGAAAAATCAGAGGTAGAATTTATGAATTTTATCCAAATAATGTTTATTAGTAGTAATTATATCTACTGTTAAGAGTAGTTTCTGTTATAAATGTACTGGATACTATTTTTTATCTTATTGTATATTAGAAGTTACCTATTACAATTGATCTTTTTCCAGAAACTTTAATGTGGGTATATGTAATTTAATTTCTTCCACTACATGAATAGGTTTAAAATAAAGTCTTACCTTTACCACTTACTTCTGTAGTCTTTCCCTGAAATTCTTCCACTGTTTTTAACAATTGTTTTGAACCATGAATACAAATAATAGCCTCATTTACACTGCATGCAGATACAATCCAACTTCCTGTCCCTTGTTGTTTTCTGGATTATATATCTGATTTATCAGTGTCACACTTTTTTATTTTTAATTACAGTGTCTGTAATTTTGCATGCATTCTTGATAGGTATTATGGTGAAAATCTAAGCCCTGTTATTACAGTCCTTAAACATACAAGAATATATATATCTTAGCAAAATTCAAAGTAAGATGTAATTGATCAGATTTGACAGCTGTTCTTTTCTGGTGAAAAGACTGACACATTTCCTCCAGAAGCCAGTGGCAAAATTCCAGCAGACTTCAGCAAAGCAAGGATTTCCCCTTTCACTTCTTAAATGCACCTGAGTTAATGCTGGTAGAATATACAGTGAAGATATAATAAAAATTACCCATACACACAATCACAGATGAGTTTTTTCAAGACATACAACTGAACAAGCAGCTTTCTTTTCTTGTAAGGAAAGTGAGACTGAAATACAATCAACATATTTTATTTTGTTACCTCTTTTAGGTAAACTCTAATGAGTTTTGTTTCAGAAGAATTTCTATGTTTTTTCCCCAGTACATCCCTCACTCCAATTAAAAACTATTATTTTCCTCATATATAATGTTCATTACAACACGGTGTAATATCTTGAAATACGAAGGGTAGAATGGGATTTGTCATCATGTCCTTTAGCAATTGTCTGTAATTTATATAAATAGATCCTTATCAGCATTATATAAATGTTATTATAACAGGTTAGAGATTATCAGATGCCAGTGTAAGAGAAATAAATTAGTTACATAGTGATTATGCTTTACAGCATATCACAAAGGCAGATGGAAAGAATGTTCTACACCAGCAAAACACCTGAGATCTGATCTTTTCACAGTATGTCCTTTAGAGACCTTAAGTTCTGAAAGTGCTGAATGAAAATATAGCAGATACCTATGAAAAAAGTAACAGTAAGCCCGAAGAAAAGAAAAACTGAATAAAACTCTTACATAAAAAATGAAAACACAATAGGTAGGTTAATTTCTGATGCCAGGCCGCAAATGCCTGCTTTCCTGGAATGAAAGAAAGTCACAGCCAGAAAGGTCAGTTTTACAAGTACAGAGATGTGTTATCAATTTATTTTCACGCATCCTTAACAAGTTCTATTTTGTCTCTCATCTGGTGCTGAAGAAAGGTATTGATTGCCAAAGGTGTTCTAGCTGTTTACTTTTAACAAAGAAGCAATCTGGGACAAGTTTTTTACCTTATCAGGCATAAATGCGATACAAGAAGTCTAGAGCCTTGACACTACAGGTGGGAACGGTTATATAAAGCATCATTATTTCTCAAGTATGTCTACCCAGTTACCGCCCACTGACATCAGTAATGAATAAAGACAGATACCAAGTTCTCCTGTGATTCTCAGTGCAAAGTCAATTCTCTGGCTCTCCTCAACAGTGGGCATCAAAACGTTGTTAGCTTTTCAAATTACTCATTCTCATTGATCTTCTGTCTACAGAGCAACAGCAGGTACAATATTACTTGCCTATAGATGAATTACTCACACCATTCTGGAGAGTGAAGAGTTTTTAAATAAGTCCTTTCCATATAAGGCCTAAAATACACATAGTTTAATTTCAAAACCATCAATAGACTTACACTGTCATTGCATATGGCTTCACAGATAGATTTGTCTATAATCATTGATGTTACAACAGTCACCCTCATCAGCAGGAGCGATCAGATAGCTACTAGGTCTTGTTAAAGCAAGACAATCCTTTCTGTCCAGCTGTTTTAAGACAACTAACAGCCTGCTTCAAGCAAGAGATACATAAGCATTGCATGGGATACAAGCTGATGACCTGCATTTTCAAATCATCAGAGCTTTAGCTAAATAAAACATCTAATCAGTGGGTGAAAATAGGAATCATTCCTTTTTTGCCTCCTGATACATCTAGCCACAGAAGGAATGGTCACCTGTAATCCTATCAGCACTCTGTTAAACTCCCACCTTTGATTCATAGAATCATGTTCCCAACTGCCCTTTTTAAAGTATGTCTGCAGTTACCAACCTTTGTGATTTTATGAAATTCACTGTTTTTCTGGAGAGTTTTGCAAAGAAGCTGAAATCAAAGCAGTTTTAACCTGGTTCTACTCCCTGACAACCTAATAAGAGCTCCAAATTGGGCTTGGAGGGGAAAATTTAAACAGCAGTTTCCTTCCCAGATCTACTAGGATTCTGATAGAGTGGCAGGCAATACTATAAACATCAACACAGTCTGTGGCAAAATGCAGAGCATGTGAAGTACAGGTTTATTTCTAATAAAACAAAAACAAACAAAACAAAACAAAACAAAACAAAACAAAAAAAAAAACCCAACATGGATGGAAGAAAAAATAAGTGCTGTATTAGGTCTATAAATAGTCAGTGAGACAAACTTTACTGTGACTCCCTCTATAAACAAACTTTTGTTCAGCCCAAACGTTGCATGAAGACTTCATAGCAAGATCAACCTTCCTATAGCTGTTTGTCAACAGATTATGGGCTGGTTCGGCCTGATTGCTTGACAATTGGTGTGGGGGAAGGAGGAAAGGGAAAAGGGAGATGGGCTTAAAAACAAAACAGCAGCAACAATCTGAGGAGGAAAGCTAATTTACTAAATAAGACATCAGAAAGCAAAATAACACAATATAATATAATTGGAATTGAAGCTAATGAATCAAATAAAATGAGCAAGAGAGAGTGTCTGATAAACTGAAGGCCTTATGCTAACGCTGAAGGCGGACGGCAGCGAGCACCCACTGCTGAGTCCATCCCAAAGGGAAGAGGGTGTCCCTTGACATACAAACAGTTTTTATCTTTCCCTCTGAGCAGAAACACATAAAAAATACAAAGCATTGCACATTCCTCTGGGGAATGGAGTTCTTCTCTTCTGAGACAGCTATACCTGGAACTATTGATGATCCACGGAGCTGGAGCATTAACTCTTTGACTCTTAATGCACTACATGATGTTATGATGTGGAACACCTATACCAAAAACTCATAAAACCTGTTTCTTGAGAAGAAAAAGACTGGGCACCTAGAAGCTTGGTGAAGACTCAGCAAAATACAGTAAGATATAGTTTATCTGAACATAAGCCTATCATTTATGTAGCTCCAGCAAAAATTTTCTCTTCTGTTAGCTTGTAGTAGGCCAGCTTAAGAGCTACCCAGCTGTCTTTG
Source organism: Cyrtonyx montezumae (assembly GCF_038088225.1). Taxonomy (NCBI): domain Eukaryota; kingdom Metazoa; phylum Chordata; class Aves; order Galliformes; family Odontophoridae; genus Cyrtonyx; species Cyrtonyx montezumae. Next base: position 4,841,647 of record NW_027072033.1, read on the forward strand.
CTGTGGCCATAAACCACATGCATGATCAATGACTAATTCTGGCACCACTGCCGATAAGCTACAAAGCTTTAATTGTAACTAAAGACCCATCAATATGAAGCAAGAATAGGCATATATATACATATATTTGATTTTAATTTAAAGGCATTAAATTTGAACAAACTCAGACCTTACCATCAACAGCAGCATGCAGATAAAAATTGTGTCACCAATAAGAACTCTGTGGCGTGTTTGTTCTATTCATTCAGTTTTCTCAGAGTTGAAAACAACTCAAATTTAGGCAATAATATACATACACATGGACAGTAAGATATTTGCTAAAAAATCAATATTTTCACTTATCTGTATCTGTTACAGTTTAGTTGATTAATTATTAATTAATAATAACTAAATTAATTATTTAGTGGTATATCAATGAAAAAAGAATCAGGGAAGGATTAAAAATCCATTCAGACAAAATAACTTCCCTTTCTTCAACCAATATCATTCATAAGAGTGAAAATTCAGCAGGGACAAGTCTTTTCCCCTCAATCAAGAAAACACATTTATTCCTACTTTCCAGAATTAGGACTTTATATTCCATTCAATTCTTGTGACTCCAGGAGCAAGCATGTTACTGAATAAATAAAATCCATAATCACAGAATCAAGCACAAAATGCTAATTTGGTTAATTACTTTGATGGTTTACTTTAAAGTGTTAATCATTAACACTCAGGCTTTGCTTCACTATTTAGTTTACTTAGCAGTCCTAAATGGCAAAATATCATAGCTACACTCTTTCAAAACTCAGCATCTTTTTCTTTTCTTGCTTACAAATCATGTGAGAACTTATACACTCTTCAGCACTTTGATTTCCATCCACTGAACTTATTCAGCTCTTGCCTTTAATGCGAACAGAATTAAATTGCATTGAAGACTCCCTGGAAGTGTACAATGGACAGGTGGAGAATGACCACAAGAGTTTGTTTACACCTCTTTTTCACTTTGTCTCCATCCTATACTTCAAAAAATCAATAAAAGCTATCAGCAGCTTCAGTATGTTTACTTCAAATGGTGGAAGGGCTTGGCTTTATCTCAAGACAAAAAAACACTTCCTCACCAATCTTCCTTTTTCACTGCAGGGTGGAATTCCCACCATTTGTGTTACCCTAAGCACTGTGATTCTGATTTCCCATGGAATAACTCTTCAGCATTCATTATAAATGCTAAATACTAAATGTTACCTATAAATGGATATTTCAAAGTGTTGCTATTGATACACAACAATACCTTATCAAGGTAAGTCTGTATAATCCATGAATCTGCATTTCACAGCCTCATAAGAAGAGTTCTGCATGGCTGGACATCATACTCTTACCTGTTTAAGTGCAAGTCAACCATTTCAAGGACCATTTTAAAGCAAATTTTAAGCACAGAGGGAAGTTTCTGAACCCTATATTTCAGCAATGTAAATTAAAGCTTACATGTCTTCATTTATAAAAATTTTAGACCCATCATAACTGATGATAAAGAATCCTCAAACTAGTAGGTAAAGCACATTCCTAATATTCCTAAACTCTTTGTGAGCTCTTCTTTAGACAAGGTAAAGAGAAACAAGCCAGTTTCCAGGATAGCTCTTCAAGACCTCAGAATTTATTAAAAAAGATGTATGTAAAAGCAAAGAAAAAATTACTAATTTACCCTTGATCAGGAAGGAAACTGATGTTTATTCAAGAACTACCAGTCTGCACAGGTTCCTCTTTCTTCTGTTCTTCAAGATTTTCTGCCTTGTCTGCATATAAGATTTGCAGGGAAGACAGGAGGAACTCACAGTCCTTTTTTTTTCTTTTTTTTTTTAATTAGAACATTTTATTTTTCTTTAAACAATCATGGCACAAACCAAGAAGCATCAGTAAATTAATGGACTATAAGAAACTTCCTGGATTGAAGTAGGTTGATTGAATAATCAAATTCTAAGGCCTAATGGAAATAATAAACCTTATTCAGTCTAACTTTGCAAAAACGGAGGAAAAAAAGCCTACTCATAATTTTTGTTGGAGAGATTTTTACATCAAATGCCTAATGAGATGGCAAGCATGCATGAATAATTATTTTTACTTACTGTTCCTATTAAAGAAAAGATGAGCTATAATTCTTTCACTCAGAAATAAAAATCTTCCCTGATCATTAACATTACATAGGCTTTTTACTTATTATTCAAAGGCAGCACATTTAAATTGAGTTTCAAATAGGCAGAATAAATATCTGCCTTAATAAAAAGAATGTTTTTTCTCTGCTTTATAATATTTTAATTACTTTTAAAGAATTGAATGGGCATGGCAGAAAAATTTCGACCTTATCCCATAGCAAGAAAATAAAATGAAATCAGAAACCTCTCTCAGAACTGTAAATGAATTGTTTTCAAATATCAAATGAAAAGTAGTTCCAAGTTTTCTGATAACAGTAGTGTTGTCAGTAACTCTAAAATTAGTATTTAAATTTACAATTCTCAGAACACTATTTTAATATAGTTCTGTGTGAAAAATCTGCACTGATACTGAATAAGCTGGTTACTAAATCTCAGTACAAAGTAAATATTACTAGAGAAATATATTAACTTTGACTTTAAGTGGCAAAGGTGTCTGATTTTGTTGATCTTAATGGCATGAAAGGTGTTAATCTACCACCATAGAAATTTTCTTTCTAAATGTATCCTATAACCTGTCTAGAAGGGACTTGAGAAATCTTCCTGTTTGTGGTGCTATTTTTTTCTTCTAAATGAAGCTTTCCTCAATGTGTCCCTCAGTCACAGCTGTAAGCTAGATAAGTAATAAGATGAAAATTAGCATGCACATTTTCCATAAAAATATGGTGTTTTGCTGACGCTACAAGAGATATCATTTATTTTAATTTTTATTCATATGCAGAAAATTAAAATACAATTCTTGACTTTGTTAAAGAGAACCACTTGGAGTAATGGTGGTATTTTCAGATACTTTGACTTTAAGACTATTTTCTTTCTTAACAAAAAAGCGTGCCCAAATTCTTCCTGTTATATTTATTTGATATAAATGGCAAAGGGATTCTTACCACTTATGGCCATTAAAGTCTTGGAACTAGAGTTCTTTCCCTCTGGCTGACATTGCAGCCCTGTTTCTCTGATTTTATAGTTATGCATAAGAAAACTGGTTCATGGACAGAGAAATTCGAGTCGAGAGTGTTCTATCAGCCTATCTTTAGGCAGAAGAGCTTAAAGAGCCTTTTCAGGTATTCTGTAGGTGACTGGGATTTCATTGTAACCTTTGATGTAAACCTCTTTTGTAACCTTTGATGTTCTGTAAAATTCTCAAACCTTAAAAATTTATTAAGCCTCAACTCTCTTATTGTTAGTTGTTGCTGGAGAGCATTTGAGTTCAGACTGCCCACTGTATTCCCTAGCACTACAGAAAGTTGTTTTAATGCCATATAATTACCTTCTCCTCCCTTACAGATTTTACTCTAACAGATGAACATCTCTTTCTATGCCTTCTCTCAAAACTTCAGAACTGCCTGAAAACACATTCAAAGCCTCCTTAAAACTCTCCTTTGCTGTACTACTTGCACAAAACCCTAGCATCAATTAGGCACTGCTGAGATCACTGCATTGTGTATCGATCAGAACTGCCTCACTGCCTTGTACTCCCTCAGCACATCTGTTTCAGACCGTTGTCTCATCTTAAATGCACACTGTAAACACCACAGGGAAGAGAGTTCTTATTCTTTGTTTGCACACTACCTAGCATAAGAGAGTTTTGGACCACAGCCAAGGCATCATGATAGTACAAATATCACTATATTACATAAAAAAGGTATAAAAACTAACACACCATGGAAACACATCTGAAGTAGGCAATTATTTTTCTCTAGAGTTATTTTTGCAGGGTCCAAACTGTATAGACTTTGATGCTTTCACAGCATTTGAGCGATATGCATTTTTCCTTCTACCGAGCACCACATTTTCAGAGTTAGAATTATTATCTCCTGTTATCACTGAATATTTACACCTGTGCTGAATTAGTTTTCCCAAGGAAAGCTTCTCCATAGCCCAAATTACAGTGAAAGAATAAAATTAGAACTGCAGCTGTCCGACACAGAAAATGATCACAGAGGAATGCTTTCTCTATTCCAGAATATATTGGGACCCAGAAATTCACTGAAAGGTACTGAGGTAGTCACGGTGACTATGGGAAAGTGCTGGAACAACCAGATATCACCAGAAAGCACATTCCCAAGCCTTGACATCTGCACCAACCATAAAGTATGTCAACTTATGCCATATTTCATTGGAGTGAGGGATAGTGACACAAGAACCCTATGCTTTTATGTTGCCAAAGAAAAACGGGTTAGTCTCAGGAGTAAAAGATTGTTGGGAGAAGTTTGGAGGATAATAAGCAATAAATGATTCAGGAAAAGTAAGTCATAGGGCAACATGAGGCATTGCTACAAGAAGATTAAGGCTGTGGTGAAAAGCATGCTGTCACTTGGATTTTTTTTCCCCACTGGCTTCAGTGAGTTTTTGTTAAGAAAGCTGACTAGGCACAGTGTAACGGATAATTAACAAAACCAAAAACTACAAATTCTTGGGCCTATCTGTGGAAGCAGATTTCCCTCACAGAAGGCAAATATTACTGCTCAGTATGGTGAAATAAAGAATCATAGCCACAGTACTAAAGGATTTCTGAATCAAGAATAAAGATACATTTGTACATGTATGTATGACAAACACTGAGCAAGAAGCAAGGAAATTGTGGTAAGGTGCCATTGCTGCAGTTACCAAGTCATTCTGAAACCTTCATCCTAATAGCCCTAGTACAGCTCTAATACCAAACAAAAATAAAGCACTGGAAACTGAGGGAGCAGAAGGGAATCAAGAAGGAAAAGTTTGGAATTAAGAGCTAGTAGCTTATAAGAATATTTCTGCAAGTACTCCTTACTTTTTATTGCTTTTTTTTTTTTTCCTCTTCAACACTTACAGTAAAAGAGTCCTAAGAAGCTGGCTGCCTTCATTTTAATACTGTGCACAGATAAGAATAGGCTACTCCTTATAGCTTGTTAAAAAATATCTTCTAGGAATTTAGTTTTTTTCCAGGGGAAGAGCATTCTGTGAAAATTAACATCCATCTCACCAGAGAGCCTTGTTAGAGAAGTATGAAAATAAATCAGATTGCTGCAGCATGATGAAAGCTGTGAGCTACAACACAGAACATCTTTTTCAAACCATTTTTTTTTACCCTATCTTTATTCTCACTGACTTTCCAACCGCAAGAAAGCTTGCACAGTGAGTATAAATCATATCCAGGAGGAATTTCTCTTTCTGAAAGGCTGGGAGCAGACACATACATGTTGTTTTATTCTTCAAACAATGCGATGAATTTTTTATAAGCTGTGAAACTCAGCAGCTTCCATGAAAGAGATACCAAAGGTAGACTGAGACTCTACCCTCCCCTTCCCTCTCCCCTGGTTCATTGCCTGTTCTTCAAAATTAACTTCTGCACACGTGAGAAGCAGAACAGATTGTGGTCAGATGAAACTCTAAGAAATGAAAGGCTATAAGTTGAACTGTGTCATGTATTTGAAAGAGCAGAAGGCAAAGGATTTTTTGCAGCACATTCATGTCCTCTTTGTCTGGTGAAGGGGGGGGGGGGGGGAGGGAGCCAGTGTGGTTAGTGTTATCCCAGGAAAGAAAGCATTAATGCTGGAGGATTGGGAACATGGGCAGGTGATGTTTCAAATCACTTATGACAAAGCTCGTAAGATACTTTACACAACAGATTGCAATTTTCGGAATTCCTTGCAGTACTGTTTGTTTTTTTTTCCTTCTGCATTCAGACTAACAGTTTATTTTCTCCCAGCTCAGCTTTGACTCACAGAAACCTATTGAAGTTCATAAACCATAGATATTCCAGACCTGATTCTTTCCTACTAAGCAACTCATGCATGATTTATGTCTGTACAAAGCAGATGTAAGTGAACAAGACTGAACTGATTGCATTTTATACCTGCTTTTATCTGGATATAAAGGACTGCATAAATAGCAGAATATGAAGCCATTTTCTTAAATGAGTAGAGGAAGGATCTCTTTTTCCAAACTTCAGTTCCTGCTGTCAGACTGGAAGTCTACTCATCACTGCGTTACATGGAGAAGAATTCCATTTTCACCAATGCATTGTGGTATTATATGTTTGTAGAGCTAAAACAAATCTGGAGGAAGCAGCAAACACTTTTGCTTTAAGTCTGGACAAATTGTTTATCTTCCTCATATAAAACCTGTTATCTGGTGAAGACATCTTTTTGCATACAAATATAATCTGATTACCAAGGTGAGGTAAATTAGTAATGTAGTCATGGAAAGAGACTTTCAACCTGGGAATGACAGGGCTTGGCAGTATGAGTGGAAATCAGGGATGTTAATTAAGATTCTTAGGCTTGAAGTTTTGGGCACGTGCAGCTCCAAAGCATCTTTAATAGATGATGCAACAGGCAGGCTAGCAAGACAGAAAAGAGATAAGATGGAAAATGTGAACACGACCAAGGCTGAAAATCACTGAAAAGCACACTGCCATCATTACTCAAGCAAGATTACACATACCTTCTTGAGCTACCTGTGACATAGTAAAGATAGCCCTTCTAGACTTCCCTATCACTTCTCTTAGTCTTTCAGATTTTATGATTGTTAATAAAAATATTCCTTGTTGTACCCTTAATCTACAGCAGCATGAGTTTCCTGAGCCAGGGTTCAGTTCCAGTCCAGAGATTTGTTCATAAAAGTACTGCACAAGTCATAAGCAAGAATAACTTTTGGGTGATAAGGCCTGAGGGAGGAAAATGAACATTCCTTGCTCCAGTCTGTGCTTGCATTGTGCTCCTGTATCAGAGACTTATAAATGTCTTGCTGTAAAATCAATAGGAACACTTTTCAGTCTCTTGAAGAGGACAAAAAATATGAATTCACAGTCTTTCCTCTTCAGATTCTTCAGCTACTCAAAATACAGTGACACTTAAAGCTTCTTATACTTCTTAAAAGTTTTAGTTTGAAAAAACCACCCAGCCTTGAATTGCCATGTATTTGACTAGAAAGAAATTTACAGAAGAAAAAGCATTAAGCAAAGAATGACCTAGGTCACAGAAAAATATTTTTTAATTTGATTTGTCACTCTCACTCCTGATCCATCTCTGCCAATCAGAAATCATTCATCATTTTACAAGATTAAGCAGAAATTAGTTCAATTGCTATTTTTTCATCAGAAGATATAAAACATCCATTCTGGCATGAGGAATAAAATTTTTAAAATTGATATTTAACTTAGTTTTCCAACCGTAACTGTTTCTGATATTCTAAATGCTGTATTATGGCATATCTGCTTGACTGTGAAAGCTCAGTTTCAGTGAGTAGAGCTATCAAACAAGAAACTGAGCCTATTTGTATTCAAATAAGGATTAACATACGTTGGTTTCTTGTTTTTATCCTCCCGCATTTTTTAAAAGTAACCCACATCTAAAGGCACAGAAAATCTGAAATTCAAGAAAATGAGAATAAAATGAAAAAATAAAAATAAAATGAGACAGAATCTTTGTGGAGTGAAGAAAATGCTATATTATATGGAAGTACAATATTTTTGATCTAATAAAACGCATTAAAATAAATCTAGCAAATCTGCACTTTAAGTTTAGAAACCAGAGATGAGAAGTTTTTAAAAGATTCAGTTTTCTATAGTTTGAAAATACCCTGCTAATTAAGCCCAGTGATACATCTAAGGCTACTGTTCTTGTTTAGGAAGTAGCCACAAACAAAATGTACAAGGAAGGATACTGCCTGTGGTTGTGTTCTCCAAGAATCCATAAACAGTGGATTTGTACATCCCTGCCTCATTCTTAGCAGTCGTTCAAGCATTTGCAGAGACAAATATAGCTTAATTTTTTCAAAGAATATTTAAGAAATTTTAGATGATGCAAACAAGACTGACTGTTTTCTTGGGGTAGTGGTGATGCATTGTTTTGTTCTGACACTGATGATAATAATTTTTACTGTTACGAGTTTGGTACATTATGTAAAACAAGTAAAGTAGGTAGAAGAACCACGCAGCAGTATGTTTGATTTTGTGTTTGATTTAATTAAAAAAAAAAACAGATTAAATTATTATGATGCTCTATTTTCTCATGTTATTCCACGGTTATTTCTATAACTCATAAGAGAGACAAAATAACTACCTAAAATACTAATAATTTGGAATATACACCTAGGTATTCTAAGGCTTTTTAAAGTTGGATTTCTTTTTCTCTGTTACACAAAAAAATAAAATGTGGATTGTAATCTTTCAACTCAAAATCATTTGAAACTCCAATCCTGTTGTTTTACTGCATAGCAAAGCATCTTTCTTCTCAAAACTTTCCTCATTTTATTATAATTCTTTTTGCAATTAAAAAACTAATATGCGTAACCAGAGATATCAGTATCTTACTTCTGAAAACAATGAAGTTATGTTTATGAAACTTGATCGCTGCATCATTTAAGCACAATACAAGAACTGGAAAAGACAGCGTTTCAAAGTGTTTGTATGGGTGCGAGCTTTTCAAACATCCTTTACAGCATAACTGAAACCTAATTGCAAAACCAACCACTTTCCAAACACTGTGAAAAAAATCAAAATCTGTACAATAATTGTGGCCTCTCCCTCACTCTCCAAGAGACAATGCTCCATAGTAGAGAATCAGGCTGATGCCAAGATACTCTCAGGCTAATATCAAGTTAACAGTAAGACGCTTGCTGATTATCTCTGAACATCAGACCCCAAGACAGGAATCTGCAGCTTACCTGTTGACCAGCTTTCATAAATACTACCTCACTCTTTGGCTGAGATTCAAGTGACTTGAAGCCACTCTGTTTCCTCAGGCCACATAGCAGAAAGAAACTCTGCAAAGGGGAAGGTGGCAGCTGGGCTGACTGCATCTGGGCCTCCCTGGTCATGCTTCTCTGTTGTTGTATTAAACAGCTGCCTTAAGCACATGAGGAAGTGCAGGAAGGCCAGAGATCTTTTTAGAAGTGGGAATTCAAAAGCATAGATGGCTTTATTGCCAGGTAATGACATATGGAGCTTTTTACCTCTAGATAACTACATGAAATTGCCTGAGGTCAGCAATGACTGAAAATTGTGACAATTAGATGGCTGCTTTGTGGCCTATAAGAAATGAATTGGTGGCCTCATTCCAGTTCTCTATCATAAAACAATTACAGCTAATGCTGATTGACATCCTTGATTGCAGCCATGGCTGAGAGGCCAAGGCTGAATGAGCCTTGAAAATAAACTGCCCTTCAATCCATAAAAGTCAATTCTCCCAGTGAGAGGTGAGGCTCATGCCGATTTGAGAAAAAATTCACCTTCTCTCTCTCTCTGTAGAAAGAAAGTTTAGCCCTCATGCTAAGTAGCATGCCTTCACTGCCACCACTTACAACAGCACTGGACAGGCAAGTCCTCTGGCAGAGCCTGGGTAAGATTTATTACTCTTTATTGCTCGCATTTTAGATGCATGAAGGATTTCAAACAGTGAGACCCTGATGTGCCAAGTGCTGTGCAGACAGGGTACCAGCCAGTCTCCACTCCGAACTGCTTGCTGTCAAAACAAATGGGAAGCAAGCAGCATTGTTTCCAGCATTTGACAGGCAGGACATGAAGTTTGGTGAGACAATATTGCATGGTGCCTGAACACTTTTTTTTTTTTCTTTTCATTTTTTCTTGGCTTAAAGCTTGCTTTCTGAAGCATTTTTTGTGGTAAGACTAATTTATCTAGGAGGCAAGTGGTGGGGGTAGCTGTGTGGAAATCAACAACACTGAGGACAGTTTTACATTTGAGAGACAAGGAGTGTTTACTTGCAGATCTGTCCTGTGACCAAATAACTCCAGCTTGGCATGGGAGACTGGGGGATGATAGAATTGCGTCCTGTGAAGGCAAGATACAAGTGGGCACTTCTCTGCTCCCTCTTACCTGCTGGCAAGGCCCAGAAGATGGGAACAAAGGAGTTCCTGCTGATGTCCAAAAACCAGAATTGCTGACATCCAAAAACCAGAATCTGTCACTCCAAAGAGAGCTGACTTGGCCACAGACTTATGAATAAGTTTGTACTGTCTTTGGTAGAGGTCAACTGAACAGCACAACCTACAGTGACCCATCACTACTGAAAATTAACATCTGAACTACAAGCTATGCTGGAATCCCAACGATGATTATCTCTCTCTTACTTTTTTTTTTGACTCCTACCTTTTATTTCCTATCTCTTTTCTATTACTTGTCTTTCCTTCTCTACTCCCTAAGCAGCTAGGATTTTTAATAAATTGGTTGGGCTAACAACTGGACCATTGTGTCTTAATCTCACTGTTGGGTACACGTGTCAAAAGGACCTCCACTCCCTCATATAAATTGGAGCAAAACACACTGGCACTGTGGCAGAGAGCAAGGAGCTGAAACAGAGGATTGGATTGCAGCTGTAAAGAGAGTTAAAACTGACAAGAGGAGAATTCCATGTCACAGAGACAACTCCCTGTGCAGTTTGCTGATTTCCAACAGTGGCAGGGGGAAAACCTGTTGTACCACAAAAATGAAACAGTGCAAGGATGTCCATACACTTGAAGCCCTTCTAGAATCACTGATGCACAATGGAAGTGAGAAAGGTTTTGAGACTGAATTTGGAAGAAAGAGCAAATTAGATTACTGTCCTTTACATTAATTTACAGCACTGATGTCTGGCTAGATGTTATCCCCAACACACTCAGACCAGATATTCCTTAAGAAGCTATTCTTCAGTCAGATAAAATATTTCACGTGGGAAAAAAATAATAATAATAATAAATAAATAAATAAAACTCTGTTCCCATTGTTTATTTCAGAGCAGAAAGGTCAGTTTGCACTGTCTATGTAAAATATGTATAGTGGTAAACACATGCTTTGATTATCATTTGAAAATGTCATGCTATTAAAACAAGGCAAAAAAAAAAAAAAAAGATGAAGAAAAAATAGTTAGAGCCATCCTATGCTATCCATGATTAAAATATACATCTTCTGAGCAGTGGTGATTGAAAAAGAAGGGAATTAATGTCTGCATAGCAACATGATTCTGTTCTGGCCTTTAATGAAAATCCAAGGATTCAGCTTTTCCACTGTTTTCTTTGAGTCACATTATAGTGCATGGGCTGTGCTGCTGCTTATCTTAGACACTTCAGTACAGGTTCAACTCCTGAGAAAAGGTACACAGCAGCAAAAATTCACCATACTGTTTTTCGAATAGACTACACTGAAGATTTTCAAGTAAAGTCTTGAAATAACCTGAGGTAAATATAATAATAACAATAAAAATAACTGCCATTGCCTTTTTATTAGGACAATCAAAGAAACCTAGAGGAAAACATCTTGATTCTCAGATGAGCACAATCAAGCTAGAATCTATTTGATCTTACTTTTTTTAAAATGACAAGTGTCTTTCTCAGGCATTACATTTTACAAGGTAAAAAAAAAAACAGTGACAGCTGTTATTGGTTGACCTGGTGTACAAATGAGAATGACATCTATTCTTTCTGAACTTTCTGAGCTGTTCTTGTTGAATTACTCATGAACTAGAACAGATTCTTCTTAGCCACATACACAGCATTAAAGACTTTGTTTAGTTCAAGTTAAGATGGTACCATTCATCAACTGAGATACAGTAACTGGCTGTGGGTGTTCTTAGTCCATTTCAGTTCCAAAGAATAATAAACTAGCTTAATTCAACAGCATGTTTTAGATATTGTATGATCTCAGAAAAGGTATAAGTTACTAGGTAATAAAGATAGAATGGATGAAGCAAGCTATAGAAATCAAACCAGACTAGCAGGATTACAGGTAACCAGTGATAATTATTTTTGGCATTATTGCAGTGAAAGCGTTAACGTATTTTTTCCCTTTTTTGCTGTGATTTTTGCTTCCACTGATCACAGTATTTTATTAGAGTATCAAGGTCAGGTTCCCTCTTCTGTGATTCTTACTACATGTTACCTGTAGGAAGATAACATGTATGTGCTAACTGAAGAGACCTTCAATATCCGATCATTAAACACTGATGTCATTAATCACTGATGGAAAAAAGAGAAACATTGGAAATTGGAAATCCATCTCCTTAATTCATAAATTTGAATAGATTAGCAGTGCTCTTTCAACATAAGTACACCAAAAGCAAAAAAAAAAATGTTTAAGTTACCATTTAAACTCTCTTTCTAAAACACAAGGCCAAAAATTCCCCAAGACTTAGAAGTGCCCTTGCGGCCAAGAAGGTCAATGGTATGCCAAGGTGCATTAAAAGAGTATGGCCATCAGGTTGAGGGAGGTGATCCTCCCCCTCCACTCTGCCTGATGAGACTACACCTGGAGTACTATGTCTATTTCGGAAATCCCCAGTTCATGAAAGTCAGCAAACTGCTGGAAAGAGTCCAGCTAAGGGCCACAAAGATGGTCATGAATCTGGTTCATCTTTCTTATGATGAAAGGCTAAGAGACTTAGGACTGTTCACACAAAAGAAGTTCTCTTTTCCAGAGACCAAGAAGAGATCTTATCAATGCTTATAAATATATAATGGGTAGATGGGGCCAGACTCTTTTCAATGGTGTCCAGAAACAGATGAAGGGGCAATAAACCAAGATTGGAATGTAGTTAGTTCCATAAGAATGTGAGGTAACACTTCTTTATTTTGAGAATGGCAGAACACTGGAACAGGCTGCCCAGAGAGACTGTGGTGTCTCCTTCTCCAGAGATATTCAAAACCCATCTGGATGTTCTCCTGCGTAACCTACTGTAGGGAACCTGCTTTAGCAGGCAGTTGGACTGGATGATCTTCAGAAGTCCCTTCCAACCTCTGTGATTCTGTGACTCTAGAAAAGTTTCATATAAGTTAACATCAAAGTAAAACACTGTCAAAAGAAATATTATAGGGTTTTTTTTCCTCTTTCTTTTGTCTTTTTTTTTAGAGCACTGAAGATGTTGAACAATTAAGTAAACTCATTATGAATAACTGCTGCAAAATCCTTTTACTGTAGTTCTTTGCAAGTCAGAGTAATTTATACAACTTCTGATGAATTACAGAACATAGTTCAAAAAACAAACCTAGTTCTCAGATGTAAATCTAGTGCAGAATTCATCCCATTGACTGAAACAAGTTCTGAATTTATCTCATGAATTTAAAAAAATCCTAATTCAAAAGGCAACATTAGTAAACCTGGAGGCCTGCAGCACTCTACTTTTTCCATCCTTCTTTTATTTAATTAAGTACTCCTTCTAATTGAAGGAAATGACTCTATACAATCCGTTTTTGTGCTCCATAAACGCATTGTAAGCTGCAAAACCAGAACAGTATTCTGATAAGATTTTATATGCCATTATAGACTGGACTTCTTCTCTATAGGCTCTGTCCCACAGGTTTGAAAATCTTGACCCAGTTCATCATGATACATCCAGAATGTTTCATGAGATAACACTCTTTGGCTAAAGCATACCTAGCAAACAAAACATAAGTATATGCAACATCTTTGTTATTGTGACAAAAATTGTGTGTACAATAACTATGAACCATAAGTTTTGGTTTGATATATTGATTTAGATGAGTATTGGTAGTACATTTACTGAGAAACTCCATTTCTGACATGTAAAATAAATCTTTTAGCTACATGCTGTTGGGGTTTCACAGAGCACTAATTTCAGAGATTGGACTATATGAAGTATCTGTGACCTGTAAATACTGGAATGGTTCTCTTCTCAATTCACCAGATTCTGAGAGTGTTTAAGACAAATGAAGGCAAACGTGATATTTTGTTTTTAATGAAAAACATATGCATTTGAAAGTTTAGCCTAAGTAAAACTTAATAGATGAGAAATCATAATAAATACCACTGGATAATTTTCAGGCAAATTTTTATGAAACAACATTACTGACGTTCACACAGCTTAATCTGTGGCACGATGATGGAAACAGCTTCTCTTCTGATATTCCAGTCATAAACTTATGAATAAGTTAGGTATACACAATTAGCTTAAACATTTACACATGCAAATTTTTTGTGCAAATTCCCAGCTGAGGACTGAAAACCAAGGTATTTGCATAAGCAAATAGCCAGCTAGCTTTTTACTGGGTCACATGCATTAATAAATATCTGATTTGTGTATGCACAATAGCTGTTTGTAGGCAAATGTATATGTGCAATTGCTCACCTCTGACTTCAAAAATTTTGTTAAACTGGCAACAACTTTATCCATGTTTTTTACTTAAACTTGAATAGTTATAGTAGTGTAAGCTACATATGAAGCCAGATCCCTGTAGCTTACCAACCCTCCAGAAATGGAATTCCTTACACTCCAGTTTTGGTACTGGAAGAGGATTATAGGGATGGTCACACATTGGCTGAATCTGGCTCCAGAAGGGACCTGCTGCTTTTCAAATATGAGACCATCAACAAGGCCCATAATACCTCTGTGAAAACAAATTTTAAGGAAGGATGCACAGCACCTATAAGAACGAGGAGTGAGGAAAATTGGGAGAGAAACAGCTCAGCAGACCTCAACATCACCACAGGAGGAGGGCAGGAGGTGAGCATATCTCCATGTGCAGCCATAGAGGAGCCTCTGGTATGGCAGTAAATGTAGCCTGGAGGATGTATGCCTGTGGCTACATGGGCAGGAGCAGCCCCAGGCCAGAACTGCAGCCTGTGGAATTGGGAATGAAGACGTGAGGTTGAGACTGTAAAGAAGTAGGTCAGGGAGGAAGACTTTTAGATTTCTTCCTCACTATCCTACTCTATTTCTAATTGGCAATAAATTAATCTTCTTGGAGTTAGGTCTGTTTTGCTCATGACTGTAATTGAACTCACTGTCCTTATCTCAGTGCTTAAGCTCATTTATCTTATTTTCTCCCCTTATTCTGCTGAGGAGGAAAGTGGAAGCAGCGGGGTAGGTATGTGGCAGCCAGCCAAAGTTCACTCACAACACTGTAGACTGAATGCAACTATTGTGTCCCATCTTTAAATCCTGGAGAAATTAATATTTGGCATTGTCTCACACAACAGCACATAACACTTGTAGGTAGCCTCAAAGGTATTTATCCCTGCTTGTATGAAGCAGCAGTGGAACCAACAGAGTCTGAAAGCAGGAAAAAAATGCAAAGAGAAAATCCAATTAATTATTTTGCTTTGCAAGAAAGATACTATGATTGGAAAATAATAGTATCAGTGTTCTAATTTTACAGAATCAGTTACAATGAATCATTACATTGTCTTCTAACTGGAACTTTGACAGATATGGAACACAAGGAGATGACAGAGAAAGACAAAGTTCACATATCAGCTCCTCTAAAAACCAAACAGAATGTATCCTTACAAAGTCTTTGTCAGAACTTCTGAATGTAACTTCCTATATAGTGGAATTATACATCCAGATGGTCATATATAACCTACACAGATATTATACAAACCATAGGTACAGTCATGCCTTAATGTGAAGTTAGTTCCACAGCATACGTGGAATGGAGTATTCTCAGCATTCTTTCATTTATAGAACACAGGAAGCTTATTTATAGAAGACAGGAAGCTAAAATAGTTTATCCTATTGATAAAATTAAATATATTATTGTTCATGATGAAAGGCTATCTGACACAAGAACAAACACCATCTTATAGCAGTCTGCTCCTAAGTAGTTCTTCTGATGCCACTGCAGCTACACAGGAAGGAAAGTAAATGCAAAGGATACTAACACTATCCAGTTTCAAGCCTGAAGCATCCATAAAGTATCTAATGACCAAACTGTTTAATAAAATGCTATTTTTCAACATACATGTTATGTATTCTATGGTAGATTAGATATCCACAATTCGCAATTTAGAAGGATACTTTATAATGTTTGTTTCACATATGACAAAAAAAAGATAACAAAATAAAGAGATGCTGTGGGAAGAAAAACTACCTCATTTTATCAAAAACTTTAAATGTCAAAATTTTGTTTCACAACTCTTACCAATTCTTCAGAATTCTGTAGCTTATTGATTACCTATAATAATCCCTTTTCTTACCTAAAGCAAGCTGTTATAGAAAAGACAAGTATGATTCTGAGCTACTCATGAGCCTGGACAACACAATATGCCACCTGGTTAATAATAGATGCAGCTCAAAATAATGCCCCAAACCTTAGATACAGCAGCAGCATTAAGTCATGGACAGTTAATACCTGAAGCCTCACTTACTGATTTTGCGTGCTTTGCATTCATGGGGAATCTCAGTGAAAGTTCATTGCTTGTGCAGACTTTAGATCAGGCCAGTACATTCAACACTTTGATCACAGAGGCTGCTGCTCACTGTGAGGAGGATTCATGATCACCCTTTTGATTGTTCCCCTTACTGGTCTTCATACACATTTGTACATTTTCAGTGAAGGCTGTACTCACTTTCTATGAAGAGTTGCTCTTCACTGTTCATACCAGGATTTGTCCAGTATCTTTAAAACTGCTTCTAATCAGCTTGTGTCACTACTGTAACAAAAGCAATGAAGCAAGAATAGCCAGTGATAACAGCTACAGAAGTCCTCAAGTACAGCTCTTAGGAAGGCTCAAATGAAGATAGCATGCATACCTTTCTTTGAATTCATTTCTTTGAATTCATAGGTTTCAATCAAATATTTATACTGAGTAGAATTTCTATTAATATTGTTTCTGCTTTTCCTGGTGGAGAAATTACTTTCAGTTGCAAAACCTCCAGAATACAGAACTTGCTACAAGAAATGTGCTACTCTAGTGATCAAGCTACAGTAGTTGAAAAGGATACTTTAAAAAACATTTCACTGTATAGCTACATATTAGAAGATTTCTCTTCTTTCCTTTCCTTTCCTTTCCTTTCCTTTCCTTTCCTTTCCTTTCCTTTCCTTTCCTTTCCTTTCCTTTCCTTTCCTTTCCTTTCCTTTCCTTTCCTTTCCTTTCCTTCCCTTCCCTTCCCTTCCCTTCCCTTCCCTTCCCTTCCCTTCCCTTCCCTTCCCTTCCCTTCCCTTCCCTTCCCTTCCCTTCCCTTCCCTTCCCTTCCCTTCCCTTCCCTTCCCTTCCCTTCCCTTCCCTTCCCTTCCCTTCCCTTCCCTTCCCTTCCCTTCCCTTCCCTTCCCTTCCCTTCCCTTCCCTTCCCTCCTTTTCCTTTCTTTTTTTCCTTTTCCTTTCTTTTTTTCCTTTTCCTTTCTTTTTTTCCTTTTCCTTTTCCTTTTCCTTTTCCTTTTCCTTTTTTCTTTTCCTTTTTTCTTTTTTTTCTTTTTTCTTTCTTTTTTTTTATGAGAGGAAGAAAGGACAGCATATTTATCTGATTTAAAGCTGCTAAAATATATGACTTCAAATACTTTTGTAAAGACTTATTAGAACACGTTATTTATATGACAGAAAATTAGATATTGAGCACATCTAGTTTAGGAGCTTTATATGAAGCTTAAGTTTGTCTGAGTGTACACTGTTAAAAAAATAAATTCTTTTCCAGTCTCTAAAGATCTACCCCAGCTATAGAAGACTCATAAAATCATATCACACTAACAAAAGTCTCTCAGTTGTTCATTCATGTCTCATCACAGAATGAAACTCTTGTGTTCTGAGAAGTGTGCAAGTATGTGTTTCTTTTACAGTGTCACAACAGGTCATCCAGTAAGAGGAGAAAAGCAAACTCTCATAAAACTTAAACTGTAAACCCATGAAATTGTAAAGACAGAAAGTTCAAAGTGCCATCTGATTTTGATAAAATCCCCAGACAATCAGATTACCACCTGAATCTCTTTTACGCACATAAATGTCCTTGAAAGTGAGGGCACTTTTTACAAGTGTCTTTAGTGGGATGGAAATTTCATCTAAACAAGATAACTTGAGGAAAAAAAAAGAAATAGGAAGAGATCTTTATATAAATTTATATTTAAATAAATACTGGGCACTAGAAGGAATTAGCCAAAAAGCTAAATTAGCCAAATCTACACTTTTATGTAGATACCTGCTTTTCTAACATTATTGTTGAGTATCTGTTTCTGTGAAGTGATGAACATTCAGAGAGTTTACAGATATTCAAGAACACTTAAAAAAAATAAGGGATGCTTAGATTCAGGCTACAGATAGTTAATTCAGTCAACTCTGGCTACATTCTTTCAGCTATGCATTTCTTTAGTAAAGTTGCAAGGATACAAGTACACAGAAGCTACAGTGTTATGGAGCTTTAGTTCCACTCATCAGTAACAAGACTGTTTACATGCACAGGATCTCCCTAAACCTTTTTCTAGATCTGCCATGGCTCTGTCTTACCTTTTTGTAAGATCCTCTGTTATCAAACCATTTTGGTAACTCATTTATTTTTATTAGTGAGCATGATGGTAATGGCTGCATTTGGCTTCCTTTGTTGGTCAGCTGAATTTGCTGAAGAGTTGAAATTTAATGACTGATAAAATGAGGAATAGAAGGATAAAACCAAGATATAAAAGCCATATAAGAGAAATAAAGTTTGGAAGAAGCTACTTCGCTTTTAATTGAAACATAAATTTGAGGAACAGGATTATGAGATTTCATTTCAAAAAATGCGGATGGGAATTAGTTTCAAGAGTCAGAAGCTGGATATTGACCCATTCTGGGTTGATATGGCACACTGTGCAAAGATGTGTTTTAAGTTGGAGTAGTATAGTTCCAAGGGGATGGCAATCTGTAAGTTAAAATGAAAGAACAATACGTTCCATTTTATACCACTCTGGGTAGGAAAAACACTATTAATCTTTGTGCATATTAATAGATGATGCTGATGTCACTTTCTCATATTTACTTTCCTGTCCTTCAGTACAATGGGTCATCTGACAGAGCAGGACTGAGCTGTCCTTTTACCTTTCAGGCTAGGTCAGAGCAGCACCATCATCTGCCCAGATGACACCTGCACTGGCCCACAGCGCACTACAGCCAGGCATATCTGATGGGAGAAGTCAGTTTGCATGGGTGAAATTCAGGGGTGCCTCCCGACTTTCTGCTGCACATGCAACAGTGGAGAGATGTGGACAGACTTAAGCGGTCAATGCTTTGTTTCCTCCAACTGTGGAGTCCTTCATTACACGTTCATTTAAAAAGTTAATGGGAATTTAATAAAGGGATGCCACAATCCATTTGCACACATCATAAATTATCAGAAGCAGAAAGTTGTTTTGAATAACTAAAATGTAGAAGAGCAAGAAAGAGGAAGAAATCATCTTCCATGTTCTAGGGAGCCAGTAAGATCAACAGAGCTTCCACACAGCATTTAATTAGAAATATGTACATAGCACTGGAACAGACTGTTCAGAGATGTGTGCCATCCCAGGAGACTGTAAAGGTCAGGCTTGAGGAGGCTCTGAGCAACCTGAATGTCACTCAAAATGTCCTTGATGATTGCAGGGGACTTGAACTAGATGGTCTTAAAGGGTCATCTTCCAATTCTAAGGATGCAATGGCTCTATGAAAAACAATGCTTTCTTTGTCTCGGTGGTTCAGTGAAGACCCTTGCCCAGATTTAACTAGATTTTCCCTATCAAAGTCCAAAAAGAATCTAGTAAAATGAATAATTGGCCTTAAAAGGAAACAGAAAATGAAATATAGAAGAATGTTTTATTGTGGAAAGCTGCCTTATACAACTTCAAATATCTACAAGAAAGGTCTTACAGTGACTTTTTTTCATGAGGCTAACTTACTACTGGTAAGAATTAAAAATAATTGAACTGCAGTAGATTTTATTTACATATTAACTGTGTTCTGAATCCTGGGATTTAATCCTTGACATACCTTTTTCTACCACTGCAGATTACAATATACTTTAAACACAAATGAATTTTACATTTTCACATATTTACTGGAACCTTGTCTTCCAAGAAGACACCAGTCTTCAAAAGAAATTAAGAAATCACGTTACATAATAGAAACATCAAACTAAATAAACTTCAAAAGCAGGAAGAAGTATTAGGAGGAATATGTCAAAGAGAAACAAAGTTTTTGTATTAAAAATGGTCTGCAGTCTAAGTTCTAAATATATTCAGGTGGGACTCAGAAAACCATGAGGGATCATGAAGTTGGTTATCTCATCCCTGTACTCCCAGACATGCTGACTTCATACTACCTATACACTAGTGTAAAGAGCTTCAGTGTGACTTGGAGTTATCAGGCAGCAGCACACCAATAGTAATGCTGAAGGAAGAGCATGGTATTGTTATCAGACATTTCAAGCTTTCAGATCTAAAGTATGTTTTTATCTTCAAGTTATTTTTCCAAAAGTACAGTGTCTTTAGCTATTTTGCACATCACAGTTAGTAATCTTGTGAATAGCAAATGCAAAGCTTTAACAGTATGAATGAATTCATTATCTTTAGGAAACATTTCACTTTTATTTAATACCAATGAAATGTCTCCCATGCATATTAGTATTCTATCTAAATTTCTATTATTCAGAATCTTTAGAAGGTATACACCAGATTTTGAAAGCACAGTATTTCTGACGTAGGCTTGGTGATAACTAAAATTTTGATAAGTATAAAATACGGCCTAAAAACAGCATAGAAACTTCTGAACAGAAATTTCTGACTGCCTCTCAGACATTAGCAGGCATTAAGTCTGCTATTAAATCAAAGCTATAAAACAATATTCCTGCAAGAAATTCACACAAACCAGTAAACATATAAAAAATAATGCCTCATTTTAACTCTGTTGAGTGTTAATGTAAGCCTTTGAGAAAAAACTCTCATAAAAACACCAAAGTTGTGCATTAGGTGGCAAGAATCACCCAGGTTCTCCTTCCTGCTCCTAAAAATAAGCACTGGGCTGTTGTAGGATAACACGTGCATAGTGCTATCATGAAGAGGTTGTGGGGAAACAGGAGAATCTCATTTTGGCAGATAATGTATTATGGAGAGCAAAAATCTTCTAGAGTGGCAACAAATAGAAAATGCATTATTTTGTGAGAGGTGAGATAATGTCATTATGTTTCTTTTGCCCCATGTTATACATATTACACACCCTCAAAGCTTGTTAAGTATAATTTGACAGTATTATCACTGATGACTGAGAAACAACTTTAACAAATATTGAATGAAATTTTATGTTAAATGCATACATCATGGAGGCCTCTGAAGTTCTTGTGAATGTGAAATTAAACCATAATAGTTACACAGAAAAAAGTCATATAGAGGTGCCAAACACTTTTCTTATAGGTTCATAGGTTCATAAGGTTGGAAAGGACCTACAAGATCATCTAGTCCAACCATCCTCCTATCATTATCCCTACCCAAGTACTAAATCAAATCCCTTAGCACCTCATCCAAACGCTTCTTGAACAGTGCTAGGGATGGTGCCTCAACCACCTCCCTAGGCAGGCCATTCCAGTGCCTGACCACTCTTTCAGAAAAAAAAATGTTTCCTCAGGTCTAATCTAAATCTTCCCCGGCACAACTTGTGGCCATTCCCTCTCGTCCTGTCATTACTTATCAGGGAGAAGAGGCCCACCCCCCCTCACCACAACCCCCCTTCAGGAAGTGGTAGAGTGCAATAAGGTCTCCTCTGAGCCTCCTCTTCTCCAGACTAAACAATCCCAGCTCCCTCAGCCGCTCCTCATAAGACTTGTGCTCCAGACCCCTCACCAGTTTTGTTGCCCTTCTCTGAACATGCTCCAGGGCCTCAATGTCCTTCTTGTAGTGACGGGCCCAAAACTGAACACAGTACTTGACGTGCGGACACACCAGAGCTGAGTACAGGGGGATGGTCACCTCCCTGCTCCTGCTGGCTACACTATTTCTAATACAGGCCAGGATGCCGTTGGCCTTCTTGGCCACTTGGGCACACTGCCAGCTCAAGTTAAGCCGAGCATCAACCAACACCCCCAGGTCCTTTTCCTCTCTACATTCTTCAAGCCATTCTGCCCCAGGCCTATAGCATTGCATGAGGTTGTTATGGCCAAAGTGCAGGACCCGGAACTTGGCCTTGTTGAACCTCATCCCATTGAGCCCAGCTGTTCAGCCTGTCCAAATCCCTCTGAAGGGCCTCCCTACCCTCAGGCAGTTTGATACATCCTCCCAACTTGGTGTCATCTGCAAACTTACTGAGGGTACACTCAATCCCCTCGTCTAGGTCATCAATAAAGATATTAAACAAGATGGGCCCCAAAACTGACCCCTGGGGGTCACCACTCTTTTTCCCTTCTATTCTGTGTCTTCTTATGTAGAAACACAAAGTCTGAATCACCACATTGGCAGAAATATTTAAAATGAACCTATTCCTGAAATAACTTGTTTCTAATTCAGAGGACAATTTAAATGCAGTCTTACATCAATTAAAAAATTTACTTTTCCCACTTTTTACAGTAATTCTGTTGCAACTATTCTTCATATATAGTCAAAATTTTAGTTTAGCTGTGGTACAGATGCAGATAGTAACTGGCCTGTATGTGAATGTTCTCCAAAACCACAAGCAAGGAAAATGAAATTTCAAGCTAACTTTTTTTTGTTCTTATTTTATTCTGGTTTTTATCATTTATGATATGCCTGGAAGTTGCATTGTCAAGCACACATGACATACTGGTGTCTGAACTCTTCTGCTTTCTGACTCAGGTGACATAATTGTATGGTTTTCACATTGACATAAGTTTGTAATTTGTGCACTCGTATCTACTCCTGCCTTAGACCCACCCCAAGGCAGTTTGCATATAGTCTTGGTAAATTATTCCTTACCAGCCTCAAAAGGAAATCATGAATATGATCATCCTTAATTAGTCATAAGCATGAAGACTACATACCAGCAAAAGGAGTCTCCACTAATTGATTTCTTTGCCAAAATGCCATATTGCCACATGATTTAATATCTAACATTTTGCTTAAAAAGAGAAAAGCTACAGCAACATTCAGAAAAAAATAAAAACAAAACAAAATAATTCACTTTCTTTTCCACATTTCCTGAAACACCAAACTAAGTCAGACAAGAAGGGTGTATTTTGTTAATATTTGAATGTACCCATACCAATTTCCTTTATGTTAAACTATTTGGTTTCAAAAGATGTCTCTAAAATGAATTCTCAGGATCTAATAATAAAACAAAACACAAAGCTAGAATAACCTTGAAATAAGCATGCCATCAGGCACACATTTCATATGGGTAGTAATATTTTAATATAAGACCATGCAAAGTAGCCATTAATTTTTTGTGCTTGCCTAGTTCTCCACATTTCTTCTATTCTCTTCATATTGGTGCAACTCCAGTTGGTGTAGCTGAGATTCCTCTTATTAACAGGTTTTAAGGGAAATAAATCAGCCTCCTTTGCCAAAAACTTGTTTTGTGTAAAGAAAACAACTTGCTGCACAAAATCGATAGCTGCTTTGAACTGAAGTTGGAGGTTCTTTGCATTTGTGCTTGTTTAATACAGTTATTTTTTGGCAGTTAGATAGGACTGTGCAAATCTTCTTGAATAGTAAGCAATAAGCTGGAACAGGCATCTGCTTTAACACAAAGCCAGCGTTCTTTGTATTTCTGTTTTGAAGAACATGACTAAAATTTTATTTTAACCTGATCTTTAACATACAGCAGTTACAGAGTAGCAAATTTATGTTCCAAGACACAGCTACTACTCTAAGATGACAATTAAGAGGATATCTTGTTTGAAATAACTTGGTAAATGATTCTGTAAACAGCTGTAACTGAAATAAGCCTGTAAATAGTCAATACACAAACATATTTAAATAGCCTTACCTGTTTACTACTTTTAAAAGTCCAGTCCTTACTCTCTATCATGCAAAGTTTTTAGTATCTGGGTGATCAAAATAGAGTACTTGATCATGATACTCCCAACCTGTCATGGACAACAGCATCTCTCACGACACCACACTCAATATGCTTGAAACGAACCTGTAAGACACAGATATTCTTTCATTTTAATTGAAAAATAGCCAACTATGTCCTAGTTCAAGGAGCCATGTGAACTTAATCCGTTAATGTTATAAATGAGTGTGTACAATGCCATATTACATGGTAAATGTCAAAATACTCCAGATGAACAGTTTTTACTGAGTATATGCAGCTCTGTTGTTCTTACTGACCCATTAAAACCATCAGGATTAATAAACAGTGTTTATCTTAGAAACAAAACAAAATAAAATAAAACTACTTCTTACACAGATCTGCAAGACCCCTCTCATATGAACTGGTCACTCTCTGATGCAAGGTAAGTATAGAAAGTATAAGAAATAAAACAGTAAGTACAAGAAATAAAATAGAAAGCATAAGAAATCAAGCAGAGGAGGCAGGACACTCACTGACATGGCTCAAAAAGGACCTTCTGGTCAAACTGAGGGAAAAGACAGAAATGCACAAGGAAGCAAAAGCAGACATGTTGCCTGGGAAGAATACAGAGATGCTGTTCTGATGTGCAGAGATTGGATCAGGAAAGTCAAGGTGCAGACTGAACAGAACTGGATGAGAGAGGTGAAAAATAACAAGAGGTTCTGCAGGTACTTTGTTCAGAAGGGACAGGCTAAGGAGAGTGTATGTCCTCTGGTAAATGAGAAGGGAGAACCTGGTGACTATATACAAAGAGAAGGCTGAGGCATTCAACAAGTTCGTTGCCTCAGTCTTTGCTGGCAGTCAGGCTTCCCACATCTTAACAAGTGTGTGAACCTCCAGGTGGGAGGAAAGTCCCTTCCAGATAAATATAGGCTCTGTGAAAAAAGTTAGTTGAGCAAACTTTAAAAGCTAACTGAATGCTTTGCACTGAGGTGTTAACAGCTTCTTCATCCAATTCAGTGCATGCTGATCAGTCATTGATTGATGTAGAGGCTCCAGAATCATAAAAACTGAATTTTAGTGTGACAGAGGAAGGAACACACTAATATGCTTCAGAATAAATCTATTATCAAACTATAATACAAAATACAATAGGGAAAGGTACTTTTTCTTTAGCAATCATTCAATAGTCACATCTCTAAGCAAGAAAGCTTTTTGAGCAGAGATCAATAGATGTATAGATCCACAAACGAGCCTAGCTAAAAAAGTACAGTTTTCATAAGTACTTTCCAGAAAGTCAACAGAATACAGTGTTATTCAATTGCTGTATTTAAATTATCACAGAATATCTCAGGTTGTATATGGCCAAAGTTATACAATCCACATACTCTTCCAAGTTTTAATTTTACAGTGTTTTGAGAGCAATTGGCTAAGACTTGGAAATGTGTCTTGCAGATTTAGATACATCAGGATTTTATGACCAAAATGAGACACTTTGATCTTTAATGCAACTGAGAAAGATGGAAAGTAATAGGATCAAAAGATAAACAGTTTAGACAGAGGTTAAGAACTCCAGAAACTAGAAATTGTTACTAACATAGGCAGAAGACATTCCTGACACAGAGTAAGAGAAATTGTGCTTAAATCGTGGATATTTTGGTTATTAAGAAGAAATATCTTGCCTAAACATGGAGCAGACAAAGAACAAAAGAAGAGTACCTTGATCAATGAAGCATACTTGTCTCTGAATAAGATGGAGGAATGGGCAAATGTCTTGGGAATGCACTAACCTAACAGCACATTGCTTGCAAAGATGAAAGATCACCTGCTAGTTCAGGCTACCATAGAGCAGATTTCTCCTTCAGGATGCTTGAAAGTCTCCACTCATCCTATGAGTGTGAAAGTACAGAAAAATCTGAGTAAGGATGCTGGTGGGATGAGGGTAGAAAATGAGACAATGCTTTAAAATCAGCTTATTTGTACCTACTGAAAAATACAAGGGAAATCAAGCAGACTGTGTTCGAAGCAATCACTGGGCCAAAAATCTTAACTGAATATAAGTATGAAAAGTCAAATGCATGGCAACAAACATGGCCTTGTATATTCTTTTATAAATAAATTAGTGCCAAAGACAGTAGAAAAAAGTGATGTGACAGAAAAGTGTGTTTGACAGCCTTCCCTCATCCTGTTTTATAGAGAAGATCACCACAAAAACCAACAGACAGTAAGAAATTACCAAAACTGAATTCAGCAGAAATAAAGGAAAAAGTGAGTCCTGTACAGAAACCTCTTGATTTTTGGCTGGTGTGGAACCTGGAGTTAGACTCACTTGGTAATCCCTATATGTCCTTCCAAGTTGGGAAATTCTATGATTCTGTGATTTGAAGACAATCAGATGGATGAGTATGCAAGGGGGGACAACAGGATGTTTCCATGAGTACTGGGGGCTCTGACCCATGTCATTTCTCCACTGTAGAGAAGTTCTTCAGGACTCCTTTAAATGTAAAGATTTAAGAGAATATCAAGAGAATATAAAGGTCACACCTACCATCAAGATGGGTAAGAAGGAGTATCTTGGGAGTCAAAGGCAAATTAAGCAAATAATGTTGGAAATCTTTCACAAACTCAAGAAGAAGAAAGTGACTGGTAGTAGACACCATAGATTTATGAAAGGGAAACAGTTTAACAACCTGACAGCATTCTGTGAGCTTGTTGGAAGGAAAAGCACTGGATTCTGTTTACCTCAATATCAGTAAGATTTTCATCACTATCACTCATAACATACCCACATACAAACTGGTAGAGAACACATTAAATATGCACACACTGTGATATGTAAAAAATTATGCAAACAGCTAGCCTCCAAGGATTATGCTCAGTGGCACAAAGCACAGGAGAAGGCCAGTCACTAGTGGCTTAGCCCATGAGTGGATACTTGGGCCAATACTGTTTAACCTATTCATAAATGACTTGGACAATAGGCCAGTTTGCACCCTGAGCAATTCGAAGATGATACAAAATTAGAACAAGTAGATTTGGTGGGTGTGCCACCATTCAAAGGGGCTTCAAGAGGCAGGAGAAATAGGCCAGGAGAAACTTTACAGTGTTCAACAGTGGGAAATACAAAAGCTTAAACGTGGGTAGGAATAAACTCCCATTATCAGTACATGTTGGGGCTAACTGTCTGGAAATAGATCTGTAGGGAAGGATGAGGTGATAAGCTGATCCTAAGCCAGGTATGTGCCCTTGGAGTAAGAAGAACAAAGACTCCTTGACTATATTAGTAGGTGTGATGTCAGCAGGTAGATGGAGATGATCCTTGCCCCATGGTTACTCTTATAGAGACACATTTGAGGGTTGAAACAGCTCTAGCCTCCCAAGTACAAGAGACACTCACGTACCACATTGAGTCCAGCAGATATCCACACAATGATAATGAAGGAATCTGAGCACCTGATCTATGATGAGAAGCTGAGAGAACTGTGACTATTCAGCCTGGAGAAGAATTCAAGGGAATCCTATAGACGCACATAAATATGTGATGGTAAGAAGCAAAGAAGATGAAGTAAATTCTTCTCAGCAGTGCCCACAAACTGAAATTCTGTCTGAGCACAAGAAAACACTTACTGTGAAAGTGGTTGAACACTGGAACAGGTTGCCCAGAGAGACCGCAGAGTCTCCATCCTTTGTGCTATTCAAAACCTAATTGTACACAACTCTGAGCAACTAGCTGTAGCTTATCCTGCTTTTATCAGAGGCATTCAAGTAGACTGTCCCTAGAGGTGCCTGCCATACTCAACCATTTCGTGATTCTGTGAAATTGCATAAGATGGCTGAAAGAATGAAAAAAGTATCAAAAGCTTTTGCTTACTTCAGATTACCTTGAGACAAATAAGTGTAATCTGTTTTGTAATTGC
The DNA here is from genome assembly GCF_038088225.1 of Cyrtonyx montezumae. Lineage (NCBI taxonomy): Eukaryota > Metazoa > Chordata > Aves > Galliformes > Odontophoridae > Cyrtonyx > Cyrtonyx montezumae. The sequence goes on from NW_027072033.1 coordinate 4,869,358, forward strand.
ATACTGTTTTATAGCAGTAGAAGAAAGCTTATTTTGCATCTGTACTCTGACAAGGCAGTGTTTTTAGTGCAATAAGCACTAATGTCTGTGACTTTTGAAGTCACAGACATTCAGCAAAACTGGCACTTAATAGAAGAATCTGCACAAGAACATGCCACTACATCTAAAACCCCCTGAACTCTATTTAAGTAGACAGATTTAATATTTAACATCTATTTCATTCTCTGCTTGTTCATTTCTACCATCACTGCAGTTCAGTCTTAAAGTGAACAGAAGTAATAATACTGGAGAGGCAGTAAAGATGAAGTCTGGAAAATATTTTAAAAAGCACAGTGCTACAGAACTAATACTTAAGTGTGCTATCTAATGAGCAGTAGTAAAGCCAAAGTAGCAAGGCATGCACAACAAGCCTACACCTTCTGTTGCATTTCCAACATCATGAAAACAAAATTAATAAATGAACTGGTTACAGTGAGAGGCTTTATGACACTACTGGTGACAGCATTCTGTCCTGCCCGTGCTCCTCTGAGGATCTGACAGTCTGATGGCCCGAAATCCTGTTCCATTTTGAGAATTACAACATCGATTTCAGTTTTCACATTCTGGCAGTTTCTCAACAGAAAAATGAGGTATACACAGTACTGGCTTTTGGCAGGTTTTGGATAACATATGGGGAGATACTCATTGCTCCAATTTTATTTTATTCTTTTCAGTAGTACTAATGGAAGACAGTATAGTTTCATGCTTTACTACATCATGTAAATGCTTAAGACACTAGTTGACCCACAGGTTTACCATTTAAATCAAGAGCGTAGGCAAAGGATAAAGAGAACACAGAGAGAACACAGATGTAATGAATGCATCAATTCAGATGTCTTGTTTCAAATGTTAGTGCTGGATTTTCAGTTATCTCAGCAAGCTTTTGAAATAGGTGATACTGAAGAAAGCAACAAAATGAATGAAGTAAAGAAGCTCTGGAACAGTTCATGCAAACTTGCAGAATAGACAGCAGTGTGATGGTACTATCTGAATCTCTCTTTGTAGGTTTGGCTAACTTTTTGATGGAAAAATGTAGGGACAAACAAAATTCAGTGTTGTACTAACACAGATTAGTGGTGGATGTAGTATATGTGTCCTCACAGATCACTTTCTAATGTCAGATGCAAAGGCCACAAGTATCAAGTGCTTCAAGAGTATCATTTGCATCTGCTGTCCTGTTTATTGATTTGAAAGATAGATAGCAGCCAATTGCTCCATGGTAGAATACTCACCCCTGAGGTTCACATTGTTGTTCCTTCTTCATGACCTGTCTGCCTTTTGTTTTCCCTGACTAATCAACAAAACATGTTTAAAAAATAAAAAAATTACTAGTATAATAACTTGCTGAAAATTCCAACTAGTTGGAATTAATTAGTCAGTAACACTGGGGACAACAACTTTTCATTTTTGTCTAGCACACCTGCATAGAAAGTGATACTACTGCCTGACTTGTATTTTTACTGCTAGTTGGTATACTGCCTGGTGATGGAATAGAATTGGCTAGTTCTGCAGTCGCTGATGTGGTTTGCATCAGAGAATCTGTCAATTGCTCTGAATGTGAGCGTTGACTCCAGCAGGATGTGATTCAAGTTTTTACCCATATATTTGCAGATCTTTTCCTTCCTTTAGTGGATCTGAAAGATCCTAGTCCCATTAGTGCTACTGCAAGAACAAAGATCTTAACACAGACATTTATTAATTCTGGTAATGGTCTACCAGGAGACACACGGAACACACATATGAAGAAGGAGGGAGATCTTTGCCAATGAATCTAGTGTGGGCTGGGGCAGACAGAGGCTTCTTCTTCAAGGCCTTGAAGAGTGGAAGAGCATGAGCAAACATGTCTGCTGGGTAACAGGGAAATATAAACACTGAAGATTTTGCAGAGTAGTTTTCTAGCTGCATCCATGTGTCTTGATAACCTCATTAAGCTCAAGAAACCACTAAAAATACACAGGATTTTTCGTTTCAAAAACTACTGGATTTTTATTTCCTATCTATTTCATGTATCTTTAAAATCCCCCCCCCTTCATTTTTTTTTCTTCCGAAGTCCTGGAGCCAGATCCTCATTTAATATTAAAAATGAAAGCTTATGTTCTAAGTAGTGATTCATACTGGAGTTTTGTATATGTTCTCTCAAAAACTTACGGTCCAAATAAGAAAGGTTTAAAGTATTATTAAAGGACTGTGTTGCATTTTTATTCACTTTTCAGGCTTAACAGTGGAAGTTGCAAAACAGAACAAAACATACCAGTTGATTTATCAGTGAGCCTATTCCACTTTTTTAAGTGGGATCGACTTGCTATGGTCAACTCAAATAAAATTATACATATCCCAACTCTTCAATGCAGAAAATTTAATAATCTATAACTGGTAAACATACAACTAAAGCCAACTCATTTTTAGCCTTCTTGCAATATTCAGATAAAGAAATTTTATAATTGAAAGTATAAACAACTTACCTTAAAACTCAGTGCGTTAAAGTCCTGGAGTTGATCACTGCACCTTTGAAAATAAAATCCACCTATTAAAATTTCTACAACTAATTTAGCTAAGCACAAAAAAGTCCTGCTATTCGAAATCCTTTACTTTGCATACATGGGCTTCAGGCTTGAAAGGTTTTTCAGTACCAAGTAGCATGCTCCTTACTGACATAGAGCAACCTTCAAGACTTGAGTACAATTTGTTCAGTCCCTCAGTACCTCTTTTGAAGTTTTCAAAAAGGAAGTCCATTGTAATACTTGTTCCTGCCCATCTCTGCTCCCCAACCTGGATTTCAGCTCATTCTGTACTACAAAGAGTGGCAAGAAATCTTTCAAAAGTGACCATTTTTATAAAGCAGAAATCAACAATATTTTGTACTCCCTCTGCAGCACTGGTTACTACAGCAGCAGTTAACCAGCAACACTGCTCAAAAATAAATACCAATCTCACAGATGACAGAAAATAACATGCCTAGCTTCAACCTCTTACTCAGCTTTTTTTTTTTTTTTTTTTTCAGAATGAAGGGGAATATAACGACTGTATTTCTCCTGGTTTGCCAATACTTGTGTCAGCAAATTGGACAAAGCACTGGAAAAAGCTTTTGCAAAAGAACACACTGATAAGTCTTCTTCCATTTTAATTTCTGTCATTTGCACATATACTACGAATGATACTGTGATTCTCTGTTTTGTCATGGAAGAATACCTGAAGTAGAACCTATGCTTTTCTGTGTGTGGAGTGATTTCAGGGAAGTAATTTACGGTGTCTGATGATCTTGCCCTTTGAATTCAAAACATCAAAGTCCTCCTGTTAAACAGACAATTCTGTCCTGTTTTTGAGAGACTGAAGAAGCTTACTCCTCTACCTTTCCCGGGTCACGTGCCATGAATACACACACATACACAGCCTCTATTTCAAACACTAACTGAAAATACTTATTTACTCTTCAGACTTTTGAAAATTTCTTCATCCATGAAACTGCGGACTTGCTGCATCTAATTTCATGTTAGTGTGAAATTGCCTATCATCCTTGAAATACGAGAGCCTAGCAATACAAATACTATATGGTTATTCTGCTAATAAGCTTGCTTTATTATAATATAATTAATACAACTATCTTACTCATCTTAATTTCACAGGTTTAGTTCCTTCATAGCAAAATGCACAGCTTATCAGGATCATCTAAGATATTTCTGCGAGGTTCACCTCACTAAATTTACAATGATGCAAGAATCAAAGTAATGTTAATAGTTGTCTCCTTGTTGGATAGCACAAAGAAAAATGTATTTCCAGCTTGACATCTAGCTCCCTCATGGGAAGGCCAAAAGACATTCCAAAAGGCATGCACTATGAATCTGGTCATACATAACATCTTTGCAAATTTGTACCACAAGTACTTTAAAACTTATCTTCCAGATCCTACCATATACTGTTCCCAAGACTCCTGATACTTTCAGTTTACTAGATAAACCCTGAAGCTCTTACAGTCAATAATTAATTTCCTAGATAGTTAATACAAAAGTAAATCATATGTTTGTGTCTCAGAAAAAGATGTGAGTTCTGACTTTCAGAATAGCTAAACAACATTCTTCTCCTTAAATATATACTTGCACGTTCTCAGCAGCACTAGATTTATTTAAAAACAATGAAAGTTCTGACAACATCAACGGTGTTAACTGACACCAAAAAAAGTAACTAGGACAACTTTTTCTGTGGGATGAACTTTCTGAAATGTCATGAAGATTATATTTAGAAAAAACACAGCAAATTTGATAATTTTAATTAATCAGATTAAAAGTTAATCTTAAACAAATACAGTAATGTCAGGGAAGTGTATCTTCCTTCCAAGTGACCAAAGAGAACTAGAGGAGTGATTTGGGAAAATGCATGGGAGTTGGGAGTTCTTGGTCAACAATAATACTAAAAATAGCCCTCCTTAAAGTAAGGACAGCAATGAACAGTAGAAAGTACATGCAGAACACATTTTTAGCTTTAATTCTAATATAATAATGAAATAAATGTGTCCATCTACCACCTTGTAAACAGAGAACTTAGCATGTCATGTCAGGCTTCTTCCACTACAGTCCATATTACAGATTTCTTAATTTATGTCTGTACTCCTGAACAGATCTATAGCAAGTCTTCTGTCTTCTTTTTTCCTTTCAAAATAACTACTCTCAGTTCAGTATATATTAGTATATATATTTACAAAATGCCAGTAAAGCCTTCAGAACAAACCTTGTAACAGTGTTTTAGAATTTCCAGCTGTGCTAGCACATCATGCAAAAAAAAAAAAAAAAAAAAAAAAAAATCAAATTTATTTGCATCTAATTTAAATCAGTTGGTTCAATGATTATCATTGACTTAAGAATTGGCTTAAGAACCAGTATCTCCTAAGCTCTATTACCTTATTTTTGACAATTATGGATTTCTTTTCATAAGATCACATCACATCGGTGTTATTGCATACAATAACCACACATGTGAAGGTATCTGACAGCCTTCTATGAAGACTACACAACATTTCATGAAGACACATCCTCAGTTCAAATTTGTATGCCTTCTGAAATACATATCTGATTAAAAAAAGAATAAATACCATAGACAATCCTAAACTTGAAACAGAACAACCTCAGATTAAATCAATATACTTCATGTGCGTAGTCAATTTATTTTTTCTCAAGAATTAATTCACTTCCTTGCACAATTTGTTCAAGTACAAAAATAAGAATACAGTTTTGTAAAAACAACAGAGATACATAAGTATATATCTATACACACTAGGTTGAGGGACTGATTTACCCTTAAGAATGCTGCTCACCGTTTATTTTCTTCTGCCTGCTACTATTTTCCTCTCCCTGCTGTTATTGAGTAAATACCTCCTCAGAGCAGAATGATGTCAGTGATGGAGGTAAGACATTCTCAGTGGCAAAATCAGATTGAGAAACATAAAATCAGTTTTGCTGAATCATAAAGCATCCAAAACATGACTATTCAGTTGTTTAAAGGTTTTCCAGGCCTTATATGTACCAAAGTCAGCATAGGCAAGGAAGCTCCGTCTCAGGCTCATAATTTTGAAAGTTTCTACATGAATGATTCAATGGCTTAAAAAAATGAGATATGGAGATAAAAAGAAAGTAAAACCCAAGTTACAGTTCTAGTGTTCCCATCCCACTTCAAATTTAGTTAAAGAATTGCTTCGTTCTGCCATCCCCTCCACCCCCCCCAAAAAAAAATAAAATTGCCATTTTGCTGATTCTGACAATAGAGCAAACGCGGTCAAGTTGGATGAGTTTTTACTATTTGAATATTTATACATCCAGAAGAAACTTGCAAGTAAACAGTTAAAAACGCATATTCTGTTGTAAAGTTCACTGTATGTTTAACATGAAATATCAAAATCATGGTATGATAGGACAGTTTTGGTCAAAAGTGACCCTTAATGATCACCTACTTCACCCTCCACTGTAGGCAGGCACACCTGCCACCAGTAAGGCTGTTTAAAGCCCTGCATCCAGTGGGCATGGATTCATTTAACTCCAAGTTACAACATGATACTATTTTTTCTTTGATCACAGAATCATAAAATCATTAAGGTTCATCTAGTCCAACTGAGCTAATGATGCAGCTCTCAGCTATTTTGGGTAACCTGCAGGTCTCTGCTGGGATGTTCTGTGAATAGTTATTAATCATTTTGAATTAAAATGTCCAGTAGGAGAACAAAGTATTATGCACACTGTAGTAGTCCTATTTTGTGTATCAGAAGGATAACATGAATTTCATTTAACATAATCTATAAGCCCTGTTTTCTACTTTAAAACAATGGAGAATCACCCAAACAGAAAGAGTCAGTTGAGTGATTTATAAAAATAAATTTCCTTAACTGTAAACTATTAGCAATGCAATAGTGAAGTCACAGTTCTTGCAATAACAAAGGGATAATTACTGAGCTTGTCTGTTGCTGATGAAGAAAGATTCAGAAAGGAAATTTAATCTCTGATTTCTTATCATGCAGTTATATGCCAAATGAGATCAAATAATTACAGCTGAATGAATTTTTATCCTCAGATTATATATATGCATGTCTAGTGTACTTATAAAAGCAAGAAAAACTAGAATTTTGGATGTTTATTTCACGGAGTAATAATGGGCATTCACTTTTAGCATGCATAGGCAGGTACATTCTTACAACTATAGGAAGAAGGAAGTAATTTAGCCCCAAACAGTTATTCAGCATCCATTGGGAAATTTTGCAGGAAGTTCAAGCATGCACTGCTAGAGTCCTTTGTCAGGAATTACCTTCATCACAAACACAGAAGGAAAGCATTCCTGGCAAAAACATAACCAGCAGATTGCCATTCTGGTCACAGCTCATCCCTTTCTGCATGTTCCAGCTTTCAACAGCACTGGATTCTCATTTTTCTCTATCCATACAATGGTCTCCATCATTTGTCATTCTGAGTGGCTTAGGCTCTTCTCCATTGACTTCTACATCTCAGATTTTTAGGATCTTTGAAGTGATACTGTCATTATTTGAAGATATCCATTTACTGACATGAGCTTGAGAACAATGCCACTAACATGTAACTACAGAAGAGAAAAAGAAAAATGCTGCATTCATTTATCATTTTAAAATATCTTTTTCCAAGAAAAGTGGCTAGACTAAATCTCTGGTACATTACAGATGGATTTCTACTAAGTTAATTAACAGCATTAATACAGATAAGCCAATACTTGCATTAATGCAGGCAGGTTTGTATTTAAATCAAGATAATGAACCTTAAAAAATGTGGAAAAAGCAACAATAATATTATCAAACAAAATGGAACCCATGAGATCCAGAGTACCCCGTAAGAAATTCAGTCCTTTATCAAAACATGGTATGTCGCTGTGAATAATTACAGGTATTTTTTAAAACACTAACTGGAATTTCACTTGGTTTTACTGAAAAAGACACTACGTTCACATCAGAACCACAGAAGTATAAAGTAGCAAAAGGGGTATACCCTGATGTCTCTCGTGCTGCCCAGATTCTGCACAGTGCTTGTGTGACTGCTTTAGCAAATTCAGCCAGCTCTCCTGCTTTTCTGCGCATGAAGAGAAGTGCATTTCAAGAATCTGATGGCAATGTGTGCAGGGAGCACAAGGGTCATGTGGGTGGGATGAAAGTGCCCTTAGGGACTAGCAGCTTACTCCTCTAGCTCTTCATAAAATGCATCCAAGAGCTTCCAGCAAAACCTGAGAGGGGAAGGCTTTATTGTGAAGGAGCTTTTCTACCATTCTGCTCTCAGTGTCACATTCTGTTTCAACTTTTAAGTAAGACAAAAAGCAAGCCAATCTCTGGAGCTTTTTCATCTTGCCATATTGCAGACAACAGAAGAGCATTTAAGTCTTTTTCATACACCCCTTAGCTCAAACAAACAAACAAACAAAGTAATCTCAATGAATGTAAAGAATGTAAAAAACAAACAAAAAAAGCAAAAAAAAAAGGTTATTTGAAGTTGCATGTTACAACAGTTTCCTACTGTACTTTATACCTTCTGCTAACACTTCAGTGAAGACCAGTTTAAATTGTTCAGAAAGAAGTGACTACACTCACCATTTTACTATCATCCCATGCTTCTTGCCTTCTGCATTACTTGCAGTACCCAGTGATTAGCTCCTGAATGACTGGAGGATAAGCACAATCTGCTATAAATGTTGCAATCAAAAAGACTGCCATAGCTACCCAGGTGCTGTCTGGGGGAGGTAATGCAGTTATTTCCTAGTTTTCATCATTTGAGAATTAAGGCTGTTGTTTGAGGGAGAACTTTGCACACCTACTATCAGAAACATATCCTGCTTAGATACACTCTGATACAGAGCCTGACAAGTACCAACACACACTTTGAGATAGCAATAACCACTGAGTGTACCTGTGATAGAGCTGTTCAGTAAGTCAGTATCTCCTCACATAAGTGGAAGACAAAAACAAATAAACAAAAACCCCTCATGGATATGATGTACCTGGCTCAAGAGTTATTAAAACAGGAGAAAATGCCCTCCAGCAGTAGGTTATAAGAACAACTGTTTCAGCAGTGTTTATCAGTGTGCAGCAGTACTAATGTTCTAGTCCTCCCTCCCAAAGTACACAAAAAGCAATTACATGAACAATAACTAACAGTAACTGCTGCTCTCATGTTTTCTGGAAGCTGCAGTCACTGAAAACAGTTTTGAAAGACCCAAGTTCCAAATTCTTTTCCCAGGAAAGGGTTCAACTACTGGGTGAAAGGATTGTCAGCCAGTGTCTCTTCAGGGTTGGTACAAACAGGTAGTACTAGCAGTCATTAGCAAAGGATATTAGGGAATAATGACTCCATTCAAAAGCAACTGAATGAGGTTTCATAGTTTGCTTTTCATTACACTTAGAATGACATTTTTTTTCTGAAACTGCACTGAGTAGAAACTGGAGTTTTGTGTGTCAGTCAGCAGACTGATAGCTGGTATGATTGCCTCCATGCACATAGTTCAAAGCAGTCTGACTGCACAGATTAGCTGAGTCATTTAGACCAGTCTTTGTACCTCTAATCCACCCAAATCAATAAAGAGGGATGTTTGGAATATGGGCTACTTAGTACAGTTGGATTAATTCTAAAATAGCTAATGAAGGAACAGGAATAGCAGCTGTAATAGCTGTTTTCCTTAGAGGGCATAAGTGAGGGGCTGAAAACTAAGACTTCTAACATGGATTACACTGAGAACTGATATATAAAAGGAATAACTTTTATTTTCATGTTTCTTGTCCTGAGACCCTGCCAATTTCATACACAATCACCAAGGCATACCTATTTCCTGGCTTTTTGTATGTCTGCACACACACCATTAATTAACAAGAAACACAGACAAAAGCACGTAACTTGGGGGAGAATGCTGATATGAAATTATATGATAGGAAATACTGAAGCAGGCAAACTGAGTTGAAATCGCAGGCACAAAGTTATTTTTATTTACTGTCCTCACTGAATGTTTAATGTTACAGTATCCGTGCAGGAAATAAACCATTTTACAATCAATACATTATACTGAGCGCAGAATCAAAATATGAGAATTGCTACATATGAATCTCATCTATTTCTTCTCAGACCACTTCGCTAAAAAAACACATTTTCCTTTACATAACATCATATTAATAGTACAGATTGCCTTCCTGAGCACCTGAGTCTCTTCTGTGACACGGCATTAGGTTCCCATGGGGGAAAGAAATCCCACTTAATTCCCAGTTACTGCTGAGGAACAGTTGGGGCAGGGGCATTGAAAAATGAATGTGGGAGGCAGAGGTCTTTCTAAATGGACATAATTTGCCTGGTTTAGAAAGAGAAGCTGATCAGAGAATTGCCTTTTGTAGCTGATCCTCAGAGCTCTTATGATGGGCTGGGCTTGTAAAGGAGACCAACCCAGTGATCTGTCCTTCACTGGGGATTTGTCAATAGCTGTGCCATTAATTTGAATCCCAGGCAATTTAAATCTCGATTGATATCCAAATTGAATAGAATGTATGCATATGTAAGAATCAAGCTCAACAGATGCAGGATATTGCACATCTCCTTGTTGAACAGGAAATAGAATACATTATAAAATAGAATAGATTATAAAATAAAATACATTATAAAATAATTATAAAATTACATTATAAAATAATTATAAAATAAAATAAATACCTTATAAAATAAAACTCTGCAGTAGCAACATACTTATACTAGGCCTAAATAATCAGATTGAAATTATCTATTTTCTGTCATTATATATAGTAAGCTGCAAAACACCTTGGCATGAACAGTTCATTTAGGACTACAAAAGATAGAAAAGCATGTTTAAACTTGCCCACACAGATAAACATCAAATTCAGGAGATTCAAAGTGAAAAGCTGAATATACAAAAGCATTAATTCCCCCTGAAAGTAGGGACATTCAAAATAAACTGCTAGCTTATTAGAAAAGAGTTTTCAACATAGCAATCAACCCATGGGTAAGATTTATTAGAAATGACAGTCAAAACTACCATCATATTAGGAAGCAACTCAGTGAAATATCTGTTGCTTTCATGAAGTCATCGAGCACTGGGCAAAAAAAGTTAAGAACATATAGAAGGAAGTTGTCCAAAAAAAGGAGAATGAAATCTGTCTTGAAAAAGAAACAACCACAATCAGAAATTCTCAAGATTTCAATTTTAAAGAAATGAGCTGTCAGGGAACACTGTGGACAGTAATGCACCCAAAGCAATAATTAATCTCTGTTTGTTGCTATCTGCATCTAAAAAAGCATTGTGAATGACTTCTCAGACATTCACAAGAGAAGCAGTTATTTTCTAATGAAAGTAATGACAGCTGCTATTATTATCTGGCATTATTAGAAAACAATAATAACTATAAAGAAAATCTACTTAATTAAAATCACTGAACAGGGTTATTGTTAAGCATTCTCTCTCTGGAATGCTTGTCTCATTTTTTAAGGGTCATATCCCAGTATCATAATTCATAATTACTTTAGAAAGTAACCGCATATAATGGGATTTCCAGAGAAAGCATACATATTATTCAGAAGGCATGGATCAGAAATATACATGCATAATTACACTTCCTTGCCTTTTTAAAGGGAAAAAAAATTATTACACTACCACACTATAATTATATAAAAATTCTACCTTCCAAATCTGTACCACTAAAGAGCCAAACAAAGGATTAAATTCACATTTATGCCCCAAACCCAAGACTACATGGCTGTCCAAATACTGGTATTGTATAAGAATATAATCTCTGATTGTTTTATATATATGTTAACAGCTATAATAGCTATCTGACACCACTACAATTTTGTCAGAATGTTCAGAAGGAAGGAAGAGAATGGCAGATACTCCTAATGATCAACATACTCCTATTGTTATGTAGCCATTATTGCTTTAAACATACCTTAAAAACGTGTGAGAAATGACAAATGAATATTTTTTAAAATTTGCAAGAAACCTATTTGTTTTTCTGCACAGCCTGTGTTTGCTACAGCAAAGGCCCTCTCTACAATAAAGAAAGGCCCTCTCTACAATAAAGAAAACTTAAGGCCCTCTCTACAATAAAGAAAACTAAAACAGAACAGTAGTTTCCTTCTCCACTTCTATTTCCATTCTGCCATTTGGGGCAGCAGGAACTGCTGATGTTCTGAGAGTCCGCACATTACACCTCTTTTTCAAGTGGTGGTGAATGTGAGTGAGCACCCAAAACTGTTTGAGAAGCTGTTTGCCCAGACTGATAGAGCTGAAGAGATACATGACTGTCTGCTGGACTGGTGCTTTCACTCATCTGTGTCTGCCACAGAGTTTGCATCTTAGCATTTCTAGGATATCTATAAGTATTTGCTGATCTTTTGTAAGTAAGTGACTAGCATAGTGGTTCACTTAGTTTTATTGCTGACATTGGCCCCAAATGTGTAATTTATTTTTTAGCTCTTAATTATGGGTTGTTTTAACGAACAGTTTTGGTTTTATTTAAACCAGTTCAATGGATTTCTTTTTTTCTTTCAGATGTTATTGCTTATAAATAGATTAGAATGACTTACTTATATAATAACTTAGGTTCTTCAATAACTTGAAACAGCACAAAATCCACAGTAAAAGTTTGCATCTTATTTTGAGTCAATGCATGAATTACAACACTTAAAGACACTATTTGCTCCCCAGCCAGGCACACTACATCAGTTCAGAAACACCTGCTTCACCTGTTACTGGTGAAGTGGTACTTACTGTCCAGGACAGAATGTCAAGTATTGCAATCCATCAGTGACTAAAAGGTGCTAAAATCCTAAAATGATGAAAGTCTTTAAAACAATACAATATTTTCCCCATTCACTTAAAATCCTGTATAACATGTTTATAGGTGGGGTCTGTATGCACTCATGAAAATACAGACAACCATACACATATTAATAAGTAAAATTTAAGAAACTTGTACATGAATAATTGTGATTATTAATAGAGCAATATATAATGTAATCAGTTTAAATAAAACATTCTTGATTGTTGGAGAGAGTGAATTATACCTCTTCTCTATTCTTTTTATTATTATTTTGGAATGACACATGAAATTCATTTAAAGGACTTCTTTGAAGACAGCAGGCTAAAACAACCATTAAAACTATTCTGAGGAAGAAAGAACTTGAAAACTGTTACATACTGAGTCTATTATGCTTTTTAATGGGTTGATACTGAATACAGTTTGCCAGTTACCTCTGTCATTACTAATTATGTGAAGGTTCTAAAGAAGTAAGGAATGCCTGGCAAGAATAGAAATCTGAAAGAAAATTATTTGGGAGCCCTCTCTAAAGGCAAAGACTATAACGTGAAGGTGGCATCAGCTAACGTGAAAGCAACCTAGTATTGAGTCCATCTTTTACAACTAGTACAGAAAAGCTGACATCTCATTTATGCAACTGTACACTTCTCTAGAAAACTAACAAAAGCAAGAAGGATTTAGAAATGTAATTAAGTGTGAAATGGAAAAGAAAGGGAAATGTTGGGGGATACTTCACAAAAATGAGCATAAAATGGAATTGGTTTTCACAAGAGAGATTGACATTGGCTAATAAAGCAAAGAAGCGATGCTTAGAGAGTTTTTGTTTGTGTCAATCGTCTTTATGTAGAAAAAATATTATGCTGCACGAGAGAGTTCTGTATTTAGAGGGACTTTTTTTGGCAAATGATCTCCCAAAATTTTCTCTGCATAAAGAGAAAATTCTACTAGCTTCTTAAAATGAGAGTAAGTGAACACAATTTGCTTTTGTAAAAGACAAAGGGGGAAAATGGCAATTAATTATTTTATTTTTACATTACTCATCTTGCTTGAATTTCATTTTAAATGTATATTTAAGATATCACACTGAAATCTCCAAGCATTCAGACTACCTCCTTTGTAAGTCATCAAAGTCACTTATTGTTTGTCACAAACTGTGATTAACAGAAGATTTCTCACATTGATATTAAATAAAAAAATCAAAACACTTTAGAATCAGTACCATCTATTGCACAGACAGACTTACCATATTCCTACTTAGTATAGCTCATTTGAGTAGAATTCTCCCTTATAAATTTCAGCAGCGTCAGCAGTAGTGTAGAATAGTAAGTCTATGCTATATGGTTTGTGGGTTCAACTGATTTGAAGCATGCTTCAACAGCTCTGAAGGTACAATTTATACTATATGAAGAAAACGGAATGATCATATTCCAAAATGACATTTGGTTTATTGGCCATCAGGTATCATGCTGAAGAAAAGGAAATTATGGTTATAGCCATTAATCCCAATTTAAAAAAAAAATATATAGTCAGTGGATATGATTTAGCATACACTGTCTTATTTGCTTGAGATGTTCAACACGGGAATGATGTGCTGCGAGAGGCTATTCTACAGATTATCATTATTTCTTTTTGTAAGAATTTATACAGCATATAAAAAAACCTCAAGGTGACTGTGTTTCCTATTCAGACCTCTCTGGACTGGGAATGTCTGAAGAATAACAATTATCAACAAAGAGAAAATTATAAATATTTAGTTTTCTGAATGACAGACACTATGTCTGGGTCTTTGTATACGACTTCTATGGAAATAGAAAAAAAACCTGTATTTTATTAGAGAAAAGAGAGAGAGGGCGGGCAACAGAATTTGAAATTGTTCCCTTTTACCCAACATACATTAAATCCTATGGTAATTAACCTCACTCATTTACTCCTACAGTCTTCAGCTGCTGTTTGTTTTCCTCACGTCTTCTTCTTACATCACCCTGTCTAGGCCAGCTCAGGCTCAGACAGACCACAAAAAAAATGAAATGGAAACAAACAGTATCATGTCAATAAGGCTTCTAAGACACCAGGTGAGTACAGAAGTATTTTTTTTAATGAACTATGATGAGACAAAGATAATACTTTTTTTCTCTTTAAATATTCTATTTCTCCTCTACTATTTGTCACCAGAAGTTCTATTTGAAGTACCTAGATTCCTGAATCTTCTCAAAGCTGAGGCTCTGGATCTGGAGACATCAATAATCATAGAAATTGAAACTGAGCTGTTATAATCCTTTGCTTTAGTTCTTAGATAAAAGGACATCAATAGTAAGCATAATTGAAAGTCTTATTTTGAATAAGCAGTTAAGTGCTTGCTTGGCTCAAAATGACTTTGATTTTCTTTAAAGTGCACTCATAAACATCTCTAAATAGGAGGGATTCACTAAACTGGAGTTCAGAAGAATCATGGTGCTGACACTGATAATAAATGCAAAAGAAAGGAAAAGGTTCTTTGAAGTTAGTGTCTTACTTTGTCTTGGTTAAAATAACACAGGTAATAGCATGACATGACAGCAGTTAGGAGGAGAAATACATTAAAGATGAGGAGGAATTTGGATACTATGGCAACAGGCCTGACAGCTATCTAGGGTAAGAAAACATAAAGAAATATTGGCTGAAAGAAATAAAAACAGTCATATGATACAATTTAGCATGATTTTGAAAAAATCTATATAGTCTAGTGCCAAATATACACTACAAACACTTCAAAGGCACCATATAAGTAATTGCCTTGGCATTTTAGCTTTATATATTATATAGTCTTAAATACCTTATTTACATAAAGCTATATACAACGTAAGGCTAAAATTTGCTCTATTTATTTGTTTGTTTGTTTATATAGCCTTATTTTTACCCAATAGTTATTCTTGCCTACCATTCTTATTCTTTACTTGTGCTAGATGGACACAAAAAACCAGACAGTGCATCAAGCATGGAATATTCGCTTTATCTCAAATGGAGATGAGAACAGAAGACCAGGAAGGAACCAAGAAGAAGAAACAGACATTTGGCCTGCGTCAGTAACCCAGTTGTGCAAAAAGCTCTATTAGAAACTCTGCAGACTCTTTTTTTAGCTGCTATGATTGCTTATGGAAGAGCTCTTTAGTGCAGAGGTTGTTTCGTGCAGAGCTATAGCTAATATGTAGGCCTGATTCCAGAGGTGCCACACTCATCCTTCCCGAAAGGAAAGAATAAAAATCTTCCTCTAGAGTTTCAGCATAGTATTCAGTACTACCCAAAGCTTAAATCCAACCACTTTTTAATATGTGCTTCCATTCAAGTTACAGTACCCCTGCTTTCATTTTGATGGATACACGGACAGGTAAAAAAGAAAGGTATTTCCATGCACTAACAAAAGTACTGAAGGCCCACAGAAAACCTGGAGATAAGAAACAAACTAAATATCAGTGTAGCATACACATATCAGTGAAGTAAACTTTTGCCTTTAAAATATATGTTATATAATTATTCTTCAAAAGAGAGAAGGAGAGGAGGTGAGGGGAGGACAGGGGAGGGGAGGGGAGTGGAAAATGGCTTGGATCCTGAATACCTTGCATGTTTCATTTTGAAGTTCTATTAATCTGCAAGGCAACATTTATAGTTAATTGCATGCTTGAGAAGGACATAAACCTCAGGTAAGTGGTTTCTGGTCACTTAAAGTGCTGTATTTAGTTTTGCCTATTTATTTATTTATTTATTTATTTTTTATTTTACGAATAAGCATTCTACTAAACTCATTCCTATCATTCGTACAGATGAGAAGTTTTATTAACCTGTGTGGAATTGTTCTCTCTGTGTGAAAATTCCTCTGAACATGAGGAAAGGAATAGAGATTGCACTGACAATTCTTAGTTGATCACAAGTGTTGCATTATGGTTATAAATGTTGTCATTGACTACATTCAACTAATAACATCAAGGCAACCCAAGCATTTGTAACAGTCAAATTTATGGAGACAATAAGCTTCAGAAAAACATTCATATAGGTGCCCTCCAGACTTAAATATGTCTTTGCTTTGTTTCTTTTGAAGGTTGGCATCTGATTGCGTTTGAAAAGAAACAGCCCTTTATCCTCCCTGTCCTGAGACCTTCCCCTCTTTGTTCACAAAGAGCCTGTGGAAATTTGGACCCTAAAACTTTGTTTATTATTGGAAAAAGTTGGCAGACAACTTGAAGATCAGTTTACCTTTGCTCTTTGTTCACAGGGAGAAGTTGTATAGATCCCACAGATAATTTTAATTCCTTAATTTAATACATATTTTTCACATGGAATTGAAGGTAATTTCCACAGTGAGATCAAAAGGAACGTGTCGACAAATAAATGCATTTTTAAAAGTTATCTATAAATAAAGCCCATAATTTTTATTTTGCTACTATGTATAAGACTAAATACCTTTATTTACTGTGAGCATGAATGCCACATAGCAAGTGCTAAACTTAGCCTTCAGAACAGTGCTGTGATCTGTATTGGAAATAAGGTATTTCCTATACCTTCCAGCCTACACAGCAGAGGATTTATGTTGTTCTGCTTCTTGAAAGAGAATATAACACTTCATAGATTTGGCTGGTGGGAAAGGTTCTGTGCCTACACTCTGATGAATCTGAGAAATTAAATGTCCTGCATAGAAAAAAAAAAAAAAGGTAAAGAAGAATCATTCCTGAGACTGTTTTGTGGCAGGGACTCAAACTCTCCTTGCCAGTCATTAAGGCAGAGGGTTATTTTCCAGTCTACCTGAACAGCTGCATGAGAAATAGGTAGAAAGCAGTCTTCAAAGCACTGGTGTATGAGACTGCTGCAATTAAGGATGATTTGGCTGTCTTTGTGCTCTGCTCATTTGTGCATTAACTGTCACCAAACTGGGAGCAGGAGGGACAACCTTAAGTCTCTTCTCAGCACTGCAGACATGGATTATGAAATGCCAAGGATTTTAAGGACAAGGAAGTTAACAGTTCTGGACAATATAAAGGCAAGCTTATTGCTCCAGTTCAGGGAAAGTCAGCTGAATTTCCATTATCATTAACACAGCTGGGAGATGCTTCACGGTATGATAAAAAGAATTGACATCTATTTATTAGGAGCAAGTACGCAAAAGAGATACACTCAAGTCTCAATTAGTCTAAGTCTCTCTTCATTTAGGTGATTTTCTACTCAAGAGTAAAACAAGTATTTTCTAGTTCAATCAAGGTCCTAATTGAAGAGTTCCATACTATTTTTTTAAATTAGAATTGTTTTTTTGTTTGTTTTGGAGCATATAAACAATCACTGTGCATCTTTGTTGCATTTTATAATGTACTAGGTGAGGTAACCAAAGACATATTCTTTGTTGTGGAATATAAAAATTTTCTTCTCAGGCAGCGTTCTTGTTATGCTGTCTAGTAGCTTCAGGAGCACATTTAAATAACTAGATTTTCCTATTTAAGTGATCTTACTGTGACTTTTTAACATTAACTGATGCCAACTATAGCTGATACACACCAGCATCAGTTTGACATACAATCTGGAACTACTGCCTAATGATACTAGAAATAAGATATTCTCATGCGTATTTTCAGAGAAATAGTGAAGAATGAAGTGAAAGAATGTTAACTAGAATGATGGGAAAATGTTACCTAGAATGGACTATAACCAGCATAAGTTTAAGAGATATCAGTTATTATCCAATGAGATGAAGGGGATGGGCAAAACCATGAAGAAAGCTGTATATGTTTGTTAGTTTGTTCTACAGTAGGAGGCAAGTCACAACTGAAGGCACTTCTCCACTACATCTCATTTTTTTTCTGATTAGTAATTCTTAATAATGACTGTCATTACTTACTACTGTATTTTATTAATAAAATAGTAGTCAGCAATCTCTTTCATCCTTGGCTCAGAGGTTACTTTAACTGCAGAATGCATGGAAAAAGAGAGGGCTGTCAGCAATAGAGAAATTTTCTTCCTATTTCAAAAACAAAGTAAGGAGCATATTTAGTTTTCATAGGAGAACTAAATACTAAAACTATCAAAAATCAAATTTTTAAAGGATGCGGTACTTGAGATAGCAACAAAAGCTCATATAAATGTACTTATCCTCATTCAAATGTGCTGCATATGCAAAAATCCTGAAATTTCAGGGAATAGTATTTTGAAATACAATTTTTTAAATTATTTTTTAAGTTCTTGATTTTGAAGTATGCACCTTGTTGCTTAGGAACTTAAACTGCCAGCACCATAAAAGAATTGCTGAAAACCAGGAACTTCAATGTAAAAAAGAAAAAAAATGCATCAAGCCACAAACAATACCAATTTATCCAAGGATATGTTATCTTGATTTAAATTTGCTTTAAATGAATGAAAAGGTCCAATATCTGTTCACTTACACCAACATGTCATTCTCTAATTTTCATTTTCCATATTCTTATTTAGTCCTCTGTATTTTATTGCTTGAAGGAAAAATCCCCATTATGCTCAGAAAAGATGCTAAAATTCAAATTTAGGTATTAATCATAGAGTACCCTATAGCAGAAATTTAAATAGAGTGCAGTACACATAAATAAAGTAAGGATTTTCAGGTTGGGGTTCATTAGCAACACAGAAAAGGCAAAGCTTACTGTCAAGGTTGATTTCTACTGCGAAGTAAGATCCTTTATACTAGGTAATATTAAGGGGGGACACCTTTTCAAGAATTGTTAATTGAAAGGGTTCTCTATACAAAACCAAAAAGGAAGTAAGAAGTAGCAGTGCAAATGCTGGAAGAGGGAACCTAAACCACAATGAGATAAAAATTTATGTAACCTGAATTTGTGCTGTGTTTTTTTAAAAGAATCATTAAGTTTCTGATTGACAACACTATCCTTGCCTGGTCAGGGGACTAAGTGTACAGATATCCTTAAAGAGTCCTATTTGGATAGAAAACTCATTCGAAAGTCTTGGAACGACAGTACGACAATTCGTATGTTACTGTCCAGCTGGGTTGCAAGAGGATTCAAAACACTCTGTCTACTGAAGATGTCTCAATTTCTAGTCAAAGACAGGTAGAGATAAAAGCACTAGAAATCAAATACGGACCTTTTGGGGACAGACCAAGGGGACTCCAGTACTCGGAGTGGTTTTGCTTGAGTTAGTTCATCAGTCCTGTAGACAGCCTGACAAACAGTTAAACACAGATACACACTGACTTAAGTTGCAAATCTGCGCAATTAACTTCTCAGTGATCTGAAAAAGGCTCTTTGCGGATCAATTCTTGAAAAAAGCAGCTTAGCCACAGATTAAAGCTTTCCACTGCTTGCTTCAAGTTTTATAGCAGCAAAGTCCTACAGAAAGCTATCTCAAAGTTACAATTTATGCTGACAAAGATTAGTACTAAATGTGCCCCCATTTATTTTCAGGCAGCTACAGACCATTGGGAAGAGGTTACTCAAAGACTGGATACATGCCCTCATAGAGACCACACTAAGTTAGCATGGCATCAGGTGAGAGAATACATAATCTGTTTTTCATTAAAATGCACACAAGGACTTGTACATGGTATATAGCAGTAACAATGAATCTGTGCAGCCTTGAAAATGGAGGCTGGTAGGAAGAGATAAAAAGGAACAAAGTGATTGCTGTCTGAATAGTGAGCAACATACAAGGAAATTATAATGCCATTCATAGCCTTTAGTTAGGCATTTAGTCACTTTCAGCACTTGTGAAGAGATATTATTTCTGCAATAGACCAGGGAATTACTGATAACAGAGGCTGGATCTACACAAAATCTAGCAGGCTGATTACTCTCTAAACTTCTTATCAGCAAAAACCTTCCTTTCTAAATCCACACGAGACATATAAACTACTAGACAACATGATTTGTGATGGGATGTTTTGTACAGGAAATCAGAACAGATTCTGAGACCTGAGAAATTATCCCAACAAAATGACTCTGCTGAAGCAAGAGATGCATATTTTCAAGCACACACTCTTCTAAGACACCTTGAAGAAGTGAGGCCTTCTTTCTTCAGCTGTGGGAGGTGTTGCACTTGCAGGCTTTTGTCCTGATGAAGGATTTCAACCACCCAGACATCTGCTGGGATAGTGGCATGGTGAGTGGCAGACAATACAGGAGATTTCTGGAGTCTATTGAGGTTAACTTTCTGGTCCAGGTGCTAGACAGACCTACCTAAGGTGAAGCCTTACTGGATCTGGTGCTCACCAATGCAGAGAAGAGTATTAGAGAGGTTAAGATTGGAGGCAGCCTGGGTAGTGATCATGCCCTGTTGGAGTTTGTGATCTGAAAGAATGCAGGCCTGGCAAAAAGTAGAGTCAGGACCCTGAACTTCAGGAGAGCAAACTTCTGGCTGCTCAAGGAACTGTTGGATGGGATCTCCTGGAATACTGTCCTTAAGGGCATAGCAACAGAACAGAACTGGCAGCTCTTTAAGGACGCCTTTTTGTGAGTACAAGAGCTCCCCATCTCCTGGCAGAAAAAATCAAGCAGGGGAGGCAGGTGATGTGTGTGGCTGAACAGGGACTCACAGCATAAACTGAGTGAAAAGAGAGAAGTGCAGGAAGTGGAAGCAGGGTTGTGTAGTCTGGGAAGAACACAGGGATGTTGTCTGCATACGCAGAGATAAGATCAGATGTGCCAAGGCACAGATGAAGCTGAACTTGGTGAGGGATGTGAAAAATAACAAAGGGTTCTACAGTTACACAGGCAGGAAGAGACAGACCAAGGAGAGTGTTCCCCCTCTGATTAATGAGGATGGAAAACTGGCTTCCTCAGATATGGAGAAAGCTGGGGAGCTCAATAAATGCTTTGTGGTGATCAGGCTCCCTGTGTCTGCCATGACCCTCATCCTCTAGGTATAGGTGAGAGAAGCAGATTCCATCTCGCTATAACAGTGGAACAAGTCTGAGACCCCCTAATGAAACTGAATGTATGAAAGTCCACGGGGCCAGATGATATGTATCCCAAGGTTCTGAGAGATGACTGATGTGGTTTCTGAGCTTCCCTACAACATATTTGGAAAATCATGGCTGTCAGGTGAAATCCCTGGAGACTGAAAAAGGGAACATTATCCCACTTTAAAGAAAGTGAGAAAGGATGACCTGGAGAACTGTAGGCTAATAATCTGTATGGCTCTGTGTCTGGGTGGAGGCTGGTTATGAATGTCCCCCAAGTGTCAGTGTTGGGAACAGTGTTCTCCAAGATTTTCATCAATGACATAGATGATGGAATTGAGTGCACCTTCAGCAACTTTGTGGACGACACCAAGCTGAGTGGCGCAGTCAATACAATGGAGGGAAGGGAACCCATCCAGAGGGACTTGAACAGGCGTTGCTCTTGGGCCAGAGCAATACCAGGTACTTATACAGACTGGAGGAAGAACTTCTTGAGTTCTGTAGAGAAGTAATTGGGGTTCCTGGTAGATGAGAAGCTGGACATGAGCCAGCAGTGCATGCTTGCAGAATGGAGGGCCAACTATATCCTGGACTGCACTGAAGAAAGGGTGGTCAGCAGGGAGAGGGAGGTGATTGTCCCTGTCTGCTCATCTCTTGTGAGGCTCCATCTGGAGTACTGCATCCAGGCCTGGGGCCCCCAGCACAAGAAAGATGTAGAGCTCTTGGAACAGGTCCAGAGGAGGGCCACTAAAATGATCAGAGTGCTGGAGCATCTCTCCTGTGAGGAAAGTTCAAGGGAGCTGGGCTTGTTTACCCTGGAGAAGAAAAGGCCCCTGGGAGACGTCATTGTAGCCTTCCAGCACTTGAAGACAGCATAGACAGGAATGTCTGTTTACATGGATTGATAGTGATAGGACAAGGGAGAATGTTTTTTAACTAAGACAGGGGAGATTTAGGTTAGATGCTAGGAGGAAGCTTTTCACTCAGGGGATGGTGACACTCTGGAACAGGTTGACCAGAAAGGTTGTGGATGCCCCATCCCTGGAGGCATTCAAGTCATGTCTGGACAGCCTGGTCTAGTGGTTGGCAACCCTGCCCACAGCAGCAGGAGGTGGGGGGGTGGGGGTGGGGGGCGGTGAAACTTGATGATCTTTGAGGTCCTTTTCAACTTAGGCCATTCTATGATTCTGTGATTCTATGTTGTAGAAACTTCCAGGGTGTGAATATAATATTAATTCCAGGCTCTCTGAAAAAATATGGGACACAAAGGAAGAAGGGAGCTACAAGCAAAGGAGAAATGCTGACATGAATAGAAGAATGTGAAAACGTGATGGATAAGTGGGTGGAAGATACAAGCAGCTGAAGATTTCTGAAGGCTGAGATTAAAGACACTGAAAACAAAGAGAACAAATGACAGCAAGAAATGAAAGAATGAACATCCTGATTATTACATCCTTACACCAAAAGTGAAAACCAACTGAAGTAGCAAGGTGTATAACCTGCTAATATATAACATAATTTTTTCCCTGCCTGTTTATCATTATAACAATGAATGAGATCACAATTAGGAAACTTGGAGTTAACCTTTTAGAAAAGCTTGGAGTTAACCTTTTTTAAGATTCATACTGCAAAAGAGTGAAACAAGCCCTGATAGAGAGGTGTTTAAAATCTGCAAAGTAATACAAGATAATATTCCATCTACCACCACAGACCATGCAAGAATAAGTATGTTGGTACTGAACAGCAGTCTATGAGAACCCTATTAAAGGGTCTGCAGATACTTTGGAAAGTATGAAGAGAAGTGTATTAGCCCATAAAGATTCTCTCTACAATTTCTGCACCATATGAAAATGGATTCAGGTTATTGTCAAACTGCTATTGTTCTGAAAATTGAAAAAAAATAAGCAACAAAAAAAAGCATACATCATTTTTGTGGGCTTCTCAACCTCTCGGGAGAATTTACAGCGTATTACTTTCTAGAGCTATATTAAAATAAGTACCAAGAAACTACAAGGACAGTCTGAAAAAAGAATAACCTCAACTACCTCTTTGGAACACTTGAAGCAGATTAAATAAAATAGGGTAGTGTATCCACATATTAGCATGTGGGCAGATAATCTATTACCAAGGCAAAACTTTCCTATAAGTCTCTTGAGGTTGCTGTTCCTGCTGCTACCTTCACCATCTTGCAATGCCACAGGTGCCAATGCAAATATTGACATACCCTATACTAATTTTTTTCTGTGCTTTCGTGACCTTCTTTACCTAGTCTACATGGCTATATTGTTTCTACTTCTGCTGAAACCTTCTTAATAAAAACATCAAAATTCAGGTAGTGCAACTAAAATACTTTCTTCTCTGAAATTCTAACAAGGGGAAGAATTCAGAGTAATAATACAAATCAAAGAAGATAAATTAAAACTGATGAACAGAGCCAGTAGAATAAGAGATTAATATGCAGAAAATGTGGCTGCGCACAACTGAAATCAAGTCACAAAATGTTGATATATTGAAAGTCCTTAGGACGCTAACATCAGATATTCAGCAACCTGTTTTTAGTTCCAATTCACGGTGAAACTTTTAGTTGACAATAAAATGAAGTTTCAACTAATTATGCCACTTTGAAAAGCAATTGTTATACCACAAATTGAAACAACAAATAATGCAAGTCAGTATTTTGAATCTAATCACCATGAGACTTCACACCTTGGAGAATAGCTATATCTCTGTGGGCTATTTATGACAAGGCAGACAGCTGTCAGTTCCAGACTCATGAAATTCCAAACTATATATCCATGACAAACGTAAGTATAATAAACAGAGTTGTCCCCTATAGGAAATATACATACACACACATGCACACATTTATACCATAAATATCACATATATCCAACTCCTGGTGGGACTCTGTTAAAGACTGCCTAACCAGGCTGAAGAGACAGATGAGGCATTCTACAAGCAGCTGTCAGATGACTCATGATTGTCGGTCCTTATTCTCATGGTGGTCTTCAGCTTCCCTGATATGTGTTGTATACTTCTGTATACAATACAGCACAGTAGAAGTCTAGGAAGTTTCAGAGTGTATGGAAGATAACTTCCTGGTGCAGCTGGTAAGAGAGCCTATCAGTGGAGGTGCCCCACTAGTCCTGCTGTGCACAGAGTACTGGTGGGAGATACGAAGGTCAGGAGCCATCCTGGGCAAAATGACCATGAAGTGGTAGAGTTCCCTGTGCTTGGTAAAGTCAGGACTGAGGGCAGCAAAACTGCTTACTTGGACCTCTGGAGGGAGGACTGTGAACTGTTCAGGACACTGTTAGAGAAGGTCTGTTGAGATTCAGGCAGTCCCCCTGTGCTGTAGGATGAGCCAGAGGGGAAGAAGACTGGCATGGATGAGCAGGAAAAAATTTGCTGAGAATCTGGTAGAAAACAAACTACTTCTGTGGAGGAACGGACGGGCAACTCAAAGAGAATACAAGGATGTTGCTAGGATATGGAGGGAGAAAATTAGAAAGGCAAAAGCCCAGCTTGAACTTAACCTGGCCACTGCAGTAAAACACAACAAAAAGCTTTTCACAAATGTAATAACACTAAGAGGAGGGATAAGTAGGAACTCTGTTCTTAAATGCATGTGGCAGTGAATGTGACCAGAAAGGACAAGGTTCTCAAAGCCTTCCTTACTACTCTTTATTACTCAGATCAGTTATCCTCAGGGTACTTTAACTCCTGGCCGGGAAGTTTCAGATGGGGAGCAGAATAAGTCCCCTATTGTTCCAGTGGAAACAGAGACCTTCTACTCCATCTGGTCTGTCACATGGAGATGGACTTGTGACAGTTTCTCCACCCCAAGGGGGCTGAGGAAGCTGGCAGAGGTGATAGCCAGACCTCTTTCTAGAAATCTATCTGTGTCCGTGGTCAACTGGAGAGGACCCAGAGGACTGGAGTCTTGCCAATGTGACTCTCATCTACAAGGAGGATCTGGTGAATTACAGGCCTGTCAGCCTGTCCTCAGTGCAAGGAAAAGTTAGGGAACAGATCATCTTGAGTGAGATCACACAGCATGTGTGGGACAGTAGGGGGTCAGGACCAGCAAGAATGGGTTCATGAAAGGCAGGTCATTTTTTTTTTCTATATTTTTCAAAAATACCCTTTAGGTTCACTATATTTCTCTACTGGAAAGGTGTTTCTTGGAGTAGGTTAATTGTTAGCAAAGGAACTTGGAATACTTGGGATTCTTTTTTCATTTCTGCTGCAGACACACATGACCTTTAGCACCTCATGCCACCTTTCTGTTACTTAGTTCATTTGTCTGCCAAATGGCATAACAATGGCTATCTCACTGTTGTGTTGCATATTACTAATATTGTCACATGATATGAAATCTGCAGGTGAAAAGGGGAGACTGTCTCCTGAGGTGACAGTTCCAAAAGAAGATATGGTGACCGCCTTGCTTGACTGGCTTATCTGTTACATCCAGAGAAGTTAATTATATCATAAAAGATTATAGTGATGCAGGGTTGAAAAAGCATACCTCAGATACCACTAATATTCTTCAAATAAAAGATGAATAGGAAAGTGGACTTTACAGCAACTGTACTTCAGGTAACATACAGTTTAAAGGATAATACCAGCACAAAGGGCCACATGGCAGAATCATATGAGAACAGATGGTATTTTTATGGCTGTTAGTTAACTAACCAGCTGGCTTTGAAGCCACATTTTCCCTCTAACTATCGGTATTAGAGTACTAAAGTGAGTAGTGATGTGACTCACGTCTTTAAGCCTTTTATAGAATCACAGAATAGTTGAGGTTGGAAGCCTCTGGAGGCTCATCTGCTTGAAGCCCAGAGCAGGTTGCTCAGGACCATACCAGGCAGGTTTTGATAATTTCCTAGGAAGACACTCCACAGCCTCACTGGGCAACATTTGCCAGTGTAACCCTCATAGTAAAGAATAGCTGCCTAATGTTTCGAGGGAATCTCCCACATCTTAGTTTGTGTCTATTACCTCTTGTTATGGCACGAAGCACAACTTAAAAGAGCATGGCACTGTTTTCACTGCATTCTCCAGTCAGGTAACTATCAACTCCCATAAGATCTCTGCAATTCCGAGACCTCTCAGCCTTTCCTCATGGGAGGGGCCTCCAGTGCCTTGATTAAGGGACATCTACACTGTCCCTCTCCTACTCTACATAAATGGGATGAAGGGAAAATAATATAAACTATATGTTTTAAAGTCTATTTGCCAGATAAAATACAAATAGAAATAGATATCTGCAGTTGTTTCCACTCAAGAAACAGATAATATTGTCATATTATTATAAAACATTTGAAAGAAGAAATAATTTCATAATTAAAATCTTCCCTTTCTGTTTTTTTAATTATTATTATTCTTTTCTAAATGCATTATACAAAATGCATTTATCTCAGCAGAGAAACTTGAAATGGAAAAAAAGAAGTTGCAATTTTTCTCTGCAAACTTTCTTCAACAGCCCTTAAGTACTATAAGATCAGTTTTAATTTCTTAGAAGTGCATTAACCATTAATATTTTATATACCTAGGTATATTAATAGAATATACAAAATTAATCAAATTTCAGTACTCTCAGAATTCAGACTATAAGAGGTTAGCACAGATTAGCTACTCAGGACTCTTGCTAGAGTGATAAAGTTGCTAGATTTGTCACTTTGTGATTTACATTTTTAAGCTCTTCTATTTTCTCATTCTTTTTAATTTCCTTCTTCTCTTTCTCTTTCTCTTTCTCTTTTCTCTTTCTCTTTCTCTTTCTCTTTCTCTTTCTCTTTCTCTTTCTCTTTCTCTTTCTCTTTCTCTTTCTCTTTCTCTTTCTCTTCTTTCTCTTTCTCTTTCTCTTTCTCTTTCTCTTTCTCTTTCTCTTTCTCTTTCTCTTTCTCTTTCTCTTTCTCTTTCTCTTTCTCTTTCTCTTTCTCTTTCTCTTTCTTTCTCTTCTCTTTCCCCTTCCTTCCTTCCGAGTTCCTTCCTTCCTTCTTTCTTTCTTTCTTTCTTTCTTTCTTTCTTTCTTTCTTTCTTTCTTTCTTTCTTTCTTTCTTTCTTTCTTTCTTTCTTTCTTTCTTTCTTTCTTTCTTTCTTTCTTCCTTTCTTCCTTTCTTCCTTTCTTCCTTTCTTCCTTTCTTCCTTTCTTCCTTTCTTCCTTTCTTCCTTTCTTCCTTTCTTCCTTTCTTCCTTTCTTTCTTTCTTTCTTTCTTTCTTTCTTTCTTTCTTTCTTTCTTTCTTTCTTTCTTTCTTTCTTTCTTTCTTTCTTTCTTTCTTTCTTTCTTTCTTCCTTTCTTCCTTTCTTCCTTTCTTCCTTTCTTCCTTTCTTCCTTTCTTCCTTTCTTTCTTCCTTTCTTCCTTTCTTCCTTCCTTTCTTCCTTTTTCTTCCTTTCTTCCTTTCTTCCTTTCTTCTTTTTTATTTCTTCTTCATTTGTTCCTTTCATTCTCTTTCTTTCTTCATCCTTTTTCTCTTCCTTGCTCTCTTTTTTATTTTTTTTTCATTCCTTGAATAAATATAGCATTTTGGACTCATTCAAATGAATTATATCAATTTGATTCCACAGCTATGCTAATAACCAGAATTTCTCAACATCTTGAAATACTCAGAGGGACATTATAAGCTACTTCATTCTTCAGTGCTGGTGTTTCCAGTGAATTTTTGTTCACATTTTTCATTATCTGATCTTTTGTCTGTGAGCCTCCTTTCTCTCTTGGGTCTCCAAAAAACTTGCTACTGTTGTTTTTCAGTTTTAATCCTGGAGTAATGATTACTCAAGCAATTCAAACTGTCAGGTGACCTTTATTTTCATAATTTATATATACTTTTAAATTAACTAATTAACTTTTAGCTTCTTGACTAATACAGAATCCCAGAATCACAGAATTGTAGGGGTTGGAAGGGATCTCTAGAGATTATCTAATCCAACCCACCTGCCAAAGCAGCTCACTAGATCAGGTTGCACATGGAGGCATCCAGGCGGGTCTTGAACATACCTAGAGGATGAGACTCCACCACCTCTCTGTGCAGCTGTGCCAGTGCTCCGTCACTGCACTGTGAAGAAGTTCCCACGCACATTTGTGCGGAACATCCTATGCATCAGTTTGTGGCCATTTCCCCTCGTCCTATCACCACACACTCCTGAGAAGAGTCCAGCCTCGTCCCTTTGCCTCCCACACCTTAGATATTTATAGATGTGGATCAGATCTCCTCTGAGTTTTCTCTTCTCAAGGCTGAACAGACGAAGGTCTCTCAGCCTTTCCTCTTAAGGGTGGTGTTCCACTTCTTTTATCATCTTTGTGGCCCTCTGCTGGACTCCTTCTAGGAGATGCCTGTCTTTTTTGTACTGGGGAGCCCAGAACTTGACGCAATACTCCAGGTGAAGCCTCACCAGGGCAGAGTAAAGGGGGAGGATCACTTCACTCAACCTGCTGGCCACGTTCTTTTTAATGCACCCCAGGATCCCATTGGCCTTCTTGGCCACCAGGGCACACTGATGACTCATGGCCAACCTGTCATCCACCAGGACACCCAGGTCCCTCTCTTCAAAACTCCTCTTCAGATCATCCCCCAGCCTGTACTGGTGCATGCGATTATTCCTCCCTAGGTACAAGACTCTACACTTGCTCTTGTTAAACCTCATCTGGTTCCTCTCTGTCCAACTCTCCAGCCTGTGCAGGTCTTGCTGAATGGCATAATAACCTTCAGGCTTGTCAATCATTCCTCCCAGCTTTGTACTGTCAGCAAACTTGCTGAGAGTGGACTCTATCCCCTCATCAAGGACATTGATGAAGATGTTGAACAGGACCAGACCCAGCACCAACCCCTGAGGAACACTGCTAAATACAGGCCTACAATTGGACTATGCTCCACTGATCACAACCCTCTGCGCTCTGCCAGTCAGCCAGTTCTAGACCCACCTCACCATCCACTCATCTATTCCACACTTCCTCAGCTTTGTTATAAGGATGCTGTGGGAGGCAGTGTCAAATGCCTTGCTGAAATCAAGGTAGACTACAACCAATGCTCTCCCCTCATCCATCCAGCCAGTAATGACATCATAGAAGGTCGAGCATGACCTCCCACTGGTGAACCCATGCTTACTACTTTTGGTAACTCTCTTTAATTCCAACTGCCTGGAAATGGCATCCAGAACAAACTGTTCCATCACCTTTCCAGGGACGGAAGTGAGGATGACTGGCCTGTAGTACCCCAGATCCTCCTTCTTGCCCTTTTTGAAGACCAGAATAACATTGGCTACCCTCCAGTTTTCAGGCATCTCTCCCATTCTTTAGTACCTCTCAAAGATGGTAGAGAGTGGTTCAGCAATCACCTCTAAGTTTTCACTAAACAAGAAAGCTATATGTCATCTGTTCTGTTACTGCAAACACATTTTTATTCCTGAAGGAAGAGCTGGCCTAGATGACCTTTAAAGGTCCCTTCCAACTCAAACATTTTTGTGATACTATGAGTCTATGACCAGTATTAGAGGACTGTAGTGGAATGTCTTTTACACTTTTCTTCCACCAACTTGTTCTTTCAGCTGATAGTCTCAGATGTCAGTTCTCTCCCTCCTAAACTTTGAATCAAGCTTGAACACAACAGCATATCCCTTGCCATGTACCACTGCCATATACTATTACTCACCTCCTTAATCTCTTTAGACTAGCAATTTTAGATGTGACTGACTAGTTTGTAATTCTCATGTCACCTTCACTACTGACTGACTTTGTGAGCTAATGTGAACACAGTGCTCCTGTGCATTTGTTGGAAACGCAGTTTCCTAACAATTTCTTCTGCTGTGAAATTTCTTCTGCTGTGAAATTTCTTCAGATTTGATATATTAATATCTTCTCCAGTGAGAGGCATATTATCAGCACATGACATACTATCATAACACAGCTGGGTAGACTCTAGATTCCAGCCTATCTTTGGAAGGACCACTGTCACAGAAGCAGAGTATATATGGTAAAATTTTATATTACCGATCTGTTTCAGAATCCAGTGTCCACTTAGAAGCAAATTTGTTTAGGTGCTACATGAAATTGCATTGGCAAAACATGTTTATATTACAACTTTTATAGTCCATTCTAATTTACCTTGTCAAAGGCATGCAGAATATGTGTAGTTATCTTTGACTATCAAGAAAAGGAAGCTACTGATACTGAGTAAGGAACATTCTTTGCTTAGGCAAACTTAAGGACAAGGTTTCCTGATTATCAGACTATACTTGCATTTCAAGTGACACATTTATTTGATACTGCTTATATCTTTAATCTTTCCTTCTCCAGAATCAAGCACTTTAAACCTTTCTTCATTTTTAATTGCAAGTAGTGAGATGCTTGTATTATTACATCTTTCACAAGGAATATGTCCATCTGCAAGCTGAAGATACTCAGAAAGTGATATATAACACAACAGTACTAGCATTTTAGTTGGTTACTTAGAAAATTAACAAAACTGGTTCATATCACAGGCATTATAAAACTGGTAAAGACCTTCTCACAATGAATTATAAAGCCTGCAGGGACATGATAAAATCAGAAAAAAATTAAAGAACAAGCAAAACCATTTTTTTTCACCTTAAGGCACACAGATTTGTAACAATTTCTTAACCCAATGCCAACTACCAGTCCTATCCTACACAAAACCAAATACAAGGTCAGAACATTTAAACTATCAGGCATGGTAATATTGGTAATACAGACAACACTCAAGAGAATGAAGAAGGATGAACTGAAAGAAAATAAAACAATCAATTTCCTAGGTGATATATTGTAGGGTTTTATCTATTTTGATAATATGGGTCTATAATTTGTGTGGCATCATTGTCTCAGCAATATACTGTGAATACTTCCAGGTCCTCAAGGACAAACTATACAACTGGTAGTTGTGATTATGATGACGGATACTATAATCATGATGTGTAGTATAATGATTGATGTCTCATGCCTGTCAGTAGTTGAGAAGCATTTGGATAAAGCTCTCAATAACATGATTTAACTTCTTGTTAACCCTGAAGTTATCAGGCAGTTGGATTTGATATTTGTAGGTTCCTTCCAACTGACCTATTCTGTTCTGTTCTGTTCTAAACTCATTTTTCTAGTGGAAAGCCTCATTATCATAGTGTCTACCTA
This sequence comes from Cyrtonyx montezumae, assembly GCF_038088225.1. Taxonomy (NCBI): domain Eukaryota; kingdom Metazoa; phylum Chordata; class Aves; order Galliformes; family Odontophoridae; genus Cyrtonyx; species Cyrtonyx montezumae. The sequence goes on from NW_027072033.1 coordinate 4,900,740, forward strand.
GACAGTGCTAAGTAGGTTTTTTGCACATTATGGAAGCATCACTGACCCAAATTCATTCCAGGAATAATTCACCATGACAAGCTGCAGATAAAAATTCACAAGGATGGACTTCTCACATTATGTTATATATGACACAATGACATACTAACTTCTGCTAATACTTAAAAACAGAAAGGGCTTAAGAAAATTAAAACAGTTATGACAGTTGACAGAATAAATAATCATTTGATAATAGAAGAGATAAAGTCCAGAACCATATAGTGAGCCATTCTGATCTTATCAGCTAGGTATTTCAGAGATTCTACTATCATATCAGTCTTAGCACTTTCACAAAACAACAGCAACCAACCAACAAACAAAAGAACACAATTTTTACATCTATTTTTCTTTTTTTTTGTTGTTGTTGTTGTTGCTCCAAAGATCATGAAAGTTCTAAATTATCAAGTTTACAAATAAATAAATAAATTGAGAAAAAAACAAACAAAACAACCAGAAACAAGAAAGACAGATTCAGCCTGAAATTTGCTGATGACCTAACCAGTCCTCAGGTAGTTATCCTTCTCTTGACTGTACTATTGATGTAATATCTCTGCTGTAAAGAGAACACGCTGAGCATGCAGTCAGTACTGCAGCATGTTCAATTTGATAATTAGATAATTCCCAGATGTTACAGCATTCTCAGTGCATTTTTCATACTGTACTTTTATTTGTCTTCTGTACTCTTTAATACAGGGCATCACACTAGCTCTCTATACTAAGGTCCCTATTAACTCACACAGCAAAGCCTGTTGTTTCTAAGGAATTATGAAGATTGTCTGCTATTTGTAAAACACATAACATAGTCTTAGGTCATCAATAAAATGGTTAAAAATGAATTAAAAAAAAAAAAAAGAGAGAAAGTAGAATAATGTTTTAAAATGACAAAGGCTTTCAGCAAATAGTATCAGTTACACTATTTCCAGTGGATTTACAGAAACTTATTCAAAACTGTTCCAGTAGATAAAAACTAGTGCAAGAATTTTTAAAATATATTTACAAAATTAAAACTGCAGCTAATTTATGCTTTATCACACAGAAACATTCCCTTCTGCTACTGATATATTGATATAAATTATCAAAAATTTTTTAAATACTTGGTGTGAAGTCTGGACATACCAGTTGCACATCACCACCACTGTTTATGTAGTTTTGAATGGGTTTGCCACTCATATGCACTGCTCATTGATTGTACTCAAGAACAGAACCCTGTTGATATAGAGTTTTCTCCTGTGAGGCACGCTTCATAAATGATATAAGAGTGTTAAACATTTTTATTCTGATCCAACAAGACTGGTAAGTATATTAAAATGTTTAAAAATCCTGTCTGCCCATATAAACATTCTTCTACACATTTTTCAAGTATTTCCTTCACTCCTGCTTCTTCCTACTTCCATGCACATACTCAGAACCTGGAGGCAGGTCCCAAGTGACAGTTTGGCATGCTGAGAGATTTCTCAAATACTGTCTCATCCAGTGCTGGACAGTGGAACTTCAGCAGCATCACAGTAATTAAGTCACAATTACTCTGTTGAGGGTACAGTAAGCCAGAACTATATGTTCTAAAACTAATGATGTTCTCACAATGTGTAGATATCACACCCAATGTTTGCCTCAGAATTGCAGGGTGTACTGAAACTTAATCTCTGAATAAATGTTACCTGGGTACTGAAAAGGAAAACAGGAAATTTTATTGTTAGCCTTAGCCTTTGGGAATCTTCACAGTAGAATAATAATCCTTTTTTGTTGTTCATTTGGTACTTTCAACTGGATTCATTTAATAGAGAATAACGCCTATCATGTTTTTTTAGAGTAGTGAAGCACAGAGCTGGTATGGTCTGGGGTGGTATAGTAAGCAAGATGAAAGTGGTCCAGGAACCATCATTTATTTACCTTTGGAAGAGAAATTTTAAACATAGGGAAAGAGGACCAAGAATATAAAAAAACCTACACATACATTTAGACACAGTTCAGTTCTGACAAACTCTTGACTATTCCTTATATATTATTTGCTGTAATTGCACTGTATTTGCTTTTTACTAATTTGGCTTCCATGAGCAACTAAAAAATGCTAGTGTGTACATATTTACATATACAAATGTATATGTATTCACATTTAACTGAAAGGATACTCACTGAGGATACTACCCTCAGTAACAGCTTACTCAAAAATCATACAGTCTCAGCAATTAAGAAGATTTTATCTTGAATGCAAAAGCAAAATTCATTACATATTTTATTCCAGAGCATCATTGATAAAATACTGCTGCACTGGCCCTTCTGGGAACTCAGATCTGGCAGCAGTAGTTAATTGCCTTCAAGAGGAATATAAGTAGCCTTGGAGAGGCTGCAGCATCTCTTCCTCCAACCAAACAAATTGGGCTGCAACAGACAAAGGACTGGACAAAACACAGGCATTGTTTCCTTATTTTCTACTAACCACCTACCATTCACTCCTCACATAAGATATTATCATGCATATTGTCTATCTTTCTTATCTTTCTATTGTCTATTCACTCAGTTCTAGAAAGAGAATTCAGAGATAAGATCATGGCTACCAAAACTTATCCTGCTGAACCTCTGTGCCTTAATGTGTTATTGAGAGGAAAGTAGGAAATCCTTATAATCAAATACAAAGTGAGGGAAAGCTTACTGCCTTTTAATGGATAAACAAAGCAATAAAAAAGAAAGATGTACTTTAATGGCAAACACAATACACAATGAACACATTTCTTTCACAGCATATATACCCCATCTACAGAAATAAAGGAAAATGCCACATTCAGGCAGACTTAAAGTTGACATTATTTCTAGAGACAACATAAATGGGAGACAATTCAATAAGCTTTGGGATAAAGCAATAAACACTTCTCAGCCTCAACTGACCTAGCAACACCTTGTGAGATGTATGAACTTTTCTGGTGTGGATTTCTATTACCAGAAACTCAGCTTGACAGAGGAGAATTTGTTCTACTTAAACTTGTTTCATAATGTTTTACCTAAAATTGTAGATGTAGTTTTATAAAAATATAATTTTAATTTACACTAAGAAAAATAAACCATAAAAGAAGTATCCTGCTTAATTACAACTCTACTGAGGAGGTGAATCCTTCGACTACTAGCATATGGTTGCAGCCATTTACCCATGACTTATCCTTATCTCTAAATTGGAGGGATATGTGTTTGAAGGATTTAATACTTGAGGCATAAGGAATTTGTTGGATGGCTGCAGCCAGAGGGTTACTGTCAATGGCTTTATGTCCAGACGGAGGCCAGTGATGAGTGGTGTCCCCTAGGGGTTCGTCTTGGAACCAATACTCTTTAACTTTATCAGTGACATAGACAACGGGACCAAGTGAAGCATCAGCAAGTTTATGCATGTAACCAATCTGAGCAGTGCAGTTCATATGGCAGAAGGCAAAAATGTCATACAGAGGAACCTCTAAGGGTGGCTCTATGTAAACCTAATGAGGTTCAACAAGGCCAAGTGCAAGGTGTTGCCTTTGGGCTGGGGCAATCCCAGATATATGTACAGAACAGTAGAAAAATTAACAGAGTATCCCCGTCAAGTAGGGCTGAGGGATCCTGGAAGATGAAACACCTAACATGAGCTAGCAGCTCATAAGGCCAACTATATCCTGGGCTGAAACAAAAGAGAGGTAGCCAGCAGGGAAGAGAGGTAATTGTCCCTCTCTGCTCTCATGAGGCTGCTCCTGGAGTACAGTGTCCTGGGGCCCACACTCAAGAAATATGTGGGGATTTTGGAAAGGGTCAATAGGAGGGCCATGAAGATGATCAGAGGCCTGGAACACCTCTCCTGCAATGACAGGTTGAGGTATGAACAGCACAAATCAAAGGATAGCCTGAATACTTTTATATTCATCACCTATCCTCCTTCTGCAAACAGAAGAATAAAAGAGAAAACATTCTTACAACTCACCTTTCACTTAGTTTGATGTTCTTAAGTTGTATACCTGTTGTAACTGTCCTCTGCATGATGCATGCCAGCAAACATGTTTGTATGGATTTAAATTACAGTGCATCAAGGGCAGGATAGATATTAAAAGTAAAATGAAATCTCTCAGCTATCTACTTTGGTGTGTTACATGGTACTTCATTAGTGTTGTTGTTAAACATAGTTCTGATCTTCATTCTAACTTGTAACTTTCCTTTTCTGGAAGAACAAATAGCTTGGATATTGCATGTTTATTTGACAGGCATGCTTCATAAAAACAATCCTGTAGAATCACTGTATTGTGCTGAGTGTCTTCTCATATGGGAAAGAAAAAGACCCAAGCTGACACTAGATGTTTGCAAAGATAATATAAAGACTCTCACTTAATTTCACAGTACATGCCTGCAGGCTTTGCTTCAGCAGACGATTTTGGGAGATATCATTACCAAATCTCCTTCACCGATACCACGCTAGACATCTCAGGGAAAACAAAAGAAGGTATATCTCTTGTCATAGCTAGTAGTGCACAGCACTGCAGAACTTCTCCTTTGTGCTTCAGCATAACATGCAATTTACTGTGGATGGAGGGAGGAAAGGATTCAGCTGTGAGGAAGCTTCTGGCTAACAAATGTGACTCACATATGATTGACTTTTCTCATTCTGGTAGTTTTGAAGTAGCAAAACACTTCAAAGTTTGAGAATGAAAAGTCAAAGAATGCAAAGTGGAGTAACCACTTGTAGAGCCATCCTTCAGCTCAACTGTTGTATTCAATTTTATTATGACACCACAGAGAATTTGTAACTGGTTTCAACTGGTTTCTATTTTCTGAATCTGATTTTTCTGATATCTTTTTCTAAAAGTTTCAGCTACAGTAGGTTATATTATCATAAAAGAAACACTGTTTCATTATTCAAATATATTTCAGAGCAAGAGAGATGGGAGGGTGTCCAGATTAATACATTAAGAACATAAATTCTACAAAATTTACACAATGACAGTTTGAGGATGTTTTGTAGATCAAGAATGGATACTATCTTACAGATTAGCATAAATATACATGCCCAAATCCCATTACTATTCTGTTCTGCATTCCATTCAAACCAAATGCCAGATTGTTCATCATATTTATTGAGCAAAAGTACACTACTCACAACTTCACATTTCACAAATAAGCTTAATCTTTCCCTCTTCTCTCTCCTCCATTGTATCACCTTCCTTTTTTTAATTTTTATTTTTTAGTGTCTCAGACATCTGAAAAATTTCACATTAACATTATTAATAGTGTCATGAGATACTAAAGGAAACTCAGTTATCCATCAAGGTGTGGTCATCCTGAGAAAAGAAGGCTTTGATACACAAAGAGATCTTAGTGAGTCAACTTGTCTTTTCTGGATTAATGCACTGAATTTTGTAAGGGCTATGCAACTTGCTGCTTTTGTCGGTTACATACACATAGCCAGCTATTTTTAAAACTTCATTACTTCATAATTGCTGCAGTAAATTATTGTGTGTCCACTTCTTAACATGCTAGGCATTGACAGTGTTGTCTCACATAAAATTTCAGGGGAAAAATTCAGTGAACATAATAGCACTCTTTTACAATTATTTAAGGAAACCAGTCCACAAAATTATGCTCCCATTCTACAAAAATGTTTTCTGGACTGAATTTAAAGAAGAGGAAATCATGTTAACAACTACATTAAAGAATCAGAACCCAAGAATCAAGACACACCAAAATCAAACAAGCAAGCAAAACTTACTCCAGAAAGTCTCAAAAAGCAATCTTTCTCCTCTAATGACAGTTTCAGAACATCGTGTAAATGTAACCTAAAGGGTATATTCATTCTTGTTGTTCATCTTAGTTGTGGGAAAAAAAAAATCTAAAACAATAGCCAGAGCTTCTCTGGGTAAATCTACTGTGTTTCATTGCCTTTAAAGCCAATTTATATCACCTATATATTGAAGCCAAATTTTCTACCATTTCGTTAACTTCTGTGGCATATCCAAACATTCACTCACTTCTTAGTGCTGCTCAGAGAATAAACAACCCTGTCATTAAACACTGAAATTATGATGTGAAGAACTCTTAGGCAAAATTATAGATTCAAAATTATAGGGTTTACGCTTTATAAATTCTCACTATTTTGTATATGCGTGATTTTCTACATCTAAAAGATGGTTCGAAGTGTCTTCACAGAATACTATATCTAAGCACTATATTTTTAGAAATTATACATTCACAAAATTAAACAACTTCATTCTTGAGATGAAGATGACGACATTACACAGTGATAAAAAGAAAAAAGAAATTACCCAGTATGGTGAAATTCTCAGTTCAAACAAGGCACACAAATCCAATGAAAACTAATGCAAAGGCCTACACCTAGGCAACTCACAAAGTTTTAGAAATGGCTCTGTGCATGTATGTGGTGGCTCTGAGATGAGAGCAAAGCACACAGGCCTTAAAACAAAACAAAAACAAACAAACAAACAAAAAACCCCATGCACTCATATAAGCTGAAGTTCTAGTGAAAAAGTTGTCAAAGAGAGATGCCTACAGCAGTAAATGTTAAAGGCTACCTGGAGTATAGTGTTGCTAGTAAGATAGAGATACATCTGAGATACATCTGAAATGCTGGTTTCAGTTCTGGGCACCCCAGTATAAGATAGATCTTATCTTAGATAGATGTCCAGCACAAGGCCATAGAAATGAAGATGGAATTGTAGTGACACTCACATGCAAAGAAGCTACAGTGGACTGGGACTTTTCAAAATATCAACCATCTAACTATGCCATCATCTTTGGAATCACAGCATGATTCTCTTTTTCTCTTGGAAAGAGTCCAGCGAAGGGCCACAAAGATGGTGAAGGGCCTGGAGGATCTCCTTTATGAAAGGCTAAGTGAACTGGGTCTCTTTAGCCTAGAGAAAAGAAGACTGAGAGGGAACCTGATCCAGGTTTATAAATATCTGAGGTGTGGGGGACAAAGTGTCGAGGCCAGACTCTTTTCAGCAGTGTGTGGAGACAGGACAAGGGGGAATGGACAGAAACTGCAGCACAGGAGGTTTCACACGAATGTGTGCAAGAACTTCTTTATGGTGAGGGTGATGGAGCACTGGCACAGGCTGCACAGGGGGGTTGTGGAATCTTCTCTGGAGATATTCAAGACCCGCCTGCACACCTACCTGTGCGACCTGGTGTAGGGAACCTGCTTTGGTAGGGCGGGGGACTCAATGATCTCTTGAGGTCCCTTCCAACCAGGTGTCCAGGTATCCAATCAGTGACATTTTCTGTGTATCAGTATAAAACAGTGATTCTTTACCTGTTTTGAGTGTGGCAGACTGCTGTGTACATATCTGGCATGGATAAGCAAGGGAATAGGAAAAAAAAGGAAATGATACTTTCATAGACAAATGTATATTGAGACTTCTGTGTGTGACTAGTCCAGAATCCTGCTCAAAAGCTGAAAATCAGATCAGTTTGCCCTGAGTCTTCTTCAGTCCGATTTTGAAGACATCCAGGTATTGAGGATTCACACCCTCTAAAGACGAGACTGGGGATCAAATTTATCACTGTCACTAAATAGTACATTCAGTAAATAATTTTAATTGGAAACAAGAATTGGCAAAAAATAAAAATAAATCAGGAAAGCAGGAAATTTGGAACAGATTAAAAGTGCAATTCCACCACACAGTAAACAATTAATTAATTTAGTGTCATGAAACATGATTGAAACCAAGGAATTAATTAAAACTGCAATACAGAGTGAACGGACTTTGAGCAACAGTACTCTGAATCGGAACTATCAGTGCTGAATTACACTTCTTAAAGAGATATATTAAATACCAATTTCCAGGTAACTTAGCAAAAAAGAAAATAAAAATAAAAAAGATTCAACAGATATGTAGCTTGAGGTGGTGATACCGGAGAATGCCAGATAATTTTATAGCAACTGCATGTCTTGCCTCTTGGTGCAGTAAATACCAAGCACAAATTTTCACTAATAGAGATTCAGATCAGACAAAATATGGCAATCAAAGTTTCCATTAAATATCTTCAGATGGGTGTGAAACCACTGCTGTTCTCAGAACAACTATAAGTCACCTCCATGTTTTTTTGTTTGTTTATTTTTAACCAGTAAAAGTATCAGTAATCTGACAATGAAGTAAGCATGGATATAGAAGTCACTTCTCCATAAAAATCCCAAATTTCTTCCATAGCTCAATCTAGGAAAGTCTTACTGTAACTATCTGCTTTGTAATATCATTAGATGATAATATTTGACTTTTGCTTTATTATACAACTATTTTGTTAAGGCTGCATCCATTGCTAATTAATGCATTTTGACTTCAAGAACAAAAAGAACAAAAAATCTTTCAGTTGCCTGTGTATGTTGCCCCCTGCTAGATACTCTAGAAAGAAAACACCCTGCAGATGGCTTAGAGGGAACACTACAGCAACCAGCAGGTTAAGAAGAGAACTTGAGAAGAAAACACTCCTCTTCTACTAGCTCAGTAGACCAACGATTTAAATATTTAAATAACAATAGATCTCTCCCCTTAGAAACCAAGGCTTTAAATATTTTTTGCGAAGTTAAATATCACAATTAGGCATAAACACCATAGCCCATTACACAATTTGTTTGCAGTAATGTGGCAAGCTGCCTACTGTTTAGACATCCATGCTTCCTGGTGCATTAATTCTATACAAGATATCAGCTGCATGTAAATACTAACTTCAAAAATAAAACAAAATGCTTGTCATGACACTATATGTCCTTCTTAGTATGAATTACCTACTACAGCCTGGGAGATTTCCATTGCCAGTCCATTCTGCCACTTGTTTACTGTGGATGACAACATTTGGACTTAGACACTAAGATTGAGCTAAACGCAGATTGGTCATGCTCATTGAGCATGGTTTCCAAGGGATCAGAGTACCTTGTTTCAGTTTCTGCATTGGTTTTGAGGCTTCTGAGGTTGCAATGCTCATTTGTTGAAGTTTCTAAAAACTTCATATTTCTTCCTTCCATGCTAGATGGCTCAAGCCAGAGCAGAAGAGAATCAAATTGGGCCATCATCTCAGTGTTCGTCAATGGATCTTCTACAGCTCCTGTGCTGAAAATAGTTTTTCTTTGCAGCAGAGGCTGTGTTACACCTTACCAAATGTAACAAAGATGCTGGAAGAGATTCTTTACTGACTTATACTCACTATGTAAATAGAATGCCTGGGCTTTCATGTATGTGAATGGAAATTGATCTTATTTTCTGTTTTATTACATGAGATTGGAAATAGTGAACACCAGGAAATTCCAGTAATTTACTGGGGAAAAATAAAAGTAAAAAAATTATTGACTGGATTCCCTCTACCTCATTCACAATGATCTAAGACATTTGCACAGTCACCAGATGCTTATCTAGCACTTTCCAAAATGTGTGCAATCCCAGCTAATTTGGAGGTCTTCCTGCCACTACAAATACACCACTTTTATAAAGCTTAGAAATAGCAGAGTGTCTTCTGAGTCAGCTCACAGCACTGAGAACACAAATCCTGTTTCTCATGTCAGGAATATTTAACTGGAAATATATTATGTGAAACAATACTAGGCAACCTTTTCTGTCTCGAGCTTCCCACCAATCTGACTGCTGTTGGATGTTACCTTCTCAATGGCTCATCCTGAACATGCCTTTGTAAGCACCCTGGAACTGCCAGGATTGGTTCCAAAGTGCAGATAAGTTTTGAAGAGAGGATGCGTTAATATCTTTTTTCCATCATGGCATATGACTGTACCCAAGTAAACAGTTTCTGAAATGCGGGGTGAGATAATACACTGTAATTAACATAGGCTTTATGTATAAGTCTCAGTTTGTGCTAAAGGCAAATACACAGCTTCTAGATTCCCATATATAAAGATCGCTGCAAAGAGTGGGCAAAAGTGGTAGACTTCTGAAGGGTTGCAGGGTCTCATGAAATCAGCTCCCTTTATCTATCTATCTATCTATCTATCTATCTATCTATCTATCTATCTATCTATCTATCTATCTATCTATCTATCTATTACTGCTGGTTAAGCCCAGCTCAGGCCAGGATCACCAGTAACAGGTGATTTTCTAAATGAATTGTACAAGGCCCAGGAAGTAATGGAAGAGGAGGGGTATCAGAAGTGACACATTTACAAGAACAGTTAACTGGAAAAAGGAGAAAATGAAGAAATAAAAATGAAATCATAGGCCATACATCTACTACTGTTGCTTAGAAGATTAATATGGACAAAACATGCCATTGATTTTCAATCATGGTAAGAAAACATTGGAATGTGAAAAGTTGAAATTAAATTTGCAAAAAACAGCGTTTTGAAATCTTAGACCATCTGCTTCAACCCCTAGATTTTGAGAACTTTGCAGTATTTCTATTTATTCATTTTTCTTCAAAAAAGGGCTTCTTGCCTTCATGTCTGCTTATACATATGGCTTAGAAATTTAATTCAGCTACTTCCAGAGAAATAATTTTGGTAATCTGACTCCAGGCTACACTGCAACTTTGGTTTGCATGGTTCAAAGGATGCCAGTGATTACCATGTTCAGAAATCAGATATAATCAGAAAACAAAAGACATTAATGAATATATTGCAGGTCCTTAGAACACTGTAAACACATTTGTAGTACCACCACAGCAGCAATCTGACTTTCAGACTAATTAACAAGTCCCCATTTTCTAGGTCTCTCAGAAGAGACTGAAGGAAATCTAGGATAAGGGAAACTTATGTCTGTATGATCACAGATACTGATTCTACATATCTAGAGGATGTATCCAAGGAAGTACATGCCATGACTATTTTATCCAGCTGAAAAAAGACGATAAATACAAAATCTGTCACTTCAGGAATTTTCATGATTTGTCTTCTCCTTGCTCTTTGTCTAACTCCAAAAAGCTAAAATATCAGAGAGCATCACAATTGAATCATATTTTTATCGCACTTTAGAATCAACAGGTTGTCAAAATTCAGTCTCTAAAGAGGAGGATGCTGTATCAGAACTTCACTTTCTATGGAATTTCTTAGCAATTTATAAACCTTCAAATAACTTCAGAGGATTTTCAAAGGCTATACCTACAGAGCAACAGGCATATACTAGAGCAGTAACTACTGCTATTTGGAAAGTTTCAGACACTAATAATGCCTACTGTCTCTGATGCACAGATGTGGTCACTATTTGTTTAAACGTAAACCTGCAATCTGTTCTGCAGGTGTCAGTGGGAACATCTGCATGTATAAAGCTAGTTTGCTACTAAATTAATTGTTGAATCAGCATCTAGTGCTGAAATTCCACTAAGATTCATTCATATTTGGCTTATTGCATACTTTCAGTCTGGATAAAATATGACCTCCATGTGGCTCTTTAAAAAAAAAAGTAATCAGAAATACTCCTGGATCAAGCATCATCTGATGGGTACAGTAACTGACACTTCAAGAGCAACAGCATGAATGAAAGGTGGCTGAGATTTTAGCAAAGCTGGTGTGTGGGAAACATCTGTTCCCAGAGCATCTATCAATACCTTGCCATAATCTGCCCACCTCACACCTGCGTGAAAACCTGCATAATAAACATATTATGATCCAACGTGTATGCTCAGAAAAAAATACACAAAGCTCTACCATACAAAAATCACATTTAACATTTGTTTCCCTTCGTCATCTTGGAAAAGTAAATGCACAGAAGTCTCTTCCCATCCCAGGCAATATTCTGCAGATTTCTAACCAGAAAAGCAGGGTACACTGGCTGCCTTCAGCTTTCTTCAGGCAATGACACTGGTTTTCCTGTTTGAAACATCAACCTATCTGAATTATGAAGTTATAATGACATAAAATATTGCAGCTGAGAAGTTGCTAAAACTATGTTTTCTTCCAATTTACATACATGTGACAGTTTAGCAGTGAATATTAAAAAGGTCAAATCACTGATTCTAAGGGGGAATTAGGAATAGGTACAGGCAGACTGCACATATAATTTTAATTTGTCTGGCTGCTTTATAATGATTCATGCAACACTGAATGTGGAAACACTTCTTCCAGACATTCCTTTATCTCCATTTCATCATCTGAGCTCCACTGAGGTTTCATTTCTACTGCTGACCCTTTCCTTAACCCTTCACTTTTACTCTCAATATGATGAGTTTCCTATGATTTTTTCCAAGTATTTTTTTCCAAGTTTCCTAAAAGTGAGGTCTTGTATATGGCTTGGGGTAATCCCAGGCACAGATACAGGCTGGGTGGAAAATGTCTTGAGAGTAGCCCTGAGGAGAAGGATTTGGGGGTCTCAGTTATGAAAGATTCAACATGAGCTGGCAAGGTGCACCTGCAGCCAAAAAGACCATCAGTATCCTGGGTTGCATCAAGAGAGGTGTGACCAGCAGGTCAAGGGACGCTCTGCTCTGCTCTTCTGAGACACCATCTGGAGTACTATCCTCAGTTCTGGGCAGAAGCTGACAGAACAGGTCCAGAGGAGGACCACAAAGATGATCAGAGGGCTGGAGCAACTCCCCTATGAGGACAGGTTGAGAGAGCTGGGGTTCTTCAGCCTGGAAAAAAGAATGTTCTGAGGAGATCCTATAGTGGCCTTCCAGTAGCTGAAGAGGGCCTACAGGAAAGCTGGGGAGGCACTTTTAATAAAAGCATTAGTGACAGAGCGAGAGGAAATGGCCTTAAACTTGAAGAGGGTAGATTTAGACTGGATATTAAGAAGAAGTTCTTTACTGCGAGTGTGTTGAGACACTAGAACAGGTTGCCCAGAGAGATTATGATCACCCCTCCCTGGAAGTGTTCAAGGCCAGGTTGGATGAGACTGTGAGCAACCTGGTCTAGAGGGAATTGTCCCTGCATATACTGGAGTGGGAAGTGGGGCGGGGAGGAGGGATAGGGGGGATGAGGGGGTTAGGGGGCAGAGTGGATGGAACTAGATGACCTTAAATGTTCCTTCCAACCCAAACCATTCTATGATTCTGATAATGGTTTCTCATTCTTTCATCTACTAATTGGATTATCCATTTGCTCTATGGAGTTCAGCTCCATTTCAGTCCTACAGGTATAACAACACCTTTTCTTCAAAACCCCAGTCTACTGCAGAGTGGGATGCTCACTGCCATCAAGAGAGTATGTGTAAGATTTACTATGTTTGGACTATTATGTGCCAAATCTCTATATTACCCGTTTTATTCCATGTTATGGCATAATGTCTGAGTACTGCATGGCCAAGGAGCTTAGCAAGTTTCCAGTGTTGCACCATAGCTTTCTCCTGTAACTAGAGGACAGAAACTTTGCATATTTACTATTCCTCAGTTTATCTGCCACCGATAGTGGACACGAAACACTGAAAGCAATGATGCTTACTGCTGTGAGAAGTTTCTTTAGGATGCAAGATTTATAGATAGGCTACTCAGTGTTCTGTCACTGTTGACAACTTTCATATACTCCTCACAGTGATAAAATCCAAACTCAAATGGATTATTTATGTCTCTGAATCTCATTACTACTCCTTGTAAGTCAGTTGGTTGCCTTCTTAGTAGAATTCATTGATAAGCAAATCTGCCTTACAAAGCTGAACAGAACTCAGGTTTCTTTCTACCAATCGGAGATAAACGAAACCAGACTTTGCAGCATTAATTTTAAAGGTATTTTGAAGTTCAAAGAAACATTTTATTTTTGTTTGGAACAATTTAAGTTATGTCTTTCTACTGACCCACTAGGAATGAATAGCAAAAGAAGGGTAAGCCTTATTATTTCTTTATGAAAAGGAATCCTTTCTTTGTCTGATTCATATGATCACAACACTGTCTGCTGAAAAAGGCAGAAATTGTTTTTGCAGATATTTCATGGGAATCTGCCTTCTTCTAATGTGAGTGGGAGACTGGTGAGTTATTGCCAGCACCTACCAATTTACTGACAAGTGCCTTTTAGTTTGCATCCCAAGCAAATGTGAAATCACAAAATGAAGTTGTTGCTGGAATGGAAACAGGGGTATGAAAACACTTCTGTTTTGGGAAGACTGTTAATTCCAATATTAAAAAAATATTATTGCTTTTCAGTAATGACATTATATACAAAATGGTGTTGTTTTTTTTTTTCTTTTTTTTTTCCCTTCTATTAGTTTTTAATAATCTTTATATACATACAACATTTTAATTTTAAACAGTATGGATTTTCTCAATTTTTTCATTACTGTGCTGTATGCAGAACTCAGGCATTCATGAAGACAAGGGTTTTCTCAGTCTTTTACCACATTCACCTTCCTTTATTTTATGCAAGAATATGTCAAAGAACATAATTTAGAACACAAACAACTGATCCCAATATTAAATTAAGCTTAACTTGCAACTGATTTACAGATGTACAATTCCTTTTTTTTTTTTTTTTTTTTTTTTTCTGTGAATAAAGTAATCTGACAGAATAAAAAACAGAAGTAGTTCATGGAAGACAAATTTATATTTCAGAATAGCTTGAAAACCAAACCATTTCCGCAGAGGCAAACTCACTAAATCAGTGCTGAAAAATACATTTGAATCAAATGCATCTGCAAAAATAATGTCAAACTTTCTTATGTTAGGACTACATTATCCAATATTAGGCTCAATCTGATCAGTGATAAAGGTTCTTAGAGGTTTTAAACAAGTCTAAATGACTTATCAAAAGCCCACTTTACTTTTAGTCTCCATGTATCAGGGTACTTGAAAAGTTCAATTCAATTCAGAACAAAGAAAAGAAACAGTGAGATGAAACCCTCAATTTTTACTCTATTTTATTAAAGTTTTAAGTTTTATAATCTTTTCTAAAGGGTGCCACACTTCATAAGAGTTTATTATGTGGATGCTGTCTTTCTACATATTATATGTTAAGTTGGGAAACTTCACATTTGAGAAAGATTACTTACAGGCGTGACTTTTGTTATGGAATAACTTCATTAATAACATAAATATTTTAAAATAATAATAATAATTTCATTTAATAGATTTAATAGTCCTTCAAATTCTTGAAGTGGTATGTAAGGTTCTTCAGTGATATCTCAGCCAGTAACATATTTTAAACTATATACTAACTAAGATTAAGCATGAAGACATTAATAATGAAATAATGAATAAAAGGCAAATTATAAGATACAGACTAAGTGTCTCAGTGAACTTCAGCCTCAAATGGGGAAACAGGTACTCTTCAGAGCTATGGGAGATATTCAGAATAAAACAGAGCATTGCAAGATGGGGAAGAAGGAGCAACCTGAGAGTTAGAGGCAAATGGAAGCAGGTAAGCCTCTGTGGTAAAACAGGATTGCTTCCATTTTTGTTTCAGCTAATGCTTTGAAGTGTCTTTCCATGATAAAAACTTATGCCCTGCCCATTTACTTTTTTTTTTTTTTGGCTAATTTCACGTAACATCTCTAGAAATTTCTAAAATAACTGCAATTTTTCTTCTGTTGGGATGTAGAAATGCATAACTCTTCTCAACTGATCAAATGATCTTTATTTTGCCAAGAAATACTTTCATAGATTTTTCTGAACTTCTGAGATTTTACTTCTACAAAAAAAAGAGAGGCAAGAAGTGCTTTAAGAAGAAATGTTCAGTGCTAAAATCTATAGGTTTTTTTCATATAGACAGTTTTCAAGATAATATTTTCAGTGCCTTCTCTTCTTACATGTTCAATACATTAAATATCACAAGAGCTGAGGTAAACCAAACATAAACACAAGTCAGCTCTTCAGTGATGTTACATCTGCTTGCAAGTGCATCTGTGTACCTATCAAGGTGTTCACTGGTACTGAGATAATTTTAAATATCTCAAGTAACTATTAAACTCAGAGCTTCTATTTAATAGCAAAAAAAAAAAAATTCAATTACTCAATTATCTCAGACTTACCTAACAAAAAAAACCCCTTCATAATATTGCCAATAAAAAGTCTTGCCTGGTATTTCTTTTATTGCTCTTTGAAAAAAATGCATCAATTACCATTCATCATAATTTTTAACATAATTAGCTTTTGCCTTTGTAGCAAATACTATGAAAGACTAGATCCATACTTTGAGAAATACTTCATAAGAGTACAGGGTAATCTGATTCTATCTGTGAACCATTCCCCATCTAAATTATTGGTTAGAATAAGGATGTCACTTGCTTGTAATTATCTTCAGCCTGCAATATTTCTCAGTTTTCACTGCTCAATAGCTGTGAACAAATTGACTGATTTAGCTTACACTCCATATGCCATCGAATACAGGTCATTTATGCTGTAGACAATAATTATATACCTTGAGAAGAATGCATCTTTCAAGGACACAAACACAAGAATGTATATCTTTTTTACATTTCCTCAGCATAGATGCAGAGGTATTACATTAATTTATACCCAAGAAATATATTTAATTTCAGATCCTTCCCAAAAAGATCAGAGCAGAAGACTTGAACTTTTAGAGGTACCAAACTAATATTTTTCACAGAAAATAAGACTGATCTACCACCCGTACAGGTTCTACAAGCTGTTATATATCAGTTACTAATAAGAAGAGAATGCTGGGAGTAACTCTTATTTTTAGATTAACCAGACACATTCTTAATGCAATGATTCCTCCTCAGTGATGAAGAGAAACACACAGTTTTCTAGAGTTATTCTTTTTGTTCAAGGCATTCTGTGGTTCAAGGTATACAGATACAGCAGATTTGCTGAGATAGTAGCACTAGCAGCTCTGAAATCTATAATTCTGATGCCAGAGGAAAGCTCTGAAGTTCAAGAGAGCCAGAAGCCTGCATTCAAAATCAAACCAAACTCTATAGCATCAGGCAGCCAGGGTGTGAATCACAGATTTAGAGAGAAAAGTACCAGAAATCTTGCAGTTTTTTCTTATGCAAGAATGCTTTAATGATTCTTCTACCCACTTACCATATATCTTATTCACATTTACAAGATTTTGAAATAATTTATTTCAGAAATTTTGGCCTGCTTTCAAGGTACAGAAATTCCTGGAACCAGACTAATACTTCTACAAACATTATGGTATTTGAAAGAAAAAAACAGAGATTAAAGTAAAGGTCACAGAAATAAAAATGTTTCATCTAGGCTAAAAGTCGATGTTATGAATTAAAAATAACTTGAGATAACAGGTTCTCTTGAGAAAGAAAAAAGCAAAATATCTTAACTTCTAAATTTCTGTTGTTTCAGTCATTCTTTTTGTAGTTTAAGGTGGTTCACAAATAAAGACCATATTTTAAGGTTTTATTTAAATCTAGCAAATAAGGTTTAATATAGCAGTAGATTGGAAATGAGAATTGAAACAACTATATTCTATAATATAATCTTGCTTGCTACAAGCATAAGGACATAGGAAGTTCTGCACAATTATGCATGAGAACTGCTTCACATTAAGGCTGACAGAGCATTGGAACAGGCTGCCCAGAGAGGTTGTAGAGTCTCCGTCATATTCAAGATATTCAAGACCTGCCTGGATGCCCACCTGTGCAACCTGGTCTAGGGAGCCTACTTTGGCAGGGGATTTGGCCTAGATGATCTCTAGAGGTCTCTTCCAACCCCCACAATTCTGGATTCTATGATTCAAATCAGGGGCGACAAAATACTCACATCAAGACAGCAGACTAAAGCTGAACTTTGCAACTACAGCAATGGACTTTTTTTATTCATTAAAGCTTCATGTGTTGTACTGTTGATAAATAAAGCAAACCTGGCCACCTGACTTGAATTCTCTTTGCAGCAGAATTATCAGGTATCTTCTTCAAATATTTTCTGGATAACATAACCAGAGTCCTTATTTTACTGGAAACTTATAGCACTGGGTTATTCCATTCTTAGCCATATGAAAGAATGCAAGAGTGAAGAGGAGGACTAACTGATGTATCAAATAAAGACAAAGCTTTCTTTCTCAGTTTAGGTTCTATGCATCCAACAGAGAAAAACAAAGCCACATGGAAAAGATAGTTACAATTTTATCATATAGTAATAGAGCATATATGTATTACATTAATACTACATTAGTATTGAACCTCATGCATGTAGTTAATTATTCACAAATTTTTAAAGTTGTAGTTGCTTTTGACTAATATAAACATGCAAACAAACCTTTACTACAAATAAAATTATTGTAACTGAAAGTCTGCTGTGCTGGAGTAAGTTTCTTTCACTGTCTCAGTTTTGAATCAATCAGCACCAGCCTTTTCAATTACTTTAAATTTATCTAAAGAGACCCTGAAGAACAGTTTGAACAGTTTCAACCTGTGAATAGTCAGAGTACATTTGAACCGTTTCTAAGTTCACCATTTCAGCCTCAGCTTCCCACTTTTCTGGATTGCCTTAGATGAAACAACGGAGTCAAACCCCTCACTCTCACCTAAGCCTGGTCTTCTACTCAAAGATTCTCATGGCTAGGTGCTGGCCATGAGCAAGAGCAGAGGGAGATCCAGCAGGGGCAGCAAAGCTCAGCTGTGGCACCCCAGTGCTCCACCACCTCATCACTCAGGATACATGGGGCTCTGTGGTAGTTTCAGTCTGGTAGGTAGCTCAGCTCCACCCTGAAGCTCTCTCACTAGCCATTCTCAATAGAAAAGGGGGAGAAAATAACATGGAAAATGTCAATAAAAGAATACAGAGGATCACTCATCAGTTACCATCACAAAGGAGATCAATGTAATTTACTGCCCATTGTTTATGAAACTGAAATCAGCTGACTTCCCACTCATGTATTGCCATGATCTGGGGATATCTGGAACACCAAAAATAGAAGAAGGCATTCAGGAATGTTCCTCAGACTGGCTGATAATAGTCAGAAGTCAATGAGCAGGGAAAGTAGGGGTGAAAGCAACTTAATTGAAGTAAAGCCACATGGTCCACAGAGTTGGACCATGACCATCTGACTGTTTCATGAAAAGATCTTTACACATCTTTGTTAGTTTCAGTTGGTACTTGTCTTGTTTCATGTTTGCTCCCTCTTTAAGGTCATTTCATTCAAATCCAGCCATCAGCAAGTGGGAAAAACACTGATGTCTTCAGTTATTTTTCCTTTAGATTTATCAGTGTCCATTTTTGCCCCACAGATTTCATTTTTGCTCTTTCTGCTCTCACTGTGTCTCCATACCACTGTTTCATTTGTTTGTAATTAGTGGCATTTGAAACTTCATCTCATGAAGGTAACATCAGATAAATACAATTAAATTAAATTAAAAATTTGCTCCGTTGTTCCTAACGCCATTCATCCATTTCCTAAAATAATTAAGTTGAACAATTTAAACTAAATTTATGCAAGAAAGAGAAAGGCTGAAATGGAAAGTGGCACACCAGGATAACTAATCTATTTGTTATATTTGCATATATCCCCAAATCACAGACTCCAATACAAATTACAACTACAGGAAGCCTACACTTCCACAAAATCCAGCCTTAATAGGCAAGTCCTTGTTAAAGCACTGCATGCAGAGTTGCCTGGCACTAACACAGGATAACCTTAAGTCTTCATTCATGTATCTCTGGGATGAAGAGCTGAAATATTTCCGCTATTACTTCATGAAGAAAAACAGCTCACCTCTGCAAAGCACTGGATTCACACCCTACAGGAAGATGTGAATCCTGTCAGTGCATTATACACGTTGTGTGTCACCTTTAGGCCCCACACCCAGGAAATGAAAAAAAATCTTACCAAGTTCAGAAATACTACTACAAGCCAACCAGCATGTAAAAAGAAATGTTGTATGCTATTATGCAGACTTCCATAGAGTAGAAAGGTAGACAGTATTGACACAGTGGCACAGCATACTGAAATAAATACTTTTAGAAAGTTGCTTGACTACAAGAGTCTAGTTGTGACTTAATTTGTATGCCATTCATTTATTACTCTCATCTGGAGTACTACATTCAGGCCTGGAACCCCCCACACAAGGAGTATGCGGAGCGGTTGGAGTGAGTTCAGAGGAAGGCCACAAAGGTGGTCAGAAGGCTGGGATGGATTCTTTATCAGGGAGTGCAGTGAAAGTACAAATGGTTTTAAACTAAAAGAAGGGAAACATTAGAATATATAAGATATAGGGTGATACTAGATATTAAGAATAATTTCTTTACTCAGTGTGGTGAGGCAATAGCACAGGCTGCCCAGAGAAGGTAAGAATGCACAACTCCTGGAGGTGTTCAAGGACAGAGTGGATGGAGCTTTGGGCAGTCTAATCTAGTGGAAGGTGTCCCTGTCCATGACAGGCAGACTGCAATTAAATTATCATCAAGGTCTCTTGACCCAAGTCATTGTATGAGTTATAACTGGAACACTTATTTGTATTTATGAGCAGATAATGGCAACAGAAAAAAAGCAAATAACACATCCCAAGCTTCAAATTAACCTTTTTTTTTTTTTCTGGTAGTGTGTTCTTCCATAAAAATGAATATTGTTTAATGCAGTATTTTATATAAAAATAGAAATTATTTGTTATGAGATCTGAGACTTTCACCACCATGCTTGTGTTAAAGTAATCTTTGAAAATAAATTCCTGTACTGAAATAGTAATAACTTGTCTTGATAAAAAAGGGGGAAGTTCGTATTTTTCACTGTTAAAATGATAACTGGAATGATAATATACATAAAATGATACTTTACCAGAACTGAATGCTACAGGATTAGTGACCTCTAACATTTGGTGGAGATGCACAGTTGTCTTTCTTTATCCTAAGGTCAAAACACAACCCACATTAAGTATGTTCTCTGACTTTTTTTTTTTTCCAAGTAGAATAGCTTTCATCATTGAGGTAGAAAAATGGACTGTGAGGAAAAACCACAAGCAGGACCAGCTGAAAGAGGAGCTAGGAGGCAGTTACATTACCACATTGAGAACTGTGATGCAATATGTATTAGCTCTTCTCAGAACATATCAAGAAAGAGCACAAACAGGGACCAGGTAAATGCACCTGATTGAAACATGGAAACAAAGACAAAGAGCCCTCTAAAGTCAGGTGTACTTTCAAAACAGACTTCAGCAGCTCTTCAATGAGACCTTGTTTAATCAGCTTTTGTGCTTGCTCTCCTCAAAATAAATTCCAGCCACCCACATTCTCAGCACTTGTGCTGACTGTTGAGAGTACAAGTCAAACACATCACTGGAGAACAATTTGTATTTCCATTTTCTCTGAAAACTCAGAGTCATATACTTCAAGCTAATGCAAATGGAGTTAGTGCCAATTCTGATGACTATCCTGGTATATGAAAGAAAGAAATTTTAATTTTTAGTAAAATAAAAATAAAAAAGCAAAAAAACTATTTATAATAAACCATTTAGAATTACTTACGTCATCTCATACTTGCCACATGCTATGACTGTACATTAATCCCAGGTTCTTTGGCATAAAGAAAGGGAACTTGTCAATTTAGAGACCTATGTATTGCAACTTATCCTGTCATTGTTCAAGAGTAACTCCTATAATCTTTTCAGCTCGGGATTGATTTTATGACTCAATGTATATACAGTAATTTAATTCATATAAACTAATGCTGTTGCAGCTTTATAATATTAAAAACAAAAGTGCTTTCATAACCCCAGTCAGTCCTTATTTTCCTTCATTTACAACATATATATCATGCATGCATAGCAGAAAAATGCCATGAAGAGATACATTTTAAGTTTATTAATGGAACTTTTCTCTCACAGGGAATCTGGTGTTTCAGTCTAATTCTAATTATTTTAAATTCTGCAACAGAACACTGCAGATAACAAAGACTAGATTTATCCTAACTAGGTTTATCATATTTAAGGTGAATATCTTTCCATGCACATTCACTGTCAAGAACACCTGCACTTCTGTAACATATTCTCTTCTCTGTTTACAACTGAGAGAAATGACTTCATCAGTAAATGTGGCACCCATTCAAAAAAAACTTACCCATAAGAAGGGTACAGGTAGGATACTGTTAGAAGGCTTTGATTCCTCATATAGCATTTTATGCCCTACTACTCAGCTGTCTCTATCAATTACCAAAAGGTGGACTGCAATCTATTATAATAAAGAAGGAATGAAGTGGGTATCTCCTTGTTGTGGCAAGAGGATTCATCTACAACACACTTTCCACAGAGGAGATGAAGAGAATGAATAAATGATAAGAGCTGAAATTCCTAAGGTTTATTAACAACATTAATAGCAGCAAAGGAAATCCAAGCATTTAAGTTTTGAGGCAAGATTTTTTCACTTAAAGGTTTAATTTCAGATGCCAGAGTCCTTCTAAGTGGCTTTATTTTAAAAGTTAATTGCTATTTGTTGATCCTTCACAATGTTTGAAAAAGACTAGAACTAGACTTGTGATTAATAACAAATTTCCTACTCCTAGCTCTACAATTTCAATTACCTGATTTTTAATCCTGAGAGGATTAAATATTTCCATTTTTTGCAGTCAGAATTTGAGAATTTTTTTGTGAAGCACTTCTAGAGTCTTCTAATCTAAGCTGACGTTACAAGCAGTGCTAAACAGAAACTGATGGCCAAAACAGTTTTTTGGATGAAAAACATTTTTTATTAAAAACTGCATTTCCTAGGACACCATTTTAAACCAGTCAAACAACTTGCCACATTTCCTAAGCAAATCCCTGAAAGCTAAACAAAGTGTATAGGGAGTTAACAGCCTCATGAAATCAAGTTTATCTCCTCTTAAGTTCCTAAATATCAGTACAAAGATGATTACAAAGATGTAAGACACTTTTTCACATTTCCAGCAAACCAAGAAGTTTCTCAAAACTTCAGCCTAAACTGCTTTGTCAAAAGAGTCATTGGTTACTTATTTCCAAACTTTTCTCTGTCTTCAAGGGGAAAAATTACAGAAGGGTTGAGTTATCTGTGCATCACATCCTCCAGATTTCAATCACTTATTAGCATTCTAACTCAGGTAGCAGCATTTGGTTTCAGGGGAATTGCAATTCAGTATAGAAGCAAATGAAAAAATACAGTAAATAAAAATAGTGAGGTCACATAGAACTTACACAAATTTTAAGGTTGGTCAAGTCACAACAGAAAATAAATAAGTCTAAGAGAGAAAAAAAGACACAAAAGCCCTATGAAGCTACTGAACTTTTTGTAGCTTTAGTATCCCAAGGCATGAATTGGATTTAATTTTGAAACTGCAACAAATACTTATTTTTCCAGTCCTTCACTATTTTACTGCTTTATGTATACTTGATATTTATATACTTTATACACTTTATGTAAATACATTCTTT
Source organism: Cyrtonyx montezumae (assembly GCF_038088225.1). Taxonomy (NCBI): domain Eukaryota; kingdom Metazoa; phylum Chordata; class Aves; order Galliformes; family Odontophoridae; genus Cyrtonyx; species Cyrtonyx montezumae. The sequence goes on from NW_027072033.1 coordinate 4,923,959, forward strand.
TAAACAGAACTAAAACACATTTCAGTAGACTTCAGAGCTGACATACAAAGCTCCTCATGTATCTCCTCACGGGAGAATACTTTCACTGACATTTTGGATCCAACTGAAATGCCTTACTATGAAATAGCAAGCTAGACCATCATGGAAGATAAGGCAGAAAACTACCAAAAATATTTCAGGCATTTAATTTGAAGTAGCTAATATATATGCTAAAAGGAAAAATCCTCCCTGGGTTTGCTCTTTCTTTCCCCTTTACAGTGATTTAATGAATTCTAATAAAATTATTTGCTGGTGAAAAAATCTCAAAGGATTTCACCCATTTACTTCAGATACATTTCCAACTTTGGTTTTAAAATTCATAATAATGCATAATTAGAAGCAAACTGTCTTTGTTTTGCATGATGCATTTCACACAATCAATGGGCAGAGAAGAAAATGGGCTCTGATCAGCTTCCTAAAGGGCACATCGTCATCCTAGAGAGCAGCTGGTCCTCCACAAAAGCAAATATGCATGCATGCACAAATGTGGGTTATGTGTGTATGTGTTTTACACATCTGTAGATTCATAATGGAGTATTATATTATTTCCAATGAATATTCTGATTTTATTAATTCTATTTTTTTCCTCTCTATGAAGTTTATTGATGGAAAATTAGGCTGTCTCTTACTAGGCTGCAGATAAATTTTTAATCTGACAACAGCTGCATAGCCTTAAAAGGATAAATTTACATACTGAAATGAACTAGAAGAGATAGAAGGGCTATATTTCACATTACTGGAAATGTCTGTTGTACATCTTACTATCTGTATTTATTGCCTCTTATGACACATTAGCAGTAATTATTACACATTATCTGCCTAGTCCTGCATTAACTAAATGAATTTCTTCTCTTTTAGGTCCTAAGTATTTGTAATTCTGACTATGATACAGTCAATTAGAAAAGAGTGGCTAGCAGAAAAGTGAACTAAATTTGAAAGCAGAGTTATGTGAAGAGAAGAAAAATGAAGCTTTAATTGGAATTTCTCTAGAAGAAGGAGTGTCGTTAAGGCTCTGTGTCTTGAGCCAAGGCCCGTGGAGTAGGAGAATGAAGACAGGTGGACAGCAAGAAGCAAAAACAGAAAAAAGAGAAGCACTCACTACTTGCAGTTTTAATACAGATACTGGGAATACCAAAAAAAAAATAAAATAAAGGCTCAAGTAACTTGCTGAATGCCTATCTACTACCTGTCAGGAGTGAAAAGATAGACAGCAGCATCAAGGACTTCAGGATATGAGCAGCTGGTAAAAACATTCATCTACCTACATCTTCTCAGACTTTCTGTGTAGCAGAAAGAACTTAGTTAACTAAGCAAAAATCTCCTGTAATGTTAAGTCCTAATCCCAAACAGGTTAGGGGCACCTGAAAATGTATTCTCTCCTTCCTTCTGGATTGTTCTAAGCACACAGGTATCTGAGCTCTCCCCGCTGCTGAGATCGTTCTCTCTCCTTGCTCACTTGTTTCCACTTATGCAGTAGTGATGTAATGAATGACTTTCACTCTGCTTATTCATATGGATGGCAACCTCAAGTTTCTTGTTCTTCCTTAGTCTTTACAGCAGTTTGCTGTAGGAACAATAGGATTTAAATAAAACACTCGACTTTTTTTTTTTTTTTTTTAATGGGGGGTAAAGAATCAAGACAAAATATATTTTATATAAGCAGCATTTCCACAGCCATTAGAAAACTGTTTACCACAACAGAAAAATTACACATTACCCTTTGCAAATGATAGAAAATCAAAAGAAAACATTATGGAATTTCCTTACTAATCTAAATTGATTATTTACCTAAATTACTGTCTAAATTGATACTGAATTTAGTCCTTCAAGAGTGCTTGATCCAAGGCACCTTTCTCTGCCAAATTTCTCCATTTCTGTTTTTGATTACGTTTAGCTTAGGTAAATATCTTATGGTGCTGCTTTTTCATGCAAAATCAATTGAAAACATCAATTAGGGAAAGTAATATTTTTGGACCAAAACTGAGAGATGGCAAATGTATTTATCAGTTGAAAAACACTTAAGTGTCTTTTCAACAAAGAGCAAATTGTCTCTAGCACTAAGCTATGTGTCAGTAAACTAGAAAGTTATTTTAATGTATATAACTACTGAATAATAACCTCAATCTAAAGTTAAATTAAGCATCTTAAATCATAAAATCTGAACATAAAACATTACTGTTGTCAGCAATTGCCTCCAGTACCATCTCTCTACCCAGATAACTAATTTATACAATAGTGTTGGAAACAAAACCTTTCCTTGTCAAGTAGAACCAGATGGATCAACACTGTGTACAGTTTTCAAATTACAGATTCATTTTCATTAATAGTTTTATTACTTTTAATTTTATTTTCTTGTAGAAATGGTTGCTGTAGTCATAGACTTTGATTAATACCATAACTCAGTTAAGCATTCCCCTTGAAAAGAATTAACTATCTAGGCAGGGTACAACAGATACATTTAGAAAATAATATTTTACCTGGCAAATTACAAAGAGGACCATAATTACTTACAGTGAGCAGTGTTTTTTTGGATTTCCTCTAGTTAGGGAGAAATTTGTTGGTAAAGCTGTTGTACTATAAATTTTTGAATTAGTGTGTTCTCATAGACCAGTAAATCATCCTTAAACTTCGCTCATGCAGCATATGGCTGAAGTCTCAAAAATATTTTCTATATAAAAGTCTCTCAGGTCTTTGTTTTTCTACATATACTCAAATGGCTTGTACTAGCATGGGTGACGAACTGTCTCAGGACCACATAAAATCTATACATGGTGGCCTTTGTGGGTTAGTATTAGTATTTCAAAAATCATTCAAGCATACAACAATTACACCTGTATGTTTAGCATAAGCAACTGTAAAATAAAACATAATAACAAATTGGAAGTTACAGAAGTTGTACTTTTACACTGTGGACATTAAATCCAGAAATTGTGGTCCCTAACCTACTGCTTAGTAAGTTGAGATTTTCTTATCTTCCATGTATCGAACAGCTGAATGGCTAGGTGAATCTTACCTCAAGCTGTTGTTTGTCCTGGTTTCAGCTGGAACAGTGTCTGATATGATGCTGTGTTTTGACTTTGGAAAAAAAACAATGTTGGTAACACAGCAATGGTTTAGTTTCAGCAGTGCTGCACTGAGTCAAGGATGTTTCAACTTCTCAACTTCTTGTACTGCCCTGCCAGCAAAAAGACTAGTAGGGGTAAAAGGAGCTGCAAGGACCAGGACAGATGACATAAACCAGACAAAGGGATGTCCCACACCATATGACACAATATGAAAACTATAAAACTGTGGGGAGTTGGCATGCAAGCTATTGCTGCTTGGGAACTGTCTGGGCATCAGTCAGAAGGTAGTGAGCAACTCCATTGCTTGTTTTGTACATATATACTATATTATTATAATTAATATTATGTTCCTTTTCTCTTCCCTTTCTGTCCTAGTAGATTTTAATTTCAGTTCTATTAATTAATTAATTTACTTATTGTTGTAGTAGGCGTGGCTGGACACCGGAATGTGATGTGATAGGCCCTCCCTTGCTCTGTGAGTGATGTATGATGCATGCTCTAGGGGGCGTAGACAATGATAGATATACATATATAAGGAGCTGCCATGCCTTATTAAACACTGTTTTGCCTTCTTCTACTCAACCATATTGGTGTCTGTGATGGCAATGGCCCTAGCATGGGAGATTGCTAGCCCCGACAGTCCGACCTTCCAGAACAGCGACAACAATTTAAATTGCCAACTCTATTCCCTATCCCTCTGGGAAAGGGGAGTAAACCAACAGCTGTGTGATGCTGAGCTGCCTGCCAAGTTAAACCACAACCCTACTTTATTACTAAGCATACTTCTGGCAAAAACAATGTCAGTATAGACAGCGAAAAGGTTTTGCAATTTCATATAATAGAAAGCCTCCCACTTAGAAAACATGCATTAGAAAAATAAACTTTGGACACTCAGTTCCCTTTAGGGATATTCTGCTCTTCAGGCATCACTGAATATAATCTGAATATATATCTGAATATAATAAAGTGGTTAAAACTTCTCCAAGCCAGGTTAAATCTGCATGCAACTCAAATAAACAGAGAAGCATGTGAATGCGGTTAGATGGTTTAAATCAAATCCTGCAAAGTATGGAGGAATTCTTAACAGTAGAATAATAGTTTACTTGAATCACATCTGCTTCCATAGAGCTTTAATTAAGGCCTTTTGGAGGAAGAGATTGACACAAAAGGCTCTGAAAATTTATCAACCTCCGCTCCCTACATAAAAAAGGGTGGTGAAAGAGACAAAGAACACTGCATGAATTGCAATTCTCAGTGGGCTTTTAGCATAAAGATTGTTACCTTTGCATTTCTGAGCTGTTTATGCTTGAGAGTACCTCCTCTTAATAACTGCTCCACAGTCTGATGGAAATCTCAGGAGATCTAGCTCATTGTCCTATCATGTCATCACCACAAAATAGCCCTTCAGAAACAGCACCAGCTGAACAACAAGGCCAAATATTAGTATCAGATACACTTAATAACAAAACATCTGCATGATATTCAAAAACTGAAGATATATATTTTTGGTGGGAAGATAATAATATATTTATGATATTGGGGAAGGCAATGCTGACATGTCCTCCTTGTCAATCTACTGCTTCAGTAGAAGTTAAGTGGTGACTATTGTGATTTTAAACCTACTTTTTATTCAGAGAATAGATACTGCTAAATGGTTGAAGTAAATTTAACACATGATAAGACTAATACACAGGTCTATTTATGAATATGTAGGACTAATCAGATATTGAAGGCATACTACATGCCATCTAGCAAGATTGTCCTCTCTTCCTTTTTCACTACCTTTGTACCATTTTATCAGTCTAGTCTTTATACTTATTTCAGCTTTACTCTGTTCTACTTCCTCCTACTGCTACACCATTGCCCTACTTTCTGAGCTCCTGAACTCTGTCTCCTGAAATCCCTATCTTTCATGACTTCTCCACCCCCTCACACCTATTTACTGTTTTAAAAACACCTTTCTATCCACCTACCAGATTAACCAGAGAGAGAGCAATCTGTCCCCCAATGATCTTATAAAACCTACTCTGCCAAAGAGATGACTCAGAAAGAGCTAGAGAAAATTGATACAAAGAAATGTAACAGAAATAATGAAGAATTTAGGAAATTAAGGGATTCTTCAGTTCTACATTTAAACCATGAAAATATGACTGAAAAAGTCCTAGAGACATACATTAAAGGATAAAGGATGGTAGAGCTACTCACCTGTACTGCCTTAGCTTCTCTGATGATATTTAAACTGATAACTAATACTAGCAGTATGTATGCATAATGTGCTAATAGAAGAGTTTTGTACCTGATATAATGAAAAAAACCATTAGAACACAGTTTGTCACCATGAAGAAGAATGCATTTTTATTTCAGACTGAGCTCAAACACCATTCAGTTTACTGATAGGGGAATAAAAATAATTCTTGAACATGAAGTTAAGTATCAGATTCTAGACTTGAATAAATATGAAACAGATTTTGATAACATATTTTCATATAATTAGTGTAGTAATAGGTAGAATTTATGCTCTTTTCAGCTGAGGAAAGTAGACATGATAGTATGGATAATCTTTCCACCTGTTGAGTCACATTTATAACCCAATGGATGCCAGGACACAATTGCAAATTACTCAATGAACCTTGGCAGTGTTTTGTCCTGGAAAAACTTCTATACTAGAGTTAGAACGACACAAAAAAAAGTCAAAGTATAAATTAAATCACGTCTCAGCTCAGCACTTTCTTTGACAGGATAAATGATATTTATGAGACATCATCTGTACCTGTGTGAAGACAACTAGTTTTACTACTTCTATTTTAACAATACAGAAGTGTGGAATAAACAGACAGTCAAGAATCCTTGACAGTGCTACTTGCTGGAGTAATGCCATAATTCTTAATATGTTGGGAAAAAGACCACAGGCATATTTTAAGATGAAATGCTGTCATGTCTTCTAGAAATGCTTAATATTCCACAGTAGAAATATTAGTTATGAAAGCAAGAGTAGATATCTACACTACAAAAACATAAAAAATTCTACTCAATTATAGTGTTTACTGATACAGTATCCTGAGAACACTTTTTTTTTCTCATTCCAATTAACATGCATAAGAACACGGTGACAGCAAAAAGCTAATGACTATAAATCACTGTTACAAGTTCAAATGAATTCCTTATTATGTGATAGGTGTTTCATGAATGCCAACAGAAGATCAAGGTCAAGATAAAGAATCACCATTTATTCATACAGGCAGGAACTGAAAAGATAAGTAAGAGAAATTAGATGGTATTTTGAAGAAGCTAAAAGTAAAAGCTTAAGAGGTCATTAGTAATTCTTTCTACATATTCCATGACCTATTAGAGGCAATGCTTTTAAGATTAGTACTTTTACAGTAATTAATCACTTTTGGGGTGTTGGATAGCTCTTTAATCAAATTACCCCATGTTTCCTTGAAATAATAAATGGCCAGATTTATCTCTGATGCAATTCGTTTGACTTCTGGAAAGCTATAGCAGAGATGAATTATTGCTTTGATCCTTGTACCTCTGACATTAAGGCAGCACTCCACTATTCTGCTCTTGCAAATGAAAAAGAAATTACACTCATTTTGTCATTCTTGTTTTCTTTTAAGTAAAACAACAAACAAGTGTAACAGCAAACTAAAATAATTATATTGCTAACTATTAAAGTTTCTACAAACTGCCTTTGGAAAAGATGATACTAAAATCCAGACCAAAAACTAATGAAATGAGAGGAAGATGTAAAAGTTTGGAGTTGTATTTTCAGCTCAACTTCTGGCCTGTAGAAGGATTCTGGCCAGTGTACAGAAGCAGATTTTCAAATATTTGTATCCAAAATTAAAGATTTTAAGAAGTTAATGAACAGATCTCATATTAATACATACACTGTGTGAAATCTTAGAAACTATGAACATGTCAACTGTTTGCAGTCCACTGAAAATCTCCCAGGACTCTTAATTAATTCTTTGTCCTTTACAAAAACTAAGATTTTAAATTTTATTGTATTTTATCTACTTAGTTTTTCTTTCTCTTTATAGCTCACTGCTTTTTTTTATTATTTTCCTTTCATCTCAGCTTAAAATGCATTATTTTTAATAGTGCAATTTTTAACAGTACAAATATTAAATGTTACAGTTTGAAGGTTATTTCATTTTCATAAGGTAGAGGGCTGCAAATACTTTGTTAACCTACTATTCTAAAATAAACTAAAAATATGTGCGGCATTTTCTGTATACTGCATAAGTAATCAATGCTCTCTACTAGGATTTATATCTAGACAATAAACAATTTTACAGATTTTCTTTTTTAAATTCCAAGTTGCTGCTATAACTTCTTCAACATTTTTTGTTCCATATTTCAAATATTTTAAGTGG